>NC_140579.1:559041274-559641274 GCF_964204655.1 Triturus cristatus | reverse complement strand
TGAGAAACTACATTCGAGAAAATCAAATCATAAAATGCAATTTTAAAGATAGAAAATTTTAAGAAAAAAAAATCGAAAATTGAAGGAAATCGTTTAAAAGATAATTTTATTAAAAAAAAAAATTACATTAAAATTGGGTTGAGATTTAGGGTAATGAGAGTTTTTTGGGTTTAGAGATAAGTGATGTTAAGGGGTGATGAGGATTTTTAGGGGTCAAGGATGGGCGAGTTCTGGTGCACAAAGGATTTTTAGGGTTCAGGGATGGGTGTTTAGGGTTTGTGGGGCATTTTAGGGATCAGGAATGGTTGAAGTTTAAGGGTGGTGAGGAGTGGTTTAGGGTTCTCAATGAGTGTAGTGTAGTATTCACAGATGCAAAGAGTTTAGGGCTGTGAAGAGTTTTTAAGCCTGGGTGATGGACAGAGTTTTAGTAGGTAAAGGGTTTTTGGGTTGAGGAATGGGTGGAGGTTATGGTGGTGGGGGATTTCAAGTGGCAAGAGATGTATGGAGTTTTGATGTAGAGAGACGTTTTCAGGCATCAGCAATGGAGGATTTTAGTGACAATTAAGGGTTTTAGGGGCCTGGGGTGGATGGTGCTTTGCGATGTTGAGGGTTTTTTAGGAGATCAGGGATGAATGGTGTTTATGGATGATGAGGGTTTCTTTTATGTTTCCTAGGTAGCTGGAGTTTAGAGGTGGTGAGGGGTTTTAAGGGTTCAGTGATGGGTGAGGTTTAGAAATAGAAAGGCAATTTTAGAGTTTATTAATGGGTTGACTGAAGGGGTAATGAGAGGTTTTTAGGGTTCTGACTGAAAGGGGTGGAGTTTAGGGGTTAGAGATAGGTGTAGTTGAGGTGTGGTGATGACTTTTTAGGATTCAGGGTCAGGCGGATTTTAGTGTGGAAATGGCTTCTGGGGTCAGGGAAGGGTGGGGTTAGGAGTCAAGGATGGGTGTCATTTTGGTGTGGTGAGTGGTTTTTAGTGGGCAGGGATGCAGGTGTTCACGGGCTGTTTTGGGGTCATGGATCGATGGTCTTTAGGGGCAGTGAGGGGGGAGCAAATTAAAATCAGTCACAGTAATTGTGCAACAATTTAAAAGGTATACAGCCAAACTAATGTCCCTGAAGTAAGGCATTGAAATGAATACTTCTGACAAAAATGTGAGGGAGACCTGCAACCACAGCATTCATACCTTGAAAAATAGACATGCAAAAGACATTTTAAAAAAAAAAAGACATTCTATGAATTGGTTTCTAAGAAATCGTAAATGCCATTCATCATGCAGATTGCCAATAAACAGTTAGATAAAATGGATTCTCAGTAATGGTGCTCCATGAAATCGTTTTTCTATGAAATCACATACAGCTGGCTAAAATACCTCAAAACAATGATCTGTACAAAAAAAAAACCTCAGGACACAGTGTCCCCCACACACCTGTTGAGGCATTTTCCAATTCTGGATTCAAGCTCATGAAATAACACCCTCGACGGCCCCTAGCACCTTGAGACCCTTAGGGGTGATTAGTTTGCGTTTTACAAAATTGCGTTTTGCCAGCATTTCCATTCATTCATTGTGCAGGCTCAAGTGCTCAAACTTTGCAAGAGTAATGTTAAGAGGTTAAGACATGCTGAATCATGAAACTAACATCTCTCATAAGCCGATAACTGATTGCAACCAGCTGGAAGTGAGGATGCCTCAGCATGTTAAGTAAATAGGGGAACCATTTTGCGCCCCCCCCCCCCCCATCAATCTGGTGCCACAAGAACTATTCGGCAACTGTTGTTCCTCAGTCTCTGCACCTGCTGGTCCAGCAGAAGGATCAATGGGAACACACAGAGGAACTTTCTTCCAAGTCTTCTTAGAATGCATTTTCCAGTGATCATGGATCCCGAGAAACGGATGCAAAGGTAAAAGACTTGCTATTTTTGCAAACACTGGTTGAACAGATCATTCTTCACTGTCTGATCCAGTTCCCACTCAAGTGACTCTGAGCCCCATCTGTGGAGGCTGTCTGCCTTGTCAAACTTTATTCTAAGGATGTATGGTGCTGTCAAGGAAATCTGCGGTCCAGGAGCTCAAGTTCATCGTTTTAGTCAGTTGACAACATAAGTGGGACCCTCTCCTCACTCCAGGATGTAAATCTCAGTGTAAAATTGACCACCTGAGGCTCCAACACATTGTCATCTCTTCAGGCATTGTCCACAATATCCTGGTGGTGTGATCGCATTGATGCCCACCCAACACCCCCAGGTATGCATGAGCTAGGAACTAGAGGGCAGAAAGACAAACATGCAGAGATGCATTCATTATATTTGGCATCTGAATTGAGCCCTGCCAATGCTCAACTGTCTCCATTCACTGCTGAGCCACAACAGGCACAGTCAAACACCTATCGAACCATATTGCAAATTAAATGTCAGGACTTTAAAATGCAAGTTCACCCTCTCCAAAACATCCATTGATTCAGAAGGACGGGGATTTTGAAATATGTCCTCAGTTCTGTACGTGCAGACTCCAAAGTTCAGATAGGGGGGGGTCATCCCTACAAATATTAAAATGTTGTTATTTAAAGCAACTGCCTTCGGATGTGCTTATTGACAAACCACACGACAATGATGTAGACTAGACCTGTATCTTTCACTGAACCAGGAAATGCTTGATGTAGTGCAGTTGATTTCTCTGGTGCGCTGACATCAGTTCTATTATGCCTTTGCTGAGGAGTACCTGCACCTGTATTTGAAGCTAATTATCCTGTTCCCCTGATTCCTTGTGACATTGTGGGTGGGTTCTGGGGCATGTCTCCACTACGAATTTCAACACCCTGCTAGACATCCAAATGTCCATCATTTAATGTTCTAAAGTGATTGTGAACTGTAGTGAGAAATTGAGGGAAAACCCCAATTCTTGGTCATGTGAGGCAAATTTGTCAGCCCTGAACCCATCACGCATTCTGCAGGAAGGTCCCCAGGTCAGTGGTGCAACGTGATGACCTGAAGGCCTCTTGGCTCCACTTGGGGCATTCGTACTGATAACCATATCTTGGGGTTGAGAAAGAACATTTTTGAAACTGTGGAAAAGACTCTGCGAGTGTGAGAACTTTACTCATTCCATGAAAGGGTGATAGGAGGCTCATTTATGGGACCGCCATCACCCCACCATGTCTGTGCCAACTGTGATAGAATAATCTCTTTGCCAAGAAGTTCTTCACCGGCCTGTTTTTCCAGCATGAAAATGGCACACTTCAGCCATGCATGGTGTTGGAGATCAGCCAATACCATATATGTCAGAAATAGGATTCATTTATTATAAAGGAAAGTCTGCACACCCATTTTGAATATGATCCACTTTAGAAATGAGGGGGAGCACAGAATGGATGATGTCGTTGTTTTTTAATTCTCTGTTTTTTAATTTTGAATTTTAAGTCTTTGATTAAGGGGATGTAACTTTGCACGGAAGGATGTAATAGGAATGGTGACATAAATTGAAGTCGGTTTGCCTTAAGTGTTAAGATCACAAGCATGTTCAAAGAGAGTTGTTAAAAAAAATTGTGATATCGTGGTTTTGTTTAATATTGCAGCTACCCCTGAAGAAGGGTGACTTTTAGCCCGAGATGCATTGGGTAATCAGGAAATCAGGCTGCCCATGGCAGCGTATTCCCACATGCTTTTGAAAAGGCCCGGATAGGCATTTACTCAGCATTTGAAACTAATGGAATAGACAAAGTCTCACATTTGAATGAAAAAATGTGATTAACTTATGGATTTTATCATGGATAAACTTTTAATTAAAATGGAATATCGAATAAATTTGAGTTTGCAAGAATTCTCATTTTGCTGTGCGACGTGAATGTGGAACGCAAAATACGTTCGACTTGGTTGGAAAGAAATAGGATTCAACGACATCCCGTGCAAACTCTTATCAAGCATGGAGGCCATCTTGCTGTCAACTTTGCAATCTTTTAACAGTGATACCTATTACATTTGGTGAACAGCATGTTTTTATTAGCAGCCGATATGAGAAGGGATGCTGGCCTGGTAGCATTGGCAGCCCATATGCTAAGGGATGCAGGCCAAGGTATCTTCCTACCCATCACTTCTAGTATCCTGCTCTCTTTCACTTGAAGTGCCAGTGACCAAGCTAGAGTTCAAGGACTATCATTGAGAGGGAGCAGCTATCGACAAGTCCTGCTTAGCACTGGAATCTGGATTCGGGGGAGTCAAGATTAGGGCCCTAAATTTTGTATCTTGTCTCCAAGACATGGTAGTGTGAAGGAGAAAAGGGATAACCCTAGAGTACATAGGGAGCAGGGTACATATTTGTTGCAGAAAACAATGATCCCTATAAATATAGATGCAAATATTGCTTAAAAGACACTTAGTGTTAATATAATTTTCGGCAAAATTTCTTTTTCATGTTATAGTCATAAGTTAATCATACTCTCAGGTATTAGTGAAGAAAACGTCTTGGTACTCACATGTGATACATACTGTCATAAAAATTTATTCTGACACATAACACATAGTGCTTGTCCATATGGCTAACACCAAAATCATGAATTTATAGGTTCTTAATGTGCGATCTATGAGATTTCAATCCCCTAGAGATGCTGGTTCATAATCCAGGCTGGGCAATACAAAGAAAAAGCCCGAGAGAAATATTGCTGGGATGAATCCAAAGCAAGTCCAGTCAAGAGTCCCTCGATGAGGGAGACATTTTGGGATGCCCTAGTAGGGAATAGAATGGCGCAAGTCACTGCAAACACACAGGTGCTACAGTTGAGACATGGTCAGCACTAAGGTAAGGCTTTTGAAGTGTGTTGTGCACTTTTCTCCAAATGTGGTACAGCAGGGTCAAAGTCAACGATGTCTTCTTTGGGTCCTGCTCCGGTATAAAAGAGGAAATCTGGATTTTTGGCTCCAATTGTAAGGTTAGGCCAAGCTTAGGTGACATCCTACCCATCAGTGCCTCATAGGATACCGTGCCTCTGGATCATGATAAGGCTTGGGGTGAAAGGGTTAGAAAATCCTTAGGGATTCTTTCTCTTCCCACAGACCATAGTTTCTCTATAAGGAAAGTTCTTCATTGTAGTGTTCCTCACCCATGTCTTAATCCAACAAGTGTTCAAGAATTTCTCTTGCTTCCTGTAGCTCTCCTCAATGGGTTTGTCTGAGTACTTCTGAGAAGTCAACTTCCATGCTTAGCTGGCTCACTTCCTTTTAGTTCTCCTGTGCACCAGGAATTCTAACCTCGTATTCTGAGGATCTTTCTTAATGATCTAATGGTTTCCTCAAACACCTTCAATTCCTCAGGGTGCCTACATCTCCTGATAGTACAAATGTCACTCTGGGACATTCCGCTCTCTCCACCACCCTAGTAGCTTCTCTTTCAACGAGGTGTTGCTTTGCCTTCCTCTCTTTCTCCTTTCCTCTCTTCCTGGTCGTTTTGGCACTGTTGTGCCATTAAGCTTCTCCCCCCCTCATATTTTCAGCATTTGCTGTCAAAGTCCGCACAGGGTGAGCAAATGTGGTAATAGTGAGTGGTGAGAGCTGAAGATGTCCACAAAGACAACTTCAACTCTGAAGGAAATATCATGGGAGGCACTGATGACATAAAGTCCAATGTTAGGATCTATCAAGGTTAGCATGATATTGGTCAGAGCAGAAGGTTCACTTGACACAGCAGAGTAGCTACGTTTTTTTAGTCTTAGAGCTAGAGAGGCTCTCCTTAAGAGTAGTCACAGTACACCTCCCCTGGTGGAGACTGGGAATAACAGCCCCTGAAGAGGGGACCGTTTAGATTTCACTTTAGGAAATTTTCTTGTCTTTCCTGGCCCACTCTTTCCTTGTTCCCAAGCAAAAGGTTTTTTATACAACACATTCTGTGGCATCAGAGTCTTGATACAGGCAGTATCCAATACTTCAGGAGTGGATCATCCTCAGAGATGTTCTTCTGGCCAAACTGGACACAAGGCTTAACAAATCCTTCTTATTCTTATTATATTCCATTAGAAAGTTGAAAATACAAAACGTGATCATGCTGGACGCCAAACTGAGTGCAGCATCCCATGTTCAGTGAAGAAGGGTAGCCGAAAAATTGTTTCATCACTGCCTACCCGAATAGGAAACCCTCTCAAGCACACAGCTGTTCTTCATCTGGCATGTTATTTTATGTTAGTGACATTTATTGTGCACAGGTCTGAAAAACGCCTTGTCGCTAGGCTAACCATATAACAACGAAACTAATGAGGGTGAAGACACATTAAAAACTTACAATGGCTCAAGAGCATAAATATCACAAGGAGCATTGAAATACAAAGTTAAATTAAAGAAAAAGATCAGGAATAAAGAGTAACCTGTATCATTTTTTAGTAAAAAGCCAGGCATTGCATTTATGGTGAAATGTGAGCAGATGGACGCGAGTTCCGGAATTTTGGTACTGCAATCAAGAAGGCACGGTTATCGAGACTAATGGTCCTAGATTTTGGAATGGCTGATTTCCATGTGCGTGCAGAATGGGAGGATTTCCGAGGCTTCTTTTATTTCAATTCAATGGTGAGAAACTCTGAAAGGCCATAATGCAAGACGGCCATCACTTTGAAAACCAAACTCTGCTTCACAGGCAACTACTACACATTTCAAATGATGGGCCTGATGTGGTCACACGTCGAGAGTCCATAAATGTGTCTGCGGCTGCATTCTGAACCAACTGTAGACAATAAAAGATATTGTTTGTGGCCCCCATGTAAATTGTACTCCCACAGTCAAGTGTAGACTGCATAAGAGAATTGACTACAAGAATGTCATGTTTTGGATGTAGCAAAAGGCAAAACTGTCTTGAGCAATTCAATGTTGCTGAAACAGGAGCTAGCAACTTTTGAAGTGCGGGTACCTCGTGATAATTGGCTAGCAATGTTTCTCAACCAAGTTGTGAACATGCTAAAAAGTGGATGGAGCTAGGGCCGTAATGATGGCTATTATTTAACTTGTAATGTCATGTTTGGTGATAAGATTTGCAGTCATTATTTGGTTCAGCAATCTATGTATTTTTCATGTGCAGTTTTATATAACCTGAAACAGACGAATGTGGGTATCAGAGCACTTTACATCTTTTAAAATAGATATGGTGTTCTTTAACAAAGGGTGTATAAGTAGTGAGATGATCATGGTGGGGGAGGGGAGATTATCCAGTGTAAGGATACCAATGATGTAATCTGAAGGTGGACAAGAGGAAAAAGGGAAAAAATATCTAATTCAGGTGAATCATTGTGGAAGCAAACCGTCTGGAGCCGGGTCATGGTAATTCATTATATTTGAACTCTCCCATTCTTCCTTGGCTTCAGTGGGCGATAACCAGGTGTATCTGAATGACGGTTAAAGATGATTGAAAGTAGCAAAGAAAGAGAAAGGGTTTAAATAATTTTTTTAACTTGGTGTGGGGAAGAATATTTCTGAGAGCTGGCAGGATTGAGTTCCAGAACGTTGGTGCGCTTAACAGGAAAGATTGATTCGCTAAATTGGATTTCTTGAACAGCATGGTTTTGAGACAAAGGGAGTTTGATATTCTGAGTTCTCGGATCCACCTGATTCAACTACTTTGCAAGCTAAGAAGTTTGACAGCCTTCTATGAAGAGTTTATTGGATAATGCATGTTATTTTGAATTGACTTCTGGCTTTAGTCATTCAGTCAATTGAGGGCAATCAATAAAGGTGAGATGTGGCCATGTTGTCTGGAGCCCTGTAGCAGATGTGTTGCTGAACTGTGTCCTTCTTAGAGACTTGAAATGTCACCTGTGTATTCCTTGTACATGTTTAAGCGGGCCTCACTTTGATGTATTAATTTGGTGAATGGAGTGAGAGAATTTAGCCCTGTGGAATCCCACGTGAGGTCTGCACAAATTCTGCTAAACTTGGAGGGATGTTTACCATCTGTGTACTCTATCAGCTATAAAAAAGGAGCCACTATCAGTGCAGGCTGCAGAAACCCACAACTCTGAGCCTTGTGAAAAAATGAAATGGTTGATGGGGTAGATTGTGGTGGACAAATGCAATGCAATGCAAACAATCTATCTCTGGATTGCAGGTATTTCAGAGGTATGTGATCCACCACAGCCATTTCAGCACAAACCTTGAAACTGTAATGTTAAGGCCCTCCTTAACTAGAGTGGTTAATATTTCTTCGTATGTATGTCAGACTGTAACCCTAGAAGACAATGTTCCATCTAAGGGTGTCAAAACAGACCCAAAGACCTTCCACATTAGTTCACCTGTCTTACCTGTAGCGTAGATGAATTGTCCTTCACATGGTTCTTGAGATGGCATTTCGGAGAGCAGAACCTGTGATAGCCCCCATCATGCTTTTATCCAATTCATTCTATAAAAAAAAAAGAAAGAGACAGAGGCATTAACCCATACATTACATAATAGTATTTCAAATGGTCCTATCATTATATCTTGTTACTTAAAAAGATATAGATTAGAGAGCATGACAATAGAATAAACTAAATCAGGTCTCTTGGCTTAGTAAAGTGGGTTTACAAGGGTAGGCTGGCCTTAACACCCTGTGTCATGAAGGATGAACAAGCATAATGTCTCCTCTCCAGGTGGTATATGTTTTTTCAAACAAAAATAGGTAAGCATATGCCTGGGCTCACCTGAAACTTTTACTGCTGAATATAGTTTTATGTGACACACTGCAATACGCATGGGAAAGCCTTTCCTTGGAAGAGAGTTTCGAGTATATCTTAGCCTTTCACTATTTTCTTAAGCATAACATTAAATCATGTTTTTGTACCTGTTTCAGTACACTCTGAAGTTCTCTCTGGGCCCACATGTCTGTTAGTAAAACACGGGCAGCGTCGGCTGCTTTGGGTGCGGAGCTAAAATTAAAATAATTATCAGCATCATCATTTGATTACAGTAAATATCCTGTCCAGCTCAAAGGAATATCAACATACACTGCAAGCAATAAAAGTAGTGCTAGAAACATAAATAACAATTTAAATGTTACTAAATCAACTTTAAACACTTTCAGTTGAAAACACGGCCAAATGAAAAACGTATTTTGCTCCGATGGCAGAACTACATGATTTTCAAGCCGATCTTATAGTCAAGGATACATTGGTATAATTTAAATAATAGTTGTATGCAAATTTGGTTCGTGCCGACAACATAATGTCTATTTTTATCTTCTAGATATCTATCTCACTTGGACTGTTTTTGTTTACCTATGGCACTTGGTGTATCTCATGTTCTCAATCACATCAGGTTTCACTATACTGTTCCATTTTACTGATTTATTGGTAGTTCCCTTTCACACCTTATTCATCACTGGATACCCATCACATCACATGTACCTTTAATTCTGTATGCCCAGTGAGTTACAGCTGATTACCCACTCCACCTCTCTCAGCTCTACATGGATCTGGGTTGTCGGTTACTCCTCATTACACCCAAGTTATACTTACTTCAACATCACATTTGCTTTGTTGTTGGTTGCTCATCTCATCTGGTTTATCTCAGAGTTGACAATCAGACACAGAGGTGCCAATTACGATGTTGTCAGGATAGGCTTCGAATGGAATTTAGATTCTGCTAATCCGATTCGGGACCTATGATCCCGGCCAAATCGGTCACATTTCTGAATGACCGATTACAATGCAAGGAAGCTGTCCGGGCTGTCCGAATCGGTTCCGAATGGGATTCAGGCAACCCGAGTCATTCGGAGCCGAGTCATACAGCCCAAAGGAGCCGGTTTCCGAACAAGCGAGTACGATGACTGATTCGGACAGCTGTTCCAAATCGGTTTCGCCGAGATGAAACAGCTGTGGGAATCGGACTTCAGGGGACTGCAGCAGGCCCCCTTTCACCCGTAGGCCCCCGGATAGGGCCCGTGGGGGTACCCAAGGGACCTCTCTTCCCAACCATGCACAGTGTGGCAGGCACCATGGGGTGCCCGCCACAGGGGGCAAGGTTTTCCCTACCCACCCCTTTTTTTCAATGGGAGCCTGTGTTCTCGTTCGGAACACAGGCTCACATGGGAATCCAATAGGAGCCCAATGGGAGTCCGACCGAACAGAGTCCGTAACCATCCGGACACATTGTAATCGGTCGGTAGAACTCCCCGAATACAAATCGTTCGCAAAGCATTCCTAACCAAATTTGGTGGGAATGCTTTCCTGACGACATCGTAATCGGCCCCATAGACTTTCTTATTCTCTTCCTAAACTGATTTGGCTCTAGTTCCACAGTATACCTGGTTTATTTCTAGATTTCTGTACCTATTGTTATATTTCACACCTGGTTTACTCTATCATATGTGGGACCATATTACAGACAAGGTGCACTGTCCCTAATTGTGCCACAGCGCACCCTTAAACAGGTGCGCGGGCGCACCCAGAGATAGATTCTCCCATTAAAAAGAATGCGCTGTCCTCAGGGTTAGTAAAACCTATTTGAAGCAACCGATCTATCTTTCTTTTTTCAAGCTGCTTCCGTCTCCACTTCAGAAATAAGACAGACATTCCACTGCACACAGGTGTGTTGGGGGCATGTCTGGGGTGGTCCATCAAACCCCATATTACCCTGTCACAGGGCTGCCCTCAAGGGCGAATTGACTGTGCGCCTCCTCTTTGTTGTGCATCACTACCTATTTGTGGAGCACAGGCAGTGCTGAATTCTTCTTTGCCTCAGTGCTGCCTCCATAATATAGTGTGAAGATCAGAGGCAAAGTATTCCCCTCTTTGCATGGGGCCAAGGCCCTTTCAAAGGAGGGAATGTCTGTTTAGCATAGAGCTGGCTCTATATGTGCACCAGTGCAAACTATATTACATAAGAGGTTGGACAGAATACTGCAGTTCCTGGGGAGAGTAGAAAACGAGCGAACATGCCCATTGCACCACTGGGCACTGTATGCTCTCTTTCTTTCCCATTATACTTTATTTATCTTGCATTTTAACCATCAAACATGATTGATTTTAATGATTTCCTTTCCCAGTACACCTGATTTAATCATTTCGAACTGTGACTAAGATCCGTTTTCCCATCACACATAGTGTACTTCTGCCGTGCTTTCATTTCTGTTGCCTCACCCGCCTCTACATACACCTGCACCACCCTCCAGCAATACCCATTGAAACAAATACTCCTGATAAAAATCACTCACCCACTTCTGCACATTTCTACCACATTTTTCAGCAGGTCTCTGTTTAAGTTCTGTTTTGCCAAATGTGGGTTGGACATGACAAGGTTCCTCATGGTATAACAGGCAGACGACATGATGTCTTCGGAGTTAGTGATATTGCTGGATGGAACAGATAGCATTCTGGAAATATCAGGAAGCACTTGGTTTCCTAAGAAGAAAGGGTCAGAGAGAAGTAATTGTCATATAAGGGACCAAAGTGTGTACCTGATGGGTAATACCTCAGATTACATGTTCTTATACTAGCATTTAAAACGACTGTGCTTAGGGTTACCTGTCTCTTCCTGTTTCAATGTAGGCAGCAGAGTTGTGCCTCTAGTTACATAAATCTTACAGAATTAGTCAGTCAGTCATTCACTCTTTATGTGGCTTCGGTTGTGCCGTAAAATCAAACATGTAAATATTACAATGCAACATCATAATAAAAATTGACAATAATTAATACAAAAAGCCTTTTATACAATGCCAAAATTACATAATCGCAATTCATTCATATAATTTTTCCTAATCTTCAAAGATACCCAAATAAAATGTAAAACAGCTAAATATATACTCAGATGAATGTTGCTGAATTAAAAGAAATGCCTCCTTATAGGAACGAATTCTAAAATTATTAAACAGTGGCAATGAAAAACGTTTCCGAGGACATTTGTACAATGTACAAAATAGCAACATTTGTAAAATGTTTTGTGCTGAAAAAGTGTCACAAGCAAAAGACGGAAGTGTATTCTTCCATAGGTCAGCAACAGGGAACACCAAAAGGAAATTGAAAGTATTCAACCTAAGTGGGTTAAGTGAAATATAAACTGAGTATTTCTGACAATTATTAAATTAGGTTCTTTGGCCTTTACTAAAAACCAGGGGTAGATAATCACTCTCGACTGGGGATCCTATCGACTTAATGCTCTCCCAGGTCTTATAAAGCTTGTCCAATATTTTACATTTTACCTCCCCATCAATGCCGTCTGGATTTTCAAGACGTTCAGGAACACCCGAATCCATAAATAACTGATTCACGCATTTAAGCCAGGGGATATGTAAAACATTATCCAACCTTAAACAGTGCTTTAGAACAGCTTTTTGGAAAGCAATTTCCTTTTTGGTCCAAATTGAAAGCCATAACATGATGGGATGAATTCTAATAAAATGAGAAATATAAGTCATTACAGACTCTTCATGTCAAATGTAATTAGAAGTTGATTTTGAGACGGCGAGAAGCCAGCATAAAAACTCATTTTCTATCTTTTGTAGGGGTTTGGGATTAATACACTCCAAAACCCTGCCCCATAACCACCCACTGACAAACATTTTGCCTCATAAATTTCCAATATAGGTCTAAATGTTTCCCCTCCTACCTTTGCAGCAAATCTCCTAACAGCTTCCACAGATCTCAGCATTTGTTGAGTTCCAATAGTAAGGAGGTATTTCCAATCAAATGAGGTCGCAAATTGCAGGACCCATGTAGGCAGAATTAATACTTAGACACTTAGGGCATCTTTAGGATGGCGGGCGGACTTTGTCCGCCTGCCATCACGACGTGAAGAGGAACCGCCCGCCATAAGGGCGGGGATCCTGTGGGGGCAATTACGATGCACCCGCCACAGTGGCGGGCACATCCCATATATTTAACATTGCGGCGGGCGGTGCCTGCCACGTTGTCTATTGAAATGCAGGGGGGTACCATAGGTACCCCCCATGTGCACCCTCCACCCCCCAGAGTCCCTGGGGGCCCGCTACAGGTGCCCGCAAGCAATTCCCGCATGCCTTTCCGTGGCGGCATGCCGCCACAGAAAGGCATGTTTCCGCGCCCATACTAATATGGCTGGCAGTGTCTCACAGACACCGCCACCATATTAAACTCTTTTCCGCCCGGTCGACTTGTTGACCAGGCGGAAAAGCGGCAGACGGTCTTTCCATCTGCCGCGGTGCCCCCCGCCATGGTAATATGGCGGGGGGGAAATGGGTGGTGGGCGGGGACGGATCTCGGGTGGATCGCCACTGCCATGCGGGCGGTGGCGATCCGCCCAAGATCCTAATGGGCCTCTAAGTTATCAATCAGATGGACTTGACTGTCAAAGATTTTGCACATGTAAGACTGACATATTTACACAATAAGGTGCGTCTTTGAACACAAGCCACAAATCGTGAGTCAAAAATTTAGGATATGTATGTTTTAGTCTTTTATCCACAGTTGACTGATTTTCCACAGAGGTACAAGCCAGTTGGTTGACAAAACATGAGTTTGCATGAATATCCATCAACAATGTTTTTAAAACCCGCAAAATCAAACATTTTAAGGCAATCACAAACATTGGTGATGCCCTTTGACACACTTTTAAACTTAGTCCTAATTGTCATTGGTGAAATGGTGAAATATGTTAGGCCAAAGTGACCCAAGCACCCTAATACTTTTGGGAGAGTCTGGAGTGAGGTATTTCTTCTGAAAGAAAAATGTAGGAATGTGGACAAAGTAAATAAAGCATTTACTAATGCATATTCTCACTAACCCTACTACGACTGTGGCTCTGCGAACCATTTTATGACGTTAGACGAACAGTTGTACACCAGAGTAACTACATAGTTTCTCTGGGAGTACATCAGTCCCTTTTGAGAACAACAAATGAGTAAAATATACTAATAACAGGTGTTTCTTTATATTTGCGAGTCTTTATTTGTTTTTAAATTGACTCCTATCACAATTAAGTAATTCCTTATGTTTCCCAAATGATACACATTTTAAACAGCAGTATTGTTTCTTGGGTAAACATATTTTACCATCCAGGCCTTATATGTTGCTCAGATATGTAATTTTAGGTAAGGATATTGCTATTTATATAGTGTCTACAACTATGAGTGTTAGACCTGGCATTTTTTGTTGTGATTTACCCTGTCATTTTGCTTCTGACCTCCTGTTCCTGACTGTGCTGCATTTTGTTTTTGCTGGCTTTAGGACTCTAGCACTAGTGCAAATACTCCCTGTATAAATAGTATTTGTGATTGGTTTATCCATGATTGTTATTATTATTATTATTATTATTATTATTATTATTATTTATTTTTATAAAGCGCATAGTCACCCGGAGGTATCCCAGCGCTGAAGAACCCTAAAACAGTAAAACTGAGGACCGAGGCTGAGTTCACGAGGGGGACATAGGAGCTAGGGAAAAAGATGTGTCTTTAGCAGTTTCCTAAAACGAAGGATTGTTATAGTTGATTTACCAATAAGTCACTAGTAAAGTGCAACAGGTGTGCCCAGGGCCTGTAAATCAAATGCTACTAGTGGGCCTGCAGCATTGATTATGCCACCCACATGAGTAGCCCTGCAAGCATGTCTCAAGCCTGCCACTGAAGTGTCTGTGAGTGCAGTTTTAAACCGCTGTTTCGACCTTGCAAGTGCACCCATTTTCCAGGCCCAAACCTTTCCTTCTATTACATTTAAGGCACCCCTAAGGTAGGTCCAAGGCAGCCCTATGGGCAGTGTGCGGTGTATTTAAAAGGTAGGACATGTCGTAATAGTGAAATACTGCTAATTTTATTTTTCGCTATTTCAAGGCCTATCTCTCCTATAGGGTAACATTGGGATTTCCTTGAAATATCATTTAAGTGTAATTTCCATTTCGGAGCAGATAGCGATTTGGATGTGGGGGTCTCTGAACTCACAATTTAAAAATATATCTTTTGGTGAAGTTGGTTTTTAAATATTGAGTGTTTGAAAATGGCACTTTTAGAAAGTGGGCATTTTCTTGCTTAACCATTCTGTGCCTCTGCTTGTCTGTAGAATACACGTTTGGGTTGGCTGACAGTTGGGCTCTTGTGCATTCACTCTAGACAGTCACACAAAGGGAGCTGAGGTGTGCCTTGCATATACTGATGGGCCATCACCAGGCTAATGGACCTTCCTAGGCTAGAGTGGTGGGAGGAGTTGTCACTGACACCTGTATTGGGCTGTGCCTGTCCTCACACAAAGCTGTCTCCACACCTCTGTAGCCTGTTTGGTGCCAGGTTCAGGGAAAGGCATGGTCTTGGGCACTACCAAGACTTTCCTTTGATTTTGGTTACTTCAAAGGCAGAAAGGGGTATAAATATTGGACCTCTGACACCCCAATATCAGAACACTTCTGGACTTAGGACATTCTGCCAGGAAGAGGAGCTGGAGAAGCTGTCAGGAGGGACTGTCACTTTGCTGTTTGTTTTGCTGTGTTGGCCTTCTGCTTTGCTGCTTCTGTCCTGGGAGTGAAAGGACCAGGCTTTGCTTTCTGAATACTGCTTTCAAGGTTCTCCAAGGGCTTGTGTGTGGTTGCCTCATGTTTAGAAGTCTCAGGGCCATCAAAGACTTCTCCTGCCCATGCGTGGGATCTTCAGCTGAGAGTCCAGTCTTGCCAAGTAGTGCCAAATCCAGTTCCTGGACCCTTGAAGTGACATATGGTGAGCCTAAGGAGAAAATCCACGCATCAAATCCCAGCACCCGTTTTATTGACGTATAGCTGCGAAAGATCGACACATCACCGCTGCCTGCCCCGAGGTGTGCTTCCCGCTTAACACATCACTGCAGGGCCCAGCTTGCTATAACAGACAAATTGCCACAGTTTCGAGTACCATGTCACCGACTTCCATGACACCCGCTTTGACTCTGACGCAACACCTGCTTGCAGCTGTGAAATCGACGTAGTGCCTGTTTCACTGCCGTCGTATCAAAGCAGTGCATCTGGATTTTCATCGACCTCGCACCGCAATAAGGAATCACGGCTGCATGTCCAGAAACCAATGCATCACTTCTCCTGCCAGTAAGGAACCGATGCATTACCTCCCCTGCCAGTAAGGAACCGACACATCACCTACCTGGCCAGGAAGGAACCAATGCATCTCTTTGCTTTTTCAGCACCTCACCTTCCCTGAGCCTTACATCGTCTTTGATTTTTGACGCATCTAAGGAACTTTTGCTAAAACAAACTCATCCATTGACTTCTATTGTCTAAACTTGTTTAACCTTTTAAAAGTTACATGTTGACTTCTGTTTGTTGGATATATGTCATTCTTGTCTTGCATTATTCCGATAAATATTGGTTATTTTTCTGAACTGGTGTGGACTCCTTTTGTAGTGTGTGTGTGTGTGTGTGTGTCTGCGTGTGCATGTGTCTGTGTGTGTGTGTAAATGCTTTATGCATTGCCTCTGAGTAAGCCTGACTGCTCATGCCAAGCTACCAAGGGGATAAGCAGGGGTTATCATAGCTGTAAAACTCCCTTCCCCTGACTAGAGTGAGGGTCCCTCCTTGGACAGTGGCCAAACCACCGCCAACTAGAGACCCCATTTCTAACAATGAGTATGCCATTGTAGTCAATCCATGTGCCATTGTGTGCAGATCTGGGATATTCATCAATAACTTGTGTCTGATGGAGTTTAGTCCTCTCAGATTACAGACTTTAAGTATTTTTGATGAAATGTGTCTGAAAGCTCCATGCTTTTTTGCACACCTATGGTGTGGCAGCAGAATTTCTTACCCATCATTTTATGGAGAGCAGGATGACGGGACATGTTACTGATTAAGGAAGATCCCGCCTTCACCACATCAGAGTTTCCAGACTGCAGAAGTCTTGTGATCTGTGGCAAACCTTTCTCCTTCACACCAATAAGCTGGCTCATTCCATTGGACATCTGGAAGGAAAAAAACAAAACAGTGTGTATGAGACTTCTGTTCACACTCAGGGGATACTTTCGGTATACGTAACTACATGACAGTACCCTGCACACTCAGGGAATGCTTTTAATTACAAGAACTGTATTAGAGATGTATTTACGCTATGGAAACACACAAATACTACAAACAAAAGTGTTGAGAGTGCTGTGCAAGCTCAGGAAATGCTTACAATTTAATGAAATCGAAGAGAGTGCTAATCATAGTCCAGTAAAGTTTACAATTTAAAGATTTCCATGATAGTGATGTGCGCTCCATTCTAATGTTTGCAGGTAAAGGAAATTCCTAAGAGATCTGGGAAACACTCAGGGAAGGTTTACAATTAAAGTAAATTATGTACAAGTGCACACTATGTGAATATTTGAGAATAGTGTAAAGTAAATGCTCTGGCATCGATACTATTGAAAGGGAATAGGAACTCTCAGTGCAGTAAACAGCTTTGCACAAATACAGCAAAATCAAACATGGAGAGATTAATCTTGTAATCTATAATGTGAATGAAGATGCTTGAGAATGTTCTGCACTTATGTAATATTCCCAAACAAAGGATATGTGTGGTCATACAAATAATAATATGTTTTATTGTCTGATTGATAAAAATCATCACAAAATAATACATTACAGTGCATAGCCAACAATTTAGCATACATTATTCTTATCTATACCATAGAACATTATCAGAACATACACATAAGAATTCTTCAAAGTTAAAACATTGTGATTTATTAATCCTGGCCTGCAGATAACCATACAGATTGGTTCAAAGTACCAAGTACTTATAGCAAAGAACATACTGCTATTCAAATAAAACCTATATGCACTTAAAATTCATCAAAGTTAAATTTAAGGTTGCATTTATTCTAGCCAGCATAGAACCATACAGGTTGCTTCAAAGTGCAAGTGCTTATAACAAAGGACATACTGCTATTCAAATAAAACCTATATGCATACAAATTTATCAATGTTGGAAATAGAGCTGACTGCAAGAACCATACAGGGAAATTCAAAGTTACAAGTGCTTGTGTGCATATTGCGCTGCTTTTATCATAACCTGCAATGAACCATACTAGGTAATTCAAAGTGCCATGTGCTTTTATACAGTATATAACCGCAAATTATTGCTCTTAGCATCATAACCTGGAATCTTACCCACATAAGAGAGAATAAAGGATAGCTATATGCCTATTCAACGAGATAGGAGAAAAGTGCTTATGGTACAACCCTATGGTGGTCATATGTATTTTATATACGACAAATATGCCACCTTGAAGCCTCGTCAGAGCACTTTCACACTCTCTAAGTACTTGGAACGTCATGAGTAAAGTTTGACACTGACAATGCTCAACATTAACAAAATGTTTGAGCTCCCTACACACTGGAGTATTGTGTTGATTAATGTTTGCCATTCCTGAATGTACGCTTGGAACATCACAATGATGTACAACCAATGGTTTGTTTACTATTAATAGAAGTGGGTGCAAGCACTGCATGCGTGCAACATTGTTCTCTACTAGTGGGCCCACACATCCTAAGATGCTCTGATGTCCATTAGCGAAGGGCAGCGTTTCCTGTAATTGTCAACTTAGATTGTTTATGAACTTGATTTTTCTATGCTTCTATCTGTATCCTTTCTGAAATCCCCATTGGTCATGAGGTTGATAAAGTTACATCACGGTCTCAAAATCTCCTGAGAACCTCCCATTGAATAAGGTCAGCAGTGCACAGCCGTTAGCAGAGCAGGAGATGGAAGGTCTGCCGTCCAAGGTCTGTCGCTCTTTGTCTGATGGTCTACCGCAGGTGCAAGAAACTCCCAGGGTGTTGGCATTATTATTCTTTTTGTTTTGCAAAAACATATTCTGCTTTGGGAGTTTAAATAAAAAACATTTGGTGTGCATCCGCCTGAAAGAAGACGGCCAAGCACCAATCTTGCAGTGCCTTTAGAGGAACCACTGCGATGGAGGTTCCTGTAAAGGCATGGAGATCACTGCTGGGCTGGTGGTGATCTCCTAATATGGCGGTCGGTAGTTCGTCAGGGAGGTGGACGTAATGTCCTCTACCACACTGACAGACAGTGTGGCTGCCCACTAAATTTTAAATAAGACCCTTGGGGAAATCCCCCTAAATAATATATTCTATCACGTTGAAAATCTAAAGTGGTGAGAAGATTATATACATTGTATCGTAAATGGCTTCACTGAAAAAACTATAGACAAAAATAATGCAGTTGTGCTTTTACGAATAAATACATTGAGTGCAAAGTACTAAAGGTGAATCAGTCTTTTAAATGGAGACTGAGCGGGTATGGATCTGTTGGGGGCGTCTTAAAAACCCCAAAACAATGTTTTCTGTTGATATTTTAAGCCGATAAATACCGTACGTTAAATCAATAACAGATTCAAGCAAAAAGGCCATTGCACCCAAGGGACTTTGAGGGAGAGGCTAAATATTATCTAAGAAATGGTCACAATAATTTATGTTCATTCTTGCCTTCTATTATTTCACATTAGCCCATTTCAGAGATTATTGCCTTCTAGGTTTTCCGATTAACAAGTTTCATAGTATGCACTGGCGATCAGGGATCCACTTTAAAAGCACATTTTGACGAGAACATTCTGAAAATTCTATTGCTTTTTAGAGAGACCTGTGGGGTATGGCAGGAAGCTGTAATTCTTTTTGTGACAACCCTGCAACCTCGAAATATCCCATCATGCACCCCTCCACAGTTTAAAGACCAGTGCCACCCAGTGTACTCTGAATACGGATGGTCACTGCCTCCATCTTGGAACTTCTGTTTGCAAGTTGATGGGCACTGTACGTCCCAAATTCACAAAATTATTTTCCACAGTTTTCCATTAAACACTTAATTGTCCTAATAGGAAATACTGTTTGTCACTTTGAGGAACTAGTGTTCCTTCTAGGACCAATGGAGATGAGAGAATTCCTCACTGAATTACTAAGTGGCTTTGCATCTCTAATCTAATAACAAGTAGTTCCCCTTTACCTTCATTGTTTAACCCAGGCAAAAGATTACACTAGTCCAGGATGCTCTTAAAATGAAATCTGAAATAGCAAGATGTGGCGGTTACTAAAACATATAATGGAAACACTCCAAGTGAAGGACAGGCGCCACAACCACTCATCATTAGAAGGTGAGGAAAAGTGTCCTTCTTGTCGGCATCCATTTTGTGTCAGACACCATTATTTTAGCGTTGCCATTTCGTGTCAAACACCTCTGCATGACCCTCCTGGTCGTTTCTGCTGATGCTTGCCAAAGTTCTAACTGTCACGTCCGCCCTGCCCTTCCTGCTCCTTGCGGTTAAGCAAATTACAAAAAGGGAACAGAGTATTGGCCTCTCACCACCCTCGGACTGGACTCCTGCACGCACCCATCTTGTTTCGCAAGACTTGGTCACGACACTGTCCCAGAACTTGTTTCTTTTCACATATCCTGTTTGTCAAGATCTGTTTGATTCTTTCTCGTACATATCCTGTTTGGCAAGATCTGTCCTAATCGATTGCACCATCTGTTGCAGCACCAGTCCTGCCTGAATGAAGAATGGCGTAACTACAGCCCCATCCGAACTGGTTCCTTAGGGTGGTGAAATATGTATATAAGGCCTGTAAGCTGCAGATTAAAGCAGCATCCTCCTCTGTCTTGTCACCGACGAGCTTGGGACTCTGTTCCATAGCCCGGGCTATTCGAATAAAACTTTGTTCCTCCTGCAGACGAAGGCTCCTGTGTCTCCTTTTTACGATATAGGAGGGTATGGTAGACTTGGGCGGTTCCCCCACCACCGAGACCCAGTAAGTGGGTATACCCGGCTCTACAAATGGCGCCCGAACAGGGACCCCACGAGCACGAAGGTCAGGCCAGGTGGATATGAGGAGGTGCACGGAGAGACTCTGACGGAGGTACCCTACCCGAGGGATTCTTGCAGTCCGGTAGCCGAACGACTCGCCCGCTGTTCCTCCCCGCCCGGTCTGGGCCACATAACCGCGTCCTCGCTGGGGTCGCCTAACAGTGATTTCTGGAACAGGACACGGCCCTACGTCTGCAGAAGAGAACTACCCCTGTCAGGTAAGGATGGGCTGATCACCTACCGAGTCTGTATGATTGCGCTCTTATTGACTTTTGCAAAAGCCAAGCCAGCGAGGTGAGTTTTTTAAGGCCCGCTGTTGTTTGCATTATCTGTTTTCGGGCCTTTTCAGTATGCCGGCGAATAGTAAGTTTAAGAAATTATGTTGTTGTTTGTGTACGCAGGACTCCCAGCTGGAGGCGGCTTGCCCGCTTCCTCCAGAAGGGACGCCTGGTCACACTATGTATGCAAAACATGGCCCATCTGCCATAACGTTTTCCTCCCTTTGGACTAAGTATACCAAACGAGCCGTTCCCGATTTACAATGGCCCCCTTATGGGTCCTTTGATCCACAGGTTCTTGCAAATCTAGAGGAACAGCTATTTAAACGGAAGGTTCATCCCTCGATGTTTGAGTCTGTCAGGCTGTGGAAGAAGGAAATTGAGCAGAGAGCAAAGAAGGAAAAGGCACTAGAGAGGAAACGAGAGCGGATGTCAATGGCTGACCATGCTAGGGAGCACTTACTGGACCGAATGGAAAAATCTGTAGAGATAGTTGATAGGGAACATAGGGCGTGGGTGCAGAAGTGCTACCCGTCTGTGAAGAGAAAGGGAAAGGCTTTATGGAAGGGGGAGAAGAGGGCGATTCCCTGCTCGATACCATGTTGAAAAGTCCTCCTGCTTATGCCCTCATGTACCCTGTGCTGACCCCCCCTGCCCTGCATGCAGCTGCACCAGCCGTGCTACGCACTCCTGCCCCCACTGCCCCTCTTACTGTTCCCCCCGTCACACCAACCCCCCCCTATTTTGACGCCTATAACACCGACTGCGCACGCTACCCCTGTCCTCGCCGCGGGAATGACAACGAGTCCCCATCTGCCCAATACCTGCAGCTTTACCCCTGCCCGCCCCCTCCCTTCTTCCCCGTGGTCTACGGTTAAGCAGGATTTATATAGATTATTGAATTGCCCCGACTGGCTTCCTTGCGCTCTGCAGTCAGCTTTTCGTCCCTTCGAGAACCTGCAAAGGCAACAGTGTGAATGCTGGATAAATAGCGGGAATATTTATCCATTTAAAGAAATATGGTCCACCTTCTCCCAGTGGACGATTATGGAACAGACCACCTGGGCTGAATACATGTGTACCTTGGTTATGCAGAGATTCAAGCAGATACCCGCCGGATTGGTGGACCTCAGGTCACAAATAAAAAGAGGCGATGTGCAGGGAGAGGGGATGTTTGGCGCAATGTCTGCTTTGATAGCTTACTATGATATGACCGCTTTCCCCAGCCCCACTCTAGAGACAGCTATGCCAATGAGAGAGGCGGCCCCTGTCTTTGTTAAAGCACTCACCGATACCCAAAATAATATCCGAGGGGCTGTCGAAGCACACTGGCGCAGGCTTTGGGTTCATGTTCCTTGGAAAAGGTCAGAAGTGATACAGTTAAAGGGACACTTGCCGGATCCTCGGAAGAATCCGGTTGCCTTCTATAAAGAATTAAGCCAGATAATATCTGCCGGTACCCATATTCTCGAAGACATAGATTTACTTTTTGGTACGGTCGTCCCTACTGAGGTCTGGGATAAAATACGACATACCGACCATGAAGGAGAATTGGGAGGTAAATGGGCTGATCTAGAGGCCATGGAAGGTAATAGAGTGGGAGGGACGAAACCGAACGCCGCCATCACAGCCTTGCCTGGCAAAATCATAACATTCATGAAGACGCTGTTGCCAGAAACGGTCATCAATTGGGATAAAATTAACGCCTGTAGACAGCATAGGGATGAGAGTGTGGCGGATTTTTCACCCGTTTTGAAACTGAATACAAGGGACACAGCGGCCTGCACCCTCGGCCACTGGCCCGGTATTCGTTGACAAATTGGTCAGCAATTTGCTCCCTTACATTTCTGCCAGACGCAAGAAGGTTGAGAGTACATGGTCCGCTCAGACTATGACAGGTATCTTGGCCATGGCCCAATACCATGAGAATTGGGAAAACGAGGATAAGGAGAAAGAGGTCAAGAGAAATAAAGACCTTAAAACGAGTACTTCTGCAACAGGCCTATCCTCCGAAAGGTCCTGACGCCCGTGGCAATTTCCGGCCGCCCCCTCAGCGGCCGCCAAGAGCACGCCAGTCGGCTCCCTCCGGCCCCTCCGGACCTCTCCAGACAGATCAATGTGCCTATTGTAAGGGTTACGGCCACTGGGTGGATGAGTGTCCTGTTTTAACAGAAAACATACGGACAGGTAAAACACGGCCTCGTGTTCACAGGGATGAGGTGATTGCTAAAGACCAAAGGCAACACCGCCCTAGTGACCGAGAGGGGAGACATAGGGATGACAACGCCATACGACAATACCCCGCTAACAAGTTTGATGGGTATGAAGCCTCACGTACTTATTACAATGACGATTATGAAGAGGTAGACGAGACACGGTTTTATCAAGCATAGGATAGCCAGGGAAGGGGTATTTCGAAAGTGCAAATTCCGGTCGACCAGAAGGGCCCGTATGTTCAAGTGTCAGTTGCAGGGGATGCTCGGTCTTTCCTTCTGGACACAGGGGCGACTAGGTCTTCTATTGCACGTGTATTGGTCCCGGAGGCACCCCTTTCTGGCAATTTAAATGTCTCCGTGGGTTTTGCAGGAACACCCGTGACCAGCCCTGTTTCTGAACCGCTCCCTCTCGATATCTGCCCCGCCCATGTTGACGCTCCCTTGGTCCTTACTACAGGTTGAAGTGAAAACTTATTAGGCATGGATTTACTGAAAACTCTGAATGCCACTATATCATGTAGTCCCCAAGGCGTGTCTCTAACAATTTCCGCCACCCCGACTCCTAGATGTATCTGTCCGGTCCTCTCCCACCAGAGTTGCAGTCATTATCTTCCTCCCTCGGGGCATCATCAGACACTGATGTGGTGTGTCTCAACATACCCCCTCATGTGGTACGCATTCAGCCAGGCACCCTTCTCCCCCCGCCTCTGGCAGTATCGACTACCCACGGAAGGAGAAGTCGCCCTTTTAACAATAATATCTGAATTGATGGACAAGGGAGTAGTGGAGGAGACATGTGGTAATATCTGTAATAGTCCCATTATTCCGGTTCTTAAGAAGACCAATGGAGATGCTCTCTCCCCTAAAATATACAGATTTGTGATTAACCTGAGAGCCCTTAACAAAATAACGATCTCCCAATACCCTGTTGTCCTCGACATTACAGCCCTCTTGACGATGGTCCCTTCTGACGCCACAAAGTTTTCTGTCATAGACCTGAAAAATGCTTTTTTCAGTATTCCTATACATCCTGACAGCATACATTATTTTGGTTTCTCCCTTGGTGGGCGGAGCTTTAGATTTTGCGGCGCCCCTCAAGGCTTCACCGAGAGCCCCAGTATCTATAGTCAAGCTCTCAAAAGTCAACTAGATTCCTTGGAACTCCCTGATAATTCCACACTGCTGCAGTATGTTGATGACCTCCTCATTGCTGCAAATTCTGCCCCGACATGTAAAGAGGCTACTCTCTGTTTGTTACGCCACCTTGCCCTCCATAACAACAAGGTCTCTTTAAAAAAGCTTCAGTTTTGTCAAGAGATGGTGACCTATTTAGGTCATCTCCTCTCGAAGGAGGGAAGGCAGCTCACCGCTGATCGTGTAGACGTTATCAATGCTATGGCGGCCCCACGAACATAAAAGCAGGTATGAGCCTTCATAGGCCTAACCTCATACTGCAGGCAGTGGATTTCTAATTTTTCGGCCATGGTCAAACCTCTTCTTGCCCTCACCACTAAAGACATATCAGACAGTTCCTTTCCATGGACTAGAGAGCATACGCAGGCCTTCCAGGATTTAAAAAGAGCTCTGTGTACTGCTCCAGTCCTCGGTACTCCTGATTATAACAAAAAAAAAAATCTTTTTGCACATGAGACAGACGGTTGTGCATGCGCTGTCTTGATCCAGATTTTCGGAGATCACCATCGGCCATGTGCCTATTTTTCAGCTATCTTAGACCCTGTTGCGAGGGCTCTCCCAGGATGCCTACGGATGACAGCTGCGGCCGCACTCATGGTCCATCAGAGTGCGGGGATCGTCATGAACTCCCTCTTAACTCTGATGTTTCCCCATTCTGTGGATACCCTCCTTAATAACACCAAGACACAGTACCTCACTAGCGCACGACTCACAGGATATGAATTGACACTCTTTTCCAGCCACATTAACATCAAGAGATGCACTGTACTGAATCCCGGCACATTACTCCCACTGGATACTCAGGATGCCCGTTTAGATCCACATGACTGTATATTGAGGATAGAGGAGGAGACGAAGGAATGGGTTGACTTACAGGATACCCCGATAACAGATCCAGAAGGTACACTGTATGTGGACGGATCATGTCTCAGAGGGCCAGCTGGTAACACATCAGCCGCCTACGCCCTCACGACATTGGAGCAAGTAGTAGAAACAGCTCAGCTTCCACAGTGCTCTGCTCAGGCTGCAGAATTAGTGGCCCTCACTAGAGCCTGTGAGTTAAGCAAAGGAATAACGGTTAATATCTACACTGATATGCTTTTGGGGTGGCTCACAACTTTGGAAGACTGTGGAGAGAAAGGAATTTCCTTACTTCACATGGGACGAAAATTCAACATGGCCCCCTAATTCACCGATTATTAGACTCCCTGACATTTCCCAGAAAGGTAGCCATTATAAAATGTAAGCGGTACAAAAGGGGGTGGTGATGGACGGAGCATCAGAACCAATCAAACACTCACACCCAGTCAACAGATCTGGGTTTGATCCATCACCGTTCTTTAGCCCACTCTGCCACCCCAGCTCAGACATGGCCATATGCAAATCAGTCTGACCCTGTGCCTCATGGGAACAGTCCAGCCCGAACTGCCAAGCCATGCCTTCCCTGGACCGGAAACAAGCTTCCTAGGACCGGTTTCTGGCATTTCAGCCGTCTTCAGCCAGGCTTGCTTGAATCCAGTGGCAAAGTGAGCAAGGGACTCACGTCTGAGCATACCCTGCCAACTTATGGCGAACAAAGCGGTACAAAAGGGGGTGGTGATGGACGGAGCATCAGAACCAATCAAACACTCACACCCAGTCAACAGATCTGGGTTTGATCCATCACCGTTCTTTAGCCCACTCTGCCACCCCAGCTCAGACATGGCCATATGCAAATCAGTCTGACCCTGTGCCTCATGGGAACAGTCCAGCCCGAACTGCCAAGCCATGCCTTCCCTGGACCGGAAACAAGCTTCCTAGGACCGGTTTCTGGCATTTCAGCCGTCTACAGCCAGGCAGTTCGGGCTGGACTGTTCCCATGGGGCACAGGGTCAAGACTGATTTGCATATGGCTGGGTTCAAACTGGAATGGCATGGTGAGCAAAAAAACGATGGATTTAGGCCCAGATCTCTGTACTGGGGTGAATGTATGACATTGTTCTGCATTCTGTCCATCATTTGTTGTTTTTGCATTTGTCACCCCGAGTGGGAAGGGTATGCTCAGACGTGAGTCCCTTGCTCTCCATGCCACTGGAATCAAGCTATCCTGGCTGACGAGGGCTGAAAGCCCGAAACCGGTCCTAGGATGCTTGTTTCCAGTCCAGGGAGGACCTGGCTTGGCAGTTCGGGCTGGACTGTTCCCATGGGGCACAGGGTCAAGACTGATTTGCATATGGCTGGGTTCAAACTGGAATGGCATGGTGAGCAAAAAAACGATGGATTTAGGCCCAGATCTCTGTACTGGGGTGAATGTATGACATTGTTCTGCATTCTGTCCATCATTTGTTGTTTTTGCATTTGTCACCCCGAGTGGGAAGGGTATGCTCAGACGTGAGTCCCTTGCTCTCCATGCCACTGGAATCAAGCTATCCTGGCTGACGAGGGCTGAAAGCCCGAAACCGGTCCTAGGATGCTTGTTTCCAGTCCAGGGAGGACCTGGCTTGGCAGTTCGGGCTGGACTGTTCCCATGGGGCACAGGGTCAAGACTGATTTGCATATGGCTGGGTTCAAACTGGAATGGCATGGTGAGCAAAAAAACGATGGATTTAGGCCCAGATCTCTGTACTGGGGTGAATGTATGACATTGTTCTGCATTCTGTCCATCATTTGTTGTTTTTGCATTTGTCACCCCGAGTGGGAAGGGTATGCTCAGACGTGAGTCCCTTGCTCTCCATGCCACTGGAATCAAGCTATCCTGGCTGACGAGGGCTGAAAGCCCGAAACCGGTCCTAGGATGCTTGTTTCCAGTCCAGGGAGGACCTGGCTTGGCAGTTCGGGCTGGACTGTTCCCATGGGGCACAGGGTCAAGACTGATTTGCATATGGCTGGGTTCAAACTGGAATGGCATGGTGAGCAAAAAAACGATGGATTTAGGCCCAGATCTCTGTACTGGGGTGAATGTATGACATTGTTCTGCATTCTGTCCATCATTTGTTGTTTTTGCATTTGTCACCCCGAGTGGGAAGGGTATGCTCAGACGTGAGTCCCTTGCTCTCCATGCCACTGGAATCAAGCTATCCTGGCTGACGAGGGCTGAAAGCCCGAAACCGGTCCTAGGATGCTTGTTTCCAGTCCAGGGAGGACCTGGCTTGGCAGTTCGGGCTGGACTGTTCCCATGGGGCACAGGGTCAAGACTGATTTGCATATGGCTGGGTTCAAACTGGAATGGCATGGTGAGCAAAAAAACGATGGATTTAGGCCCAGATCTCTGTACTGGGGTGAATGTATGACATTGTTCTGCATTCTGTCCATCATTTGTTGTTTTTGCATTTGTCACCCCGAGTGGGAAGGGTATGCTCAGACGTGAGTCCCTTGCTCTCCATGCCACTGGAATCAAGCTATCCTGGCTGACGAGGGCTGAAAGCCCGAAACCGGTCCTAGGATGCTTGTTTCCAGTCCAGGGAGGACCTGGCTTGGCAGTTCGGGCTGGACTGTTCCCATGGGGCACAGGGTCAAGACTGATTTGCATATGGCTGGGTTCAAACTGGAATGGCATGGTGAGCAAAAAAACGATGGATTTAGGCCCAGATCTCTGTACTGGGGTGAATGTATGACATTGTTCTGCATTCTGTCCATCATTTGTTGTTTTTGCATTTGTCACCCCGAGTGGGAAGGGTATGCTCAGACGTGAGTCCCTTGCTCTCCATGCCACTGGAATCAAGCTATCCTGGCTGACGAGGGCTGAAAGCCCGAAACCGGTCCTAGGATGCTTGTTTCCAGTCCAGGGAGGACCTGGCTTGGCAGTTCGGGCTGGACTGTTCCCATGGGGCACAGGGTCAAGACTGATTTGCATATGGCTGGGTTCAAACTGGAATGGCATGGTGAGCAAAAAAACGATGGATTTAGGCCCAGATCTCTGTACTGGGGTGAATGTATGACATTGTTCTGCATTCTGTCCATCATTTGTTGTTTTTGCATTTGTCACCCCGAGTGGGAAGGGTATGCTCAGACGTGAGTCCCTTGCTCTCCATGCCACTGGAATCAAGCTATCCTGGCTGACGAGGGCTGAAAGCCCGAAACCGGTCCTAGGATGCTTGTTTCCAGTCCAGGGAGGACCTGGCTTGGCAGTTCGGGCTGGACTGTTCCCATGGGGCACAGGGTCAAGACTGATTTGCATATGGCTGGGTTCAAACTGGAATGGCATGGTGAGCAAAAAAACGATGGATTTAGGCCCAGATCTCTGTACTGGGGTGAATGTATGACATTGTTCTGCATTCTGTCCATCATTTGTTGTTTTTGCATTTGTCACCCCGAGTGGGAAGGGTATGCTCAGACGTGAGTCCCTTGCTCTCCATGCCACTGGAATCAAGCTATCCTGGCTGACGAGGGCTGAAAGCCCGAAACCGGTCCTAGGATGCTTGTTTCCAGTCCAGGGAGGACCTGGCTTGGCAGTTCGGGCTGGACTGTTCCCATGGGGCACAGGGTCAAGACTGATTTGCATATGGCTGGGTTCAAACTGGAATGGCATGGTGAGCAAAAAAACGATGGATTTAGGCCCAGATCTCTGTACTGGGGTGAATGTATGACATTGTTCTGCATTCTGTCCATCATTTGTTGTTTTTGCATTTGTCACCCCGAGTGGGAAGGGTATGCTCAGACGTGAGTCCCTTGCTCTCCATGCCACTGGAATCAAGCTATCCTGGCTGACGAGGGCTGAAAGCCCGAAACCGGTCCTAGGATGCTTGTTTCCAGTCCAGGGAGGACCTGGCTTGGCAGTTCGGGCTGGACTGTTCCCATGGGGCACAGGGTCAAGACTGATTTGCATATGGCTGGGTTCAAACTGGAATGGCATGGTGAGCAAAAAAACGATGGATTTAGGCCCAGATCTCTGTACTGGGGTGAATGTATGACATTGTTCTGCATTCTGTCCATCATTTGTTGTTTTTGCATTTGTCACCCCGAGTGGGAAGGGTATGCTCAGACGTGAGTCCCTTGCTCTCCATGCCACTGGAATCAAGCTATCCTGGCTGACGAGGGCTGAAAGCCCGAAACCGGTCCTAGGATGCTTGTTTCCAGTCCAGGGAGGACCTGGCTTGGCAGTTCGGGCTGGACTGTTCCCATGGGGCACAGGGTCAAGACTGATTTGCATATGGCTGGGTTCAAACTGGAATGGCATGGTGAGCAAAAAAACGATGGATTTAGGCCCAGATCTCTGTACTGGGGTGAATGTATGACATTGTTCTGCATTCTGTCCATCATTTGTTGTTTTTGCATTTGTCACCCCGAGTGGGAAGGGTATGCTCAGACGTGAGTCCCTTGCTCTCCATGCCACTGGAATCAAGCTATCCTGGCTGACGAGGGCTGAAAGCCCGAAACCGGTCCTAGGATGCTTGTTTCCAGTCCAGGGAGGACCTGGCTTGGCAGTTCGGGCTGGACTGTTCCCATGGGGCACAGGGTCAAGACTGATTTGCATATGGCTGGGTTCAAACTGGAATGGCATGGTGAGCAAAAAAACGATGGATTTAGGCCCAGATCTCTGTACTGGGGTGAATGTATGACATTGTTCTGCATTCTGTCCATCATTTGTTGTTTTTGCATTTGTCACCCCGAGTGGGAAGGGTATGCTCAGACGTGAGTCCCTTGCTCTCCATGCCACTGGAATCAAGCTATCCTGGCTGACGAGGGCTGAAAGCCCGAAACCGGTCCTAGGATGCTTGTTTCCAGTCCAGGGAGGACCTGGCTTGGCAGTTCGGGCTGGACTGTTCCCATGGGGCACAGGGTCAAGACTGATTTGCATATGGCTGGGTTCAAACTGGAATGGCATGGTGAGCAAAAAAACGATGGATTTAGGCCCAGATCTCTGTACTGGGGTGAATGTATGACATTGTTCTGCATTCTGTCCATCATTTGTTGTTTTTGCATTTGTCACCCCGAGTGGGAAGGGTATGCTCAGACGTGAGTCCCTTGCTCTCCATGCCACTGGAATCAAGCTATCCTGGCTGACGAGGGCTGAAAGCCCGAAACCGGTCCTAGGATGCTTGTTTCCAGTCCAGGGAGGACCTGGCTTGGCAGTTCGGGCTGGACTGTTCCCATGGGGCACAGGGTCAAGACTGATTTGCATATGGCTGGGTTCAAACTGGAATGGCATGGTGAGCAAAAAAACGATGGATTTAGGCCCAGATCTCTGTACTGGGGTGAATGTATGACATTGTTCTGCATTCTGTCCATCATTTGTTGTTTTTGCATTTGTCACCCCGAGTGGGAAGGGTATGCTCAGACGTGAGTCCCTTGCTCTCCATGCCACTGGAATCAAGCTATCCTGGCTGACGAGGGCTGAAAGCCCGAAACCGGTCCTAGGATGCTTGTTTCCAGTCCAGGGAGGACCTGGCTTGGCAGTTCGGGCTGGACTGTTCCCATGGGGCACAGGGTCAAGACTGATTTGCATATGGCTGGGTTCAAACTGGAATGGCATGGTGAGCAAAAAAACGATGGATTTAGGCCCAGATCTCTGTACTGGGGTGAATGTATGACATTGTTCTGCATTCTGTCCATCATTTGTTGTTTTTGCATTATAAAATGTAAAGCACATAAGAAAGTGACGGATGATGTTGGAAAAGGCAATGCCTTGGCTGATCAGACAGCCAGACAGACAGCTCTTAAGAAAAAGGAAGGAATGTACGTGGGAGGTCCCGCCAGGTGGGTGGCAGAACGGGGCATGGTTGAAGACACAGTACAGAGTGTGATTGATATTCAGTCCCATGCTACCCCTGAGGAGCTGAGTATGTGGACGGAGCATTTGGCGGTAAAGGAAATAGATGGTTGTTGGACCCGTATCACTATGGAGAGACAATGGATGTTGCCTGACAGTCATGTGCTACCGGTAGTTACAATGGCCCACGGCCCTGCTCACATTAGTTTAAAAGAGATATGTAAGCTGTTGGAACCTACCTGGTATAACTCAAAGATACAAGCGTATGCTGAGAAGTTGGTCAAAACATGCATGATTTGCCTTATATACAACCCGGGAAAAGGTACAGTAACTCCTGAAGGAGGATTCTCTCCTCCTACCTTTCCTTTTGAAGCCCTCCAGACGGATTACATCCAGAAAGACAGATGTAACAATTAAAAATTTGTCCTGGTGGGGGTCTGTACCTTCAGCCGATGGGTGGAGGCATACCCTGTCAAAGACTGCACCGCTATCACTACCGCCAAAATACTATTGAAAGAATACTTCCCATGATTTGGTTTGCCCCGTTTGATCTGGCGTGACAACGGGACACACTTTACGGCTCAAATAATGGAGTATGTCTTTTCAGCACTGGGTATGAAACATAAATTTCATGCAGCCAACCACCCCCAGTCAGCAGGTCTAGTGGAGGTGTACAGTGGCATCCTAAAGACTAAAATGGCCAAAATTGTAGCCGAGACGGGTGTCACTTGCGTTGATGCTCTACCCCAGGCTCTACTGTCTGTCAGGACAATGGCCCGTACCAGGATAGGATTATCTCCCCATGAGATTGTGTTCGGGAGGCCTGCCAATGTGTGGAGTGTCCTGCGCCCTAAGAAACTGTCTGATGTTGAATACCCTGTGTTGACTGATTATCTGTACAATTTGACTAACACCTTTCGTACACTTCACCACCAGGTGCATGAGGCCATACCTGATAAAAGCGAGGGCCCAGGACACGTTATCCAACCTGGCGACTGGGTTCTGATTCGCAACTTTCAACGTACTAAGAGCCTCGAGCCCCGCTGGACACAGCCCTGCCAGATGTTACTGGCCACCCGCACTGCCGTGAAAGTTGAAGGTCAGAAGAACTGGATATATGTAACACACTGTAAAAGAGTGCCTCTGCCCCTCCCGTATAACCAGTGGGTGAAAGAAGGACTGCCGGACACAGATAGTACCCTTCAGTGACGCCCGGCTGCATTCCACCTCCACTGAGGAGGAAAGTGACAGACTACTCAGGGGAACAGCCATTCCTGTGCAGGACTTGGCGGGAGAACAAGAGACGCTGTTTTCAGACCATTCTGTCCCTTCCTCTACTCGTTACAACCTGCGATCCAGGAAAAAGGCTGGCCCTTGACTTCGTCTGGCGCCTATAGGCTGTAGGTCTGTGATCTCTCCGGCTGAGACCGGTGTTTCACGTTGCCTAGTCATGAATTACCTCGTCGCTGAAAATTCTTTAATAATACCTTTATTCAAATGCTGCATCAACATCAGCTAGTGGTGAATAACTCCGACTGTTGGGTGTGTGGATTACTGCCGCACTCGATGGCATATTCTGTTCCATTTTTTCCTTATCCCTTTTCTATTTCCGGCTCTTGTTTAGCATGGATGATGCTGATCACGGAAGCCTATACCGTGAATGGAAGTATTTATGCTGTATGATGGATTTTTTTGAATTGTAATTTTTATTTTATGGATGGATCACCTTATTTGTGTATTATGTTTTTTAACTTTGTGCTTTTATGATTCATTGTATGAATCGAATAAAGATTTTTGAACCGAACCGAAGTACTAATACAGTCGTCAGAGAGTTTAACAAGGTCTTCTGGCGGAACAAGATAAATGACACCAATTACCCCTTTTGTCCGTTTGTCGTCTATACGGTTGTCTCCAGGTGAGCTTGAAGAAATGACTGTTTTCAACTCCTCTGCGAGGATTACGTTCTCTAGGTTCCCGAGCAAGGCGGCAAGTGCCTAATAAAAGACGGCCCTTCAGTGTTATTGCCGCTCAGGGCCGTGTCTGTATCAAAGATATGGGTAACAAGCCAGTTGGCATCAGTCAATGTAACATTACCAGGTCAATCAATTCCGCGTCTCCACCAGCATTGGTTGCATCCCCGAATACGTATTTTGTTTGTGGCACATCTGCTTACACTTGGCTCCCTAGTAACTGGTCCGGCACCTACTATCTGGCCTTCCTACTCCCCCCTACCTACACTGCTTCTGATGACCATCACTTATGCGATCACCGTGTCCCACGCCGCCCGCATAGAGGAGTCATTTCTGCGGACGACGCGGTTGGCCAGGAGGCTGGGGACTTCTTCAAAGGTTTCCTCCCCTTTTGGGGCCCTATGATTAACAGCAGAGCCATATGCGGTCTGACTAGAGTACTGAAGGCAACTATCATTGAGACAGTTGGGGCATTGGCTAATATTACTGCAGAGCTTCAAGCGGACCGTCTTGTAACACTTCAAAATTGTATGGTCCTTGACATCATCCTCGCTGATCGTGGTGGTGTGTGTAAATTGATTGGCTCCAGTTGCTGTGTGTATATTCCAGATAATGCACCTACAGTATATGATGCCATTCAACGTCTGCATTACCTTTCCTCTGAAATTCATCAGGATGAGGGCAACTGGTCCCTCACAGGCTGGATCTGGGGCTTCCTTTCCCAATGGGGATGGAGGGTCCTCATCTTCCTTGCCTTGGGAGTGGCTGTCCTAGTCTCCTGTTGTTTGTGTGTTCAGTGCCTGCCAATACTCACTGTAAAGTGTGTCCAGGCTCTTAAGCTTCCACCCTCAAACATTCACGACACCAATATGAAGATGATGCTCCAACAAGAAACCGATGATCTCATGAATATAGACATTTCGTAATGGTTTTGCCACTCAATGGCAAAAGGAGGGTCTGAGGAAAAGTGTCCTTCTTGTCGGCATCCATTTTGTGTCAGACTCCATTATTTTAACGTTGCCATTTCGTGTCAAACACCTCTGCATGACCCTCCTGGTCGTTTCTGCTGATGCTTGCCAAAGTTCTAACTGTCACGTCCGCCCTGCCCTTCCTGCTCCTTGCGGTTAAGCCAATTCCAAAAAGGGAACAGAGAATTGGCCTCTCACCGCCCTCGGACTGGACTCCTGCACGCACCCATCCTGTTTCGCAAGACTTGGTCACAACACTGTCCCAGAACTTGTTTCTTTCACATATCCTGTTTGTCAAGATCTGTTCGATTCTTTCACGTACATATCCCGTTTGGCAATATCTGTCCTAATCGATTGCACCATCTGTTGCAGCACCAGTCCTGCCTGAACGAAGACTGGCGTAACTACAGCCCCATCCAAACTGGTTCCTTAGGGTGGGGAAATATGTATATAAGGCCTGTAAACTGCGGAGTAAAGCAGCAGCCTCCTCTGTCTTCTCACCGACGAGCTTGGGACTCTGTTCCATAGCCCGGGCTATTCGAATAAACCTTTGTTCCTCCTGCAGACGAAGGCTCCTGTGTCTCCTTTTTACGATATAAGGAGGGTATGGTAGACTTGGGCGGTTCCCCCGCCACTGAGACCCAGTAAGTGGGTATACCCAGCTCTACAAAGGCAAGGAGAACAGTACTTACCTGTGTTGCAGGGATTCTGCACATATACAGAACTATGCGCAGGAACCCAGGACCTCGGTGTATAGTGATGTACCAACTATCCACCTTAGTGTCCAGAACCCCAATCCGACTAGCTATAGTGTCTCGTTTGTTCTCCGTACTACAGCGAAGCTACCAATGATTAGACATCCTAGAACATGTCACTCCGACTCTCGCAGGAATCGCAGGAGCAAGAACACTCTTTCGCTCACTCTTGTCCACAACATGAGTAATCAGAGACACGGTATAGTTTAAAATGTTTATTTTTACTAACGTGCTCTAAAATGCAGTACACGTGCCAGTACTATCAGCATAATGCATAAACGCAATATAGTCAGCATTGTTACAATTCCATAGAACATTGCATGATATATGTTGCTTTGGTGATGTAATTGTGATTTGTGCTTTATTTTGTAAGTATAACCCGCAATGAGTGTTGCTTTTGCTAGATAAATACACACACATATGGGTATTAGCGAGGGAATAACATTTAATTAGTCATTTCTATGTATTAATTACGTTTTGTGTTTTCTTTGCTTAAGTTGTCCATTTTGGCCTGCCAAAAGATGGCTGCTTGTGGTACCTAACCCGACTGCCAACGCTGAACAAGGCTTGGGTGAAGTGCGCCTGCGCTAAAGATGAGCAACAATGGCCCCGTCCTGACCCCAGGCAAGATGTACTTATCAAGGCCACTGGGAGCGGTGCCAACGCTACAAACAAAAGACTTTACAAAAGAACCAGAACCAGCAAGTATGCTGACCTCATGGACTAAACCTTATGGGAACAGAGAGGATGATCCCTGATTGTCCAATCAGCAAACTCGGATGCCCAAAATTTGTTACTTTTTATCATCGATTTTACTATAAATTATGGTAGAATAGAGGGGTAATGGAGTCGCTCCTTCGATTTCTTGATGATATGCTGACGGAGAGGACGGTGACACTGCAGGACAGCTGTTAGCCCAATTCTCTGACGGACTGAATTAATGCCCAAATTCCTGATGAACTTTACCTGCTAAATTGATGGGCATAGATTTGCGAGACTGCCAGATTTGACATAGAGGGCTACTTTAGCCAGAATAGGTAAATATGAATGGCAACTTGATCAAATGAATGATTTAATCTGCTATATTAATATAAATTTGGATTTGAATAACTTTAGAAATGAGTCTGGTTGTTTATTCATTGAAATGTGTTCATGTAAAGGTTAATTAGGGAATTAAGGTTTCACTAATACATCAACTAACAGATCCATCCCGGTCTTTGGGAGGATAGTACCAAATGTGGAAGTTAAGGGCCTAATGGGTATTAGAAGGGTGTATAGGTGTGTTGCTCATTAGGGTAAAGTGGTATCCTCCACCCATCATTTTATCCAGCGCTTAAAAGGATAAATCGCCTCTCGCACGGACTAATGGTAAGTGTGCGTTGGTGTTATGGGCCCCACCAGCGAATGTATAGATAGTGTATGTGTGTGTGAGATCTATTAAGCCCGTGACAGTAGGGAGGGATTTTGCACTCTGCGCTGGATCAATGTACCAACTACCCACCTTAGTGTCCAGAACCCCAATCCGACTAGCTATAGTGTCTCATTTGATCTCCGTACTACAGCAAAGCTACCAATGATTAGACATCCTAGAACATGTCACTCCGACTCTCGCAGGAATCGCAGGAGCAAGAACACTCTTTCGCTCACTCTTGTCCACAACATGAGTAATCAGAGACACGGTATACTTTAAAATGTTTATTTTTACTAACGTGCTCTAAAATGCAGTACACGTGCCAGTACTATCAGCATAATGCATGAACACAATATAGTCAGCATTGTTACAATTCCATAGAAAATAAACGAGGATATCATTTTATTGAACTAATGGCAAATGGCCTACTGTGCCTTGCCACCCTCCCCATGCTAGGAACTAGTTTATTATATAAAACAAGACCTCTGGGCTTTGTCAGGGGGACCCCATACCTCCAAGTCTAGATGCAAAGGTTTACATCTCCGGACAAGCACAGCTCTTCTCTCTGGAAAGGTTTTCTCCGAGTGTGTCTAACATGCATGCATGCAAATATTAAAAGCACTCGATTTTCAGCTGCGCAGCTTTGTTTTCGTGTTATGTCTAAGTGCGGGGGACTGACCAAAGCAGAGTAACAAGGGACATTGTTTTTTGACCTTGAACATCATGTGCAGACGAAAAACACAGAGTACAGCCAGAAACGTGAAACGCAGACAGTTCTTATGTGAACACGCACAAACAGATGTTTTGCGAAAACAAAGTATTTTGGTAACGTGCGCAACATCAACAACATTGCAGCCAAGTTTGTGCTAACCTATGCTAACTTAGCAATGTCTGCAGTGAATCCAGAAGCCTCACTACACCTGGGAAAGGAAGAAGTGTGCTACTGTCTGCAACCTAGGTGGCACCAAGGAACTCGGTTTAAAGTACGGCTTATTGGAACCCAAGCCTTTCAATCCTTTCACATTCAACAGAACAGAGTACATTCTGGCGAGGAAGAGAATTTGGGCAGATTGCTTCAGTGCTAGGAGTGCCAAAGCAGGCATATATGCACTTTTACAATTTCATCTCAAGCACAGGGCTGCCTGAAAGCATTCTTCATTCACCTATTTGCCCCCACACCAATACACACGCTGGGAGGCTGGCTACTGGCAATGAAAGCACTACGGCACATCCTCATAAGTATTCTCTGCGTGTGAAACAGTATTTTTGCATTTGGGCCAACGGACCTTGTTTTATGATAAATCTGTTTTTGGTGGCCATCGAGTGAAGAAGCGAGAAGCCAGCCGATTGCCCTGCCAACTGCGAATGAGAACTCATTGCTTGAAGTGGGCTTGCAAAATCCCTGCACGAGCCCTGGCACAACAGCTATCACAAGGATTTTAAAATCAGTCAAAGCGTGTGAGAGTCGTGCACTTCCCCACTGTGCATTGTAAAGTAGATGTGTTTTAGCCGGCGAAAACTTTACTATACCAAATTACAATGCAGTGGTATGACATAGCCCAAAGTCAGGAATGTGCTGCACCCATGTAGAGTGGGCATGTTGTGAATTAAAGCGCTGCACGAAGGATTGGTTTCCACAGAAACCAGATGGAGGAGGTATCCGATATCTTTGGGTCTTTGGGCCTGTGATGCACTCCCACCCCCGGAGGGAGAGAAGATGGCGACGCACCCAGTGAGTCATGCCTGTAGCTGCGTGCAGAGAAGAAATAATCTTCTGGGGAAATTCAGATCATGTTGCAAAACTATTTTATCACACCCCTCTGCACTGCCTTCCTGGTTAACACATTATGTTGACCTCAGTACTTTCATAGAAAGTAGTATAAGAGGGGAAAAAAGGCTACCGTGCAAGAAGTGGCGAGCAATAGGACTTAAACAGACTTAGAACAGTGGGAAAAAACGGTGCAAGCTTCCATCCCAAACAAAGCAGGCTCGGCGTGAGTGCAAGCTTTCTTCGCAAGCACAGCCTGCCCTGGGAGATACGGAAAGTCTCTTCCTTCAGAGACACAGCATGCCCGGCGAGAGAGAGAGGGAGAGAGAAAGAGAGAACATACATATGATTCTCAAATAAATAAGACGCAGAAACGAGAGCTCGAACTTTTCTCACAAAATAAACAGGACGAGACAGAGCAAGCTTCCTTAACACAACAGGTACAGGGCTTGGCAGCACCAGCTTCCAACACAAAATCAACAAGTGCGTGCCTGGGCAGCACCAGGTTCCTTCACTAACACCACAGGTGCAGGGCGAGGCAGCACCAGGTATTTTTACAAACACAACAGGTGCAGGTCGAGGCAGCACCAGACACAAACACAATAGGTGCAGATAGAACGTCCAGTCTTCTTTTTTAAACATAGCACGTGCAGGGAGAAACGCAAAGCAGTGTCAGCTTTCGTCGCATAGTGATACCATACACAACACAGCAGCAAGTGATTTCCTCTCGCACACAGACCATCATAAGCACCCAGGCAAGGCAGCTACAATCATGCATGCAGAAACAGTGCAGCTCGTGCCACTGCAGTGCAAGCTTCCGATGACATCAGATGAGGGAAAAGAGAGGGAAACCTCCCCTCTGGCCCAGAGCAGCCGCAGGATGGCCAAGAGCCGTGCAATGATCCCACTGTGCGCTGTCAGGCACAGCAATGAAGGCCTGGTTCTCCCAGCCACATAACAGGTGCAGTGAGGACAGCAGTGGGGCAGGCGTCCCTTCACTGCTGACCAGTTGCATTATGGGCAGTGTCACTGCAGTCTTACTTTGCACACAAAGTAGGGGCAGAATTAGCACCGGAAGTCTGAGCTACCTCGGATATTCAGGTGGTTTGTGGGCAGAAGCAATGCAAGCTTCCCTCCAACATAGGATAAATATACACAGAGTAGCATCCCTGCACACATCCTCAGAGCACGTAAAGTATGAACAATAATGGCGCAAATATTTTCACACACACAGATGACTTACATTTGCCATAACAGAGTAACTCTTCCCTACACAGGCTTCACCCTCACACACATACACAACAGCTGCAACAGAGGCATCGATAGTTCAAGTTTCCCTTATACAACTTAAAGGGACAGTCGGCAAAGCGTTTCACTCATCTACACACTCAATCTACACACTCACACACACACACATGCAAAAACATGGCAGCAGCATGGAAGTAGCATGTCAAACTAGTATCCGACACTGAAAAGTACACAAGTTTTACACGCATCTGAAATTCATTCCACTTCTCGTATTACCTTTTGGGAGAAGGGGAAGACTGGAGCAGGTGTGAAAAGTTAGGGAGTGGAGCCAAGAACATCTGGCTCTACAGCCATGTGCGATTTTGCCACGTTTCATATAGAATGTTTCATGCTCTCCAATTTACTGGTGGCCAGGCTGTTGGAGGCACTGTGGCCATGCTGCCACTCCTGACTCTTTATTCCTGGTTTCCTTCTCCTGCAGGCACTCTCCTTTTCTCCTGACATGGACTATATCGCTCTTCGCACCTTTATCTGCCTATTTTTACTTTCTGCAGATGCTATATTGCACTAGTCAGTGGTTAGCAGGCTTTTTTTTCTTTGGAGCCCTAAACCTTCCTGTCCATATGTCTCACGCATGAACACAGCCACTCCGTAGAGCTTGCGTGACCTTTCATGGACGCCATGGGCAGGGTCTGAGGTTGCTTTTTTCAGTTATTCGATCCCTTACACCTTCATCTCTTTCACCCGCCGCATAGATTGCCCTTCCTCAGGCCTGCATATTAAAGAGGGTATGCTGTGGGAGGATCCACTGGCTGCTATGTTTTTTGGCGGATTACGGTCCATCAAGCCCTTCCACTACTTTTGACTCCGAAACACTCACTTTTAATTCTTCAGAACACTGTCTCTTTGTAATAAGTAGCGGGGTGCCATTAGATGTGGATATGTGGATGCGATTACCCTATGGGCAGTTGGAAACATCCACTTTACGATTGTAGCAGGTACTATAGGCAGCCGCGGTCGGTAGTAGGAGTAACTGCAGGGCGCTGACGTGGGGAGGGGGAGGGGCAGGGTGGGGTGTAGTAAACTATGGATTACGGAGGTTTACAGGTAAGTTAACATATACATTAATAAAACGAATTTCGTTGCGTGCACAGCATCGCATTTGGGGATGCAGTGCACGCAACGAAATTCGTTGTATTAATTTATATGTTAATTTACCTGTAAACCTCCGTAATCCATAGTTTACTACCCCCACCCTGCCCCTCCCCACGTCACCCACTCCTACTACCGATCGTGGCTGACTATAGGTGTCCCCCAAGCCCCATAGAAGAGGGCCAGGGGGAAAGCGGGCCCTGCTAGGGTACCCCAAAGTCACTTTCTGCCTGCCTTTTCTTGCAGGCACACCGCTAAGAAAGGGCAGGAAGAAAGCGAGATCTTAATCCCAACGCAGAGCCGAGGCTGGCTCCTCTGTCATTATGTGATTACATTTCTGCCCGCTGCCCTGACGGACTCTGTAAACCCGTCGGAAGTGGAGCGGAATCCCCCCTGCAGGGTTCCCTCTGCCCACCGTCATTGTAATTCAGCAGTCGGAGGGAAACCATCCATGTGGGGCCTACCAGCTGTCTGATGGCTTTCTGCCCGACTTCGTAATCGGGACCTCAGTCATTACTACTGGGCTACAAGAAGTGATTTTCAAACCCAGGGAGTGAGGATATGTTCCATTACTTGAGACCTCCACCCAGTGAAAGACTTCACTCTAAAGCCTAGGGTAGGGTGAATGTGCTGCAGGGTAATAGACTCATCACATGAGTGAGGCAACGCTCCAAGAAGTAAGACTTATAAACAACGGCTGAGACTGCTTTTCAAGAAGTGAAGCTCTCCCACAATGAGTGAGAATCTATTCTGCTCTCAGTAGAAGAGACTGTACAGCCAGGTGTAAAGCGTGCACCCTGCGAGACAGAAGTGCACGCAAAGGCGTGGTTCATTCCTCAAATGAGGGCAGTTTTGCTTCAAGGGAAAGTTGCACTGAGTGAGTCTGACCTAAAAAAAAGTGCAACTAACACCCAATTAATGAGGCTGTGCTCACAAAGGTGTGACTAACAGCTGATTAGCGTGACTGTGCCTGTTGTCCTCGCTCTCTCGTTCTGTTCCTGGCACACACACCCCTTCTGTTGGTTCCCAACATTTGCTTGCAGCTTTCTCTGTGCTGACTTTCCATTCATCTCAGTCCTTTGAGCTCCTGCGCGGCCAAAGCAGCCTCTGCCTCTGGCAGGCTTCTGCTTGCAGACGAGCACCAGGAGTGGGTGTAAACAAAGGAAGCGTAATTCAATTGAGAACTTCAAACATTTCTCCAATCCAGCCTCAGATTGTTTAGAAACATTTCTACCATCTTCAGTCATTTTACAAAAAAAGGCAAAAGTCTTCTTTTGGGCAAATACAGCTACTTACATTTTGTGCCACGACAATAATCTCAACCTGTACTTTCTAAGAGGCATAGCCATCACATGTATGCATGCATACCCTGCTACGTTTATAATGTGATCCTTGGAGGGTAGCAAAGCAGTACTGAATACAGGAATAAGTCAAGATCTGTAATGCAAGTTCATCTACAATGAGACGGGAAACGTGGCTCATGAATCCAAACTATTCCTGATTTCATCTGACTGATGGGATGCTGGTCTGCTGCACCCCCCACTATACTCCGCTATTTATTTGTTCATTTATTTTTGGGTTTTTATAAAGCGCGGCTACCACATCAGGGTAGTTTCCTGGCTATAAAAAGCACAAAACAGGTTCTGCACGAGGAGGAATCAGGCAATAAATGATTAGAAGGTCGTTCCTCAAATGAGATCCAGGTTTGTAAAGCTTCCCTGAACTTTATAAATGAGGTTTGGACTAGAATATATAAGGGAATCAGGTTCTAAAATGGTGCACCCAGTAGCCTACATACTAGGGGTGTGCAAAAGTGTCATAATCTGATTTTGCAGCATTATGTGGAATTTTGGCGAAACTACGAGACATGCAATTCCATCGCTAGAGCGAACGGTGTCCTCACATCAACCCTCACAACTTTAAGACCTGCGCTGGATGTTACTCTTCTTTAACTTATCATTTGCTCCCCTCCTAGTGCGCTATGTACCAGTTATTCTATTATTCTCTATTGACCCCCTTTGCTTTGTAACTGTTCTGTTTTGTATTCTTATTTGATGCCGGTACTGCATGTATTACCTTCCTTCCCTTTAATTGTAAAGCACTCTGATATCCTTCGGGACCATGTTTGCGCTATATAAAACTTTATAAATAAATAAAATAAATAAATATTTGGCCCACGACACAATAAAACAAATGTGCCACAAACAACAGCCACTTGTGTTCTCTTGCTGTGGTGCATTTGTGGCAAATATTTAACGTGAATGGTGCATTTCGCTGTACATTTTTATAGTGAATGGTGTTTAAATACACAAAGTGTTGAAATGATGTAATTTGTACCGGCATAATATAAATTTTGCCAAGGCCTACTAAATGCTGTGCCACCCCATTTCATGTAATTAAAGCAGGAAACTTTGAAAGTAGCTGTGTTCACGAATCTGAGGTTACAGACAGGAGCATATTTTTGTAACTTTATTTTATAGGAATTTGTGAGCTATGCCATAGTAAACTTTATAAATGATACATCAATTTTTATAATGATTTTTCTTTCTTACTGGTAACCAGTGAATCCTACAAAAACGACTGGGGACTCGGTTGAATTTTTTGTGATTGAAAACTGACCTTACTAAGGAGTTTTGGATTTTTAAAATTTATTTATTTTATTTATTGGTTTTCCAACTGAAATAGAGAAAGCAAAAAAAACCAAAAAACCCAACAAAGTAACATTGCCATTTATTGTTATACAGAGCATTTTCCCCCTGGTTACATTTACTTTACATGCTGGTAATCCAGCCGTTGTGCATGGAGAGGGCTGTCCAGGAACAGCAGTCCGCATGAGCTATGACACCTTGATCAAGCTTTAACAACAAACGTATGTTCTTCGGACAAGAGTTTTTATGGAACAACAGCGGCATCCATGGGCCTAACCAGTGCCTGTGGTGTGTTAATCCGGTGCGCCAGTTCCTCCCTCTTATAGACTTCTCAGGTTTGTTGCAAAGGGTTCCCAAATGTCCTTGGGCCTCTCCCAAGGGGGCATCAGTTACCAGTAAATCGAGAATTGTTCCTGGCAGTATGTGACATCTACCATCCAGGCTTGTTTTGTTGGTGCTGGGCAGTGCCCCACGTGAATTGTCACTCTCCGTTTGGCTAGTAGTAGGAGCAGCGCCACCAGTTTACAATGCTGTCTCTGGACGGGCTCTACGTATCCCAGCAGGCAGATCAAAGGGTCATATTGGATTTGCATCTCTACCATATCTCCCAATGCGGTACAGAGGTTGGTTATTTTTTTAAGACAGTCAATGGATTTATGCAGAAGGCAGCATGAGTGGAAATAATATAGTCTAGACATGAGTGCACAAATGCATTTGCTATCATAATTTTGTGAGAAAAACAGAGAATGAAAGGGGTGCATTGCTATACTCCTAGGTTGGCTGAAACAGGTTTGTGTAAACCTTTTGATCTGACAGTCCAGATTAGGCCCAGAGTCCAAAATGAAGCCTAAAACGGACTCTAGAGACCAAATTGACACAAACACCAAGATGACTTAGCCAAAGGGAATTGTCCTCACAATTAATCTTGCTCATGATAAGCAAGATCTCTGATTTGGAAGAGTTTAGTTTCAGGTAGTTTTGATTCATCCAGTCAAAGATTGCAGTCAGGATGCAAGGCGAGGCGATCCTAGGCAGGGATTGCATGCTTCATCATCCTATTTTATGAAAATATGGGCATAATTGGCGAGTAAATACGCCTTTGCATGACTTTTGCTTAGTTTAGCAGGAACCTGAAGATACACATTAAAAAGAAGGGGGACAGAGGGACCATGGATTTTAAGTTGAGAGGCTGGACAAATGTTTAGAGAGAAAAATTGGACAGTTTACTGGTTCTAACAAGGTTAAAGTAGCTTTCCTCCGAAATAGGGGAGGGATATAGAATAGTGGTTTCACCTGAGAAGATGGTCTCTGCAATATAATGATCAGAATTATTCATGACCTTGTCTAATTGTACTGATTTTGTCTTAGAAGTAAGTAGCTAAATTATTCACAAAAGTATGTGAAGGAGTAGGGTCAGAGCAACTTGTTATAGGCTTAGAGAAGGATTGGGAGGTTTTAAATAGTTCTTGAGAACTGTTTTTAGCAGAGAGGATTTTATTGGAATAAAAAAAATCCTATCTTTCCTAACGAGATGGTTATAGATGCTCATCTGTCTGAGGAAGATTATTTTGTACTGGGTATTATACATTTTGTGGCAGGCTTTTTCTGGCCATTTTAAGGTTCGGATCGGTTCTCTTCTTTTAGTTTATCCATTAACCAACGATTAGATGAGAATTTAGTTTTTATGATTTTTGTTTCAACTGGCACAATTTGATCCAGGTTTTTAGGTCGAGCCTAGGGTAGCGCGCATGCGCTGCTCTAGGAAAACGACCTCTTGAAATCAGTCTGGACTTTTCACACGCTCGTGCAGGGGCGCCATCTGTTCGGGGTCACGTCACCATCTGTTTTTAATTAGCGCATTTGCGTTTACTGTGCTACCGTGCTCACTCGCCCCCGCTTCTCTCTCGCGCCATTCTTTTTAACCAACCCTCCCTTCACATGCCACATGCACACGCACAGCCCTGCCAATGCTCTGTTTGCAATGAGAAACTTGTGCATTCGCTGTCATGCTAGGCCCATTGCTGTTGATTTGTAGAAGGAGGAAGGCAGCAGAATCATGTTTTGACAGTGGCAGCCAAGGCAGAGGTAGCAAGGCCTCTGCTTACACACACGGTTCCTGATTTTCTCTACTGTGCTTGCTTTCTGATTTGGTACTGGCATTATAACTTTAAGGCAAGCACCCTATTAATCTTATGCTTGACCTCACATCCGCAGGTTCGAACCCCAGCACGTCTGCTCGGCCTTTCATCCTACTAGAGGCCGACGAACGAATTAACATTAATTTCGTTGTCAATAAACATCTGTTACTCGGCACCAAGATGCAGCTTATCCAGCCCCAATTTTCTATACTGTGCTCGCTTTCTGATTTGGTACTGGCATTATATAATAGGAGCCAGCAGCGGCGGCTGTCATCTGTTTTGGGTCAGGTTTTATTTCCAGACCTTGCCGCTTTCATTCGAAGGCGCGTGCCCTCCACCCCACCTCCAAAAGAGTGCGCTTTCATTTTCTCTAAAACACAATGGAACAGAAACAAAATCAATTACGGTGACATCTTACTTTTCATCGGAATCATCAGCAACGTATAATGAGTGGGCCTTGGTCAACAACCCTACCATGGAAAGCAACAAGCAGCTGCTACAATAGTTAAAGCTCCTTAAAGACCACTCATGTCTTGGGGAGGAAGGGAACGATCCTCATGGGGATGATCATGCTTCTGGTTAAACAACACAGAAAAACGTTAGCAATCAACATTTTACCCTAACTGTTGTGGAGCAAAAACCAAACATATACAGCAGGTAGGCACAGCGTAACTCTACAGAGTGCATCTTTTCGCTCCCCCACCTCAGAAATCTGCAAGCACTTCTCCTTTTATTCCTGTTTATTTGTTGAATTATGTAGCGCGAATGAAGGTATCAAAGCACTTTACATAAGTACTAGTTCCATTACAGAAATCTGCCCGGTGGGTGATAATGTGCTTCATGGCTAAACACTTATAAGGTCCCAAAGGCGAGATCTATTGGCTATGTCAATGCTTGTTAGCAAGGGTTTTGCTAACATTATCTAGCATGTTATTTACATCTGAGGTACTCATGGGTTCAGAGTTTTCACTGCAGAAAATGTTTGAGAGACGATTACAGGAGATATTTTTTCAATTGACTAACTTTTTGAGGACTTAAAGTAGTTGAATTTTACAACTGTTGTCAAATTTTATTAAATGATGGTCTAGAAGAAAGCACGGAGATCCTACTAAAAGACGTAACGACAAGGAAGGTTAAGTGTATGACCTGCTCTATGGAAGGGTCCAGTCACCAACTGGGTGAGGCCCAAGGTAGACAAAAGGTGGATGGTGTAGGGGGAACCATCATTCTGCCAACACACTAAAATCTCCTAGCACTGATACCTCTGGGAAATCTGAGTTGGTGTGGATAAATAATTTCTCAAGCCCAAGAAGTCTACTGGTATTCTGGGGGGTGTCTGCAAACTGAGATGCAGTGTATCTTGTAGTAGTTTTTAATCTCCAGTGCAAAGAATAATGCATCTGATTCTTGGAAGGAAGAGCATGGGTAGGTAGTAATGCCTAAAGAATTGTGGTAAATTCGACTAACCTGTCCATCTCTCATTAGGGTGGTCACATCTCATTAAAATATAGTTCTCAGGAACTTAGGGGTTCATTATGATGGTGGGCGGACTTGGTCTGCCCGACACCATAGCGGTGTTTGGGACCACCCGCGAGACATGCGGAGGTCCCACCACTGCTATTAGGATGCGCCTGCCATACTGGCAGGCGCATCCTGGGCCTTTAATATTGCGGGCGGTGCTGCTGGCTGCAGCATTGTCCGCAATGTTACAGGTGCTTGCACCGCATTTTTCTGCACCACGTGGCAGGCACCACGCATTGCCTGCCACTTGGTGCATGGAACTGCAGGGGGGTACCATGGGTACCCTCCCAGTGCACCCCCGCACACACACAGAGGGGGCCTGCAACAGGCCCCCAAAGCCAGTCTCTGCCTGTCTTTTTGCGGCTGGATATTCGCCGCAAAATTGACAAGCAGAAAGTGATACCATAATCCCTACGGCGGTGCCTGCACAGCACCGCCACAATGTTGCCCTGGTTCCGGGTTCCGGAAGGCGGCCGGAAAAGGACCGCCTTGCGGAACCATGGCGGACGGACTTTCCGTCTGCCGCGGAACCATTGTGATTCGCACCGCCATCCTAATTTGGCGTTGGGAATTTTCTGTATGATGGCGGAAGGACCGCCGGCCCATCATAATGAGCCCCTAAGTCTTTGATGAGTTGGGTTAGAGTCAGCAGTGAACCAGGTGTCAGTTAAACATAGCAGCTCCAATGGTTCATTGGAGAATAGAGCATGGATTAAAAAGTACTTTTAGCCGCCAAAAGAGTGATATACAAGCTTAGTTTTAGGATGATTAATATGTAGAGCTGGGATGAAAACTCCTTCATTTGTAAAGATTTCCATTGAGGCTAGTTTTAGTACCCAACATGAGGAGAAAGAAGCATTTCAAGATGGAACTGCAATGGTTCTCCTTGCCGTTTGCAGGGTCACAGAAGAAGCTATTTAACATGATTTGTCCTGGGGTCAGAGGCAGATTAGTGGGCCATGAGGAACTGCTGGGCGTGGACAGGAGCAGACAGGCTTGATATAGGCACACATGCTGCATGCGTGCACTGCACCTCTACACTGCAGCCACCATTAAATAGCAGCAGGTAAGTGGAGGCAGGAAGAGGTCAAATAAACCTGGCTCAGTCCTGCACAATACAGAAGTCAGGAAAACAGGGGACAAAACAAACTGGCAATTAAAATAGTTAAAATAACAAACAAAATAAACAGATATGCAAAACCAAGTAGCCTCGAGATGCTATACAAGGGAATACAAGCATAAAGCAAAATAAAAGAACTAATAAAGGGATATTTGAGGACCAAACAACCCTCGGCTAGAGGACTGAGGATACAAGAAACAAAAAGGTTGGGCTGGTGCTGCAAAATGCCATGTTCCAAACTAGAATAAAGTGCAGGAGGAGCAGATTCCCATTCAGCGCTTCATTGGCTGCTAATTAAAGCTAGAAATACCCTCAAACCTCTAAAATAGTCTCTAAGACTTTATGTTGATCCTTGTGGAGGTAATCAACACAGACATTGTGACTTCAGTCATCTACATTTGACCTCTGTGGAAACAAACATGATAACCTTCATTTAAAGGAACTGCACAGCTGTAATGCTGCATTCAGAAAATGCACTGACGCTGCACTACGGGCATCTGGATGACTCAAAAATAAAATGACTACTGCATGGAAATAACAAGCAGATAGGGGTAGTGGTAAAAACTATAGAGAGGCAGTAGGATAAAAAGTTGTAATGGAGATAATATAGACATAGGAATGTACAGCACTATTTTGATAGATCGAGTATAACTAGAAAAATTATTTTGCACTCTATTTGTGTGGTGAAAAACAGAAATACTTTTGTACTTTCTTCCAGTCATCACATGTATGTAAAACAACACCCAGAAGAAATTAGCCCCTTGGTACTCATAGTACGGCCCACGGGCCGCCAGCGGCCCGGCAGGCCTTCCTTGGCACCCACGGACCTTGCAGGTAATGTACTGTTAGACCTGGCATCATTGGCATGAGTCTCTCCTCCATTTTTTTCTGTTTGCCTCCTCTGTTTACGATGTTTTTGCTGGAATATTGCTTTGGGCAAGTGCTCCCTATGTTAAATTGTTACATTGATTGGTGTTACCATGATTGGCTTGGTTGACTTACTGTTCAGACCCTAGTCTAGTGCACTGCGTGTGCCAAGGGCATGTAAGTTGACTGCTGCTGGTGGGCTTGCAGCACGGGTTGTGCCACCCACAGAAGCAGCTTGTAAAATGTGTCTCAGGCCTGCCACCGCAGCGCCTGCGTGCAGTCCCTGACTGCCATGTCGACTTGGCAAGGAAACCTACTTGCCAGTCACTAAACCTTCATTTTGCCACATTTCAGACACCTCTATGGTAGGCCCTAGGGCAGGGTGCATTGTTGGTAAAAGGTAGGTCATGCCCTGATGTGTGTGGCATGACCTAATAGTGAATTACAGCCATTTTCGTTTTTCACTATTGAAGGGCTACCTGCCTCCAATAGGCCAGACTGGGCAGACTGATTATTAACTCCATTATAATCTAACTGACTCAGGGAGCATGGTAGCAGGTCGAGTTTAGTATCCCTGAACTCAGAATTTAATAACACACCCTTAGGATGGATGGTTTTTAAATTCTGTGTTTGAAAATAGCCCTTTTAGAAAGTGGCTATTTTCTTGTCCACCTATCCACCGGTCTCTGCTGGTTTGGTGTGTGTGTCAGGGGCTGGGTGGCTCCAGAGGTCTGAATGAGTCAGTGTGGGGTGAATGAGGCATTTACACCTAGAGTGAGGGAAGAGTAGCCTGCCCTGCCTGACACAATGCTGGCTCCACCTCCTGCTGGGCGACTGATAGCCCTGCTCCTGCCAGTGACAATACTGGCTCCGCCTCCTGCTGGGCGGCTGAGGACTCTGCCCTGCTCAGTGAATAGGCCAGGTGCCTCTGCCTGGCAACACCCACAACGAACCTGAGATGGGGGGAATTTCCCTGCTTGGACAAAGGGAACAAAGGAGAAATGGGGTATAAGAGAAGGACCCCTGAACCAAGAACTCAGATCCCTTCTGACAAGGAAACCTGTACCAAGGACAAGAAGCCTGCTGATCTAAGGACTTGCCTCCCCTTTCTGCCAGAGTGCTGTTTTGCTGTGGAGGAACCTGAAAGCTGCTTCTTTATTTTTGCCAAGGAACAAGGAGAGAGGAACTTGGTGTGTACTCTCTAAAAGCTTGCTAGAAAATCTCCAAGGGCTGGAAGAGTGCCAGTCTCCTGCTGAAGTCACAGGGCCAAAGGACTTCACCATCTACTGAATTGCTGAATTGCTGGAAAGTGTTGTTTCCTGTACACAAGGGAAAATCTGCAGTCTCGACGCCGCCGACGCCGCCGAATCCAGCTCGTCATCGTGAGTAACGGCTCCAGTGTCCCGAGCCTTTGACGCCGGCCGCCGGGCACGATCGACGCCAGCAGCAACGCCAGTGAGCAGTGGGTATCGGCCCCGGCTCCAAGTGACCCCGTCTCGACGCCGGTATCGACACCAGTGAGGAGTGAGTATCGGCTCCACCTCCAAGCGACCCTGTCCCGACGCCGCTGCTGATCGCATCGACTCGACGCCCTTCTCGACGCCGTGAGCGCTGCTCCGGCCCGACATCCCTCGACGCCGCTGCGGATCGACCCGAATCCGAGGCACGATCGACGCCGACCTTGACGCCGACATCTCGACGCTGTGGATCATCGTTTTCTTCATTTCTCAAGGTACTGTACTTGTGGGGTCTGTTGCACCTCCAGGCTCGACGTAGCGCTCCTCGCGGTCGACGCCGAACCTTGAAGACTCGACGTCGTGTGACTCCTGTGGGGGTCACATTGTTGCCAAAGAACTGTGTTTCAGAAGAATACTTAATTTTGTTGCTAAAGAACTATTTGCCAAGAAGAAACCTTACTTGAACTATTATTTTTCCTTCCAAAGAGTATTTATTAAGACTGTGGTATATTTTTGTCGTTATTTGGTCTTGTGCTAAGCCTTATATAAAAATCCTATTTTTATAATAACTTCTGTGTCGTGTCCATCTGTAGTGTATTCACTTTATTACTGTATGTGGTCATAAATGCTTAACACACTGCCTCTGGGATAAGCCTGTCTGCTCTGCCAAGCTACCAAGGGGGTAGCAGGGGTTATCTGAGTGTGTAATCCCCTTGCCCTGACTAGAGTTGGTAGGTCCCTATTTGTCAGAAGAGTATACCTCTGCCAACTAGAGACCGCCGGTTCTAACATGTACCCATGGCACCCAAGAGAGAGAGAGTGGCGAGAGAGTGGAGAGAGAATGGAGAGAGTGAAGAGAGAGTGGAGAGAGTAGAGCGAGAGACTGATTAGGATACTGACTAAGAAACAGACTACGAGACTGACTGAGAGACTGACTGACTGAGAGAGATTGACTGAGAGAGAGAGAGAGAGACTGACTGAGAGATTGACTGACTGATAGAGAGACTGACTGACTGACAGAGAGAGAGTGACTGACTGACTGAGAGGGAGAGAGACTGACTGACAGAGAGAGAAAGATTGACTGACAGAAAGCTAGAGACTGACTGAGAGAGAGACTTACTTAGAGAGAAAGAGAGACTGACTGAGACTGACAGAGAGAGACTGGCTAAGAAACAGACTGACAGAGAGACTGACTGACTAAGAGATACTGACTGACTGACAGAGAGAGACTGACTGACAGAGAGAGACTGAATGACTGACAGAGAGAGAGAGAGACTGACAGAGAGAGAGTGTAGAGAGACTGGCTGAGTGAGAGACTGAGATACTGACTGAGATACTGACTGACTGAGAGAGAGAGAGACTGACTTACTGACTGAGAGAGAGAGACTGACTGACAGAGAGAGAGAGAGACTGACAGAGAGACTGACTGACTAAGAGAGAGACTGACTGACAGAGAGAGACTGACTAAAAGAGAGACTGACAGAGAGAGAGAGACTGACAGAGAGAGAGTGAGAGACTGACTGACCAAGAGTGAGAGACTGACTGACAGAGAGAGACTGACTGACTGACAGAGAGGGAGAGAGACTGACTGACAGAGAGAGAAAGATTGACTGACAGAAAGATAGAGACTGACTGAGAGAGAGACTTACTTAGAGAGAAAGAGAGACTGACTGAGACTGACAGAGAGAGACTGGCTGAGAAACAGACTGACAGAGACACTGACTGACTAAGAGAGACTGACTGACTGACAGAGAGAGACTGACTGACAGAGAGAGACTGAATGACTGACAGAGAGAGAGACTGACAGAGAGAGAGTGTATAGAGACAGGCTGACTGAGAGACTGAGATACTGACTGACTGAGAGAGAGAGAGACTGACTTACTGACTGAGAGGGAGAGACTGACTGACAGAGAGAGAGAGAGACTGACAGAGAGAGTGACTGACTAAGAGAGAGACTGACTGACAGAGAGAGACTGACTAAAAGAGAGACTGACAGAGAGAGACTGACAGAGAGAGAGTGAGAGACTGACTGACCAAGAGTGAGAGACTGACTGACAGAGAGAGACTGACTGACTGACAGAGTGAGACTGATGGACTGACAAAGAGAGACTGTGATGGAATTGGGATCAAATTATGCATGAAGCCAAGCAATGCCTCTTAAGATTGCTATGGTCTGCTAATAAACATGTATTATCAAAATGTGCTCTTTGTAGTTAAATCTGCTTTTGAAATACAGCATTGTAGCATTGTCTAATGTTTTGAAACGGGTTTGATTTCTTTTACTCTCATCCTCCCTGATCCCGCCCCCCACTGACCCCACCCCTACCAGTGCAGCCCTTGGTCACAAACCACACTGTAATTTTGACCCCGACAGAAAGTTTTTGAGTACCCATGCATTATGCCAAGCACCATCTCAAACTTACAATATTGTCATACAGTGGTTGCCCCCAGGCCATACTTGTGTTTTAATGTCTTGCACGATCAGAGCTTTTGAAAAGACTGGGAGAGGGTTATGAGGGAAGAACATGGAAGCCAGCACCAGACCACCTGAAAGAGTAAGTAGTCTTGATTTTCAAGTAAAACACAGATATACTCACAGCTTTCTCACACACTGTGGCCTATGATGAAATGTGTCTTCGCACTTACCATGCCTTTGCTGGCGGTGAGATTTTGTAGGGCACCTGCACAGGCCTCCAAGGTGGAATCTTTTTTGCTCTGCCCCAGAACAGCCAGGTACATGCGGATGGCATTAGAGTGGAAGAGCATGTTGGCACCCCGGGGGTTGCTATCCTCTTCAGGCAGGGGCAACTCAAAGTTGTTATTCTGTTTAGAAAGACAAGGATGGTCTTATTCTGGGTTCATACAACAGAGACATAGCAGATGACATTCAGCCAGGGTAGTAATCTCCTGTTAGATTTATTTATCTATTTATGTATTTATTAAATGGACAATAACCCAGTCTCTCACCTGCACTTTGTCACTCTTGTTGCTGAAGCATCCAAGGGAAGTCTTGTCCGCCTCGTTTCTGGCCTGATAGTTGTGTTGCTCTGCCAGCTGGGTGTATTTGTTGGGCACCTCAGAGTCCAGGTGGTAGGACAGGTTGTGAAGAATGCAGGCACAGTTCTCCACAGACTAGACCCCGCCAAAAGGGAATGAAGGTTGATTAGAATATGACTGCACCGTTCTCTTGGGATGTTAAGAAGAATGCTGCACTTTGACTTACAGGATAAGATGGGGGAGGAGGTAATTTATATAACAGTGCATTTTTCACATAATCACTCAACTTCCTTGCTCTGGGCTGTCCTTATGGCAGAGAAGGACCCAATGATACCCATGGAGGTGATGCAGTCAGGGTTAATTCATCAAAATGGTTTCCAAGCTGAATGGAGTTCATCCTCAGTCCCAACAGAAAGTGTATCCTAGCGTCTCTGACCCTAAAATTGGACCGACCCCTAGTCCCAGAAGAAAAAAAACTGTGCATTTGTCGTACTGTACCTTGTCATCAGAATTGTTGGAGTTCACACAGTTCTGAACATAATGCATGATGGAGTCGACAAGTCCAGGGCAGTTTCGCATAGTCTGGCGCCCAGCATCAGCAGAGCTCAAATTCCTGAGAATTGGAGAGGTGGGAGGTTAGAGGAAAGAGGCAGAAAAGATGGAGAAATGGAGCAGATGAGGAAAGGGATGGAGTGGATTTTAACACATTGAAATAAGAGGAATAGAAGAGAAAAGAGAATTAAAGTTTATGACATTTGAGAAAGGAGGTTTGTAGTACAAATTTAAGGTTGAAAATGTTTGAAAAATGCCTACTGTGCCTGCTTGTCTTACATTTGATATATTTCAATACTATTTTTAACAATTTGGATTGCAGAGCTTGTGTTTAAGGCTTAAGTGGAGAATATTTGTATAAACCAGCTGCATCTGGTAAGCAAATGGCACTGCATGGTCTCAATTTAAGACTTGTGACAGTATTCAATAAAGGGAATCTTTATTATTAACAATTTAATGTGATATTGAACTATTTTCGGCTCCTTTAATCAGTGATCGAGTAAAACCTCGTCGACCACAGACAAGTGATACCCAGTCCTATCTGGTGGGACTGGATGATGGGGTATTACTCTCCTGATGAGATACTCATGAAAGTACTCCTGAGAATACATACATTGATAAAGTAAACAATGAGTGAGTAGTGGTGGCATGGTCCATGATAGTGCCACATCTCATGAACTCACATTTTATGTGGGCAGCTAGATGCAGTTCAAACTTACAATACCACTACTTAGAAACTGCACGTGCTTAATATGCATGGTCCAGCTCCATTACCCAGATTATTTGTTAAATTCTGCTGACACAAAATTCCGCAGGCACTTTGCTCAGTGACTCTATGAGTCAACACCAGATTTCGTACTAAATTTTTGACTATTGGGTATTTGCTAAATCTCTTTACAGTACTCATGGAAATGACATAAAGACAACTATTTCAATGAGTACTCCTATTGCACCAGAATTACTCATGTGGATTGCCCACATAACGAATAATCCATAGGGGAAAGTATTAAACATACTCGCATTAACATTTCAAACTATGGGGCATATTTACAAGTACCTTGCGCCGCTGGTGCGTCACTTTGTTTGAAGCACCCAGCGGCGCAGTGCGTTGCTCCATATTTACAAGGCCATTTGAAGCCACCCAGCGTGACTTTTTGTGTCCTTGTAAATACGGCCCTTTTCATGCAGCACTTTGCATGACAGGGCATTCCATGGGTGTTGCTGTGGGTGTTCCCATGCAACACCCATGGATTCTGCCGTATTCCCAGATTTACCACTTTTCGTAAAACTGGGAATGTGCCAGAATTCATCCCCCCCCCCCCCCGTGCCCCCCCCCCCCCAGGGAAGGCGTAAGGAGGTGCAACAAGAAGAAATACTTTTATTTCTCCCTGTTTTTTTCTTTTTCTGCAGCACACATAGAAAGAGCAAAACACCAACAGTGATTGGGTTTGTGCAGGATGGTGTGCCTTCCTGCACAAAAACAATCATCCCCACAACGCAGGCACCCTTGCACCATGGCAGCCAATTGTGCACCAGCGCAGGGGAGAGATTAGGGATACATCATATTGTTGTAAATATGACACATCCCTTTGCTTCGTAAGTAACGCAGCACTGCTTAGCCAAAGGGCTTGCAGCACCATGCTGTGTCACTTCCTTGTTAATATGGCCAACGTTTCTATTTATTACGACCGGTATAACACATTTTTTGCAGTGAAATCCTTTGTCCAACATCTTATGCAAATATTCAGTATTTGGATGTTTTCATACCCAATTTGTGCACACAGTCCTACTGCTTCTGACAGCAATTTTAAGCGCAGAAAGTAGGTGTGAAAATCATTAGGCTAGATATGTAAGGACTTTAAGGATGTCATTACTTCCCTAATGCCACACACATGCCTTATCACTGATAATAAGGCACTAAATTATTATCATAAATAATTTTCAACTGCTAAAATGTTTCTTTAATGATGAGCAGAGAGTGGGATCTATTGTGGATTCTCGCTCTTTGTCTCTGGAGTAACACACCCAGTCGTGAGTTTTAATATCAACTTGCAAAAGATTTGCATTCACAATTTCAATTCACATGATAATATCATGTTAAGAAAATGTGGCTTAGAATGGTAAATCGATATTTCACTTTATATGCGTCCCTTGACAATAGCATGGTAGTTGTTAACATGGAATTGATATTTACTCTTAATGGTATTTGCTGATGTTCTGGCATACAATTCCGCACCCTCTGTGTTTGTGCAAACTTCTAGATGAATGATCTTGCAAGTAGTTAGTGTCTGAGTTGCCCTAATTTTTATCACCAACATAGCTCCACCTTTAGGGGCGTTTTTATTTTTCTACCATCTATGATGCACTTTTAGTGCGCCCAATCAGTGCGTCGAAACTTTTAAAAAATAATTTCCAAAATAAAAGCTAGGCTAAAACACATAATTTAAACAGCAACAGAATTCTTCATCCAATCTGACTATCATTGGAGTCAATTCTCTGTGCAGTTTTTGAGCCGGTGGCGGTAGCATGTGATCACCAACTCACCTTAAACAGCCAGTGGCATTGAAGAAAACCTCAGGGTCAATTTGACTTTTCTGATTCCCGCTGTGGTAGCCGTCTGGCCATCCAGAATAAGGAATAATAACACAGTTTGTTAAAACAGGAAGGGCTTCTCTTATTAACTCCCCTTTCAGTTCATCGGTGGAAGACAAGTTCCAGAGCAGCCCTGTAGGATGAAATAGAGAGGACCATGGTGTGGTGATTCCTTCGTTCATAAAATGATACACCTGCGCTCTTTGCATGCAAACCACAATGACAGATGTGCCTCTTTGTCACAAGAGTTGAGAGCAACCCAAAGAGAAAGCATGATCGGGTCACGATATGAACTTACTAATGGACAAAATGTGCTCAATGGTTCTAATCCCTAATGGAAACTTTAAAAAGCCATCCCTTGTAAGCACTCTATAGAGATAACATCGCATAGTCCACTTCTTTACCACTCCATGGAGAGCACCACGCAACGCCATCTATACCCATGTTTGGACAGAACCATATCCAGACTTCCTCTGTCCTCATAGCTGTCGCATGTCATTAATGAAATAGCCATGATAAAATGATTTTAACAGCAAGGAGCATCGCTATAAGTCATATAGTACAGACAAAAATGAGATACCCCAAATTAGATACTGCCAGAACACTACCATGTAGTTGTAAAGTGTGAGTGAGGGTAGTGAGGTGCAAACTAAGAGGGATGGGAATCACCTTACACTAGACTGATTGGCCATGCTTCATTTTATTTTATTTTTACTGCACTGCAAGTTGTCATTGAGCATAAGCTAAAGAGTGATTTGTTTGGCAATACGTTTTCTCTGTCATATAGCAATCTGCCTATAATCATGCAATCTGGTCACATAGCAAAGCTTGGATGAAACAATCTCTTCAAATTTCAAAGACGTCAACATGAACATTAGTTTACATTTTCTCAGGATCTTAAGGACTTTTTTTAACAAAAGACATGGTGTCTGGGGATCCTTTAAATGTTGGTAGGTACGACAATAATTGTGATTCCAGGGTTAATGCGTTCCACTGCTTCAAGTCAAGGAGGACTAAAGAAGGTAGCCTCCAGGCAACCAGGTAAATGCTCAGTGCAGAGAGTTGGTGGTCAGTTTAAAATAAAGAAGGCTGGCTAACCTGCAAAAGGAGAGGATGCATGCTTGGGGGTTATGGTTCATGGATGAATTTTGAAGCCAGGCACAGGAATGTAATTAGAGCTTAGTACTGCAGTGTGCTTGGTTTTGATTGTAGAGGGTGAGGATCACCCAAGTGTGTGGGAGCCTGACAAGATGTCTCTTACATTAACCAACTTTGCACAATATAGGCCTATGGATGAGGTTATGGCTGCAAAAGCTTTAGGGTGCCTAATCAAATAGACATCATGATCTCTTCCTATTACCGCCTTCCATGGCTGTCTCTCATACATCTGGCATTCATCACACACACCCATGTACCTGTCAGCTGCTTCTGTGTTTCAGGATTCGATGACCTCTGGAGCAGGCTCACAGATTCTCTAATTCCTCCCTTCCGACTTGTTTCAATCTTGTTTGTAGTGTTCTTGAAGACTATGTTCCTGAGGGCTCCGGCCGCAGCTTGCTGGACATTCAGGTTTGTGCTTGGTAGGAGGGTGATAAGCTTATCGATCCCATGTAAATTATTTACCTGAAAGGGTTAAGGTGGTAAGGGTTAAGATGATACTGTAGGTTATGTGCTGTACAGTTCTATGAATTATCCTTTAAGAGGTGCACTGCTGCAAGGAGCCCAGTGGTTTCTTAGCAAAGGTTGACGATGATTAAGTAGACTCGCTGAGTTCATAGAAAGTTACTTGTTCCTTTCCAGCGGCAGAACTGACGGGGCAAGGGACTACAGTCTACCATGGCCCATTTATTATGTGAGAAAAAGACTACCTGAGCTGTCACTTATCAGGATGAGAGTATGTCAACCCATTCCTGAATAAAATTAAACTAAATAACACTGTAATTTCTAATTGTATGTCTTTCACATACTTACTGGTATTAAATATAATAGAAGAAGAAATTGTTGGTTCACAACTCCAATAGCATCTAGACCTTAACAACTATCTATTACCTCTCCTAATAGACTTCAGACCAGAACACAGGACCAAAGGTTTTCTAATGGATTTCTGAAATGATGCATTTGCATTTGCTGATGACCGGACTGGCTCCCTGTTGGTGAAGCCAGGTTTATTCACTGTCTTTCATATTTTGGCCTATCCTATTCTCCTTTAAAGACGTGTACAGTTGCAAGGGCTGACTCAAAAGCAATGAAATGGTTTTGTACTTTTCTTTGATTCTTTGGGCCAATTTGCATCTCAAGGCTCCCTAGGTTTACAATTGCTCCTCTTTCTTTCAATATGTACCTTATTGTTATTTACCATCTTTCACAATATAGAAATTGGGGTATAGTCATATGTAAATGAATTTCAGGTGTATCTAAGATTGGCCCATGACACTTATTCTGTGGTGGAGATTCCTAGACACCTAAGCAAGGTCCAGCATAGAAGCCAGTTAACTAAGTTGTACTAAGAAAAAAATATTTATCTTGGGAACTAAGGGGCAATCCAATTTATTGGATCTACCCAAACCCTTTAAATCTCGAACAAAACATAAGTGAGGCCTCAAAGTTTAAGACTTTGGGAGTTACCTTTGAAACAGATTTGACGATGAAATCCAGGCAGGGGCAGTAGTAACTAGCTGTGTCCACCAGTTAACCAATTTAAGGCTGACATTGCCACTGTAATCCCCTGCCCACAAATCATTACCATCATTACCAATCAATTGTAGGCTGGATTATTGTAACAGCCTAGTACCTCAATATTATACTACTCCTGTCTGTTTATATCCAAAGGGGCAAGAGCATTATCATTCCACGGACTAGATGTCCAGACTCTCTAACAGCGTGCTTGAAAAACATGCCCAATATTCTAGTATGCAGGAAGCAACTTAAGACGCATCTGTAGAGGAAAGTGAATTTCCAGTTCCTGCACCAAGATACCCAAGAGCGGTGTTTTCTCTACAAAAGTTTGATGAAAAGGGCTTGAACAATACTTTGGAGGGGCTGCCATTTTTTCAAAATACTGCAAATTTGGTAAATGTGTACATTTTATTGATTTGAATCTTCTCAGTATAATAATCTCTGACTTTCATGTCCGGGGGGCAAAAAATCTGAAAACAAAAATTAAGATAGATTCAACTAAGAAGGTATCCCTACTCGATCAACTGCTCACAGAAATATAGAATGGACCATCTGAATTTACTGTTATATAGAACATGCAGAGTGGCATTTTTACTATAAAACAACCTATATTGTTTGAAACGTTGACTAAAACACTGAAAGACCTCTGCTAGGTTGGATATCTTAACTTTGGGGCAGTGTGAGTAGGAATGATAGTGCTGTAGTGTTTGAATAACAGTAAAAATGTTGCAGTGGGGAAATATACAAGAGTGTCGCAGTGAATGTGCTAAGGAATTAGCCACATTGACTGTGTAACGGATGTGGTAGTTGTCCAAATGCAGTAGCAGTCTCAATGCATATAAGCACTAAGGTTTAAGTAACAATGTGGCTAGGATAACAGAGTGGATGCGTGAACAATGTGGATGTGGGAGTCGTGCAATTTGGCAGCTGTCCGGAGATTGCATCTCAAAATACGTTGTAGGAATGTAGGCCCGGTGGCAGTGGCATTGTAACAACTGTTAGTACACAGAAGTGATGGTGCAGTAGCTGCATGTAAATGGTAGCTGAGTAGCCGATGTAGCAATAAAGAGTGTTAATGTGAGAGCTGTGCTGGTGTGGGGGCTGTGTGGATATGGTAGCAGACACTCATATCAAGTGTAGTTGGGATGTTGGATGGCTACGGATGTGGGAGTACTGTGGCACCTGGAGCACTGTGAATGTGAGACCAGTGTGGTTGTGGTTTATATGTGATAGTAAACTGGATGTTACACCACAATCCAGATATCATATCAATCTCTGGGAGGATTACCTGGTTTTTGGCATTCTCATCTTGGAAGCAAGTGTGTTGGATGAAGTGAGCCCCTGAAGTTTGACACTTCTCGTCCCCGGAGCACAGTAATTGGACAGCCTTCTCTATAGTCATTACAGAACCATCATATTCGTCTCTGATGTCCATCCTAAACCAAGAAAGAAAACAAGTCTGTAAGAAGCAAGGCAGGACAATCAGTGAGAAGGGTTAGCCTGTCAGCTTTGTATTGATCGGTTTTCCGGCAGATAACTACAACGCAGGCACAATAGTAGCACAGCCCCAATAAAACCTCTATTTAGCAAATGATTACTGCTTTCTACTTCCCCTCTATAATATTCCATTAAATATGAAGCTGTTTCCAAAGACCCTCTCCAAGTATTTTAGATTCTACTTTATTAATCACTACTCTGTACTACAGCAAGAGAATGACTCAATTGCTATTATAGACGTTCCCAAATTGACTTGCACTTGGCTATTCCAAAACCTCAAGTGACAGTGGCCACAGTTGCCATGACTCCCCACATCAGTAAGAAATACTTTATGAATGTGCCTCAAATTTCTTGTTATGGTCACGTCCTCCAAATACTACAAATGTATGATTCAATGTAACCTTTTAGTCGAAGAATAAAGTCTTACAAGAACAATTAAATAATCGAAGGGATCTAAGCAAATTAAATTTGATAAGAATGAGTGACAGCATCATGTAAAGATATTTACACTAAACACAGGGACCACAAGTTAAAAACATATTTCACATATTAGCAGGTGCACGTATTATTACATCAAGTGAACAAAGGCAATAGACATGGCTTTTACCAATGTAACAAGTACGTACAAGGCATGGAGAAATCAGAGCTTCTAGAGACCTGTAGAGGTACTTGTCGACCAGTATCTACTACTAGACTTAGATTTTTTGATTATTTTTTTGCTTTACGGACAAACTTTTAAAATTGATTAAACAATATTCATCATAATTGAAAATACACTATAGTTCATCTAATTAGCAGTTACCAACATAATTTCACAACATATGGCGCTGAGCCATTGACAGTAGTAAAGGATCATATATAAGATTCTAGTTGCCATTCCACATGTGTACTATTCATAGAATGGTGGCCTAATCACTTGAAAGACGGTGAAAGAATATTCACAGAAACAATTCATTAATCAAAAACATGGAATGTGTTGGACAAGTAAATCTAGAAAATGACAATATGTACTGCTTAATATTTTTCACACACCATATTGAAAAATTGCATAATTTTAAGGTCTTCTTAATTAGTTACATACATTTCTATCTGGATTGTCAACACAACTTTTTCATCATGTTGTTTAGTGGACTACAACACATCCTTGATATAGACCAAGAAAAGTAAGTAAGCATTTAACCACAAATGCTGACAGTCTCATCTGTCCACCACAAATGCAGAGAATTTTCAGGATATTTTCAAAGCCCAAATTCATACTTAAATTTTGTGCTAATGCCATAGGAAGATACATTGTATGGCCTTTTTCATCAAAAAATGACGATTCACATGTTGGTGAAATTATTTTACTATACTCCTACTATGTTCTATGCATGAAACAATTATTTAATTAGGCCATGCTCTAGTAGCGTTACAGTGCTCCTTGAAGTGTTCAGGATTGTAAGAGCAATAATGTAAAACTGTATATACAAAGACCAAAGGAATGGTGTTCAATAGAAGGCTAGAAATGAGAGTTGGAAGGTTGACAGGGCTGGTATAGAACTAGACATTGAACACTGTTGCCCATGTCTGCTGTTTAATAAGTTGTCTGGCACTTCTAAAAGTGAAGGCAAATGAACACATCTCCAGAGCCACTGTGAATGGGTTATCTGTTTTAATAGTAGACATAACAGAATGTTGTTTGAATCACTTAGGTCCTAATTACGAGAAAGGGTTGGCGGAGCTGGCGTAGTGCCTCTATGTGGAACTCCACGGAGTTTGAAAAAACTCAGTGGAGCTCAGCTTCGCTCAGCTACCTCCCCCCTCCCAAATGATTTAAAAATGAAAAAAGAAGGCGCTTACCTGCTTGTCAGCTGCCTCCCCTGCCTGCTGTAGTGTTTTTTTTCATTGAAGAAGGGCGCGAGGAGCAGGGAGGAAAGCGGCCAGGGAGGGAAGGCGGCAGACAAGCATGACAGTGCCTTCTTTTTTCATTTTTAAATCATTTGGGAGGGGGGAGGGAGCGGCTTACTCAGCTCCGCCAAGGAGGAGGTGTTTTGCCTACCTCCGCGTTCGCAGCGGAGCACGGAGTAGGCAAATCTCTGCAAACTGCGCTGGTGGAGTGGAGTTACCCGCCCAGGGCAAATTGCGAGTTCAGAGGTCCATCGGCCTGCCTAACCCATGGTGGCAGTGCAGCCACCGCCGGACTGGTTGTCGGACTGCCGTATTCCGAGTTTGGTGGTCGGACTGCCACAGGACCATCACAACCGCCGGGGATCATGGATCCGGCGGTGGTGGCGCAGCGGTCAGAGACCGCAATATGCTAGCAGTGCTGATGTGGCACCACCAAGGATATTACGAGTTGCCTCACTGCAACTCTATCCCCGGTGGTGAGCCCGTCACAGAAAGGGTGGGGTTGAGGCAACTCAGGGGGCCCTTACCTCTGTGCAGGGGGATGCATGCATGAGGCACATGTTGTGCCTCCCTCCATGTTTACACCTTTAGCTCCTGCTCAGGAGAAAATGCATGACATGGTGCATTTCTCCCTGTGCAGGAACGTGCTGAGTCTCTCCCACGGCAGTTCCTTTCAATGGCTCTTCCCTGAGGTTTTAAAAGGCACTGCTGTGGGACTGCCGCAGAAGGACTGCCCGCCAGGATTAAACTCATAATCCGACGGGCGGTGTGACTTTGGGTTTGATGACCTTGAAGAGGGGCGCTGGTGTGGTAGCCCGCTGCAAGACCACCAATTTTGTAATCAGCCCCTTAGTCTATAAGGGCTTGGTCGTTCAATGAAAAATACTTAGTCCCCAAATTGGTTAGTCAAAAATAATTGTATCTAAGATATGTTGGACGTTTATTTTCTATGCCATGCTCTGAAGCACTATTCCTTTGTCTGACGACAGGAACTGGACCTGAGATTATCAAAGAGATACACTCACTTGGCTGAGATATTTGAGTTATGCTTGCAAGTAAAGATTAATTGTTAGCGGTATTATGACATACTTAGGGCCTGATTACAAGTCTGGTGGTCCATGGACCACCAGATTCATGGTAGCGTGTTCCGTCTGCCGGATAACGTTCCAGAGGTGGACCACCACCAGTTGCCCCAGGGAACTGTTGTTCCCTGGTGGTGTTGCGGCGGAGGGATAATGCAATATACTGAGTGGTACTGGTGCAGTCCCGCCAAGCATATTACGAGTTCCTTTCACTACCAGCCTTTTCATGGAGGTGAGCCTGCCACGAAAAGGTTGGCGGTGGCGGAACAAAGGGGGCCCTACAGGTCCTCCATGCCCCCCAGCCATGGGAATGCATTCAGTGGGGCACAACCTATGTCCCCCTGTCAGCTTGTATGACCATCTCCAGCCGGTATGGACTTCAAAGTGCTGGAAAATGTTTGCAGTTCCCATTGCAATGCCCTTTTTTAGGGGACCGCTGTAGGAAAGGCAAAAGGACTGTACGTCTGCATGAGTTGAACTCGTAATCAGGCGGGCAGTGCTTGCGTGGATTTGGTGCAGCCGTGCCTGCGGAGAGCCAGCGCGACTCCCCCAAAGTCATAATCAGGCCCTTAGTTTGTAGAAGGATAGGGTAAGTTAACAAAAATTTGACTATTTGAAAAGTTAGAATGAATCTTAAAAAATGACCTTATTCCGTTTCATGTTTCCTTGGTTCATATATGCCCAGTAGGCCCAGGTGAAACCTTGCCTAAATGTCAGCTATTGGGTTTTGTATTTTTGGTAATTTACGTTTTTCTTACACTTATCCAACTGTGTAATTTTTGCTCATGAGAGACTGACTGATTTTAGCAGAAAATGCCTCGTAGGAATTGTGTAACTGGATGTGTGCTGCAGCGGCATGTCCTGTGCTAGCAATGTTCACAGCATGACTGTAGGCACTCTATACAAAGCACATTGAGTAGGTACACATTGAGAAGGTGACCCCCTTCATAAAAGAGGGTTCTCATACAATTTTCATGCAAACAACCTACACGTATATTTTGGAAAAGACTGATAATTTTTGCAAACATTGTAAAAATTGTGTGTGTACAAAAAATATGCAAGTAAAAATACCACAACCAATGAAGCCAAATAATGGTGAAATACATTAGATGTTGGCTGTGTTCCTTTTTAAATTTATATATTCAGAATGAAAAATAGTGTTATTTAGTTTTGATTTGGAAACCTATCGATATAAAATATTTTACAAACGTAGATCTATATTTATGTTTTCTTCATAATGAGGGTCTAAATGTATGTTCTGTCCACACAGAATAGCTGCCTAATGTTAACATGGTCTCTCATCATTTAAAAAAAATCTATATGTTGTCCTTAACTACTACCACTTTTCTATAAATTATCTGAAACTTTTGCTTCTAATTTTGAATATATGCTTTGTACAATTCTAGGAAAACCTTCCTTTGCCCTGTTTCAAGCTTTAAAAAACTGCCCAATTGAATAGTAAATACAATATAAGCTGCCAATGGTTTTTATGGTTTATAGAAACTGTTAATTATCTTAAAGGTAAGGGATTTACTATAAAAGGCATAATTCAAATATCTACATTGTTTAAACCATTATTTTGTACGTTTTCCCCCAAAAGTATATCATAACTAACACTGGGTAAATTTATAATGTAATCATAGTTTGTAAAAAGTAAATTTTGTTGGTGAAATTAAAATCTTTAGTCTTGTAAAATGTGAATATATTTTTGTTTAATTTTTGTCACAGGTTACCAACACATAATTCACATCATAATTAAAATATTTTTGAAAAAATGAAAAAAGCATGCCATTAAATGTATATTCTTTGACTATAGCTAAACAATCAATATTGGTGTATGAAAGTGACAACCCCTTCCTCTACAGATTATGAGAACACCTGCTATCACTATTGTAAAATGCATGTGTTATCAGAGTATATGACCTCACATTCAGTGTACAACATTAACCTTAAACCAGACATTTATTATTTATGGTATAGCTGGCATTTTTATATCTGGCATAGAAATGTCATATGGGACACCAAGAAAACAAGCACACCTATAATCAAATTTGGCTTTAGGGATGATCAGGGAAAATACATTGGTGTCCATCTTCCAAATACAAAAGTACTTTGAAAATCATAAGGATATTAAGTACAAAAAGAATGTCTTACCATTCCACGTTCTCCCACTCTTCCCTGTAAAAATCATATCCATGTGGGCCCACATTGGTCGCAGGGAAGAGGAAAGAGGAAACAGCAGCCATGTTAAGTTGGTTTTGGCATATATTATTGTATCTATATTCCATAAGTGACATCATTGCAATGACTAGTCGGTGTAAGCCTTGTACCCAGGGAAGCATGTAATGCCTGGGCAATACAGGGATGAATTATTTACAGTTATTATGCACTTTTGCCTTTCCATAATGCAACTATTAACACTGAATGTCAAGCCATAGTACGTACCCTCGGCCCCCCAGACAAAAATGATAGAAGACATGCAGGTCCTATTAAGTCACTGGATGTGAAAATTCAGAAATGCAGCCATGAAAAGTGTTTTCTAGAATGATGAACACATTTTATTAAAAATGGACAAACAATATAGATCTAGAAATTTTCCTAAACCAGTCAGAATCAGAATCAGAATCAGAAACAGCTTTATTCGATTTTTAAGATTCAAAACCATAAAAGCATATATACATCAGATTTCATACATAAAATACAAATTTTCAGAGTTAAAAATAGCAGCATGATAAAGATGAGCTAATTCATAGAAATCCTGAATCTAATAACAGTTTTTAAAAAAGTAGAGACCGAAAAGATAAGAAATTCATCATCTAACATTTGTAGTCTGACCAGAGCCGCTCTACATTGTCTCAGCCCTAACTTTTTCAAGACTGGTCGTAAAATACTTTTTCTAGGTTCCGAGTAAAATTTACAAAAAAGAATACAATGTAGGGAAGTTTGGACAGAAATATGGTCGCAGGGACATGGAGTAAGTTCCTTAAGCCAGCAATTCTTCTCGGGGAATGTAACCATTCTATGGAAGATATCAGCCCTAAAACGGGATAGCAACATACGGGTATAGCAGCTGGGAACTACTTTCAAATATGGTTGTATGCCCTGGTGAGTGATAAGTAGCTGATTGGCCATAACAGAGCTCTTGTGTTTCTCTAACATCCAGCGTGCCTCTGAAAGGAAGTGCAGACAAATTTGCTTGAATTTCCTTCTAGAGAAATTCGTCATGCTTGCTGGAGAGTTAAAGAACTCCGGATGGCCTAGCTCGATAAAAAATTTCCTAACATAATTAAGCCAGGGAATTTTCAATGCTCCATGTAAGACTAGGCAGTCCTTTATTATTTCCCTATTTAGGGCTGTCTCAGTTCCAGACCAGACTTTATGCCACAGCAAGATGGGCTCCAGTTTAATAAGGTCAGCAATGTAGGGCACACCCAGCTCTTGATGACAGGCATAAGCAGAAGTTGACCCTGGGACAGCCAGTAAGTACCGCAGGAAGATGTTTTGACAGGTCTGGATTTGGGTGCTTGAGGTATTAACAATCCCCCAAATTCCTGCACCGTATATTGCAGTAGATACACACTTAGCTCTATAAATATCGAGCAAGACTGGTACCGGGCGGCCTCCGACCTTATTTGAAAAATGTTTGACCGCCCCAATTGTTCGTGAGAAAGCTAGCTTACGGGAATCACCTGCCGCAATCCAAGTTCCCTTACTGTCAAAGGTGATACCTAAGTACGAAAAAGTATTAACAGTCATGATTTTTGTGTTAGATAAAAATGTATTACAACTAAGGCTCTTCTTTTTTGTGCAACACATATTAAATGTTTTGGTTATGTTGATCTTTAGGCCTCTACTACCCATATATTCGGAGAAGCTAGTGGTCGATCTCTGGAGACCTATTTGGGTCCGGGACATAATTACCGCGTCGTCTGCATATAAGAGAATGGGGATAAAGGAGTTGCCAATTTTTGGGTAATCCTGTTTATCTGCCAGGAGGTGAGACGCGACCGAATTAATATATAAGTTAAATAAAAAAGGTGCTAAAATACAGCCTTGTCTCACGCCCTTTTCTATGGAAAATTTGGATGTACAATCCCCCTTTTCCCCATAACGAACCCTCGCGCCCGCCTCCCGATATAGTTCTCTGATAAAAATGAGGAGGTTTGAGTCCACACCCATTTCCTGCATAGTTAGCCAGAGTTTGTTATGGTTGATACAGTCAAAGGCCGAACTCAAATCTACAAATGTAAGAAATAAGTTCTCTTGTTTTGCTTCGACGTACTTGGCTACAAGGAGTGCTAAGTTCAGGCCTTGCTCAATTGTGCCTAGACCTTCCCTAAAGCCATATTGGAATTGGGAGAGAGTGCCTGTGTCGTTCACCCATACTTGTAATTTGTCAAGTATGACTCTCCCCGCTATCTTCATAAGTGAATCAAGTAAAGAGATCGGTCTATAGCATTTTGGTGAACTGCGATCTCCTTTCTTGAAGATAGGCACTACAATGGCTTCCTGCCAGGTCTTTGGGAACCCCGTTTTGTTAAAACTATTAAGAACGTTGGTTAGCAGGGGGGCCCATAACTTGCTATTAGCCTTAAAGACATCTACGGGAACGCCATCCGGCCCCGGGGCCTTACCTGCTGGGCTCTTATTGATGGCTATCATAACTTCCTCCATAGTGAAGTCGATATTTATTGGGTGGAATACTGTGTCCTCATTGCCTGAATTAAAATCCCCTTCTGACTCGACCTGAGAGTCCTTAGTGTAAAGTTCTCGGAAGAAGGACAGCCAGCCTTCTTCCGAGATTGCTATTACAATAGTGTCTGTGGAATCTTTGGAGAAGAATGGAGCATTCACCGCTTTCCAAAATGCAGTATTATTTTTGGAAATACAGGTTTCACGGAGAGTACTCCAAGCTTCCTGTTTGATTTGCTTTTTCCTTTTTTTTACTGCCAGTTGGTACGCAGATCTGGCTGATCTAACTTCAGCCATTACCCTAGGCTCCCTTTTTAATTGTTCCATTAAGTGAGCGTGGGTCTTGCTACACTCTCTATCAAACCATCTCTTAATTTTTTTTGCCCCAGATCGCTGTGGTCTCGTGAGTAACTTTTTAATTTCCTCCGAGATGGCAAGGAAAGCATTATTGACTTTGGGAGGGTCAATGAGCTCTGCAAGACAGATATTAAATTCCTCTTCCTTTGAGCCAATTAGTTTGCCTAGGAAGGCCACTGGTTCCACTTTGTCCCATTTAAGGGTATAGCCATTCTTTTTCACGAGTTCAAGATTGAAGTCGTACAGGGTCTGGGTCTTAGTAACCATGTTCTGTTTACCCAGCATTGTACCAAGGGACATGCTAAGTGGTAGGTGGTCGCTCATTGCTATCTCACATGTTTCAAACTCAAGAATATGGTGAGAGTAGCGTTTGGAGATTAACATAAAGTCAATAGTTGATTTACAGCCCCGTCCAATAAATGTGGGGTTAAAAGAGACTGGTGGGGAGCATAGTTCGTTCGCAAAACCCAGGTCCAGGTAAAAAAGAATCTCATTAAGGTGTTTGCCCAGGGATGTATGTGAAAAGTGTGTCACAGTGATTTCATCCATCTCTCCCAGTCCACATAGGTTGTGATCGCTCAATGGGCATAAGGGGCAATTAAAATCGCCCATCCAGATCACACAGCTATCAGTGCGTTCTTTTTCATCTATGTTTTTAAGGCTCTCAAGTAGTTCTTTATAGGTCAAGGCCCAGGCATCTTTCGGAATATTGTTATAGAGATTAATCAGGTTAATATGTTCGTTACCTCCCAATGTGATATGCAGGATCTGGTAAAAGGTGGAATTAGAGAAAAAGGAGATCTTAGTTTCCTTAAGACAGTTTGAGACATAAGTACAAAGGCCACCTTTATTTCTCCCTCTCAGAGTGAGTACCGCTGGTGTATGGTAAGTACGGTAGCCGTTCATATGAATGGGCTCAACCGTCCAACATTCCTGAAGGCAGACAATCGAAAACTGTTTAATAAAGGAAGCGCAGTTTATGTCGGCTAACCTGGAGTTCAGCCCTGCAACATTCCAGGATAAAAATCCGACTGAATGGCGTGTATCACCCACTGGAGATAAAGTCACTATGGGTGTTGCGCCAGGAGCACCAGGTTTGGTGGATTCGCTACTCGACAGTGAAAGGTGGTCAGTTTTCTCGTTATCCTCCATGTTAATAGGGGAGGATCCTACGTTATTCTTTGAGGAAATTGGCGGTTTTGCGGGCCAGCATTTAGTCACAGGGGTTGATTTATCACCCGCTGTGACTTCCCCCACAGGATCAACAACATTAAAATTTAGGGGTAGTCAATCGACCATGTCCAAACAGCTATACTTATTGGACAGTGGGAAGGCTTCCAACCAGCCTTGTCTATGTATAGGCAGCATGCCTCTTGCCTGGTTTATATGTGTGTTTGCTCTCCCTGCTAATTCCCACTGGTTATTTACTAGATAATGAGGATAAAAGTAATCGAGAGGTAAAGGGGTGATGTTTGTGTTGGGGTCAAAGGATTGTGCGTGCTGGATATATTTTACAGCCTGAGTGTCCCTAAAATTAACAATTATGCAGTCCCCCGGTATGTCTTTACTCCTTCTACCCACCCAACTGACTCTCCGAACAAACAAGATTTTAGTATGAATGTTAGGAGGGAGGGGTCGGTTGAAATTAAGCCAATGGATAATCTTGTTCCTGAGTTCCAGATAAGACTCGTTGGTTTGTCCCTGCAAGGCAGGTACTCCCGCCAGTATAATGACATATGGTGATGATTCTGGGGGAAGGTCTAAGATGGGTAATTTGGGAACAGCATCTTGGACGGGAGCAGGTCTATTTGCTACCTCGTGACTCTCTTGAGGAGTAGGATTGTTGGATTTGTTATTAACTTCCGATGGGTTCTGCAGGGGCTTTACTCCTACATGAAGATTTTGGGGGCCACTTCTGGACGTGGTTTTTTCAGTGCAGGCTGTATTTGGGCAATTGTCCCCTGTAAGATCCAGGTGCTTGTCAATTAAAGGCAAGGCCATGAGAGGAGGGGTTTTCTCTTTTGAGTGACTGGCAGATTTGACGGGAAGAGGGTGTTCATGAAGCTCTCTGAGGAAGTCTGTCCTCAAAGATTTGTTAATTTCTAGACTAGCAGAGGTAGTCTTTTCTAATTTCTGTAGACGCTCCTCAATTTTGGAGAGTCTGTCCAGAATTAGGCGGGTTGAATTTTCAAACACCTCTATTATTTTAGCCTGGAACCCGACATCTAGTTGCCTGGACTTATCTGAGGTGACTTCAATCAGAGGGTGTTCAGCAGCGCCCAGGGTAAATTTAGAGGCAGGTGTTTTGTTTTTATTTTTTGACCCTCTTGTTTGTCTCCCCCCTTTTGTTTGCGGGGCAACCTTGGTTTTCGGTTTTGCTCCTAGATTTGAGGGAGGGGAGGAAGAAAGTGAGGTAGCCTCATTTATTACATGTAGTTGTGCGCGGGTAGAAACACCTTCAATTTGATTTTTAGCGGCCGGTGCCGTAGTAGTCATAGGTGTAGTTATCCTATTAGAATCGCCGCGCCCATTGCTGTTACTGCCAACAGTTAATTCCATACTGAGGTCGGCACTATCATTATCGCTGGACAAACATTCAGTTAGTATGGGGATAGTAGTAGTTACCCCTGGTGTGACTGATGAGGCGATTTTCCCTAGAGATGAACGTTTGGTTGTAAAGAGGTCAAACGATAGACGACGCTCAGTAAGGTCTATCTCTCGCTCTAGGATGGTTGCAGCTCTAACAATGAAGTTGTCCAGGGTCCCTGCCATGGATGTGCTAGCGGTGGGAATTTTATTTTTGGACATTGTTCCCGCCTGAGAGGATGAGGGGGACTCAATCTCGTACACTTACTGAAATATAAGGGGGGGTGGCCCAGCCCAGTGTCTCCAGTCTCGAACGGCCTCAAACGGCCCTGTCTTTGCCCAGTCTTAGCCCGGGCTGCGTCCCGCGCTGCGGGAGTAGAATGTTGTTATCAAGCCTCAGGAGGGCGGGTGGGGGGCGGGGCAGCAGGGAGAGCGGACCGGAAGCTCGTTGACGGTCTGGCAGGGACTTCTGGGCAATGAAGTCCCCGCACGCTCGCAGCCCCGCTGCAGCCACACACCAACCGCAGGTTTCCCTCCTCCGGACACCTCCCAATCGTTGTCTGTGAACCGCTCCTCAAAAACGGGCGAAGGGGCACCCGCGAAGCGGGTGCGCCGAGTAGTTGATGGGCGACAGGTAAGCTCCTCCGTGGATATCCCTTTGTGCAAAAACAGCAAGATGACCCACTTGGATTGTGGCAATGAGGTGTTTTTAAGCCTCAGGAGGGCGGGTGGGGGGCGGGGCAGCAGGGAGAGCGGACCGGAAGCTCGTTGACGGTCTGGCAGGGACTTCTGGGCAATGAAGTCCCCGCACGCTCGCAGCCCCGCTGCAGCCACACACCAACCGCAGGTTTCCCTCCTCCGGACACCTCCCAATCGTTGTCTGTGAACCGCTCCTCAAAAACGGGCGAAGGGGCACCCGCGAAGCGGGTGCGCCGAGTAGTTGATGGGCGACAGGTAAGCTCCTCCGTGGATATCCCTTTGTGCAAAAACAGCAAGAAACCAGTCATTTACCCATGACATTTGAAATACCAACAACAAATGTTTCTAAATTGTTGCCAATCTATAAATTAATGCAGGGGGGTCTTGAATTGATTGGGCACATGATTGCATTCACAATTTCTAAAGGTTCAAGATGCCTATTATAATATTATGAAAAAACAAATATCTACAAACCTTTTCGATCTAAAACCTCACTGAAAATCATTAATTACTAGGGAAACTCATATCGTCTTAAATTCTCACAGTTCTTATAACGTACCTCACACATGCATTCCAAATGAAAAATCTAATATTTTAATTTCAAAAGGGATCTTGTTTTTAGGGGGGGTGGCTAAGCAATGTAATACTTTGTTAAAATGGAGTAATTGAATGAAATGCAATGAGTTATACTGGGTTTTTATTTCTTCTTTTTCAATTTTACAAACTCATACAGTTTATAAAGAATCTTTAAGAAGTGCAATACTGAAATTAGAAAAACATGATAAAAAATGAGGAGCAAGCACTGAGTATTGAAAATGGCCACTGGCAGCAAATTCCAAAATGCTATTTTAATGCAGGCTTTGCAAGGATACAGAGTGGGTGAGAGGCGAATACAGAGAGAAGATGGTTCCAGAGATTGTGTGTGTTAAGTAAAATAAAAAACAGGAAAGGGGTTGTGCAATTGAACATGTGAACTCTCTCAGACAAGGAGGTGACGTATATATCAGGACTCCAGGTCTATTTGTACTAACAGGCATGCGGAACTTGTCTTCATTTATTGTTTTGAATATTTTCATCACAATCTGTGTACAATGGATAAGCTAACTAGGTTTGCAATTGGCAGTATATAAGAACAATATGGTAGGTGCGAACTTGAAGCAAGGGTAAGAAGATTAATATGACATATTTCTCAATGTCTCCATCCTCAAAGCATCGGCTGTAAGAACCATGACTCTTGCCTATGCTTGACTCTATAGGAAGCATTTGCTTGAAGAACCCCTCCAGTGTGAAAGAGGTGTATCTTAATGGGTCTTTGAGCACATCAAAAAATATGTCCCTTCTGCTATCAAGGGAAGATTTGGAGTGACAAAGTTACGGGCCGAATTATTTAAATAGAAAGGTGATACAAGAGTTATGGACCAGTCACAGATTGAAGGATTAGTGATATAAATGTGAATCGGGATTGTATAGTTAGATTTTTATATTCTGATGAGAGCAGCTTGGAAAAGAGAGAGTACTGGCCAATATTTGCTCAGTATTGGTTTTGATCAGGGATATTCCGGAAATATTTTAGAAAGTTTTGAATATTGAGAGGAGCTTTCTATCGTTGGGCTGGATTCTCTTGAAATTCACTAATTCAGACTTTGTAATTTAGAACTGAAAATTCAGACATTTCAGCAGGTGGTTTGGGAAGTTATTGGTAAGAGGAAGCTCGAAAAGAGGAAGCTCTTGACTATTCCAATGCTAAGTTTCTCAGTTTAAGAACAAGCAAGCAGGGACATCCGCCAGTAAACAGGAGGTTGTGAGGTGAGAGAAAAGTTTCTAGTGGTGGGAGGTTGTGGGACCTGGAAGAAACTCTGATGCCGCTGCTAGGGGTCCCTTGAGCAGATGTGGCTACCGCTGCTGACAGCTGCAGAAATGATATTTAAGAGATGCACTGAAAAACAGTTTTAGAAATCAGACACTCTAAAACCTTGTGAGAGACATGAGTCGAGGAGATTAGCTACTGACGCCATTCCCTGTAGCACCTGAGTAGTATCCTTTTATCTAATGTCTGATGGAACAAAGCCTCCAGTATCATTTGTCTCATTTTCACTTACATCAGCAGGATGACTGTATATGTGGCTCAACAGTGAAACATTAGCCCTTGTTGGGGATTTATAATACATTTTCATATACATATTCACTGAAATGTAGAGACCCTACTCAAGTCAATGGTTCTGTGTAGATGTGAAACCTTTTTTCATTGCATATTTAATTAGCGATAGTTAACTCAATAGGCAAAACATTAGTCAAAAAACACATCATGGCTACCTGTACAAAAAGCTGATAGGTTGGATATGAGAATCCACGAGGAAAAACCAAACAATGATCACAATGGAAGAGATTTGGCAATTTCACTGCAAAATCAAACAAGTACAAAGGACCATTTGTTTTTCTGTGACCTGCTACCTATGACTAGAAAAAGAAACGGCCATGTCTGAGATGTTGCAGTTGCCTTTAAACATACCTGAATAGCATTGTAAAGATTGAAAAATAAACACTGGCTGATTCTCAAAGAAAATAATGAAAATGTGTGAAGTTACAGCTCTTTGGGGAATTTCATAAAATTTTATGGAAAACTTTGCACGTTCATGGAAGTTGCAAAATTGTATGCCTTGCCAGCGCTGAATTGAAATGGGGACTTTTGTGTATGTAGCAAGAAAGGTTAATTTGCAGTGTGAAGTTCTGCAAATATTTGTCAAAGGTCATAGAAAATGTCTTCAAAAGGTAAATTTGCAGTGAAAAAACACCTCCATATATGTCCCTCTTGGCTGAGTTTAATTACAGTGACAATTATGTCACACTACCCAAAGGTAAAATTAGGAGCTTCGCAAAACTTAATGGAAGAAAAAACTTTGTACACCACTAAAAATACAAACCTAATTGTTACAAAATATTAGCCCAATTGGCTTATCAGTTAGAACACTCTGGAAAAGCCATGGAATGGGAATAAATTAGTAAATAATGAAGTGGCATACAGTCTGATTGGAAATAAAGGTCATCGGTAGGGTGGAATTTTAAGGGTGCAACATAAAATTGTCAAAACATGACAAAGATGCATATGCCTTACTTTTCATATACGTACACATGACAGGCTGCAGAGGTGTGTACATTACCAGGAAGAAGTAAAAGATATCTGAGTGTAGTTGGCAGCAAGGAATGTGATGTGTCAATAGTTGCTAAAGAGGGGACAGTGCTTTGAATTGCTTTAAAGATGATAGAAGTTAACTTGTAGCCTATTTTAAAGGAGAGCCATCACTCATCTTGGTAAACGGTGCTGAGGTTCGCTAGGTAGTATGTGCGTGATGAAACAATGTTTAATTAAGGTGGGCAAAAGCACAGTAAAGGCAACCAATCAGCACGCTTATTGACTAGCCTAATTTGCTCATAACAAGCATTTAGATGACATATACAGCTATCTAGAAAGTGAGGAGGTTGCTAATTGTTTAATATTGAGACATCGTAACCTTGCACATTTCCTGAACCCCTTCACCGCTCTTAGGATGTATACACTGTCGTAAGATGCAAAGGAATGCAAAGAAAACCTGGCATTTAAGGAGTTAACTATGTTGTATGAGTCCCATTATGCGAAACTTGAAGCAGTGTTCTAATTATTGAGTGGAGACATATGCAAACATAACTGCCCAAATATTGTTAAAAGAAATGGTAGAACTTGTCAAGCTGTATTGGTATGTTCTTGCACCGTCCAGTCTGCTTAAAAACACATACATGCAGCTGTGTAAATAGATACAAAAGCCATACAACGATATTAAATCAAATTAAAACATTTTACAATGGCATTTTGAAGTACGTATAGAAGTATTCCTGTAGTAAGGTTTTAGTACATGCCTTTGTGAGTTGGCCCCCAACAGCTAAAATGGAAATAAAATGGGAATGTTCAGGGACTGATTCTTATATAATAAGTACAAAGAGACTTCTGCACATTCACTAAAAGGAAGTTGGATATTTCATGGCCCATTTACAAAGGCATGTAAAAGTGGTGAATCGGTTCCTGTCCGAGCTGTATATATTTTATTCAGTGGCCAGACATTTATCTTGGAAGCCATCTTAATTGAAAAGGCTTAAATTCAGAATTTGTGTTTTTTCTTTGCTGATTTTTGTCTTATTGAGCTTTACTAACTCGAAAGTAATGGTCTGTGACATTATTAAAAGAGTGAAGGGGTTCTCTTCATGCAGCCTCCTTTGGGTGCAGCAGGTCTTCTTACCTATGGAGAAGACGTTCATTTAGGGATGGGTCTTCAACTCATTATGAAAGTGGAGAAGGGAAGGTTTCTTCTTTTATCTCTTCCGGGAGGTAATTTCGGACGCTGAATGCTTGACAAGAGAAGATTTATGATGTGGGCTTCGCCTTTGTGGAGGTATATGAATCAGTATGTCTTCTGATTTATGAATGGCATCTTTATGATTGTACAGAAGAATGTTACAAACCTTTTTGACTACATACTACATGATTCACCAATTTTGTTTTTAATTCATGGCTTTTTTACGATGTGTTTGTGCTTATAATTAGTAGTGTCTAAATTCCTTTTAAAATGAAATATATTTCACCATTTGATTCTACCTATATTTTACAGATATCTAGGTGGTTTCCCAAATTGGTAATCTATTATTTTTTCAAGATCTAAATAGTGTTTTTATGAATTATTGTGATTTAATCTGCAATGCACTATAATTATGGCAAGGAAACTGATAAAAACAGATCTAAAACATACCAACACTTTTACACTTCACATGGATTATAGATTTGATGCCAGTTGCTGACCACCACACCTTCAACAGGAATGTTTAGATATTGGGTGAGTTGTTCATAATTTAATTGGGTTGCTGGAGTCTCTTGTGCATGTTCTTAGATTTGGCTATGGTATTTATTTATGTCATTAAGTCAGATTTGCACTAGTTGTTGTAGCAATGTACCCTCTATGGCGAAAGATTATTAGAAGGTGTGAATGTATGTATGTTTGAGGTATTCACAATAGGGTGAACCTAGCCAAAGCAAAAAGAAGCGGAGTGCTGTACAGGGACAAAGGCAAAAATACAGACAACAAGTGATTAGAAAGGTAGCGTGGTTCTGGAAGTATTCTGCTTTTGCATCGTATTGTAGTGCTTTTCAGAGATTTGTCTTCAACTCTTTCCTAAATTGGAGCAAGGTTGCGGTGGTCCTGATGGATATTTATGTGTTGATTCAGCCCCTAGGTGCATAGATGGAGAAGACGTGTTACCTTCTTTTTTTTCACTCCTATGCATCCAGTATGAAAGTTTCCTGGATGCAGGTGTGCCCTAGATCCACAGAGGAGGATGAGCTTGTCAGTCAGGTAAGCGAAGGTGCTGGGTTTGATGACTTTATTAATGATGCATCTGGTTTTAAAAATGGTGCGGGCCACATGGAGATCTACAGGATGGGGGTGATATGATCATATTTCTTCAGGGCATGTATTGGACATGCTGTGGTATGTAGAATGCCCTCAACAGAGGACACAGTGGAAACTGGTAATCTATGAAGTGTGGCATTGCCATCATCCAGATATGAGAGTACAAGGGGGCTTGCAGAGTGGAGCGTACATACATTTGGTACAAGGCCATCCTCGTTTTGACTTGAGGGTGTGATTGGTGCCCAAGATGAATCCAAGTGACTTGTACTGATTGAAAATTGAGATTTGATTTTGTTAAGGTTCATGTCATTTAGTCAGGTTTGCAGTGGTTGTTGTTTATTGTTCTTTATAATAACGGAAATTATTTCTTCATGTTGGTTGAGCTTAGGGTAGGTGCTGGACAATCAAGTCTGAATGAAGTGCAGGGAGTATTTGAGGCATTTCATGTCTGTAGCAGTGAAAACTTTCAAGCAGAGTCGTGTCTAATTGCCGAATTGTTGACTTTTAGGCTATTATTGTTGAGTAGTGCCCCATGTGGAGGTTGAAGATGATTGCAGATAGGAATCCACCTTTCCACGTTTTACGTACGTAATAGTCATTGTGTGTGCTTGTGAATTGTAATGTATAAAACTAATTTTAATTATTTTTAAAATTGTTAATTTGGGACACTTTTCATTATGGCTAACATCATGAGGTAATAGTGATGTCAGAATTTGATTTTGGTCAGGAATGTAGTTTAGATTTGTGAAGATTGTTCTCTCTAGTTTGACAGGCCATAAATGAAAGTCTTTAGACATCCTTAGAGAATACTTTATAATCTCGATATTGGACATAGAACTCTTTAAACTGAGATGTTCACATACTGCAGTTTTTTTTACCACAGGCGCGGAAATATCCATGAGAACTCTGTCTTAGCGAATCTTTAACATTCACTAAGGCGCTAGAATCCAGCAATGGATCTTACATTAATCTGTTATTGAGCTTGTTCAACCTGACTGGTCTTGCAGTTCTCAGAATGGAAGATCTGGCGATGAAGTTAGAAACAAATGGATTGGTTTATTTTTGAAGAAGCAGAAACCAGTATGACAGTCAACTATCTGCAATGAAGATTTGGACTTAAAAAAATATACGTTGTTTTGTCAGCACATTTTGTGGTATTGTTGCTAACAGGTGAGCTGGGACTATTTGCACAAGTACTGACTTTATTAGGATTTTTTCCCTTGTGGTTGTTATTTTCATCAAAACATTATTTATTTTGGTCTCAGCATTTTGTAATCTCTTTTTACCACACTGTGCAAATGCACGTTTGTAAAATTACCTTTGCAGAATTCCATGGCCAATTTAAAATATAGTTCTCTATAACAAATAATTGCAATGAGCACAATAATAATTTGTTGTTTTTAAGTTTAAATTCAATGTTTTTTTCATGTGCTGCTCCATATCTTACTTTATGAAGCAAAAGTTGCTTTAAAACAATATGTTTATGGGATTCACAGAATACGACAATAAGTATAGATGGATCTGAGACTATATGCGATGGACCAACCAGTATAGGCAGAATGTGCATTTTATGCCCACAATCATCTGCACAGTTTTCGTAGTCCACCTGCACAACCTACCCAGTCCTCGCTGAGCTAACTGTGTCTTTTCGCTGGATCGAAACCTGACTTACTGACCACATGTTTCCTAACAGCTCTACCAATACCCTTGCTCTGTCCCGGCTTCCCTCCCTAGCAATACCAGTGCTTTGAGGGGTGGGGAGCAGCCTTATACAAGCCATTTCTGGCTCCTTGATGACCTTCTCATGGACATTCTGGAGTAGGAAATGGTCATAGGATACAGGGTATGCATAGTCCAAGAAAATCTGAAAAAAATGCCTACTAAATGTATACCGTTATTTTCATATTTCAGGAACTGCATATGCAGAATTTCTGCTTTCCAGTGTAATCCTCATCAAGTTCTTTCAGGAGTTTGTGATATTTCCAAAGTTTTTAAAGTGGAAAAACTCTCTGCAAATATAGGTTTTCCTGTACAAATAAGCACATGAACCCGTGTTTAGTAACACATTTCCCTTGTTTAATGCTTTTGTGGGAAAATCCTTCTAAAAAAATATAACTTCTTGGAAATTGAATTTATTTTTTAAGTGCAAAGATTAGAAACTATGCAAACTCTCAAATGTTAAATTAAAAGCTTTCCAAACCCTACTAAAGAACTAAATAATGGGATTGGAACAGAGTTCATCTCTAGTCCCGGCTAGACAGATAAAACTTGTATGACTGACTGCAGACATTTGCGGCACCCAAGATGATAATACAGTAAAGTAAGTGTGTTCCTTATGCAAAAATGTCAAGAATACATATGATGAGTACCTCATCTCAGTAAGATTTCCTAATAGCCCCATGTTCATAACTGGACCTCTGCTGGCCAGTGTTTAACCCCTTGTTTTTAGTCGCAAATCCTAACAATGACTCACGGTACTCGAGTAGGATATTTATGGTCTTCTCCATTAATGACCACTTCCCTTGTTATTGGTAGCTAAAATGCAGATAAAAACGTCCAACCTAGTAGTTTGGCGATTATTATTTAGCAAATTGATGTATTAAGGGCTCAAATGAGGCAATGATATTTACTAAAGGTCCAATTTGGGTTGTTGCAAACTACTTTTTTTATTTTATTTCTGATAGTGCAACCCAAACTGTAAGCATCAGACTAAAGGAAATGAAAGTATTTTGTAAAAATAGATTTTTGTTAATGTTGTTTGTGTATTACATGCTTCTGTTTTTATAAAAACGTGAAGCAAGCCTTGGCAGAACTCCTGTTTGCACTCAGCAGTGAGAAAATGCAAAAACGTACCTACTCCTTGGGAATCTCTTCATCCCTAAACCAAAAACACTTTCTGCGGGGGATCATAAATCAAGAGGACAGGAATAATCTTATAACCAGGAGTTCTATACGGGGAAATAATTTTGAGGTAAGAGTTATTTGATAGCTAGGATAATTCTAAACAAGGTGCTTGCAAACTTAAAACCATCTTATAAACACTTGAGCAGATCTGCAAGCAATATGCTTGGCCTTCGATATACTATCCCAAATAGAAACACGTTCAATAGGGATTAAACATCAAAACAAACTAATCTTTGATAGAACACGTAGAATAAAGTCTCCACATAAACCAATAAAGAAGAGACAGTCATAAAATAAAGAACATGTGAAACTCTAAAGAACTTTACAAAGCGTGATGACTAGAAGTTGCCTATCAAATTTATAAGGTGTGCACTTTTGCTGTTTTCTTCCTCTAAATAATAAAGGGGGTTTCCCATTAACATTTGCGTCACCTGGGTGTGATTCTTCCTGATGAAATATCCTCTAAGTAACACTAAGCAACAATAAACTGCTTCAGATTTTTAACTTAAAGCGTCAAATATTTTAAAGTCTTAAAAAGTCTTAATCATTTTGAAATGAACAGAGTTTACAATCTTAAATCTCCTAAATAGACTAACTTTTAAAAGTTCCCTGCTACAAAACATGCAGGCACGCATGCAAAGTTTTCTCTCTAGATTGTGTATTCATAGCAGTAGTTCTGCACAAGATCACAACCTGTGTAGGGAAAGGACACATGACTTCCTGTGTGAAGGTAGGATGAGCCCAAAACTCCGACACACACATGGTACTGCCCACATTTTCAAATTTGTGAGTGTTTGAGCAATCACTTTGTGAATCTGCAAATTGGTTAGTGTTTATCTGCGCACATTGGAGGAGGAAAAGTTTTATGAATCAGCCTAAAGGGCCAGATTGTTAAATTTATTTGTGCATGTACATTCCACTAACAGATTCAAATGCACTTTTTTGTACAACTGCAAGCCACTTTTGCTATTCTTAAAAGTTGATTTTCCTCTCATAAAGGAATTTACCCATAGTAAGATTTTCATATGATTACATCTAAGAGTAGTTGTGTGGATGGGTAAGGAGTGAATGTTACACGACCTAAAACTTTGTCAATACCCACAAACTGGTATCTAACTGCTTCCCACTCATGAAAATATCACAGATTTTCTTTAGTGGCGAAACGAAGAAAACCTCTTTACCAGGCGGGAAGGTGAAGAAAACAAAGCCAAAAACAAAAACAAAAGAGGTGGGTATTGGAAAAAATGTCTCTGGGGAACAAAGAGAAAATAAATTACAGGGCGTATTTGCACTAGTTGCAAAAATATGCATGTGCAAAATCTCACATGCAAAATTAGCATTCATAAAAAAAGATCCAGGAGTACGCGTGTATGCCTCTGATGGTAGTAGTATTATCTGGTAAATGTTTGAGAATTCAAAACATCTGAAACCTCTGGCAGCAGATTTATGGCTATTTCATTATAGAGAATCTATGCCTATGGACCTTGACAGAAAAATGGATATGCCTATGAACTATAGCAGAGGATGTTGTTTGAAGTGACGTTACACTGGTGTTCACAGAGCTGCTGCAATGAGAAAGGCAAGCTTAGCATGAGTGGGGAGGGGGAGCAAAGAGAAACAGAAATATGCATTTACCTTGTGGGCTGGTAAGCAGTGCCATACATGTCCTGGTGTTGCATTGCGTTTGTCATCTGTGACATTGACTGGCCCACGCCGATCCTCTCCTGTTTATACATTGTATTCTGCATCTGGTGTTGGCCTCCTCCTATGTACATGTCTGGTTTATGGAAGTTGTTCTGCATCTGCGTCTGGGTGCTTCCACCATATACCTCTTGCCTTTGGATCACGTGCTGTGCAGGCAGATGTTCATTTCCAAAAAATACATCCTGCTTGGCTCCTGAAATAGAGGAGGGAGTACGTGCTGGCTGCCCGCCCCTTTTCCGTTGCTGGGCGTTTTGGTGGGTGCTATAGCTGCTGTAGATGCTGGACCGGTTCTGCGTGCCTCGTCCACCCCTCTGAATCTGCATCTGGTTCTGGTTCTGCCTCCTCAGAGTGGAACGGGGATCTATCCCCAGCAGATCTGGCTCACTCCGGCTGCTTTTAAGGTTCTGCACATAGACAAAATCACTCCCAGGGCTTGTGGGGCTGCCCAAAGACTTATGTTGTTTACTCCAGTTCTCCATCTGACTGTAAGAGCTATAACGTCTGTTGTCCACTTCCGGCCTCAAGGTGGCATTGTAGCCCGGCTGCTGTAGGAAAAGCAGAGACAGAGACAATATTTAGTATGGACTATTCCAGATGAGAGGCCTCGTGAATACACAAGACTGACCACCTAGCTATGAGTTGGATGGAACCCAACTCTGTTGAGTTCCACTGTAGTAATCTACCTGAAACTGTCACCACATGCATCATAAACCTATGATGGAGTACTGTAACATCACACAGGATGTGCTTCTACAGAGTCCACTGCCAATGGTAAGGTGAGATGACCCCAGATGCTACATGTGCTGTATGACACCAAGTGTGAAACAAACCTTTGCTCTTCTATTAAAAGTCTTTCCTTAAGTGCTGAAAACAAGAGCATAAAATCCCAAAATATCCAAGATGGCTGATCCCTACATAAAGATTGCTACAGAACGTGACAAGTAGCTGCCTCATGAATAGTCGCAAGCCTTAGAATGAGGTTTGTTTTTGCCGGTGATGCCTCTGGAAAGCAAGCTGACTATGGTATGTGCATCCACGTATCAAGTCTTATTATTAGAGGTGGGCGAGCCGCTGAAAACGCAAGCAAGGCTCGAGCCTTAAGCCGGGCTCTGGCTCAGCTCGTGGTCCCTTAAGAACCTCAAGCCCATAACGAGCTGAGCATTCATGTGGCATCTGCTACCCTCAATCTATCTTCTTGCACTTAGAGGTACACAAACAATTAAAATGTTTGTTAAAAAGGAGTGTCTGATTTGCAAGAAGTGAAACCAGAAAACCTGGGTTATTTACAGTCTTGCCAGGGTGGGAGTGGAGACAGGAATGGTTCTAAATATTTAACAAGCATTGGCATAGCCAATAGGTCTCGCCTTTGGGACCTTATAAGTGTTTAGTTATCCAGCACAATATCCTTGGTGCAACAACATCAAGTGTTGCATGGCTAAACACTTATAAGGTCCCAAAGGCGAGACCTATTGGCTATGCCAATGCTTGTTGTGTTTGTTTTTAGAGTCACTTTCAGCATTATCACATTTGAGCTCAAACTAGACAGAACAGACTTAATGTGTTGTTGAAGGTCAGGAATTATGATCGGGGGCTTCCTAGCTCTGTAGAACTGGCAGTTTGAATTAGGCATGTTTAGTGCAAGAGTGATGCGAAACTGCCCAGAAAGGGGTTGTCATGTTTTTGAAAATGTGTTTATCTGCCCACTTTCCTATCTCGTGCTCTCGATATCCGGACTCAGGAACAACTCAGGAACAACAATCGGCGGCTCCCAACTTGGTGGCATGCCTTCAAGAACTTGCATCCTGGATAGACAAAAACTGTTTAAAACTTAACGGCGATAAGACCGAGGTACTGGTGGTGGGAAAAGCACCTTCTGTCTGGTCGTCTGCTTGGTGGCCGCAGAATCTGGGTCCCACCCCTGCTCCCTGTGCCCAGGCAAAAAACCTAGGGGTCTGGATGGATTCTCACCTTTCTTTGGAATATCATACCAGACGGGTTGCGGGAGCCTGTTTTGGAGTACTAAAGGGACTCAGGAAGACATTGGACATATTGCCTGCTGCAGCCAGGAAGACCTTAGTTTACGCACTCGTGAATTCCCGCCTCGACTATGGGAATGTTCTCTATCTGGGTGCTACAGAGAGGTGTATGCAGAGACTCCAATGCGTGCAGAACGCAGCGTCTCGATTAGTCCTGATGCGACCAAGGAGAGCCCCCTCTAAACCGGCTCTTACCTCCTTACACTGGCTTCCAATTCGGGAAGGAGTTCGTTTTAAGGCGCTATGTGTGTGCCACCGCATTATGCATGGGACCTCACCGGACTATCTGCGGAACCTCCTCAACCCCTACACTCCTACCCGCCGCCTTAGGTCTGAGGGGATGGGTTTGGTTTGTATCCCTGCGGTTAAGAAAGCCAAGATGGGGGGCCGCTCTTTTCGATTTCTGGCAGCCCAACTCTGGAACAAACTTCCAGTGAGCCGCCGACTGGAGCCCTTTGAAGGCATTTTTAGGAAGAAACTTAAGACTCTCCTGTTCCCTCCTGGATAGATCTCAGTATTCTGCTCTTGCTGCCTCACCGTAGCGCAGGGACACACTGTTTTTAGTGTAACCAGGCGCTTTATAAGCTCGTTAATAATAATAATAATAATAATAATAGAGGTTGCGGTGGGCGCTGATAGGCAGAGAGGGAGTTAATTGTCTTTGTTTTACAGTTTGCATCAGTGCTCAGAGCCCTTTAAAGCGACAGCATCTTCTGTCACGACAAGGGTTAGGGTCTGAAGCCCAAGTGGCTATCAATTACCCACACCCCTCCCCCTGGCCCATGCTCCACACACCTAGGTACACAGAGACACGTTGTCGTGAGCATGGCACTTAGGAAGCAACACTTAACATGGCACTGTGAGCAAAAGTGTGCCTGGCAAAATATTAGCAGATTAGTAGCCATAATTCAGAAGGGGCAGTTTTTTGGTGCGTTTCTTCTGTGCCTTGCAGGGCTGGGGGTGAATGAATAAATCCTGCTGTAAACATCACAAGTTGGTAGGGGAAGTCAAGGATCCTTGAAATTCCACTTCCATTTTATTGTTAAACACTGCGGGTGGGGGTGGATGTATGTTTGTGTGAGTGAGTGTGTGTGTGAGTGTGGTGTGTTTGTGTGTTTATGTGAGTGAGTGAGTGTGTGTGTTGAGTGTGTGTATGTGAGGGATTGTGAGTGTGTGTGTGTGTTGAGTGTGTGTATGTGAGGGATTGTGTGTGTTTGTGTGTGTGTGTGTGTATGTGCGCATGTGTTGCTGTCTTTGTGCACACACAACTGTCCCTCTGTCTCCCCCTGGCACATATCCTCTGCAGTCATGTGCTCAGGGGAGCCCGGGCTGCTAAGCGCTAGTCTTGGTTCGCAAACAAAGTGTGAGTGTGCAGTTGAAAGCGCTGCTCCCCAGGAGGAAGCGCTGGCCGGCCAAGCCGTGCCTTCAGCGCACGCAGCGCAATCTGCACATTCCCCCACAGGGTCTTGGGATCTGAGTCACGGCGGAGATGTGGCTCAGCACCTACATGCTCTAGCACCAGCAACTCCCACGCGGATGAGGGGATAAAGTGTAGCGGTGCAGGGAGCTGGCTTTTGTGACTGTGGCTGTAAAATAAAGCTCTTCTGGTTGCCGCTTGGCACCCTGTATTTGAATGGGAACCTGCCATGCCCATGTTGTTGCTGAGTTTGGTCGGTAGATAGAGTCTGTGTGCTGCGGCGGCTGCTGAATCAGGGAGCCGAGTCCAATGCGAACTGCCATCTTATCTCCTTTTATCAATGAAGCAGCAGATCATGGCGGATGGCCCCAGGTGTAAGAGGCGAAAACAAGCCAATCCAAGGAGGAAAAGCCCGGGAGTGGCACGTGGGTGTGTGCGCGCGCAGTCTGCTCTTTTTCAAAGTACATACTCGTGCTTGTGGTGCGCCCCTGCGCACTCCCGCAAGGTTGATGCCGCCACAAGCACGAGTATGTGCTTCGTAAAAGAGCAGAACGACGGCTAAAGTTCCTCCTTTGCAGCGCATATGCGCTGCGTAGGCGAGACCTAAAAACTATCACGTTAAAAAAGCACTTCTCAGTGCAGGTAATGTTATAGCTGCCACATGTTAAAAAAATACACGTTTTTAAACTTTGAAGAGATTTTATCATATTTTATGTGTTGTCTGTTGTATGATTTACATGGCAGACATTTTCCGGGCTCAGTGTATGGGCTCTAGAACCAAGCAAGACCCTTGGCTTGGCTCAGTATTGATATGTTAGCCTGCCCATTGCTACATATTAAACCGGGTTTGCTCCTGTTCACATATTGGGGAGGAATCAAAGCAATTATGTAACCAAAATGGCCCCCCATTAACCATCAATGGTGAAATGATTTTATCAAATACACAGGGGCTAAAGTCAATGTGTATGATTTTATCACCTAATGCAGTTTTATAATATACCTTCTCAGCACATCACAGAAACAAATAAATCAATCTGAAACAAAAATACATCAACACAACATTTAAACACAAAAAAACTGCAAAATGAAACAATAAATTGAGGTGTCCACCATCTAACACACATATCCATAACTTGGCGCTTATTTGCAAGCCCAATGCACTGCCAGGACGTCACTTTTTTTCATATTAAAAGTGAAGGACCGGCGTCTTATCTACAATTTTGAAGTATCTACAGTCTAGAGGGGTGTTTCATTTAGCAGCTTAAGGACTTTCAAGGTGAATGGTGTGAGAGGTGACGGCAACTTCGACCATGCGTGAGTAAAACAGACGTGGAAGGAACGCTGAGCGAAGACCTTGCACGCAAAGAGGGCACTCATGATACGACCCATGGACTGTTCGGCTCAGAGAAAAAAGGGTTCATTTATGAGCCCCTTGCTACACTTTTGTACTGCTGTTGCATCACTTTTCTGCATGCAGCTGTGGCGTAAACAATGTGCCACGTTGCGCCCTATTTACAGTGACGCATCTAAGCAGATGTGTCAGTTTGTAAAGCCCTTCGCTACATTATACCTTTGTTAGGTAAGCACGGTGGGCGTTCCCTCGCTAGAAAGCATCGTAGAAATGCCGCAGAGAAATCTATAAGATTTCACTGCACTACTTCTAGGACGCCACTGCGTCAATACCTTATGCTTGCCACAAACTGCTTTCACTGCACAAACGGGCGGTTATACATGGTGAGTAAATAGCCAGATAATAATGTTAGCTTGTGGGGCCTCGTCCAAGACGAGTTAGTAAAGTTTACTCACTGGCATACACTTTTTCTAACAGTTTTTGTTAATCTGTTATATTCACCGATATAATTAAGGATGTACATTCTACCTCCCGACTTTAATTTCCCCGTTGGTGTTACTTGCCACATTAATTCAATACCACTTGTGCTAATCAGTGACATAGCCAGTCTGTCATGGGTTCTAGTCAAAGGAAGGAAATGGGCCTCTTAGATGCTGTTTGAACTCTGAAATAGAGCAGTATTCAGGATTCTGTTGGCTCCTTGGGCCTCTGGGCCCTCAGTGCTGCTGCACCTGTTGCACCAAAGGAAGTTGGCTCTAATGTATACATTAAATCTGTTAAGCAGTAAAGACAGCATTCAAGCATTCGTTTCAGCAGAGCTGCATTTTATTGACTCTAGTAATTCTTACACAATGAGGGCCACAATATGCTGCCCACTGCCCGACTGCTGCTCCTGCCCTCCCTTGCATAAGCCCAAGGTGTCTTCATGCACCCAGGTGTGAGGGCGGGAAGTTAGACGGAAGGAGGAGCTAGACAGAGTGATAAAGAAAGCGAGACAGGCCATGGTGGATGTGAGACGAAAAAATAGGAGAGATGAGAGTTGGATAAAAGGCTGGATATAAGGATAATGGGTGGAGAAAAGAGCGGTGAGTGCCAATTACTACAAGATGTATTGAATATCGGTTTAAATCTCAAAAAAAGGATTCGTGATACAACACACCAGTGTTATTCCCCGTGCAGTTGGACAATCTTGTGCTGCATTTTATTCTGGGATGTTTTCGTCGCTTTGATCTACCTGGCCGTTCCACTATTCTTACCTCCCGTCTCCTTCCCCTTTCCCTTTTTAGTTTTCGACTTTGTGGTGGGCAACGGAACTTGGACTGAAAGCACTGTCATGTCTTAGGGACTCTGCGTAAGACAACCAGCTCCATAACCCTTGCCAAAGGACATCAATGCAGAGGTTTAATGATAAAACCGGCCTCCTCCAGCACAGTCCACTTATTTATGTAAATAAAAAGGTGTAGCAGAAAAGGGAGAATGGCCGTCATTTAGGGGGTCAGCAGGCGTCGCATCGGCGACCCCTGACTTGCCCCTTGCGACCCCTGGCAGCCCCTTTGCAGCCTCTGGCCTCAGGATGAATGGGGGGCAAGATCAGTGCCTGGAATGGAGCGGCAGCTCACCCATAGCTGGGGTTCCGTTGGGGTGCCATTCTTCTTGATTTCTATCAAGTTTTTATTACACTAATAGTAAAGAAAACTACATTTTTCACCAATGGTGTGATATAAATGAAATACAATTAGCAGGAATGAGACTTTCCCTGGTAGCTGAGGTAAGGAAAAAAATGCTTTTAAATGTATGTTGTGTGCGGCTTGTAGGTGAGTGTGTTTATGTGAGAGAGTGTGAATGTATGTGAAAGTGAAGGACAAAGGTTGTGTGATGTCACTTCCACTACCCCAGGCCTTTTGGTGAACTGATGTCCATGAAAGACTGCCATTTAAGGGAGCGTGCCTGCACTTCCCACTCTTACTATCCTTGTAGTATCAAGCTCCTTCACACACTCCTGTGATCCCACCCATGCCTTCATGCCGGCTTCCCCATGTCTTGGGATCTACTGCTCTCCACTGCGACTCCCAGGGCAGTGCTGTGAGGCCATACTGAGCTCTCCACAGAGGTCTCCCTATTGTCCTCTCACCTGGCTTGCATTGAAAAAGTCATGTGGCTTTGGATATGACTTGTACATTTAAATCCCATTAGAGAGACACTCACAGGGCTCTGTTGATGTAACTCCCTATTGACCTGCACTATTGACTGATGTATCCGGACTCGTATATACAGGAGTCTCACGATGCACTTCTTTACTGACTCACACTCTTCACTACTAGCTCACTGCTCTGACATCCGCAGAACCATCACAATCCCCCTCTTTCTTTGACTTCTGTAATACTGTGATATTCCAGTATTGAGACATTGACAGGATAGCATGATGCAATCCCCTTTGATCTCAATCATGAACAGCTATATCACCCCTGAAAGATTAGGTTCACCGAATCACCTCTACGCTAACCTGCACCATGCAATCAATCCCCAGTATTTAGACATTGACGGGGCGTGACGTGTACTAATGTCTCATTACTACGGCATTAGGAAGGCTCTCATGGTACACTTCTGTACTGACCTGTACCAAAGCCTGTACAGGACAAGTTGAAAATAGAACAGGGAGCTGAACATGTTTTGAAAAGAACTACATTCGGCAGCTTACAGGTCACAAGAGGACGGTGCAGAGACGATTTCATATTCAATATATTTACTTACCGTGGCTATCAGCTAGCCCCCTTCATCCAGTAATCTGTTGTTGGGTCATTCTCATTTGTAATTCTTGCAGGAGACTGTGCTTGCGAGATATTTTGTTAACTTAAACTTAAAGGGGCTTAGAGCTCACCCCACCCATTACTTTATACTGGTTGGCTTCATCGTCACTCTCATTTCCTTGCTTCTCATTGGTCAGCACATGCTGGATTCACGTTCTCTCTTCATGTGTTTGTCTCTTAGAGGGAGCATGGACCAAGGAATGTCTTTATAAGTGTTCCTAGGCAGCTAGTGCTAACATTGAGGCACTTCAACACTGTAGCCATGGACTTATTAATGTTTAAAAGCGCCAGGGCGATACTAAAGTGACTGACGTATTTAAAGATTATAAGTATTCTGTTTTTCAAATGCTTTTTTTACTACAATGTTGCTTTTATATCCTCCAGGATGACACTCTAGCCACATACTTATTTAATGTTTAAAAGCTTTTTATTTCTTTTCAATGTGCTATTTTACCTTTTTATTAATGCAGTTTGTGCAACTGCATGTTTTTCTCTGCTATGTGTCTTCTGCACGCTAACCCTGTAGCCTTGGACTTATTTAATGTTTAAAACCTTCAAGACGATACTGCAGCAACAACCTTATTTAATGTTGAAATACACTTCGTTTTCCATATGTTAATCTTTATTACAGCATTGCTTTTAGATCTTTCAGCATGACACTGTACCCATGAACTCATTAAACCTTTTTTTTGCGACATCATTTTGTTCCACAAGATAACATTGACGTATTACAGTAATGACTGTTATATCAAGCATACTACATGTATACAATTAATTTTGCTAGCCATCGGTTCATTACAATATCGACTTAATATAAAATACCAGCTATTAAGCCACTTTAGAGTAGCCCACCAAACAGTCCAAAAGAAGGGACTTATTTATCTTTTAAAAGCATGTCCTTTTCTTCCAATGTGCAAATACACTTTATACGTTTTCCAAATACGATCTTTACAACGTTGCTTTTATATCCTCCACAGCAACACTGCAACAAGGGACTTGTTTAATGTTTAAAACCGTTGTCTTTTTTTTCAAAGTGCGGCTGCCCGCGGCCCCCGCAGGGGGCCACCCTAAGCGGGCGGCCACCCTTAGTCGCATTTGGCACTCCCCCACCCCCACTAAGACGGGGGACTATAGGAGGAGTCCCCTGACCAGCTACGTCACTTCCGGTACAAAGAGGAGGGGGAGGTATTTATGCCTCCCCCGGCCATCTTGGCGTCCTCTTTGCGCCGGACACGCCGTCTGGGAGGTCGTGCTGGTCCAAGTCGCCGTGTGGGGTCGCTCGGTTCCTCTCATATGGAGTTGAGGTTAGTGGCCGTTAGCCCCCCCCGCCCACCTCAGAGGGCCCTGCAAGGGGGTTGCCTCCCTAGCGCTCTGGTAATTTCCCCCAGCACGGCCTCCAAGACGGGGATGCCACCAGGCGCTTGCCCGACGCCAGCCATCCCCGCCCCGCATGTGGTCTTTTGACTCCTCGCACTTCCTCCATGCACGATGTTGCGACGGAAGGAGAAGGCAGAGGAGCGCCCGCCTCGAGCCTGCCGCCTCTTGGCACATCGGTTCGACCGTGGCTTTAAGCTGTCACCACTGACCTTTGCAATCGTGGTGTTGCGCGGCATTCGAGGCTCCTAGGTGCGATGCGGGCACAAGGCGCAGACTTACAGCGGTGGGTCTAGCTTCACCCCCTCCCCCATCACTGCCTAGGGTCCGCTTGCGGGTCGGGCGCAGAGGGTTTGCACTGCTGCCCATCCATGGTGTAGTGGCACTGTGCTGGGATTGGCGGGGCTTGCCTTGCCCCCAGTGGTGCGGCGGTTGCGGGGTCTCTCCTCTGGGTATCGTGCGCGTTGCCTGCCCAGGACCCTCCGGCACCGGCAGCATCTCCGGAGCTGCGCGGTCCTTAGTGCTACAAACCTCCAGGCGCCGTGGCGACTGCCCTGGCAGGCGTAGGCTATCGTTCGGGAGGGGAGGGGGGGGGGGGGGGGTGCGTCGGAGCCCCGCCCTTTCCAGCCAGGCGGAGAAGGGGTGAAGTAGGTGTTCGCCCACCCTCAGGTTGCGTTCCCTGGCTTAATAAAGAGTAAAGCTGCACCATCTATACAACCAATGCCTCATAACAAAGCCACATGACAACTGACTTGCTTCTTAACTCACTGGTGACTTCGTCGTCTGGGCGGTGGGTGCACCGATGTTTTTAAGTTTGTTTCTGTTCTGAAAGTAGCAGTCTAATGAATGCCGCTGAACGTTGATACGTTGTAATGAACTAATGTGAAACGGTTGTGCATGCTAAGAAATAATTTGGGGAACTTTGAAGAGACTCTGCCATATCTTTACATGATGGTTGTTGTACTATTAGCATGCCAAACATTTTAATGGATCGGCTCGTAAGATGGGTCTAAAAGCCGAGCAAGACACAAGGCTCTGTTGTAGCTCAGCCCTCCCTTTTAATTTGCTGACTTGTCCGGCTTTGAATCACAGTCGCAGCACCGCGTCGCCCCCCCCTTATCCTCTTCTCAGCAAAATTTTCAATGTGAGCGGAAGGGCAGTCCCTCTTTCTGCAGCACATGGTTAAACACAACAGATTCTCAGCACAAAACTTATTCCGAACACGCTGACCTCTTGGTACGTGATTTGTCGCAACCCTACATACCCTACTAAAACTAGCTTCCGGAAACTCCAGCTGTCCCCGAGCATCTGACACCAAAAGGAATCAACATCCATTTAGAGAAGTGTTCCCACTAGCTAACGGAGGGGAGCCTGCGAGTGACGGGCCTGCGAGATGTTTAATGCTTCGTAGTTTGAATGGCTTCGGACTGGCTCACGCATCTGGCTGCTGTGGCGGCACATTTCAATTTCGCACACCGCTCCTTGGGTTACTCGAGGGGCCGGGCGCCTGCTACAGTCGCGTGTGGCAGCTTGTGTATGCAGACGGAGGGCTGCAGTGCGCCGGCTTGCAATTAGGCGGAACTGGCCTTTTGCGCATTGTAAGCAGGGTCTGCCTCTTCCCAGTGCCCGCCTGGGTTCTGCAATAACCAAGTAGGTTGTGTACGGTTAGGGTTAGCAGCCACTGCACCTCGGGCTTGTGATTGAACTTTACGAAGACCCGCCCGTGGTTCATGTCGTAGCTCCGACCCTAGCTGATGCAGCCGCCACCTTCACATGATGTGGCTGTCAGCACAGACGTGCCCAGCGCTTCTTTCAGCTGCAGTTCCATGTCTGTGGGGCGCTCTGGACTAGATAGTCTGCTGAGGTGGTGTGGGCTAGTTAATACCCGCTCGTGTGTCTGACAAATTTGTAGCCATCTTGTAATGTTCTAGGCCAAGCCTTCTGCAACTAAGCAGCGTAGCAATTTTATTTTAGGGAATAGTCTCGTCATTGTATACTCGTAATCGTATTGATATAGCGCTTACTATCCCTGAAAATGTATTAAAAAAAAAAAAAAAAATTATGGCAACGATATTTTAAAACTTGCGCTTTCCCTTCAGTGTAAAATATTCTCTCTTAAAGACGACCATTATTAAAATGTTATCACGATGCAATTAAACTTGATCGGGTGTTTGAAGGATGCTGAATTTCCTTTCCATTCATTGAAAACTCTAACTATGTCGCAATTGTAAATTGTGTCCCATGAATAAAGAGCGTGCAAATATTTTGCCGGGGCGGTCTTCGATAGCACAAACGTGCGACGAAAACAGACGCCACACTGCTGGTCTGGAAGCTATTGAATCAGCAAAATAATAATTTGGGCCCCAGATGTCGCCATCGTATACAGTTAATAATACTGTGCGCTAAGTTGTGAACTAGCAAAACATGGCGCTGTCATTTTGAAGTAAACATAATACATCTAAATATTAAAGTGTTATGCGATAATTTAAAAAAAAAAAAAAAAAGTTGTATTTCCATAGCCTCAAACGACGTTTCCCTGTAAATGTAATCATATAACAAGCGCTCCAAGATGGCTACCTCGCTTTCTTATGTCTGGGACGGGTCTCGTCTCGCCGTGTCTTTTGGAGAACTACTGGCTAAAGCGAGGCACGCAGGTTGTCAGGGTTATACGACTTGCAGCATGAACTGTCTCATTTCTATTGGTGCACATGTTTGAAATTTGCATGGTGTTTGTGATTCATGCACACGAAGATAAATTGATTAACAAAGGATGTGGTTCCAAGGTGCGTACATGTCCTTGTGGCTTTGGCCTTAGTAACAGAGGGCCTTCAGCGGCGCTGTGGGGGCCTGCTTTCTTGTGGGGACAGTTTGTATTGCGTTGCTCTCCCGCTTCACTCCAATCTCAGACTAATGGGCCTGGGGGCCTTAAGAGGGGGTTAAGTCATCCTCGGCTGGTAGTTTGGAGATCTAGCGCAGCAGCCACTTCTTTGCCTAGCAAACGCGATTTTAGTGCGGGAAACCAGGGTTTGAGCCTCGTGTCGCGTCCTGTGATGTGGGGGAATCCTTAATCTCCCAGTGCCTGAATATGTAATGTAGATGCTGTCTTCAAGGGCAGCCACCAACTCTGGGGCAGGAAACCAGGTTTCGAGCCTCGAGGTTGCGTCCTGGGATCACGGGCAAATCACTTCATCTCCCTGGCCTGAGTATGTAATGTAAATACGGTGCTCAATGTGCAGCTGCTCACGTTGGTGCAGGCAACATGAATGCGAACAGTGTGGAGCAGCCTGTGATCCTTGGGCAAACCACGTAATCTCCCTGGGCCTGAATTTGTAATGTAAAGGCGGTATTCAATTTTCCACGGGATTTGCAGCTGTGCTTGATCTTGTGCGCCGCATACGGCCTGATTCAAAAACTTTATACAGGAGTTTGTGATGCAGTTGTAGTTTTGGATGGCGCCTATGTAGCAAATCCATCACGATGGCATTGATCTGATTACTCACATTTAAGGGGATGTCCATGGTTCGTTGCGTGGCTATTTATGTTGTCAGTACACCAAGACACCCGTTGCTTACGGCCGCATGCTCCTTTGCTTGACTTGACTGAGGATTCGGAGGAGAGCTGGACAGACCACTGCCTCTAGTGGGCCTGTTCGGGTCACTTGAGGGCATTGCCTCACTGTTCCCGAGCTAGCATTGCCGATAAAGTAGTAGCATGAGCTGTTCTACAGGGAATGCAAGTCTCTATCAAGCACGAAGCCAACCTCATCCGGGAGGGCTCAAAGCCAAGTAACTGGTATTCAGTAAAATCAATTGGGGTGTTAAAGTACAAAGCGGAAGATGATTGTTCTTGCAGGTCTCGTCGGCGGATGATTTTGGAACCGCGTTAGCGCACTGTTTTACGCAAACTCAGTGGTAATCCTGGTGCCTCTGGTGGAGCACGCTACCACAAGACAGGGGTTTCAAATGCTGCTATTGTCCCCAAGGTATCCCAGAAGCTGAATATTCATGCACTGCCTCTCGCATGCATTTTACATGTTCTCCTCGGAAAAAGTTGACTTGCTTATAGGCTTGTATCTGGATATCGATATGGCACCCACATCTTCATTGTTGGGTTGCTCGCAAAAAAGTGAGTCTTGGTACTTAAATTCCCCATAGTTCATCCTTTGTCCCAACAGGGACAAAAGCTATGGGCAGGCTCGGTTTGCAAAGAATAGTTATTGGGTACCTGCTTGGGCTTTGTTCGCAGTTCAGTGAGTTTGTCTCCAACGCGGAGATGGTGCGCCGTAGTTAGTTTCCGAAGGGCCCCAACTTTGCGCGGTCGGCACCTGGGTCACATGCATGTGCCCTGTCTGGCTGTTGCAGAAGTTGATTAGTGCAATGGTCCCCAGTTGCGGTAGAGCTGGCCATCCATCGAAGGGAGACATTTAAGGAACGTTCAACACGTTAGGCATTGTTCAGGGGTGGACCCTTCAGCGGTGTCTTGGTGAGGGACTAGCGCAGGGGGATGGGTTTGTGGTGCCTTTTCTGTTGATGTGGGATTTTCGGTGTAATCCTCGGTGTCCTGTCATGCGCCTGGGTGGCGGGCGCCGCGAGAAGTCTTATTAGTATTTTTGCATTGAGCGAAGATTTCGCTGCTTGGCCAACAAGGTGTTATGCAGGTGGCCCTTATCAATGTCTTATTGAGGTATGTTCTACTGATGACAAATGGTAAAATGGTTGTCGGTTTTGGCCGGGCCTCGGCAAGTATGGTTGCATCTTTCACATAACACTTGTGCATTATCGGCCTACAAGCCAAGAAATACTTCACAGGGATCTGCTCACACCAAAGTGGGCCAAGGATCACACAAAGCACAGGATGAGTGACTGGTGTCTGACAGATGGCGAATCATAAGATGGATCCCAGAGGTAGCGGATACATATCTCTTTCGCAGTACGAGGTCAATTTTGTATACAACGCGGGGTCTGTGCGCGACTATTCCGTTTCCAAAGGGTTTCCGCTTCCGGGACCTTGTCCACGTGCAGGTGACCTGCCTGGCGGTTGCAGAAGTTGATGGGTAATGGTCCCATTTGCGGTAGAGCTGGCTATTTATCAAAGGGAGATATTTAACGAATGTGCAACACGTCAGGTAGTTGGCAGCTAACAAGTGTGCTGTGGCGTTAAAAGTGTGGGCAACACTGCGTCAGTGCCAAATGGCGACGGTATTTTCTAGCTTTAGGCATCCCGTAATTCATGGAAGGGTAGGTATCTGCACAATCTTTGCCCTCTGATTACAGACTTGTCTGCCCCCTCCCCCTTGGGTTATCCAGCTGCGAGCTAGAACCAGACAATAGAAGGGGCATCTTTGGGACTGGGGTCCCTAACACATTGATAGCCAAGCGCTGGGGTGATGTACCATGTATGGCATGGTCACCACTGGGTTTGCCCCCCGGGTTCTGGGGTCAAAGTGGGTTTCAGCATTAAGCCTTCAGGCCTGGGATAGCATCCTGCAACCCTTCAATCCAAGTACGGGCAGTTAGGATAGATAAGTATCAGCAAGTGGGTAACATACACTGGCTAGTCAGCGTAACCGTGCCCCGGGGGCATGCGCACTTTACAAATTCAAAAAATCGGCAACCAGAAGGGGGCTAGTTGCGTAACGAGTAAAGAGGTTATGAGGTGTGTCTCTGGCGTTACAGCTGGGTGTAGCCAGTCCCCATAGAGGTACGTCTGGGGGATAATGGTGTGCCCCTTTAGATCCCAATGAGGATTTTCAGCTTATGCTGGGTTGGTGGTTCCATATCACCAACTAGCAGGGTGCCATGTGGCATAAACCAGTAAATATGTGTAAGAAGGACATAGATGCAGGTCTGGAGATGTTTGTCTACGGTAGTACGTAGTTCAAGGCATGGTTGACAACCCATCCACACCAGTTGGATAGCCACCAACTGACACCGGGAACCTCGGATCCTAATAATCATTGGAAGGCACACATCAATTCTGTGGTCTCGTGGGGTATGTTGGTCCCACCCGGAGGTGTAGAAGGCAATAGAACTGCACATGCCACTATTGTGGGGGTGACCGATACAGCAATTTGATCCCTGCCAAAGCAATCAAAGGTTCCCATGGCCAGACGCACAACATACAACCGTTCACCCGTGCCTCACTGAAGGTAGTCGGTTAGCAGAGGTATAGAACTGGACGTCTTGCGCCAGGTTGCAGATACTGCATGGGCAACACTGCAGATAGGCTGTTGCCAGACGAGGGTGCTTGCCGCCTGGGAGGCCAGGCATTGTAGCAGAGCAAACTCCAAGGAACCCTCTCCCCCTCCGAACTGCCTGCGAACGCGAGTTCAGTGAGTTTTGCAATGTCGTAGGTACTCTCCCGTCCAGACAAGGACAGAAGGGTACATTGCAGGAAACTGCATAAATAGAGTAGGGCAAGACCTATAGAGCATCAGGGATCTCAGCTGGTCAGCAGGGACGTTAGCATCGGTGATAGAGCGTTAGTCAAGGAAGTCTGGTAGTAGGCGTAAGTTGTCTCAAAATTGTTGTTTTGACTGCAATAGGGTGCGCTAGGCGGAAATCAGTCTTGTTCGCTAGGGATTATTATAGAAAAGGTCTGTGTATGTCCGGTCAACCTCAACCAAGAGGTGCACCCTGATCCCGGGTCGGGCTACGGGTCGCTTCAGTGATGCCCCTTAGTCGCATCACCAAATGCCCCGTCCACATAGCCACGGATATAGGATGGTTGTGAAGCGGCCCTATAAATGAGTGGGCTGCGGTTCCATTGTGATAGGGTGCACACAAGGCTAGAGAGCTGCAACTACAAGGTTTCAGGAGGTGGGAGCCACTTCAGCTTGAAGGAAGATAGCAGCATTTAAGAGTAGAGCCCCCTCCTGGCAGGCCGTCACATCCTTGCAGGGCATGCGAGGCACTGGTCCTTCACAGAGAACCATATACCGCTCCATGCGCGAATTCGCAGAGCAGGGGTTTTGGCTTCCATCATTTGACTCTGGGGACCTTAAATTCTAAGAATATCTCTGGGAATATACACACGATTCTGTGGTCTCGTGGGTTATGCAGTTCCACCCTTTAGGGTAGAATGCAACAGAACTGCACATTGCCACTATTTAGAGCGTGACAGATGCAACAATTTGTTCCCTGCCGAAGCAAACAGAGTTTCTTATGGCAGAAGGGATGTTCTGATGCCCGTCCTGTGAGGCCATCACATCTTTGCAGGGCATGGGAGGCACTGGTCCATTCCCAGGGAAGCAGGCACCGCTCCATGCGCAGGGCAAGGGGCTTTGGCTTCATCAGGCATGAGCCATGCCGTGCGAAACCCAAATCTTAGTTTGGGTGCACTTGGCACAGGTGGGCTTTGATCCATTTTTACAGGACATGAATATGGCCCGGGAAGTTGCAGGTGGCAGTGAGAAAGGAACTGTTTTGGTGGGGGGCTCTTTTGGCGACGGTAGCCGCCTCCAGAGCTGTGGCGGAGTTACAGGGCGATCTGGAAGCATATGGGTACAGAAAGTTTACCTCTGCAAGAGCACAATAGGGGTGCCAGAGCCAAATCACAGGAACCTCGTGTGGAGGGTCCTGGAACTACGTCGGCGCCCCGTTAGTCCTTCGGGCGGTTGTGGGCCTGAACAACCGGGGGTTCGCCTTGCTACGCTCTGCCCTGAAAAGGGCGTGAGTAATAAGGGACCAATGTGTCACATGATCCAGTAAGGGGATCACCCCCCATAAGGGGAGCGCTGATTGGTTTCTCCACAGTGCGTGGCTCATCAGGCGGGCAGGGCAGCATAGGTTTATACAGCTGCCTGCCCTTGGATCGCCCGTAAGATAACCCACCATATTGCATACTTTTGTATGGAATAAACCTGCAGCAATATTTTTCCCAAACAAAAGTTGTGTTGTGTATTTATTTATGCATGCATACTCTGTTGTGGTAAGGGTGGGGCCTGGTGCCATAATGGGACTATGCGGCTGCCCGCGGCCCCCGCAGGGGGCCACCCTAAGCGGGCGGCCACCCTTAGTCGCATTTGGCACTCCCCCACTAAGACGGGGGACTATAGGAGGAGTCCCCTGACCAGCTACGTCACTTCCGGTACAAAGAGGAGGGGGAGGTATTTATGCCTCCCCCGGCCATCTTGGCGTCCTCTTTGCGCCGGACACGCCGTCTCCCACCCTACCGCTTACCCGGCGTGGGGTTGGCGGGCGAATTACATAGGATGTTGTAATGTTTTCTTTGTCGTTGCAGGCGGAGTTACAGGGCGATCTGGAAGCATATGGGTACAGAAAGTTTACCTCTGCAAGAGCACAATAGGGGTGCCAGAGCCAAATCACAGGAACCTCGTGTGGAGGGTCCTGGAACTACGTCGGCGCCCCGTTAGTCCTTCGGGTGGTTGTGGGCCTGAACAACCGGGGGTTCGCCTTGCTACGCTCCGCCCTGAAAAGGGCGTGAGTAATAAGGGACCAATGTGTCACATGATCCAGTAAGGGGATCACCCGTGATCCAGTAAGGGGATCACCCCCCATAAGGGGAGCGCTGATTGGTTTCTCCACAGTGCGTGGCTCATCAGGCGGGCAGGGCAGCATAGGTTTATACAGCTGCCTGCCCTTGGATCGCCCGTAAGATAACCCACCATATTGCATACTTTTGTATGGAATAAACCTGCAGCAATATTTTTCCCAAACAAAAGTTGTGTTGTGTATTTATTTATGCATGCATACTCTGTTGTGGTAAGGGTGGGGCCTGGTGCCATAATGGGACTATGCAATTTTATCTGTTTAATAAAGCTGCTTGTGCAACTGCAGGTTTTACTCTGCTGTCCCTCTTCTTGGTGCTAACACTGAAGCCTCAGAAAGCAGTTTGTGCCATACGATACCATAAATGGATAGGCGGTACCATTCAATGACAATTCATACCATACCATGTCAATGTCTTGGACTACTAAAAAAAGTGTACTTTTTGAAAGCAAAAAACATTTTTTCTTTTAGCCATTTTTGTTGTATTGGTGAGGGCCTAGCAACTCCTCCAAAAATATATTTTTATAAAAACCATGACAAAACATGACAGGCATTCTAGCAGCCCACTGGTGCTCTGACAGTGTTTATTTTTCATGTTTCTGCTACTATTAACATGTAAAGATTGACAAAGTAAAACATTTCCAATCTTTTGCCCAATATTTGAGCCTTTCAACGTTTTCAAAGTATTGTCTTCCCACAAGCAGGAGTGGGCAGGGAAAGGAAGACAGCAGGGGGTGTGACAATTCGAGGGAGTCCGGCAAAGATCTAGGGCAGTGGCGGTGCCAACACAAGGGGCGAGGCACTTTACCTGAAACAGGAACATATTAGTAAAGGGCTAGAACTGAAGAATCATTGACAGAAAAGAAGGCCTGGAAAGAAACTAAGGCGGCCAGACAGTGTGTGATTTGATCACCACTTGGGGGTATCTAGCAGTGTGGTGGAATGCAGTGGTAAGGACTAGGAGAGCTTCTGCTTGCTTTATGTTTATTTGACTGTAAACATTGAAATATTTACAAACACTGACGTAGATCCTTAGTAAAAAGAGATTTGTATGCTTTTGAAGAAGAGTTTCTTTTCTTACCGTACTTCCTCATTTTAAGATCGATTTCCAACCCTGTGCTTAAATTTCGGACAGGTTCACAGCATTTTTTAGATTTAGAAAAATGCTGTCAGTGTTCTTTTTTTAAAATAGGAAGCAATGTAAGACGTCCTTGACTTCACCTTCTCTTAATACCCAAACGTTTTTCTGAAGACCAAAAGTTGCGTGTGCAGATCAGGACTGGCCATGGTTGGGTCCACAAGTGGTGAACCCATGTCCATTTGTAGGAAAGTCATTTAGATGCCTTGTATGTCCATCTAGTCCATGCGGATAGCTCGAGCGGCAGGCATGATTCCAGTCCTCGTGGGTCAGTCAGCCTTGGAACCTCGTCTGTGTTAGTGTTGTTGCCTCTTCTTTACTTTTGTGACTTGACTGCTGTGATGCTTTTAACAGGCTCACTATCACTTAACAATATAGCAGGCATTTTATTGACTCTGGACAGAATAAACACAGTGTCAGCCCCACCAGGAAAACCTGTGACTATGAGGCAGCGCTCAAAATGCTGTAGAGAAAGCATTGACCCATATATTATCATTAATATGATCGGTTTATGAGCCATGTCAGGAAATAAGGATACACTGTAAGGAAAAAACATAAAATAAAACCATGGCTACAACTGACTACACATTCTTTACACAGCTGCTATAAAAAGCCCCTGTCAGTGGAGCCAAATTTGCTTAAAGGACACCCGCGTGGTAGGATAAATTCCGATACATGCCCCCCAAAGATGTTCTAACCGGACCGGTTTGCAGACAGCCCAACACGTTGAAGCTGGTTGGAGTTGCAGACTGTCTTCTGCGGCCCTCTTGGCAGGTTCACAGGGCGCGATGAGTCACTGTTGTTTGTGCTGGAGACTGGAGGAACCACACTTGTCAAAGCATCTTCATGTAGAAGTGATGAGCTCGGCTGGAAGGCTGCACCCACACTGGTTTTTAAACCAGCCATGATTTCAATCATTCAGGGATTTTGAAATCACTTTGCGTTTCAAAACACTAGCTCAATGTAGGTTTACTATACAACCAGGGAACAGCTGCAAGTACTAGTCTTTAATGCGAACAAAATGCATTCTGGGAATTGTAGTCTGATTGCATTATTGGATTGATTGCCTAAATTTTCAAAGGGAAGTCCAAGACTGGATAAATTCCTTTCCTGAGACATTAAGTATTTTGCTATGCTTATCAACAGCTTGTATGACCTCTATAGAACTGTGCACTCTGTCTTTAAAGATTCTGTCAGGGCCACCTCAGTATTCTGAGGGGTGTATATACATGGGGGCAGATTTATGTTTCCTGGCGCATCCCTGCAAATCAGCATGGATGCGCCAGGAAAGATGTCACGCAAGTTTACCCTTGCGCCACCACAGATGCGCCGCATTTACAATGCAGCGCATCGTGGCGCAAGGATAAACAGATGCGTGACGCATCTGATGGCGTATGGGCGGCGCATTGCTGGAGTTGTGTCGCAAGCACGACGCAACTCCAGCAATGTTTAGGGGCTGCTCATACCTAACATGCTGCGTCATGCCTTACGCCTGCTTCAGGCAGGCGCAAGGTTTTGATGCAGCAGCAGCATCAGAAAAGTGACTGAGTGAAATCTTGTAGATTTCACTGCGTCACTTTTCCGAGGCTTTTTCCGATGGAACGCCCACCCTGCATACATTAAACCTGACGCAGGTTTTATGTGGCGCAGGGCTTTACACCGTGACGCATCTCCATAGATGCGTCACGATGTAAATGGGGTGCAACGTGGCGCAGGGTTTACGCCGCCGCTGTGTCACAAAAGTGATGCAACGGCGGCGTAAATGTGGCGCAAGTCTAACATAAATCTGCCCCATGGTATTTACGGTAAATTCTTTACCTTGGCCAGTGGCAGGCAAGGGGCTGAATGGCGTGCACTCAGTCAATGCAATACAGTGCTCCTGAGAGCTGACAAGAACCTGGTGCCAAACAGCAGGCAGATCACAGAGGGCGCTTGCCGACTGCTTGCTTAGTTGTCCTCCGTGATACTCTACGCCTCCTCAAAGAACAGGGGCACTGCCCAGCTCGTGTTTTACCCACGCCTTTTCCCAGGGCAGGGAGTGAGGACTGGTTTTTCCTGCCTGGTAATCCCATCTGGGTAAACAGACACAATGCTGGCATTGTCGATGCTAGTGCCTGGGGGCGTATGTCCTTCAACTATCCTGGAAGCATCTCTGCAAACACATGCTTCTGCTTGTCAGTTTGTTCCACACACACTTCCCCTGACACACGTCTTAATGTCACGCCGCCTGTGCACACCTACCACAGAGCAGGAATGCAAAAGCAAAGGCACAGAGCAAGCAACAAACACATTTCTGGCTTGATCTTCTGTTTCTGTACTTTCCAGTTCAGCTAAACTCCAATTCTTTCACTCACTCACCCTTTCATTCGCTCTAACACACAATCCCTCTGCCATAAATTCAATCTTTCTCCCATTGAGCCATCTAACAATTCACTGCTTACTTCGTTGTCTTCCTCTTCCAGTTTCTGACCATTTCCTCCCTTCACATAACACTTAGCCTCATTCAATAACCATCATTCCATTCAGATGACTGTGTCACTCTCAAATAGCTCGCTTCCCACCTCAATCGCTTGTTCAGTCATTTACTCATCCTCCTGCCTGTTCTCCAACCCATTCGTTCCTCTTTCAACATGTTTAATCTATCGTTCGTGCATTTACCGGGTGAATCCCATGTCCAAGTAATAATCCTCCCATTGGCACACTCCTTATTTAGTCGCTCACTCATATAAGCACTGTACAGTGCTGGCGCACACTCTCTCATTCGTTCACTCTTCCATTCGATACATTTACCAACCATTAAGGCAGTAAACGTATCTTCCCTCTGTTTACTCACTGAACTATAACCCTTAGATCACTCATCGATCAAGGAATCAGAAGGCCAAGTGATTTATTATCTTACTTTCATTATCTAGTAGTAGAACACATTTTTGTGTAGATATTGTGCATTGTACGTGTTTTGCCAGAACAACGCATCAAATCATCCATCCATGCATTCTTCATACTACATGCACAAATAACATATCCACTATGAGACATCTCCTTTGCATATAATTTAGCCCCCTCCCCAGGTGCAGGCTTCCTGTACAACAAATTATTACATTTAAAATATTAAGTATTATTTACAAGGAACACAATTGGAAAGGCGCAGTTTACATTCAAAGCCTGACCACAGCATTCCGCCCACCAAGACACTTGAGGTCATCCAATGCATCGCAGTTTCTGCCGCATACGTAGAGGAGACTTACGTATAGAATTAAATCAATAAAGCTCCTTGACATCCGATTCTGGAAAAATCTTGATCCAGAGTTAGAAGGGTAAAAGATCTATACCCAAATCAGGAAAAACCATGAAACCCTGCTATTTAAAAATGCTGTAATCAAACCTCCAGGTTCTTATAATTAACCCCTTTCAAAGGACTCACCCTAATTCCTCTAATTCTCCTATATCCCTTTGATACCCATTAAGAATTATTCCCTCTACCTATTGCTTCTATTGCATCTCCATTGCTGATCTGTTTTTTCTTCTCTCTTTACTCACTTCATTTTGCAGTCTAGAACCTCGAGTACTCTTCCCATTTCTCCAAAGGGTCCATTTGGCAACATGTTAGTGCTATAAAGAGCTTAAAAAAATCAATAAATAAGCAATGTAGTGCCAACTATCCTGCAAGTAAGTAACAGTATAAAGGAAAGCACCACAATAGGATCTTCCGTGATTATCTGTGAAAACACTCTTTCCTTCTCAAGTTACATGAATAATGTGCCTCTACAGAGGAATCCATAAGTTGCCCCCTCTCTAGAATGCAGGTGTACACATCTCGTTCCTTTCAGGTGCTCTACTGTGCTCTTGCAGACACACTGGTAGCATTCACGGGTAAGAGAAACATGCAGAAAGAGTTTGTGTTCACTCATTTTTACAGGCCTTGGATTTGAACTTCTTCACCTGAGGTGGGTAGGTCTCTGATGATGGTGTGGTGCAGGGATTTAGACACAGGTCTAATTGTGGCATCGATGTTTGCATAGATCCTTCAACGTGACTGTATGCGATGGGTTCTACAGTCAGAGAAGATGAGATATCTGATAATCCCGTCCCTATCAATAAGGTGTCTCACCAAAGGATGACTATTCTTACATATATTTCATAGGTTCCTTTCACTTATGCGCACTTTTACCCTCTACTCACAACAGTTTCTCCAGTTCTTTTTTTCATTCTCCATGGGCACAGCTTTGTCTAGTGTTTTGTGCACTGCAACTTGCAAATGAACAGGAGATTGTGTTGTATGTTGAATTTCTCTAGTGCTTCTTACATTAGCTCATGTTTAAAGTAATAAGATAAGATAAAAAGATCAGAGCATCTTGCATCAGAGAATTGAATTGATCTGGCAGATATCAAGAATGCTTCCTTCATCACTGGGGAGTCCACAACCTCTGGAAGCAGGCAGTTATTTATGACCCTACTCTTAAAGAAACATACACCTGACCCTCACGTCTTTACCAACTACAGACAAATACCTAAACTCACATACCCATTAAAATCCCTAAGAGCGCAGTCACATGAAAAATTGAAGACTAATTTTATCAAAATGGTTATTAAATGTGTTGTAATCAGGCTTTACACCCAAGTCAGGACCAAAACAGCAATAGTGACAGTCACCAATGCGGTCTTGGCACTCTAGACTAAGCCCATCAGACAGAATTCATTCTTCTTGAGCTGCCTGTCAACTATATTTTAGGCAATCGATATACTTTTATCATAAAGACTGGATCCATTCTTTTCTTTGGAACTGAAGCCAGGTATAAAAATCAGGAATGACAAATCTTCCGGGTACTGCGTTTTCTTGCCGCATGCCCCAGGAGCTCTCCCTAGTCATTTGTTTAAACATGAGTCAATTTTCTCAATTAATTGAGCCACATCATCTACAACCCTAGACTAGACATATAAAGGTCATACCCAGAAGTTTCTAAGACTTTAATATGAGTTCAGAAACCTACCCAACATCACAGAATATCAGGAGCACACTAATAGTGAAAGACAGTGAGTTTCCTCCCCCCTCCTAGTACGAAAGCAGATATACTCAAGTTGTGTGCATCAAAGAAACATTACTTCACTGACTATTTGAAGTTATAATTTATTGGAGCTGCTTAAACTCACAAATCAAGAAACCAGGCAGAACATTCGTCGAGACCCCACCTCCAAATTATTGCAGTGATCAAAGGGAGCCATTACCAACGTTTTTTAGTCGAAATTCATGATCTCTCTACTATTTAAATGAGCCACCCAAGAGACCTGACCAGATCCCAGTTAATTGCACGGCTGAGTTATAAGTATGTAATAACACCAGCTTTCCAAAAAAGCTTGCAACACATCAAGGCCTTGCCAAAGTTTGCAAGGGCCCTTGCATAGTGCCGCACAAGTTGTCCTACACCAACAGGTTTTTACAACAGTAGGATAATCGATGCAATGCACTGTCACTTTAGACCACAAGTACAAGAGCAAGTCATTAGTAAATATCTCCCCCAGAGTACAAAATTGAGCGGCCAGAGCAATATTTGCGGTGAAACGAGAGCAAAATGTGAGTGGGTGAGAGACCATGGAAAACGTCCTGCATCCTTTAGATCACAGCCTAAATACCTCAGCCGGAGACAACTCCTATCAACTTAAATGCCCTTAAAACAAAGACAACAACATACCTTATCTATCAACCAGGAAGGAAAGCTAATATAAATATGTGGAGTTGTACTAACACACACCGTTACAAGTCGTCTCTAGATAATGTTCCCTCCTTAAATTCTACAACAAAGCGTCCTGAAGTAGAAACAAGCACAGTACTGGCTACATTTGCAAAGGTCAAATTCGAATTAATTATCATACTGCAACTAAATCGACATTATAAAAACAATGTTTACTGCTTCACAGATGGATGTAACAATTACATTCTACAAGGAAATAACTCCCCAAATAGCCATAAGGCGTATTCAATGTTGTTTTACCTTACTGCACAAATCTAAACCTGTGAATCCTGGTTTTGGTTTTCCGCATTTGAGCCAGAATTATTACTCAGATTTTCATTGTGTTTCTTCAGTGAACTTTTATGTTTTTATTTAGATTACACTTCATTTCCAACCTCTACCACATGCACATTTTGGCTGTGCAGGGTGGGGGTTCAATGCAGACCCAGCAGAGAGGCGCTGCGCACATCTCCCCGCTGCCAGACAGCCACCACTCCACACGACATCTGGCCATGCAGCCTCAGTTGGGTGCAAGGTCTGGCTACTGGCCAGGCCCTGAGACCCACCAGCTTTGTGTTTTTCCCACCTCTCAGTACCACCTGTGCCTTGGGGTAAGACACTTCTTATAGTATCTGCCCTTGCCTCTGGATTTTTTGTTTTCATTGTGCAAATTCTACAACTCATAACCGATTAGCAAATTATTCAGACAATGGCAGTCGTATTCGGAATCCAGAATGGCAGCTCATGGGATCACTATTGCTTTTTGATTTCAAACCACACACTGGTTTCTGTTTTTTTTTGTCCGGTGTGACACTATACTTTTGGGCATTTCAACACTTCCTTGGGTTATTCTCACAATAAAAGATACCTTTCTATGTGAAGAAATCCCTTACCTTCAGAGTCAATGTTTGTGAACACCCACAGAGCGATAACACAGCATTGTGGACAATCATTGCAGTGGCAATGCAACCTCCCACAACATTCCCATAGAAGCAACCATTTTGCTGCCACAAAACACATACATATTTTCACACTCTCAGATACAAACCAGGCTCAGGCATGCACTAATAGGTGCACCGTGCTACCACCACATCGGTCAAACTTCAACCACCTTACTCATCATGTGCCATATAGGCCAAACTACAAATCACAGTTCAAAACAGAGTCGAAGTGTTTTAAGCCAAGCAGTCTCTATGAAAAGGAAATAAAAAAGATTTTCCTCAGAGCACTAATGCACCATCTGGTGGTCACATTTTCACCAGAAAATGTCTGAAACAGGAGAATCCGCATGCTTTCTAAGTTGAAGCCTACCAGATAGAGGAGCTGTCTGTTTTTCTAATAACATCTTAGGGACATTTGGAACTCTTCCCTGGGAATGGATACTTTCCAATGCTTACCGTTGGCTTTCTGGCATGTAACTCGTTTTTCCTTGCTTTCTATTTGCTGGCTCTATTTGTATTAGGCTGTACAGCTTGAGTTTGTCCCTTCCGTTACCCAAACGCTATTAACTGGATTCTTCCACCAGTACTGGATTTCTGCAAACAGGCCTTTACATCTTGTTCTTATCTTATCACATTTGATGTGCATTCAAAGACAGAGGTTTAAATGTCAGGCATTCTCTTCCAGGGAACTTGGTGTTTACTTTTCTTTCTCTGACTTCAAAGTGGGATGATTTATGTGACAAACTTGCTGACTACTGAGTCTGTTCTTGAGGAAGGCTGTAGGATGTTATTTTTTTTCTAGCATACAATAAAATGTGCATATCTGTAAATGAACTGTGCCTACATTTCAGACCATATCAGAATTGGAAAAGCACATATGAAGCACATTTTTGGTAATTCTGAAGTGTGTGGTAATAAAACTTTTTATGAGATCAAAACAAATCAACTCACTAGGTGATGACATTTCCACACATTATCACCAGTGCACTGTATACTTTTACCAGTAAAACTGTAGGTCTGTGCAAATGTACTGGTCATTTCCGTTGAAGAGGTATTGTCTGTAATGGCAGGACACTACCACACCATGCATACTTCACTTTACCCCACTCCACTCTACTCTACATTACTCCATACCACTGCAGTCTACTCTGCACCGCTCCACACTATGCATTCCACTCCACGCCACTCCACACGCATCACTGAACTCTACTCTGCAATATTGCACTCTCTACCACTGAACTCCATGCCACGCTGTGCCACTCTACTCTAGGCACTGCACTCTACTCTGCACCACTCTACTCTGTGCCACTGTACTCTATGCCATTGCACACTCCACCACTGAACTCAACACCACTCTACTCTGCACCAATGCACTCTACACCACTCTACACCATTGTGCTCTAAGGCACTGCTCTCTACACCACTCTATTCTATTCTGCACAACTGTACTCCATGAGTCTGCTCTCTACACCACTCTAATCTGCACCACTCATCTCACTCGACTGCACTCTATGTCAATGCACTCTATGCCACTACACTCAGCATCACTCCACGCCACTAAACTGTACATCGCTCTACTGCACTCCACACCACTCTACTCTATGCCACTGCACTCTATGCCACTCTATACCTCTGTGCCACTCTACTCTTCTCTGCACCACTTCACTCTATGCCACTTTACTCTACGCTGAAACAATCTACTCTATGCCACTGCACTCCACACCACACTACTCTATTCTGTTCTGCACAACTGTACTCCATGAGTCTGCTCTCTACACCACTCTAATCTGCACCACTCATCTCACTCGACTGCACTCTATGTCAATGCACTCTATGCCACTACACTCAGCATCACTCCACGCCACTAAACTGTACATCGCTCTACTGCACTCCACACCACTCTACTCTATGCCACTGCACTCTATGCCACTCTATACCTCTGTGCCACTCTACTCTTCTCTGCACCACTTCACTCTATGCCACTTTACTCTACGCTGAAACAATCTACTCTATGCCACTGCACTCCACACCACACTACTCTATTCTATTCTGCACAACTGTACTCCATGAGTCTGCTCTCTACACCACTCTAATCTGCACCACTCATCTCACTCGACTGCACTCTGTCAATGCACTCTATGCCACTACACTCAGCATCACTCCACGCCACTAAACTGTACATCGCTCTACTGCACTCCACACCACTCTACTCTATGCCACTGCACTCTATGCCACTCTATACCTCTGTGCCACTCTACTCTTCTCTGCACCACTTCACTCTATGCCACTTTGCTCTACGCTGAAACAATCTACTCTATGCCACTGCACTCCACACCACACTACTCTATTCTATTCTGCACAACTGTACTCCATGAGTCTGCTCTCTACACCACTCTAATCTGCACCACTCATCTCACTCGACTGCACTCTATGTCAATGCACTCTATGCCACTACACTCAGCATCACTCCACGCCACTAAACTGTACATCGCTCTACTTCACTCCACACCACTCTACTCTATGCCACTGCACTCTATGCCACTCTATACCTCTGTGCCACTCTACTCTTCTCTGCACCACTTCACTCTATGCCACTTTACTCTACGCTGAAACAATCTACTCTATGCCACTGCACTCCACACCACACTACTCTATTCTATTCTGCACAACTGTACTCCATGAGTCTGCTCTCTACACCACTCTAATCTGCACCACTCATCTCACTCGACTGCACTCTATGTCAATGCACTCTATGCCACTACACTCAGCATCACTCCACGCCACTAAACTGTACATCGCTCTACTGCACTCCACACCACTCTACTCTATGCCACTCTATACCTCTGTGCCACTCTACTCTTCTCTGCACCACTTCACTCTATGCCACTTTACTCTACGCTGAAACAATCTATTCTATGCCACTGCACTCCACACCACACTACTCTTCGTCACTGCGCTCTATGCTAATGCACAGTACACCATTTTACTCCAAATACAATACACCCTATGCAGCTGCACTCTATGTCAATCTACTCTGCATCACTGTACTTTATGCCACTTAACTCTAGGCCACTCTACAACACTTCACTCTACGACACTACCCTCTATGATACTCCAGTCTATTTATGCTCTACTCCATTAAACTCTACTCCACTCTATGCTACTCCACTGTACAACACTCTACCCTATGCCACTCTACAACACTACTCCACTCTACGACGCTCTAAGCAACTCACTCTATACCACTCCATGCCACTTTACTCCACTCTATTCTATGACACACCACTCCACTCCACTCTGTGCCACACCACTCTTCAACACTCTTCTCTACGCTGACACACTACTTCACTCTGACACTTTTCTCCATGCTACGCTACTCAACTGTACTCCACTCTATGTCCTTCCACTCTACAACACTCTACTCCCTCCATGACACTCCACAACACCCCATGACACTTAACTCTACTCTACACCACTCTATGCCACTCCATGCTACTCCATAACACTTCACTCTACTCCATTTTATGGCACTCCACTCCACGCCAGTCTTCTTTACCAATAGCTCTTGCATAGGCGAGAACTATAGTTTCTCTGTCTGTTTCGAAAGACCTATTGTCACTGATATGTGGGATTTCGGTCAGCCCGCCTCATCCACTGGTATATTAGCTCTGTCTTTTTCAACCATTGACTTGCGAGTGAGACATTGTCAATAATATCACATATCAGACTACCTGCTACTGACAGTCTTATCAAATGTCATTCTAACAAAGCCACCTGTGCATATGGTATTTATTCAATAAGCAATTCCCCACTTTCCTTTTCACATCTTTTCTTTTTTCTTTTTTCTTTTTTTCGCTGACGTCATTAGTCCCACTTTTCTGTGTGTGGTCCTGCAAACTGCAATGTCATACCTGTCTTCCGTGTCTACGTCAAAAGCTGTCTCTATGTCTGTCCTGTTAGACCATGGCCTGCCTCCCACAATTATATGACTCCAAAGTTTTTGGTTGGATGCTCCTGTGCATACCAAGCTGAAAGTGTTAGTGTTGTAACCACTACAAAGTATTCACCTGTGCTGAATTTTAATCTCATTTTCTGAAGCCACACCTATAACAATGCTGAGCTGGGAATCATATGCCACTGGTACAACCATCAGAGGGGCCAAATTGCCCTTGTAACAGATGTCCATAAAAATATTCTTTCAACTAGAGTACAAAAATGTGTGGACCGCTTGGTCTTTATGTTATTTCCCATTTGATTCTTTGACTATTAGTCTACGTTTGCTTACATTTTGATTTCATGTAGGATTCCTAAAGCACCAGAAAGGCACCTGGGGCCATATGTACAAATAATGTTTGCAGTCAGAAACGATCCAATCAGGCCATTTCCGATTACAAAAATGCTTTTACATGTGTTTATTGAAAGCACAAATTGTGATTCAGTAGCACGGTGCTAAATCGTGATTCGTGTTTGTAATTCGGTATTTGGAAGGGGTGTGTTTTTGATGTCCCTTCCGAATTCTGAATCAGAGTGTGATTAATTAATGTTTTGCAACTGAATTCTGGTTTCAAAACACTAATACTTTACAGACTCGTTGAAGAAGGTGTGTTAGACCTGTCCTCATTAGGATGGTCTTCCCTCCAACTTTTTGCCTTCCTCCTCCACTTTATGTGACCTTGTTTATGCTGGTGTTAAGACTCTGCTCACTTTACCACTGCTAACCAGTGCTAAAGTGCTTATGCTCCGTCCTCTAAACATGGTAATATTGGCCTATTCCCAATTGTCATATTTAATGTACTTATAAGTCCCCAGTAAAGTTGCACTACCTGTGCCCAGGGCTGGTAAATTAAATCCTACTAGTGGGGCTGCAGCACTGATTGTGCCACCCACTTAAGTAGCCATCTAAACATGTCTCAGGCCTGCCTTTACAGAACCTATGTGTGTGGTTTTTAAACTGCAATTTCGACCTGGCAAAATAAACCTTTTGTTAAGCCGAACCCTTCCTTTTTAGTACATATGTCACCCCTAGGGAAAGCCCTGGACAGTCCAGAGGGCAGGGTGCAATTAATTTAAAACATAGGACATGTACATTTAAGTTTTACACGTCCTGGTATTGAAAAACTCTTACATTCGTTTTTCACTACTGCAAGGCCTATCTCTTGCATAGGATAACATTGGAGTCAACTTATTACATTCTATAAGTTTATTTCCCAAATGGGAGGAGATGACCAGTTCTCGTTTGGTGTTTCTGGAATCATAATTTAAATTCCTAACTTATGGTGAAGTCAGATTTTAAATTGCAAGTCTGAAAATACCACTATTAGTAGTTTCGCCCACATTATCGCTGTCAATTGTTAGTAGTCACATTTCTTTTCATCCATTTATGTATTTATATCAGTAGCGTGTCTCATTCGTGTGATGCTCCTACCGTTAGACATATTGTTAGAACGTCCATTCAACAAAGATTGTAAATAGGCAGGATGTAACTTGGGGACTATTATCATTTACTAGAATGTAAATAGGCAGAACATTGTTCATTTCACATTGACGACATAAAGTTTTTGTATCCAGTTTTTGTATTATCATTTATCATGTGTTATCATTTACTAGAATGTAAATAGGCAGAACATTGTTCATTTCACATTGACGACATAAAGTTTTTGTATCCAGTTTTTGTATTCTGACATTCTCTAATACAGGTGTGTTTCACTTTTTGAGCACTTTCGGTGTTTAGACCGTATTAGCTTGTCCTTTCACGCTTTCTCACAATTGTCTTTGTGCACTTTCCGACTTGCTCATTCTATCTGATAGAGTACACTTCCCAACACAAGATGGCCATCTCTGGTTACACCTTACACTCATCATTAGTCCTTCTTTCATTTCCTTATATTGTGACTTCCTCACGTGAACACGACCCGGACTCCGCCGGTATTCGCGGGCGGGACTCTGCAGCTCACACAACCTACGGACCCAGAGCACGGAGACAGAGAGGATTCTCTCAGGTACCCTGTTCTACATATTCTAATTTACAGGTCTTTCCGTACGCACCATACACTTTCTAACTCCCCGCATTCACTTATTTCTCGCAGGCTTTCTCCTCCTCACCACACCGCTTTGCCCTCCCGTTTGTACACTACACAGTCAACGATTGTTCTCCAGTAAAGTGTCCTTTAGCGTTCTCAGAACGCTCGGTGAGTGTTTTTTAACAGGTTTTTTCTTGCATGTTCGATCAGTGTTGGAGCACTTAAATTGCTTCACAGAGCCGTTTTCAACATCTTACGGGACACGGACCCTTTCTTTATTTTTTGCAGATTACCTCATTTTATCGTTTTTTATTCTCAAGTAGAATCCAGCTTTGTTAGCTTTTTCAGGTATTCCAGTCTTTATTATTCGGATATGTCTTGGGTCTAATCTTTCGCGCACGATAATTTTTGATTTTCTGCACACGGTGACTTTTTCCTTTCTTTTTCTTGTGCTCTCGTGCTTTGGACCACCCTTCTCCTCCTCATATGCTCAACAGATTCTTTCTATGACTTCTTGGTGACGTGCTTTCACGTTCCTATGGTTCAATTCAGTGGCCTTAATCTTTGACCTTGTCTGAATGTCCGTGTGACGCCGTAATAGCCTTCCACTCTTTTACTTTGTTATCAGTTTAAAACCATTGAATGTAATTGTTTGATGTTTTACTCTTAGACATCCCCTGAAGAAGGGCGAACACTACGCCCGAAATGCATTGGGAAGATTAAGCTATGCTTCATTTGTTACAGCACTTTGCAACATGAACTTTTTTCATCATGATAGGAGTGTGAATAAATAACACTTCAACAAGAAGAAGCTATGATTCGTCTTTCATATTTGTAAACGTCTCATGATGGTTTGATGATGATTACAATTTTCTGTTATGTCAAACAGATAAATCTTGTTTAATTTGTTTCATACTCATTATTGAGTGTACAGTGGTAGTGCAGTCCCTGTCTAGAGCGTTTCCCTCCAGTCTCTCACGCAATTTTGAATTAAGGTGGCAGGGTGGAACCACCTCAGGGTCAGCACACCAAGCCTAATACAATTATTGGAATACGTTACCTATTTCATTTTACTGTTTAAACTTGAGTGCACGCCAGCTGTTTGTCTCTCCCCCACATTTATTGCATTAACTTCCACCCTCAACAGCTAACTGTTGCACCACATTCACCATGTCCTTTGAGGACATTCTCAACCTCACTGCCAATAAGGCAGAAACTAAGGCATATAGCGACACTGAAGCCCAAGAAATTTACGGACTTATCCGGGAGGCTTGCACATTCGACGCCACACAGGGCTCAACCACGCAACAATTGAGACAATTGGAATATCTGATGCGTCGCGAAATCAACCAGCGACTGCACGCCACCACTCTAGTACAGTACCACAAAGCCAGCAGGATCCCGAGAGGGCTGAGACTACCACTCAGGCCTATGATGTTTAAGATGAATAAGAAATTTATGGAGAAGTGGTATTCAATACTCAATAAATGCTCATTAGATTTAATTTTACTGATTGTGGAAGAACTCTCTAAGGTCTTGGTTGATCTTGAATCAGAAATCTCTGAACTACAAGATTCTTTAAAAACACGTATGACCGGAGAAGATTGGTCACACTCCCTCGAGATGATTAATAACAAGCTGGATGGTTACGCCAAGGAAATTCACGAACGTAAAGTCCGTAAGTTTAGGCGAGATACCATCGACTATAAACTCGACGAGGTCTACTCCTGGGCGGAAGTTTACGCCCAGAAGCGAACCTTTGCAAAACCTGGAAATGCCTCATCTGAGGAGAGCGTTGTTTCTGTCAGTGAAACTCGCTTAACCAGACCTCCGGTACCATCTTCAAGTGAGTTAGGGACTTCAGCCGTTCCATCAACTTCCAGCACCAAGGTTTCTTTTTTAGAAACAAGTCCAGCAGCCAACAGCCCACCAACGAATCAATCCTCCCTCGAAACAATCCCACCAAAACCCGTAGAGGTAGCGGAAAGCATAAAAACACAAAGCACAGGCAGGAGACAGAAAAAACACTAGTTGTTAACATTTCTTCCTCTAGTTTGTCAGAATCGCAAATCGCTCTTCTCAATAAGGGAACATCCTTTGTTCCCACTCACCACACCACTTCATTTCAATCAGAAGTTGAACTTTACAAATTTATGAGAAAACTAAGATTGCGATATTTTTGTTCTACTCAAATTCTCTCCGCTCCAACGGTCAGCGAGATGGAATACAAGGAGTTCAAACCCAAAAGCACTTTTGTATCTCCTTTGTCACATAAAGTGCTAGACACTTTTGAGTCACTGGTGAAACACGATCTACTACACCTTAGCATACCTTCGAAAAAACACCAGAATCTGACACTTAAGGACAAAACAGCATTGAAAATCCTGAGGACTAACTCATCCCTCACATTTCATTCAGCTGACAAAGGTGGTGCATTGGTTATAATGGACACAAGTTTTTACGAATCCGCAATCAGTGAAATGCTGTCTGATGAGTCCACTTATGTACCATTGCAACAGGACCCAACAGCAGAGTTTCAAGACATTTTGATCACTATTCTTAAGCATGCTAAAGACATGGAGTGGATTAATTCTAAAACATACGATTTTCTGTATAATAAACATCCACGCAGACCACTCATTTACGCATTACCTAAGATACACAAACGCCTTTCCAATCCACCATTTCGCCCAATAGTATCAGGGTGTGATTCCATTCATGACCCCATTGGTCAATATCTAGACTACTTTTTGCAACCGTTTGTTCAGGCAGGTTCAACGTACGTACAAGACACCACACATTTTTTGAAAATGCTCAACAATCTTAATCTTCAGAGTTACGATGATATATGGTTACTGACAGTTGATGTTGTTGCCTTATACACTTCAATCCCACACTCTGAAGGTATCGAAGCAATCGAGTGGGCACTGCTTCAAATGGATACCATCCAAGCCAACAAAATTTTTCTTTTAGAACTTTTGCATTTTTGTTTATTCCATAGTTACTTCAAATGGAAAGACAGATTTTTCTTACAAACTCACGGAACATCTATGGGTTTTGCGGGAGCCCCCAGCTACGCAAACATCTATATGATGAAATTTGAACAGGAGAACATCCTTAATGACAGGGAATGGACAGACAACCTCATCATATATCGTCGATACATCGACGATATTTTCATTATGTGGCAAGGTAACAGACAGATTTTGGAATCGAAACTCTCAGCGCTTAATGATTTCAATCCCAGAATTCAGTTTACATACACATTGGACAAACACTCCATCTCGTACCTTGATGTACATATTGAACTATCGTCCAACAACATGGTTACTTCTTTGTTCAAAAAACCTACAGACCGCAACAACACGCTTCTTTACGATAGTTTCCATCCACAATCCCTGAAAAGACATCTTCCTTATTCTCAATTCTTGAGAATTAAGCGCATCACTTCTGACACTTCACAATTGCATACCACCCTTGAAGATACTAAAACTCAGTTCTTGGCACGTGGCTACCCCAAAAAACTAATTGAATCTTCGGTTGAACGTCTGAATCAGGTATCTAGGTCAACACTTCTTGATAAACATATAAAACCAGCTCAAACAAGGGAAGTATATGTATCTAAGTTCTCAGCCCTCTCTCCTGCCATCAAAAAAACCATCCTTAACAGATGGGATATACTACAGACTGAACCAGATTTTGGGAATCTGTTTAAAAATCCACCGATTTTTGCGTACAAACGCTCTAATAACTTGAAGGAACTTCTCAAGAGACGAGAACCCATTACTGATCCGGCACCCAAAGGTATGACTAAATGCTACAATTGTTCTCACTGTAATAACGTTATTACAGGTGTTTCTTTGGCTCACCCCTGGTCGGGTAAGCCGGTCAAATTCCATTTTACTGCCAATTGTAACACCTCAAATGTCATATACATTATCCGATGCCCCTGTGGCCTATATTATGTAGGCAAAACTGAGAGATCTTTACGTACCCGCATCACGCAACATAAAAGTCGCATTCGCACTAGATCTACATCTTCACCACTTGCTAGCCATTGGTGTGATTCACACCATACGATTGCTCAACTCAAATTTAGTGTGATTGAAGTTATCAAATCCCATAATGATCGTGACATGAGTAAATTTATTGTTCAAAGGGAATCCTTTTGGATTCGGCATCTTAATACCTTAAGTCCAAAGGGCCTCAACGACAAAATTGAATTTGCATGTTTCCTGTGATTCCCACTCTCTTCCTTCACAAAAAGAGGGGGACAGGGTCGTCCTAATATGCACCAGAGCTTTAATCCTGATTTATGCCCCATTTCAGTACATATTATTACTCTATTTTATTATTTAATTGTCAAACATTTTAATTTCCAACAGCCTTGGGTCTCATGTCACTTATAGCACACTACATGATAGATGGGTCTCATCACGCATCACTTCCCACCTCAATTCATTAATATTTACACTCACATTGTGTAACTGTTAGGACAACACTTCTCCATTAAGTTTAAAGATATTAGCTTCTAGTAGTAGTTTCGCCCACATTATCGCTGTCAATTGTTAGTAGTCACATTTCTTTTCATCCATTTATGTATTTATATCAGTAGCGTGTCTCATTCGTGTGATGCTCCTACCGTTAGACATATTGTTAGAACGTCCATTCAACAAAGATTGTAAATAGGCAGGATGTAACTTGGGGACTATTATCATTTACTAGAATGTAAATAGGCAGAACATTGTTCATTTCACATTGACGACATAAAGTTTTTGTATCCAGTTTTTGTATTATCATTTATCATGTGTTATCATTTACTAGAATGTAAATAGGCAGAACATTGTTCATTTCACATTGACGACATAAAGTTTTTGTATCCAGTTTTTGTATTCTGACATTCTCTAATACAGGTGTGTTTCACTTTTTGAGCACTTTCGGTGTTTAGACCGTATTAGCTTGTCCTTTCACGCTTTCTCACAATTGTCTTTGTGCACTTTCCGACTTGCTCATTCTATCTGATAGAGTGCACTTCCCAACACAAGATGGCCATCTCTGGTTACACCTTACACTCATCATTAGTCCTTCTTTCATTTCCTTATATTGTGACTTCCTCACGTGAACACGACCCGGACTCCGCCGGTATTCGCGGGCGGGACTCTGCAGCTCACACAACCTACGGACCCAGAGCACGGAGACAGAGAGGATTCTCTCAGGTACCCTGTTCTACATATTCTAATTTACAGGTCTTTCCGTACGCACCATACACTTTCTAACTCCTTGCATTCACTTATTTCTCGCAGGCTTTCTCCTGCTCACCACACCGCTTTGCCCTCCCGTTTGTACACTACACAGTCAACGGTTGTTCTCCAGTAAAGTGTCCTTTAGCGTTCTCAGAACGCTCGGTGAGTGTTTTTTAACAGGTTTTTTCTTGCATGTTCGATCAGTGTTGGAGCACTTAAATTGCTTCACAGAGCCGTTTTCAACATCTTACGGGACACGGACCCTTTCTTTATTTTTTGCAGATTACCTCATTTTATCGTTTTTTATTCTCAAGTAGAATCCAGCTTTGTTAGCTTTTTCAGGTATTCCAGTCTTTATTATTCGGATATGTCTTGGGTCTAATCTTTCGCGCACGATAATTTTTGATTTTCTGCACACGGTGACTTTTTCCTTTCTTTTTCTTGTGCTCTCGTGCTTTGGACCACCCTTCTCCTCCTCATATGCTCAACAGATTCTTTCTATGACTTCTTGGTGACGTGCTTTCACGTTCCTATGGTTCAATTCAGTGGCCTTAATCTTTGACCTTGTCTGAATGTCCGTGTGACGCCGTAATAGCCTTCCACTCTTTTACTTTGTTATCAGTTTAAAACCATTGAATGTAATTGTTTGATGTTTTACTCTTAGACATCCCCTGAAGAAGGGCGAACACTACGCCCGAAATGCATTGGGAAGATTAAGCTATGCTTCATTTGTTACAGCACTTTGCAACATGAACTTTTTTCATCATGATAGGAGTGTGAATAAATAACACTTCAACAAGAAGAAGCTATGATTCGTCTTTCATATTTGTAAACGTCTCATGATGGTTTGATGATGATTACAATTTTCTGTTATGTCAAACAGATAAATCTCGTTTAATTTGTTTCATACTCATTATTGAGTGTACAGTGGTAGTGCAGTCCCTGTCTAGAGCGTTTCGCTCCAGTCTCTCACGCAATTTTGAATTAAGGTGGCAGGGTGGAACCACCTCAGGGTCAGCACACCAAGCCTAATACAATTATTGGAATACGTTACCTATTTCATTTTACTGTTTAAACTTGAGTGCACGCCAGCTGTTTGTCTCTCCCCCACTATTAGAAAGCTGACATTTTCTTGCCTCAGCCATTTGGTGCCTGCAGCCTGTTTCTGGTCACATGGCTGGGTGTAGTTGTCAGTTGGGATTTGCGTATTCTTCCTAGACAGCCACACGCAATGGGTGATAAGGTGTGACTGGATGGGCCATCACTGGATGGGGGCGAGGGGCTGGACACAGCCTCACTTACACCTGAATAGGCTGAGTCCTGTCTCCACACAACTGGCCAAATGACCCTGCATTGTCACTTCAACCAGTTTTGAGCCAGTGCAGGGGAGACAGGGAATTCCTTGCACTTCACAGTCCCTGGCTAGAAGCTTCTCCCACCTTCCAGAACTAAAGCACCATGGTGTAAAAGATGGACCTCAGACACTACCACTTCAGTAAACTTCTGGACCTGTGGGAACTCCGCCAGGAAGAAGGACTGCTGTGTTACTGAAGTACTACCACTCTTGCTGGGCTCTTGCTTTGCTGTGCTGACCTCCTGCCTGCTGCTCTCTTGCCTGGGTGAAAAAGACAGGACCTGCATCTCTTGTACTCAGACCTAGAGTGACTCCAATGGCTAGTTGGCTGGCCTCATGATCTGAAACCTTAGGTACATAACAGGTTTTCAACAACCCTCCATCTGCACCTGGTCACTGTGACGTGTGAGTTTACCTTTCCAAGTGGTGCCACCTCAGTCTTGGACCACTGGAAGTGAGCCTAAAGTGCTCTGCCAGCCTGTGGATCCAGCATAACTGATGCATCTTCTCTCCTGTGCGGCACAAACCAGAACAGAACCGACTCATTGATGCTGCTGCATGGAATGGATCCGTCACAAACACTTGCATCACCGTTGCAGCCTGATTCGCCTTCCGAACCACCACTGTGTGACGCATCCTCGGCACAAACCCTCGCATCTCTCGTCGACATCAGCCTCGACGATGAAGCCGGACTCCGCATCGCACCCTTTTAGCACCTTGAAACTGAAGCATCAGCCCGAATGCGCATCGCATCCCCTATACCGGATTTCATATCACAAGCCCCATTGACAGGATTGCGATGACATGTATCCATGTAACATTCCACAAACCAGGATGGAAGGTACTTTCGTTCAGCTGGTCTAACTGGGTCCCTGTAGCCTGCCCACATTCCATGGCAGTCAGCCTGAACTTTTGACTTTGTCCCGGTCCCGGTCCAGTACAACCAGATTGCCACTGTTGGCACATTACACCATTTGGTGGTATTTTCTCTAAAAACGATAAAGTTCAATATCTCCGGTTCTACTAATTGGATATCTGTTGGTTTGGCCTTATTTTATTTATTAAACATTAGTCTTCTAACTCGGTTTTGAGCATCTTTTCTGGTGTGTTTTACAGTGTGACTGTTTGAAGTGTTGCACAAATACTTTACACATTGCTTCTGCCATTGCCATCTCTTAAAAAACTTCAAAGTTTAATTTTCTATTTTTAAACACATCTCATTTTGCTTTAAGGAAAACTGGCTGCATTTAAAAAAAAGATAGCTTTATTAAAAAGCAGTCACCGACATGGTGTCCTGCTGACCCCAGCAGGCCACCATCCCTGTGGTGCCTATCATTCCTAATGGGTCGCAAACTGCGACCTACCCCAATAATATTCATGAAGGAGGTCGATTTGCAACGCACTAGAAATAACTATTGGAAAGATGTACATCATGAATTGCAATTTCCTAAGAAATCTCAATTCTAGATTTTGTTTACGTGGCCCCCTAATTTTCTATACTTTCACCCTCACACCTGCATCAGAACTGGCACAAAACACACAACTCCATTATCAAGCTCAGCACAGAGGCACATCATTGAATGTGTGTTAATATTGAACCACCTTTTCACCCCTGTGAAGAGCCTGAAACACACTGGCTGACCATGTGAGAAGTGTGTACTGTTGTGGAGCACTTTATTCTTCTGTGCTATCATTAAAGAAGCACATTTCTTTGTTGAATATATATTCAAAAAATGTATGTTAACTCAGCCTTGGAAACAGCAATTTGTGCGTACACTATATAACTTAAAGGGCTTTACGAATTTGTACAGTGTCTCTACAAAAAAAGCACTATTGTACTTCCTACCTGCAATAGATTGTGCTCCATATATACATGAGGCCATGATACACAACTGCCATGTGCCACTGGCTCACATCCATTTAACAGAGGTTGCAGCAGACACTTGCACAGCCTGTACTTTAGGGGAGATCCAGAAGGCTCAGAATCTGAACCTATGCAGGCACGAGGGGAAATCCCTTCATTTTGGCAGGGGTATAGCTATATGCAAGTGAGGGAACAGCTTTGCCTCTGAGTCCAAGTCATATTTCCATATTACCAATGGGAAAATTAAATGTATATCACTTAGGCAGGCGTACACAGTTACTGCAACCCCAAAGGGAGCTGCATGGGCCAGGACATGCGAGTTCCAAAGACCCCCATAAATCCCAATGCACACACTCCATCCAACTACAGGAGAAATGATGACTACTCCCTAAACTACTGCCAGTCCCTCTGCATTGAAAGGTGGACCAGAGGTTTCAAACTGACCATCTGTGTTTTAAAACTGCACTGCTCAGTGCGGGTGCGGGTCTTGACTTCACTGGGCGCAGCAGTTTGTTTTGTAATACAGCACATGGTCCCAGCCTGCCCTTGGCATACCAGATGAGGTTGCACCCAGAGAAGACCAAGACTGTGTGCCGCTTTACAGTAGTATGGCGACTGCAAGTTTTCAGTTGTTCCTGTGTCTTTTCCAGCTGTAGCTGATGACTTAGGGCCAGGTGTATCAAGCCCATTTGCATCCTCAAATGGCCTGATTCTGTGAATCAGGCTGTTTGTGAATGCAAAAAGGCATTTTGGTATGTGTTAATCCCAAATTGTGATTCAGTATCTTGTTGCCTAATTGCTATTTGGGATAGAGAATGCATACCGATTCGGTATTTGGAAGGGGCATGTTTAGGGAGTCCCTACCAAATACCAAATTGGAATAGAATGTATTATTTTTTGGCGACCCAATTCCAGTCGCAAAACAGTAATACTTTACCACCAATTCCAAAAGGGTGGTAACCCATTCGCAAATGGGAAGGCATCCCCATGGAACACCTTTTGAGAATGAAAAAAATGAAAACATTTAAGAACAGGCAATGGTCCAATGGACCACCGACTACTCTTAAAAAATGAAACTTAAACATTTCACTTTCGTTTTTGAAATGCATCCCGTTTTCCTCTAAGGATAACGGGCTGCATTTCAAAAGAAAATAAATGCTTTATTTAAAAGCAGTCACAGACATGGTGGTCTGCCGAACCCAGTAGGCTACCATCCCTGTCATGGCTGTGATTCCTAATGAGTCACAAATTGTGACCTACCTCATTAATATTCATGAGGTAGGTCGATTTGTGACTTAATAGGAATTGGTATTTGGAAATAAAAAAGTCCTTACATGAGTAATACTGATTTCTTAATTGCGATTCGGAGATAAACGCAATTAGAGAAATTGGTATTTCAAATGTTGGTACATCTGGCCCTGAGAGAGCTATAACTCTGGACATCTATAGGCTCTTCCTATGCCAGGAATGCCACAAAGAAGTGAGAGTGGCTGGGCCAGTGTGTCCTGTTTCCCCATACTGACTAATGAATCTAGTTTGCACAGAGCTCTGAGATCTCTGTCCAGCTTTCCCTTTCTGGAATTGTGTGGCCTAAGTCTCAGCGGTTTCTGGAGTCTGAAACGCTATGCAGTCTAAGGAAGTGGCCCTCCAAAGATTGCATTGCAGGTAGGGTCATTCATCAGGTAAGAGAAACCACTACCCAGGAGGAACTCAGCTCTCAGCCTTCAAGGACAGCCCATTGGGCCCCAACCTCAATAACCCTTTAATCCAGAAATGCCAGGAAAAAGGAACCGGGCTCTATCCGTGATCAGAGTCACTGCACAAGCTGAGAGAAATGCTCTTCATCTGTACCCCTGCTCAAGGAGTCAAGAGGGTCGTGTGGTTCAGCCTATGCACCAAGGTACACCTCTCCACCCATTTTAGACACACAGGAGAAACTCCATCAAAGTTTCAGTGGAGCTCAGGTTGACTTCCTTGCAAGAAGGGACAACGCTTCTCACCATCTTTGCTTCTCAGACTAATTTATTATCTTGTTTGGGATCAGTCCTATGGGAATATACTTTCATATGTGGAAAAGGAAGGGGAATTGTGTGCCGGACCCTGATTAGTTACATTATTCTGCTGATCTTATTACCAACACAGGCACACCCTGAAGCGAGTCTGGTAGCCATGTGTCTGAGCTTTCCAACATCCTTCACTCTCATGGACTGTGCCCACTGGCATTCATTTGTGATATAGGAGTTTATAAAAAAAGAAAGTTCCCAAATGAAGGGACTCGTATATATTTAAGGGATGATGTCCAGGATCAGAGGCTGCAGTGGCTTAGCTTTCATTTTACATGACTAAGCCGACTACTCAAGAGTTACCGGACACCTGAAGGGTAACTTGGGAGGAAAATAACTTCCCTTGCCTGCTATAGTCTGCCAGTCACTGCATTTACCCTTTATTGGCGGTCCAGGAAGGGACCGCCCTTCCACTCTTGGACTGTCTACATCCCACTCTCTGAAGAAGAGCAAGCCAGGAGGGAGCTTAGCCTTTCCCAATTGGCCTTGCTTCTTTCTCCACCTTCTGCTTTGGCTCACTCGTCTCATCAGAAGCCCTTTAATAAATCCTGCCACAGACTGTGCAGGTGCTGGCCTACTCAGCACTTCATTTTGGACCCACTTCATCCTTGCATCTGGGTTTGGACGTTGGCTGATTTGCCATCTATCCACCATCCACCAACAACCACAATGAAACCATACCAGCCTGCCCTCTTGCACCATGGATGCCAGGCCCTTAGGCGTGCCTATTGTCATGACTAACCACTTAGGACCTGACATATCTGTGTGCACCTCTGTTGCATGCCGAAAGGCCTGACTAGGGAAGTAGAAGGCAATCATCCATATCAAATTGGCCAAGACACCGCCTTTGCACCTGGAGCCTTTGTTGACAATGACCACAGATTCTTGTTTCCCAATCTATTTATTCCAGGTGCAGGAACTGGTTTTTGCAGGAGAGATTGTTTATTACTGCAGATCACGGTTCTTGCATTCTGGTATAGAGGAAAGGCAAGGGTGGCTGCATTCTCCAAAGCTGCATGTACAATGTCTGACCCTAGACACATCTGCTGCCTGCCCCTTCTTCAGGGGCCTCTTGCCCTACAAGTGAGGCACACTCACCTAAATTCTTCCCATATCAGGGGTACAAGCTCTGTACAACTGACCTGGATGCACTGGAGCCAGAACAAACTTGGGTCGTTTAAGCCTCACTGTGTTAGTCACCACGCAGGGAAGAGGGCTACAGGAAACTGCTGTCCATACCATGGCTCTTACAAGTTGTGCCAACCACTTACTACACATCTACTTTTAAAAAATAAAAAAAGCAGAGAATTATTTATTGTCGAGTTTACTTCACTGCTGTTTCTCGGTTTAGCCAGTCCAAAAGCGGGTATCTAAAACAACTCTGCAGTTCAAAAGAACAAGATTCTCAGCATATTAGCCTTGGTATCCTAACAATTTAAGCTGGCCCTTGAGAGGTAAGGCTGTGAGGGCCAGTTCAAACTGGTCAGGGGCATGGCTTCTACTGGGGCAGCACGTGCAGTGCCACCGGTGCGAAAAAGATGACACTCGAATTCCCGGCAGAACGCTGTGTGATTCAAGACGGCGTACTAGAGAGGAGGATTTAACACCTTGACAGCCCGCCTGAGTTTTAATAAATATTGAAGCATAACATGTAGGCCTGCCGCAACTTAAACAAACTTTGAAGTATAATACGTGGGATATCTAGACCACGGGACAGAGATTCGAAGAGAGCGCATTTGTTGTATAATATATATTGGATCCTTGGACCCAATTAGAAATCGTTTTTAAAAGAACAAAGGAAAGGCAAGAGGACGATTTTTATCCATTTCGTTTATGTGTAAAAGAATCCAAGGGGAGTGATACCAGAATTGACATTCTGAGAGAACATATTCATTATTGTCTTGATAAAGATGGGAATATAAATGTAACCATCGAAACGTGTCTACGCTTCTGCAAGCATAATCTAAGGATCAACATAGAACTGTAGATACAAATTAGATTAATGTATCACTAGCTATGTTTTAATAATTATAATTCCATATGATGTGCAACAGTAAATGACAAGGTGTTTTGTCTAATATGTTTTGTTGTCTCTGTTATGCTGGTCATAACGGTTTCTTGTAATTTCAATTGAATAATTCTCCTTTGTACTGTATGAATTGTATTTTAACTGTTTTGAGTCAGACTTGTGACTCTATATGTGATTTTTTAATTCGTTTTTTTAAATAAATTACAATCTATGTGTAAAAATTGTATTTGGTATTTTATAATTAATAATTTGTGATTTTCTCTGGGGCGTTAATATATACACTAAGCACAGGGTAATTTCTGTTTATTGAAAACACACTGTCTGGTCAAGGGGATTTATATGTTTTTCATATTGAAAGTTCCTCATTTCCCTTGACTTTTAAGGGGTCCCTCTATTTTCTATAGACCAACTACTTACTACACATCTCCTTATAAAAAATAAAAAGGCAGAGAATTATTTATTGTCGAGTTTACTTGACTGCTTTTTCTCGGTTTAGCCTGTCCAAAAGCGAGTATCTAAAACAACTCTGCAGTTCAAAAGAACAAGATTCTCAGCATATTAGCCTTGGTATCCTAACAATTTACGCTGGCCCTTGAGAGGTAAGGCTGTGAGGGCCAGTTCAAACTGGTCAGGGGCATGACTTCTACTGGGGCAGCACGTGCAGTGCCACCGGTGCCCAGAGGCTAGGGTTACAGGGATTCCTGATTATTGCTATATATTACAGTTCAAGACGCAGCCATTTCCTGGGTTGTACTAGGGTCCATGACACACGGACTATGCCACTGGGTGTGCTTCGACTGCCTCCACTAGGGTCAGCTTTAGGGCAGTGCGATCGGTGCAGCTGCACTAGCTGCTGACCTGGGGGGGGGGGAGACAATGACCTTAGGTGGGGGGGCTGTGATTAGCAATAACTTATGAATAAAAAGCACCTGCAGCAGAGTTCCTGATGCGTTCAGCTTTCAGGCAGCAATTAAAATGTCAAGATAGCTCTTGTAATTAATGTTCCTGCTAGAGAGAGTGATTGAAGTTTTGTCTAATGGCCGTTTTGACTCACCATAAAGTAGCGCAGGGGTTTAACATGTCTGCTGCAAAGAACAGAGCTGTATTTTATATGGGTAGCTGAATGGATTTGTGAAGCCAGCTTTTACTGGCGCTTTAAAATGAATGAAATGTACGCGAGAGAGAGAGGCCATGGCAAGCTGAGGGGATCTTTTGCTGGGTGGTAGAGAGGGAATCCAGGGAGGAGGCCATGGGGTGAGGGAAGGTGGGGGCGCCAAAAAAGATTGTCGCACCGGGAGCCACCAGCACTAATGCTGGCCCTGGCCTCCACAGGGGACAAAGAGGAAGGCGGCGCGGGTCACAACAATCACACACATTCCTTCAGGCTGCTTTCACTCAAGTTCACTCGCGCTAGTGTAACACTGGCCTCTGTTGCGCTCAAATAACACTGCATTCCAAGGCGCCCGTCACGCTACACAGGAACAACCCGTTCCCGCGCGAATTGCGCAGCGCGGAGCCCGTGGCCTGTTTGAATGTAAACCTCTGACGCCGGGGCGTGCCCGAAGACATTGAGAAAACCAGCTGGACCGCCGGGCACACCCTTCTAGTTTTTTCCACTCCCTTCTGTCCCCTGCGGCTCCGCGCCCACACGCCCTTCAGAAGCACAGAGGGATTAAGAGAAGCTTCAAAAGGAATTAAAAAAATAATTAGGTTAAGAAAAAGAAAAAACATTGCAGTCAAATGCAGCAAGTAATCTTCAAATGACTTCATGAACAGAAGACCTGGCGCGCTGACCCCAGTGGAGTCCAGGGAAATTTACGTTAATTCCAACCATTTTTTTCCTTAAGAAAACGCCGATATGGTTCATTTTGAGCAGACATATAGCTGCTGTTTTAAGGTCTCTTCCAAGACACAGCTTTTATTGCAATTACAATACTTACAGTGAATTTTGGGTCAGCCTACTCCATATCATTGGTTGGCTTTGTTGTTCTTTTTCTATTTGAAATAAAAACACATCTGTATCAAAGGCAATGGAGCCTTCAATACAGCCCACATTTTCTTTCTTATCTGCCTTTAATATGCTTATGCTGCATGTGTTAGAACATTAAGTCCATGTTGACATTGACAATGTTTGTTTCTTTTTCTTTTACCACTCCATGAGAGTGCATGTGTGTTTTGCTCTCTCTACCCCATGCTGTTTCCCCTTTCATACCTACATTCCCCTGCTGTCTTCGTGGTGATCTCTCAAACCCTCACCCCCGCTCCGCTCATCCATCACCACAGGCCCTCTCCGGCCTGCTTCTTTGTTTCAATTTTGTTCCTGCTCTGCTTTCTTTCAACACCTTTGTTGCCTCACATCTACTCTCCCATTTCTTCCCTACCCTTACCATTGTTCAGCTTTTAATTTAATATTCCCCATAGCTACTCCATTGCACCCCTACTTGGTGCCCTCTTATCATTATTCTCACCCTTGCCAACCCTCTCCCCTTTCATGGTGGTTGCTACTATTGCCTCTGCCAATGCCAGATGCTGTTATTATACACACACGCTGGCAAAGCCAATAGTGGAACCTGGCCATGCTAAAAGTTACAAAACAATTAGCATACATAGTCTTTAATACTTGCAACATAACTACCATTTTGCATGATGCAATGTGATGGCACAGCAGCAGACATCTGGAAAGTACAGAAAACAAAGCGTTTCATACTTTCTAAACTTTTAAGATGGCACCACGTTACAGCACGCAACATAATGTCCTATTACTTACCGGTAATCTTCATTACTCCTGGTCCCGTTGTCCTCGTCCCATTCCTTAACACGTGGAGATGACCATCTCCACGACAGAAAAAAAGAAAAGGAGCATGCTGGAATACCCAACCCACTCCCTCCCACTGGGAGTACATAAGCGGTACCAGCCCAGCATGCAGCCTGAAAATACCAAGCCAACAACCGGAAGGCCGGCCACCAGGGAGGGAGGGAGGGAGGGATGTAAGGAATGGGACGAGGACAACGGGACCAGGAGTAATGAAGATTACCGGTAAGTAATAGGATATTACCCCCAGGTCCCTCCTGTCCTCGTCCCATTCCTTAACAAGTGGAGAATACCAAAGTAGAGAAACCGTCCTTCTGGAACCCCACCAACGCCATGGGCACCAGACCGAAAAAGAGCACCACACAGGAGCAAAATTAGCCCACAAGAAGGAGAAAAAACGCAGGCAGGAGCACACAACCAAGCATGCCCCCAACCAAGCGGACGGAGCTGACACCCCAAATCCAGCAGGGGACGACCAAAGAAAAAACACAAGAACAACCCCCCCCCCCGGGCAAGCCAGAAGGGGCCACACACACAGAGCCAAGCCCCAACAGAGCAACCAGAGGGGCCAAAACCAAGACCCCCCCCCCCCAAGAATGACGAAAGGAAGGCCAGGGGAAGGGGGCATGCCCCAACGGGGAAACGGAGCCAGAAAAGGGCAACTGACCAGGGAGCGACCCCCTAAGGGCGAAGCCCACAGAACCAGGCACCATCAGGCAGCCATCCAAGCAGGAACCAAACAGGCCAACCCAGCCCAACGGCCAAGAGCAGAGGAGAACAGACCGCACAGGGCGGCAGGGCCGAAAGCCCAGGAAGGAACAAAACAAGGCAAGACACGACCAACCACCAAACCACCCCAACACGCCAGGGGAAGCCAACAGCAGAATCGCAAAGACGAAAGAGGGCAGAACCAGACAAGAAAACAGGAAACCACCCAGAGGAACAGCCAGGAAAGACAAGGGGGCAGGGAACCCAAGCAAGGCCCCAATGACAACAGCAGCAACAGGGAACGCGGAGGCCAGAAACCCACAAAAGGACCAGGCCACAGGGCAGGACCAACCAACGGCCAACCCCAGCCGATACAACGAAGAGCCGCATGAACCAAAAGGCCACCCCACTGGGAAAAGAACCCGGGGGACAAGAAAAGGCCAGGCCCGAGGCACATCCCCAAAGCAGGAAACACCGGGACAAGAAGCCCAGCAACCCTCCCAACGGAGGCCAGGGAGAGCAAAGAAGCCCAACCCGAAGCAGACCAGGCAAAAAACCAGGGCATCAAAAAGATAACAACAGAGGCCCAACACGGAACCGGGGAAACCAACACCCCCGAACGGCAAAGGAGGAAACAACACCAACCAATAGGAGACCAACCGGCAGGAGTAGAAAGGAGGACACCAAGGAACCACCGAAGGAGAATCCCAAGAGGCAGAGGGGCAAAACAGGAAAGACCAACAAGGAGGCCAACAGCCCAACCCCCAAGAAGCCAGCCGGAAAACTAGCAGGCGAACCAGCCAGGAGGCACACAACACAGCGCCACCCGGACCCGGAAGGAGAGGCAAAAAGAACCCCCAACCAAGAAGGGGCACAGGGAAAGGCACCGCATCCAATCACAGCCAGGCCATCCAGAGAGCGAAGAAACAGAGGGAGGGAGCCCAGCAGCCCACACCACAGACCCAGGGCCACAGCCAGCCGAAACGAACGGCACAGGAAAGGACCGAAGACCAGCCCAGGACCGCAACAAAGCCCAAGAGAAGGAGCGCCCAGGAAAAGACCCAAGCAGGGACCAAAAGAGGACCCCAAGCAAACAAGGGCCCAACAGCACAAATCCAGACACAACCAAGCCCAGAGGCGTACCAGCAACCCAAACACACATGCGAATGGGAGGTCAAACACAGGGACCGCAAGGGCAAACCCAACAGAAGCAGAGCCCAGGACCCAAGAGCACACCGGAACAAGCCCGGCACCAAAAGGAGAGGAGCCCAGAGAAGCCAAAGGCGCACCACCCAACAGGGGAGCAGGAACGGACCCAAACAAGGGGAGAAGGAACCCCAGAGCCAACAAGAGAGCAAGGGTCACAGACGCCACAGGCCGCAAACAGCCTGCGTGGTGGTACAGGCCCAACGACAGGCCCGAGGGGAAAAAAAACAGAGCCCCAGACCCCAAGCAAGCCCACCGCAACCTGAAAGCGGAACGAGAGGAGTGGGAAGCAACAAAGCAGCCCACGCACCAGGGGAGGCCGACACCCAACAAACACAAGCAGGGGAAGGGCACAGCAGGCAGGGCATGGCACAGAAGCCGGGTACCCGAAGTACAAGGGATACCCATGGCAGAGGCCAAGGAAGACCAACGACACCCAGCCACCACAGGAGGCAAAAGGAGCGGCAGGCGAGAAGACAAGCCCAACAAGCCAACACCCGACACCAGCCAGAAGCCACCAGGGTCCCGACCAGCACAGCCCCAGAGCCAACAGGCCAACAAGGTCAAGGGTCCACCAGAATTCGAGGAAGGACACAACAGCCCCCCTTCCCCCGGAAAACTAGGGGGAGGACCCAGCGAACCCATGGAAGGCAGACACCGCATGCGAGGGGCAAGGGCAAGGGGCAAGCAAAAGCACCCGGAAGGACACAAGAAGCACCCAACATCAATAAACCGCAGGCAGGCAGGCCCCCAGACAGGTACGCACCAGGCCCAAACACACAGAAGGGCAGGAACCAACGGGCGGAAGGGCCGCAAGCAGCCAAAGGAAGCCCAAGAACAGCAAGGCACCAACCCAAACCAGGCAACCACCAGGACCGACCAGGGACAACAGAAGCCCGCAAGGCAGGACAGCCGGAGGCCCAAAGGACAGAGCAAAGAGGCCACAAGAAGAAGTCAACAAACCCCGGGAGAGACCGCCCAAAGCGAGCCACAGCCTAGCAAGCAGACACCATCCCAGGGAGGAACCAGAGCCGACCCGGCCAAACCACAGGGCGGGCAGCAGGCGCAACAGAAGCCAAGGCCGCAGCCCAGCACATGCAAGCAAGAAGCTGCCAGGCAGCAAGCACCAAGGGGACCCACAGGGTCCGACCCCCAGCCCAGACGCCAACCAGCAACAAGCGCAGAGCAAGCAAGAAAACAAAAGGCTAGGGAACACACAACACTCGGAGGAAGCCCCGAAGGACCCCCCCTCCCCCCCAGGCAAAACCCCCCAAAAAAGGAAGCGACCCAGGGGAAACCATGGCCCAAGACAGGACAGCGAAGGCACGGGAGCCAACGCCGTAGGCAGCAGAAGAAGCCAAAGGACCGCCAGGACCCTGGGAGCAGGGGACACAGGAGGCAGAGAACCAGGCCGGAGACACCAAGGGCCCCGGGACCAAGACAGCAAGCAGACCACACCACACGCAACCAGCAAAGTACATGAGGGCCAGCACGCAGGAACAGGAGCCAGCAGAGACAGGAAACCACCAGCACCGGAAGAGACCTGAGGACAACTGGATCCAACAGCACCCGAAAGGAAGCAAGAAACCCAGACGGGAAGGCCCAGCGGAGCCCAGCACAAAGAAAAGGGGGCAAGAAACGCAAGCAGGAGGCCCCGGGTACAAACCCCGGCACCACCGAGAGGTCCAGGCGCACAGAGCGGCAGCGACCAGAAGGCCAAGCAGGCAGCAACCCAAACACCCAAAGAGGGAACGAGGAAGCACCACCCAGGGCTGCAAGCGAATCCCACGGAAAGCAGAAGCCAACCGAACCCGGAAAACCCAGGCGAAAAGGAACAGAGATACCGCAGCAGATAGTGAAACCACAAGCGCGGGCACCAAAGCCACAGGAACGTAGGCTGCAGCGCAGACCCCGTCAAACAGCCCAATCCCCGAACCAGCCAAACCACAAACAGCAGCACACGACACTGCAAGTGAAGCGCAACCCAGCTGAAACTGACCAATGCAATGACACAAACATGAGGTACAGCACACATGGGATCAAGTTCGGAAGCACAGGATGCGGAGAGGATTCCAAGGGCAAACCAGCAGGCACAGGCACGGAAGTCGGTAGTCCCAGCCTCACGCCACAACCTCGCCCACAGACAAGAAGAGGCGCACACAGGAAGGGCGGCCAGAGGAGACGCAGGTGTAGAAGCGGTGAAGCAGCCCAGCAGAAGAGCGCCCGCACCGCAGGCATGGGTCCCCGGGCACAAACCCCCCCATCATCAGGAGTCCCAACCCCCAATCCAAGCAGCACCCAGAAGGAGAGCCAGCCAACACATCTCCAAAACAGCAAGGGGAAAAAAAGGAGGCCGCTACGCGGTACTCACCAAGGGTGCAAAAAGGGCGCACCAAAAGCCCACTGCCCCCTAACAACCGCCCAGGCGCGCACCAGGAACCAGCGCCGGGCGGAGAAGTCTGCCGAAAACGGCCTCCGAGGCCAAAGCAAGGCCCGCCCCTGCACCGACCCAACCGAGCAGCAGGGGCAGCAGGAAGAAGAGGAGGCCGGCAGGAAAACAAACGCCAGGCAGGGGACCCAGGAGCATCGCCCAGCAGAGCCCCAGGACCCACCGAACAGCCTCAGCAGCGTATCCCTCAGACCGGCGAAGCCACGGGGAGACTCGCACTGCAACCCGGAAGAGACCGGGAGGAACGGCGCCCCAGCCGCAAAGGGCCGGTCGGCAGTCAACGCGGCTCCTGGCAAGCCCGGCAGGCCAGGAGAACGCGGAAGAGGACGGCGAGGACAGCCCAGCAGCCCCAACGAGACGTCCAGCGAAGAATCCATCAGGTAAGTCCAAACACGTCCCAATATGTCGGGAGACATAAAAAAAGAACAGGCTGCATGCTGGGATGGTACCGCTTATGTACTCCCAGTGGGAGGGAGTGAGTTGGGTATCCCAGCATGCTCCTTTTCTTTTTTTCTGTCGTGGAGATGGTCATCTCCACTTGTTAAGGAATGGGACGAGAACAGGAGGGACCTGGGGGTAATGTTGCACTTTGTCATGTTGCGTGATGAAACGTGTTGGCCACCTTGAGACTATAAAATGTTATAAAGCAATGTTTTCTATACTTTCAAGATAGTTTCCATAATGTGTCACCACGTTGTATAATGCAACGTGGCAGTCCTTTTGGAAGGGTTAAAACCAATGTTTTCTAATTGTTTTTGATACTTTTAGTATGCTCGGTCATCACTGTTGAATTTGCAAATGCTGTCACACTATAAGAGCATCCAGTATTGGCAAAGCCACAATTCATTTGCTATGTGAGATCAATTGGCTTTGGCAATTTTTGTTTCATTAAGTTGACAGTTGATAGCAACGCACTGGAGATAATTTTTGCAGCACAAGCATATATTATTGATAAGTAATTTCTGAATGAGCATGCCCATGTAGGTATATTTAATGAAGTGTTTCAGGAGTGACTATGGATTTGTAGCAATTTGGTGAAATACCACAAATTAGTAGCTTTTTATGCACTGTGAAAGGATGAGAATACATTTGCAACACATATGAGATTCTAACGTGCACACAAATTGACTGGCATTGAATGTGAAGATAGTACAATAAAGTGCATCAAATAAGAAAATAGAAAATTCAGCAGCTACCATCAATCTGTAACTTCAAGTTGTATAACCAATGTATTAGGTGCTTAATTTGAGCTGGTGATTTCCAGTGCTCGACACGGGCACTTATTTGTCAGCACAGGCTCTAGTGACAGTCCGCCACATGGTGGCGCTGTCTGTTTAATCCAGAGATGAGCACAACAACCGAGTTTAAGACAAATCACAATGAAAATGAATAATATCATGCCATTATTATAGCTCTGTGTGGCCTGAAATAGTCTGAATTATTACACTAGTAGGAATGCAATAGTTAGGTAGTATGTTGGTATTGACATTGGAAGCGCTGGTAAGGGCAATGTGGGGTGCGGGCTGCAGTGACCTTCCGAGAAGGGCCCTGGCACTTAATTTTTTACAAATTTAGCATTGAATGCACTAATATGTTGAGTTAAGTATGTTAACTCTATACCTATCTAGATATAATTATTGTCACAATATTATGGGAGTCTATAATTTGGTCACAATATTCTGGCAGAGCAATATTTAATAATGTGGGAGAATACTTTTTTGACAAAAATGTGATGAACAAACTAATATGCTTATCCAATCATAATTAAAAATATTAAACAATTCAAAATATTGTTATTTTATATGGAGAGATCGCTCAGACGCATCAATTTGCGAGAGACAAAGTCTGTAATTGACCATAGATACCTGCTGTTTACAATAAAATACATCTGATGAATAAGTTAATTTGCATTCATTATTGAATATTACTCTACCTTGCAACAGTGGTTACTGTGAGACAGGCTGCATTTGGACTGACTACTCTGCACTTTTTATATGTATTTACATAACATATACAAGGCACTTGTGAGTTTCCCATTGCTTAAAGGTATTAGAGTCACAAGTGTTTGAGCATTGATTTATCTTTCTTTTTTAGATTGTAAGTAAATACAAATAGGTGAAATATGATTTAGATATCCTATATTCAGAAGACGGTTACAGAATTGTGACTTATTGGAGGCTGCTAACACTTTAAGCTCCTCAAAATCACAGTTGTCATTCAGGAGTAGCTAGAGCGGTGATGCTGTTACTTCTATTACTTATCTATTGCTTTACAATTTCTATGGCTCAATCCGACTACTGGTCTTTTAAATAGTAAGGCTAACTTTTCTGTTTTAGTATCTGGTTGTGTGTGCATGTTATCCCTCCCCTTCATTATCATGTTGTAGCCACCAGTCTTCATTATAGAAGAGTACACTGGTCTTGAAATAGGTACATGTAAGCAACTTCCTCATTGGGCCAAAAACATGTGATGTCATTTCCTCTTTCATTTGGGAAAATCTGCCAGGTCTATAAAAAAAATTACAGCATATGACCCAACTGCTTAAGAACCCTCAGTATTTTTATAGTCCATCTCATAATGTATGCATTCTTTGCTCCGTGCAATTATCACTACATTTTAAACGTTAAATATCACAGAGACACAATGTGAGGCGATATTATTTCACAGAAATCAATCTTAAATGTTAAAATAAACAATACTGAATCCTTGTTCACAAACTCTTTACTACAGCCTTGGAGCTGCACCTAACACATCTATAGAAAGTTGTTTCAGTTGATTTTTAGTTGAGTGGATGCATTTTTGGAGGGAAAATATCTTTGCTTTACATTTTACAGCTAAATTGATCGTAAAACATGAACAGGTATAAATTGGCAAAACATACTATGATTAGCCACTGGATAAGTGAAAAAAATTGCAAATCGAAATATCAGGCAATGTGCAATCAACCACATAGTTTTATGTTGAGAAATGTATAATAAGTAAATCTTTATTCGGTTATAAAAAACATTAATAACCATTAAAGCACAATATACTCAATACAAAAGCTTTTTAGAATAACAAAGATTACTTCAACCAAGGTTTGTTCTATGTTTGTAGATACACTTTAGAAATGTAGCAACACTTTTCGTAATCAATGTAGTATTCAAAAATTGCAGGTGCAGCATAGCAGGGCGACACCTTCTGAAGCCAAGAGTTCTCAGCAGTGGAATTAGCCACAATTTTGCGGTGTTCGGAATAAAACTTACAGAACAATACAGTGTGCATTGTTGTTTGTTCTGACATTTCATCACAAGGGCACGCCATTAAGCCCTCTTTCCAGTTATTGCATTTAGGGAAGGCTACAAGCCTATGAAAGACATTCAGTCTGAATCGCGTCAACAGAAAACGCTCAAATTGTGACTCGACATAGGTCAAGTATGGTTCCATTTCCAAGGTAGTCGCGACTATCAGAGAGTGTTGAACAGATGTTTTACTTATCTCCTTACTCAGCCGTGATTCTTCCATGTAAGAGAGAGCCCTTATTTTTAGCTCTTTCTTTGAAATCTCAGCCATTAGTTCGGGGTTAGCATAGTATTTGTTCAGCCCCAAATCAGTAAGGAGATTTTTCACATACAGCAGCCACTTGATTTTCCCTGCATGCTCCAAGGACATGCAGTCTGCCACAATCTCCTTTGTAAGTGAATTTTTTTATGACGTCCAGATACGGCGCCACAACAAAAGAGGTTGGATTTTGGCCAAATCTTCAATGTGGGCCATACCAAGTTCAGCGTGGCAGAAGAAAATAGATGCTCGCTTGGGTGTCATCAGGAGAAATCTCATAAAAGTATTCTCTGCAACTTGCAGCACATTCGTGTTTTTATGGCCCCACAAACCTGCCCCATAGAGTGCGGTGAGAAATGTATACAGAGAGGGTCTTCAATCTCCTTTACCTATGAAAATATACAAATCGACTGCCTTATCCCAAATTAGCCTCAGATCACTGGATAAAACAGATGGGTACTGATTAGGTTACAATCGTTGGATTGCCACCCATGGCATTACTCGTTTTAACATTTACACTATAAACCATCTATAAACAAGGCTAAGGGGCCGATTAGGATGGCAGAAGGACCACCATCGCAGGGCAGGTGGTGGCGGTCCTTCTGCCATCACATAGCGATTTACCCACTGCCCAATTAGGATGGCAGTGGGTACCTCGGCGGTTGCAAAGTCCGTCTGCCACTTCACCGCCAAAGGCAATCTTTCTGATTGCCTGGCGGACAGTGCAGGGTGCCTAAAATGGTGGCGGTGCCTAGCAGGCACCGCCTGTCAGATTACAATGCTGGCGTCAGCCAGCCTTTCCATGGCGGTGGGACCGTCATGGAAAGGCTGGCAGAGGCTCGATTCGGGGGCCTGTTGCGGGGCCCTCTGTGTTGGGGGAGGTGTTGCTTCACTGGGGGGGTACCCATGGATGTGCCCGCCACTATGGCGGGTGCATCCTAATTGCAGTGGTAGGACCGCCGCATGTCTGGTAGGCAGTCCCACACACCGCAACGATGGCGGGCGGACTCAGGTTAGCACGCCATCTTAATGAGCCCCCAAGTTCTAATGCAGTCATAACAATCATAGCCAAAAAAACACATAAATAGCCGGTTCAATATTTCCAAAAGAGCCATTGTATTGACCGGGAGTGTGAATGGTGTAAAATACGTGGAATATTTGATACCGAGTGAGATTGTTCTGATTGTGATAATGAAGTCCATCTTTGGAGAAAAATTGAAAAAGGGTATTTTTTCCAACTTCTGTTCATTGCTATAACATGTTGTCAACGAGACGTTATTTGCCCCCTGTCACTCTTGTGCCTGGTTGTGCCTACACCAATTATGCACCAGTGATGAGTGGAGGTTTTAAGTATCAGTTCTACTATTTTTACTTAATACACTTTGAGTCCCCATTCATGTTCTTGAATCACAACGCTTCTTTCTACATCTCTGCATTTTTCTGAACTGAACGTGTCCCCCTTTAATTCTTCATGTAATTACGACAAGCGATTTAATAGGAAAAACATTAGTGCATGTGATCACCAAAGCGAGCGGGCTGGGGTGAGTGGTGTAGTTTAAGGGTTTGGCTAATAGGAGGGCATTTAATGAAATCTGAAAGCAGTTGCTAAATCAACCCTCTTGGCCTAGTGCACACACTTCTGCATGTGTTGCTCCTCTGATGAGATTGCATTCTCAACTTTCCTTTACTTATTATATCCCAAGCAGCAGGCGATTGCTGATCACAATAGTCCACGTTTATACCTCTGTCTCTGTTGCTTTTCACTTCACAATTCAGATCACTCAGTTTGTAAAATATTTTCACTGTTTTTGTATGACATCCAATATTGATGATGTGTGCATGTAGGTACTCCCGTCTTTGGGAGGATATAGGAACTTGACTTAAGTGGGATGTTGAGGTGATTTGCCCGGGATCACATAATTTGTACAGGGATAAGGCTAAGATTAAAGTTTAGCTTCATGTATATGCAGGTGACAAATTAATCATGAAATGCAGTTCCATCTCTTCATTCTCCAGCTGTCTCTGCAGAAGTACTTTAAATGCTAAAAACATCTTGTGAGAACCAAAATGTATTCTATGATGTCTCTGTACAGAAAAGATACATTAACATAAGACCTTTCCAAACCGCTCTTTAAATACATATTTTTTTATGTATAGGCTGAAATCCTTTCATACTAATCTAGAAACTATGCCTCTTCAAGACACCATGTGAAGTGAGCAGAAATTGTTTAGATATTTCTTTTAACAAAAGAAAGGAGACCAATATAACAATGGTTAGTTTTGCTATGTGCTTTTCGGTAAAAAATATATATATATATATTTATATATATATATTCACTGAAAAAACCATAGGTTTCAGGCACGTTATAGTTAGGAATTAGCATTTAAAAAACCTTAAAAATTCACTGAAAAAACCATAGGTTTCAGGGGCGTTATAGTTAGCTGGACTTTTCACTCGTACAAAACCACTGAAATTCCCCCATTATAGTTAGTTCAGCTAACTATAACTCGCGCACCCGCAATGCACTGCTGATGACGTCACATATTACATCACTCATGACATGGTCAGTAACATCACTCATGACATCACTGATGACATCTCAAATGACATCACTGATGACATCACTGATGACATCATCCAGTGAATGTGTGTTTTTCTGAAAATTACATATGTTTTATATATGTATATCTCAAGGTCGATGGAAGAATAAATGGGTATATAAGTGTCTAAATGGATGATTTGTTTTTGAAAAATTGATTGTATAACTGACTGATTAAGTGTATCTTAGTGAATACATGGCTTAGTGAGTAATGTTTAAATATGTAAATATCTGTATAAGTCTCTCACTTTGTGTATCAGTGGCTGCATGGGTTGGTGAGTAGCTACATGAGTGTCTATATAGGTTATTAGTTGGTTTTGTGAGTATCAGTATGAGTGTCTGAGTGTCTGTATGGTTCACTGGGGGTATTACATAGTGCATAGGTGCATGAATGAGTGACTCACTGTTTGTATATGTTGAAGACAGCATGTGTGCAGGACTGTATGGGTGGATAAGTGTGTGCATGGGTGTGTTAGTGAGTGAATGACTGTCTCAATAGTGTCTTTATGAGTAACTACATATGTTTTAAACTAGTATATGTGATTATTGGTGTATATAAGTGAGTATATGTGAGAGTGAGAGATTGGAAGAGTTCCTGTATGAATAAGTATGTGTTTCTATAAGTGATTTTTTAAAAGACTAAGTATGTGTAAGTTTCTGTAGAAGTAAGTGTGGTGGTGTGTGTATAACTGTACATGCAAGTTAACCCCTTCCCTGCTCATGACGGAACCGTTCCGTCATGAGCCACGGTTGCCGTGTGCTCATGACGGAACGGTTCCGTCATGACAATCCTGTCGGCGGCCGCTCCGCCTGCGCGGCGCTGTTTCCCCGCCTGTGCGGGGCGACAACGCAAATGGGCGGAGTCATGACGGAACCGTTTCGTCATGAGCACAGCTCAACTGTGGCTCATGACGGAGCGGCTCCGTCATGAGCACAGGCCCGCCGCGCTGCCCCCCTGCCCCCCCCAGCGCTGCAGCGGAATGTCCGCAGCAGCGAAGGGGTTAATGGATGTTTGATTCTTTATTAGCATGAGTGACTATGTGTGTGAGTAACTCTATGGATGAGTGGCGTTGTGTAACAGGATGTATAGGTGTATGAGTACATATAATGAGTGAGTACATGTATGAGTGACTGTATAGGACTGTTGGGGAATGAGTGGATGTGTATGTGGATCTTAGAATTACTGAATAGGTTGTTGTAACTGGTATTGGTATGTCCATTGTTTTGAAAATTTCAGTTTCTATATTTGAATGTGTGTATCAAAGGTTATATTAGGGGGAGAGGAGGTCTGCCACTCTATCACAAGGATGATGTCATCAGTGATGTCATCAGTGATGTCATTTGAGATGTCATGAGTGATGTCACTGACCATGTCATGAGTGATGTAATATGTGACATCATCAGCAGTGCATTGCGGGCGCGCGAGTTATAGTTAGCTGAACTAACTATAACGGGGGAATTTTAATGGTTTTGTACGAGTGAAAAGTCCAGCTAACTATAACGCCCCTGAAACCTATGGTTTTTTCAGTGAATTTTTAAGCTTTTTAAATGCTAATTCCTAACTATAACGTGCCTGAAACCTATGGTTTTTTCAGTGAATTGCAAAGGTTTTTTAGATGCTAATTTCTAACTATGCCTACAGAGATAGGACATGTGAAGAAAGAAAAAAAAACGCACAGAAAGAAAAAAAAGAAATGCAGAAAGAAGCAACAGAAGTCCTCAAAGACGAAGAAAAGTGCAGGAAGAAGGATAACGTGCAGAAAGAACAAACAGAAGAGCAGAAAGAAGCCTTGTTGCAAAATCATCCTGTACCCTCAACTTTTTCAGACGCATACTGGTGGTAACTGAGTCTGACTAACCAGTCCTAGAGCCAGTGCTATGTTAAAAGACACTCAGAATACAGTGAAAACACCTACATACACTAGGGAACACTCTGCGTTGGGGTCCCTCTGTGATTAGCATGACCTCCTCTGTAAGCCCCTAGTATATAATAGGGCAGGGGATTAAAACTACCTCTTAAAATGCGCCACAGGGCGTGTTTGCACACGTCACCTCAGGCCCCGTCCCCTCCCTTCCCCACTGTGTAAACACGCCCTGTGGCCATTTTAAGTTGGGAGATTAAGTCCACTTGAATCCTGAGGGCCCCTAGGGGCAAAATAGCCCACTAGGTATGTCCAGTAAGCGCCATTGCAGAGAGGTGTAAAAAGGGGCACGGCCTGCACCACCTCTCTGCAACGCAGAGCAGTGGCGTTTACTGGAAGCACCTGGTGGGCTAGTTGTCCCCCAGGGTCCCTCAGGATTGAAAGGGAATTATTTCCCCAACTTAAAACGCGCCACAGGGCATGTTTGCACACGTCACCTCAGGCCCCGTCCCCTCCCTTCACCACTGTGTAAACGCGCGCTGTGGCCGTTCTAAGTTGAGAGATTAAGTCCCCTTGAATCCTAAGGGTCCCTAGGGTCAAACTAGCCCACGAGGTACCTCCAGTAAGCGCCACAGAGCTGCTTTGCATAGAGGTGTAAAAAGGGGCGTGGCCTCAGAACACCTGTCTGCAACGCAGCTCCCTGGAGCATACTGGAGATACCTGTTGGGCTAGTTGGCCCTCAAGGACCCTCAGTATTGAAGGGGAATTAATTCCCCAACTTACAACTGGCCAGGGGGCGTGTTTGCAGAGTGCTGCAAGGAGGGGGCGTGGCCTCCGGCGCAATGCCCGTCTTTTATTTATTTACATTTTTTAAGAAGGAGGGCTGTGTGGCCCCCCTTCTTTTTCTAATTTATTGGCCCTGGGGATCCCATCCCCCAGGGCCTGCACCCTAATTTGTTTTGTTGAAAAAAATAAATTTGGAAGGGGGCCATGTCGTCCCCCTCCCAAGGCCTTAATTGGCCCCAGGGACCCCAACCCCCGGGTCATGGCCTTTTTTTTTTTTTAATTCTTTAGGAGGGGGGTCTGCGTTGCCCCCCTCCTCAGGTCACTTATGGCCCCATGGACCCCATCCCCCGGGGCCGGCCTTTGTTTTTTATTATTTTTAAAAAATATATATTTATAGAAACACCTAGGACATGCTGGACAAACCGTATGTACCTATCACCATGACGATTTGCGTGATATTCATTAAAAGGCGACTATGCATACAATGAATCCACGTGGAATGCATTTACACCGCTAGTGAAGCTCTGACGTGTCTGACGCCCTACCGTGCCTAATCCCAGCGCCCCCGCCGGTGGGTACTCTCCAAGTAGACACCCTTGTCGATTATTTACACAAACATGGGTAGCTATTGATGGGCACATTTAATACACACGCACACCAAGCCATTGAAAGGGGATTCAACTAAAATTCGACCAAACTCTGCAAGAAACCCCCCTCACGGTTAATAAAACACACATCCACCGCCGGATGTGTAATACTTTTTATTTTACTCTCTGGAAAGGAGACAAACCTCACTTGAGAGTCACAGCGTTCTCCTGGCTGAGGCCAATGCTGTGTTACACCCACCAGTGCCCGCCGAGTGCCACACACCTCTGTGTTGTATTCCATCAGCTGGTGCGTATGCTATGACACTCTCTAGCCCATGTGCACTGTAACACCACCCCGTGAATATGTCATGCCACACTTGCCTTCGCACAGGTTATATTGCCTCATCTAACGTGCCTTCCTCGATGCCTATGTTATAACGCACAGCGCTATGCCATACATATTACAATCTGGGATCCATATCTTTGTCACAGTGCATATGCAACGTTACACTCCCCAGCACATATTTTATATTACAACTTTAGAGACTAGTTAGGTTACACAACACTGCCCTGTGCATATTACACTCCAAGGTGCATATCGCATAGCATGCGCCAGTGCCTGTGCTATCTCGCGCTCTCCAATGAATCTGTCAATGCGCACAATGTATTGCATATTATATTTCACGCCCCGGTTCATCTTATATCACACTTTTTGGTGCATAGATCATACCATATATTATATCTAGTTTTCATTTTCAATCGTACTCTCAGGACTATGTTCTATATAACACTGTGTCCACCTACCCTTTTCACGGGCATTACATTTTGCGATGGGGGGTGGAGGGTCAGGGGGTGTTTCTGCCAAGTGAGCCCAGAGTCACAGTCACAAACGTCCTCTTCTTCCTGAATAAAAGTGAGATTATGCTGCATACTTGTTCATATTTTAAGTAGTTCGCACAGACACACATTTTAAAAACAATAACGTTCCTAATACCCACCTTCTCTGAACAGTTAGCTTGCTGCCCCATCCACCTCCTCCCTATCCTCTGTTGTCTGAATCCATGGACTAGCCTCCTCCCTCCTGCCATGCATGGTCTGATGTGCTGCCCCTGCCCTCCATTTAGCATGATGTACCAGTCCACTCCTCCTGCCCTTCATTGCCCAATTCTGTGGCCCATCATTGACCTCCTGCTTAGCCTCTGTGCTTAGCTTGCTGCCCCCATTCTCCTTCCCCCTGCTCTCCGATGTCTTTGTGCATGCCCCTGCTCCATCCTTTTTGCCCACCATGTCCCATGGACCTGCCACTCCTATCTAGTCTGAGTGTTCTGTTGAGCTGCCACTCCCCTCCCACCTGCCTAGCATTGTCAGATGACTTTAACCTGTCCCTGCCACCTCCACCCTGCCTGTCCACATGCCATGCCCCTATCCCCTTCCTCCTGTCCTCCATGGTCCATTTTACTGCCACACCCTTTTGCCCTCCCTGGTCTGTTGTGCTGCAACTGCTCCTCCTGCCTGCCCCGCACGGTCTGTTGTGAGGCCCCTTCTCCTGAACTCTCTTGTCTGTACCCAGGTCCTGACCCTCCCTTCTATCCTCCATGGTCCTTTGTGCATTCCCCTGCACCGTTCTTCTTGCCCATTATAGCCATTGTGCTGCCACTAACCCTACTGCTTGCCATGCATGGTCTTCTGTGCTGCCATGGCCCCTCCCACCTTCCCTGTGTGGTCAGCTAGCTGCCCCTGACCCCCTCCCACCTTCCCTCCATGGTCTGTGTGTATGCCATCATAGTCTCACTGTTGCTCTCCATGGTGTGTCTTGTTTCTAGTGCCCATCCTTCCTGACCTTCATGGTCATCTTGCTGCTCCTGCCCGCCCCCTTGCCCCCAGCCCTATGTTTCCATGTGCAGACCCCTATTCCCTCCCTCCTGGCTTGTCTGTTCCATTGTAATGCCCCTGATCCGTCCCTCCTGCCCTTTACGGTCTGTTATGCTGCAGCTTTCTCTCCTGTATGTCCATTATGGTCAGCTAGCTACCATTGCCTCTTTCCCCTCTGTTCTCTGTTGTCCATGTGCATGGTCCTGTCCCATCCCTATTGCTTTTTATGGATTGTTGTGCTGCACTCCCATCCCGCATGCCCTGTGTGGTGTATTGTGCTGCTGCAAACCAAGATGCCTGCCCTGTAGGGTCAGTTTGGTGCACCTCTCCATGTCCCTCCTGTCCTCTGTTATCCGAGTCCATGTCCCTACCCCAATTCCTCCTGCCCACCATGATCCAATGTACCATACTTGCGAACATTTTGAACTTGGTAAGAGGGAGATTTTGAAAAAAACTGGGGTATTGATTTTCCCCTTTGAGTTACATTGAAAAAGAGGATATTGTAGACAGGAGACAGATCAAATAAAGCCCATTTGAGCTTAAAAACATTTGACGTTTCCTGGCTGAAACAGGTCTGTTGGCATGTATGGTTGTACTACCACTGCCTCTTCCTTCTGCCCACAATGGTCTATTATATTGCCACAGCCTCTCTTGCCTGTCCTCTTGCCTGTCCTGTATTGTTGGTTTGTTGCCCCTCTCCCCCTTTCCACTGCCCTCCATAGTCTGTTGTGCTGCCACTGCCCTTCCTGCCTGCCTAGTGTGGTCAAATTGTTGCCTCTGCACTCTCCTACCTGCCTTCAATTTTCAGAGTCCGTGCCCCTGGCCTCTGCCTCTCAACAGTATCCCAATGAACAACTAGATTGCTAACATTCTATATTTATTACAAAAGTGTGGAACGCCTGACGTCATTTTGATGTAATCAAAACTGTAATACCTAGAGCATTTCCTTTAGAAATTACATATATGAGAGGGTCTGTCTTATTTGCATCAAAATTATGGTTAGTGCTCTAAAAAACTAAAATGAGGACATATTTTCTGAGTTTTCAAATAGCGACAAAGAACTTTTAAATTATTTGTAATCTTTATGTTTTCTTATCCAGTTGACCACTTGATTAAATGTTGCACTTAGGGGAGAGGATGTGGTGTTACTTCCAGAGCTGCAGACTTTGCAACTGGGTGAACCAGGTTGGAGTTTCTGCTTCAGCTCAACATTCTGTGATTCTGGTCTAATAACATAATCTCCCAATGTCTACAACCAAAATTAATTTGATCTTGTGTGATGTAACCAATGCTCATGTAAAGCACTCCAATACCTGACAAGTCTGCACTATATAAAACTGCAAATACACAAAAAATAAGTGTTTTGCACTCTTCTGTCATTGGGCTACATGTGGGCTACATCTGGGTGATATTTGTGCTTCATTTGGGCTCTTTTGTCTCTGGTGGCCATCTTGGGAGACTTATTTGTTATGAAGTTTCCTAATTTCCTTATTTACTGCAGTCTCCTCAGTAGGAAATGCTTTCAGTTTTTTACTTTGATTCCATCAAGAAGGTATTCAGATATGTCACACATTTGCCATAAATTCTGAATGTTAGCACTCTAGTTGCTCATTAGATCACTGTAGTAAAGCTACTGCTCCCCCCGGAAGCCTGCTGCTGGTATTAAAAGTGCATGTTTCAGTCTGCATATCAGAATTTGTTAATGAAATAGAAGAGGATTTGAGAAGTCACTCAAAATGTGTCCTAATTTTTCTTCTTCAGCACTAATCATAAATTCTATGGCAAAATGAACCCCCTCATTGTGTTCCTTTTTAAATTAAATGATTTAAGTGTTACCAGTTTATTCCACTCAAGATGGCTTTAGGTGTGCCATACTTTTGTCATAAGTAAGACAGTAAGCGCTCTAGTTGTTCTTAAGAACACTCTGGGACATTCTGTCATTGGGCTATACTTAGGCTACATCTGGGTGATATTTGGGCTACATTTGGGCTCTTTTTTCTGTGGTGGCCATCTTGGGAGATTTATTTGTTATGAAGCTTCCTCATTTCCTCATTTACTGCAGTCTCCTCAGTAGGAAATACTTTCAGCTTTTTACTTTGGTTCCATCAAGAAGGCATTCAGATGTGTCACACATTTGCCATACATTCTGAATGTTAGCACTCTAGTTGCTCATTAGATCACTGTAGTAAAGCTACTGCTCACCAGGGAAGTCTGCTGCTGGTATTCAAAGTGCATGTTTCAGTCTGCAGGTCAGCATTTTTTTATGAAATAGAAGAGGATTTGAGAAGTCAAAATGTGCCCTAATTTTTCTTTCTGCAGCACTAATCATAATTTCTATGGCAAAATGAACCCCCTCATTTTGTTCCTTTGTAAATTAAATGTTTTAAGTGTTACCACTTTATTATAAACAAGATGGCTTTAGGTGTGCCATACTTTTGTCATAAGTAAGACAGTAAGCGCTCTAGTTGTTCTTAAGAACACTCTGGGAAATTCTGTCATTGGGCTATACTTGGGCTACATTTGGGTGATATTTGGGCTACATTTGGGCTCTTTTGACTCTGGTGGCCATCTTGGGAGATTCATTTGTTATGAAGCTTCCTAATTTCCTCATTTACTACAGTCTCATCAGTAGGAAATACTTTCAGTTTTTTACTTTGATTCCATCAAGAAGGCATGCAGATGTGTCACACATTTGCCATAAATTCAGAATGTTAGCACTCTAGTTGCTTATTAGATCACAGTAGTAAAGCTACTGTTCACCAGGGAAGTCTGCTGCTGGTATTGAAAGTGCATGTTTCAGTCTGCATGTCAGAATTTTTTAATGAAATAGAAGAGGATTTGAGAAGTCACTCAAAATGTGCCCTAATTTTTCTTTCTGCAGCACTAATCATACTTTCTATGGCAAAATGAACCCCCTAATTGTGTTCCTTTTTAAATTAAATGTTTTAAGAGTTACCACTTTATTCCAATCAAGATGGCTTCAGGTGTGCAATACGTGTCATAAGTAGGACTGTTAGCGCTCTAGTTGTTCTTTAGAACACTCTGGGAAGCTGCAGTAGAACACAAAGGAATCAACTGACAGTCTCTGCCCTTGTTGGATGTACAGGTATTACTGAGAATGTCAGACTTCATTCTCACATGACTGAGAAAGATAATGTGAATTTACAGAAAATATGCTCTCAGTTTAGCTTATAAATCACCTTCCAAACCTCTGTGGGAAAAGCATGAGAAAATAGTTTTCTCTCAAACATGGTTCATGATATCACAGCAGAAGGCTTTTTCACATGGTAAAATCACCTTAGAACACACCACAATTCCTAAAATGAATATGGTACCATCAACAAATATTTTATAATGTAACTAAAGTCTTAAAACCTTCTATTAACTGCAATGCTATTTAATGAGGTGCTATCATGTATATTGGTCCCAAGATGGCTGCCAACACTTCTTGGATGAAGTACTGACAGCCAATCAGATCTCACGATGAGATGTGTGGTTAGGCTCCGCCCAGATATATCTATCTTTTTAACTCAAATTTTCTCAGGAACTACTGAACGGATTTACACCATTTAAGCAAAAGGCACGAGTCTGAACTGAGGACTACCTCTTTGCCAAATTTGGTGTAATTCCGTTCAGCAGTTTGGGCTGTAGCTGTGTCAACAGGTCCTATGGGAAAATGCATGGGGAAAACGCATTTTGGAACCCCCTTTTTTCTCAGCCCCCGCTTGATGAATCACCGTGAAATTTTCAGGATAGGAGCGGACCGGAGCTGGCCAAAAGTCTGGAAAATTTCACGAAGATTCGTCAATCGGCGCCAACGTTATTCCAAATAGAATGTTGCGGATTTCCTATGGAAAATTAGTCCTAACTATAACTACCTACTGGCAACTGCCAGTAGGTAATATATATATATATATATAGTTGCGCGGTGTGGCCATGGGAGCATGCTTCTCCCCCAGTTACGCATGTTTACACGTGGGCTGGTGGGAGGAGCATGTTTTGATGGCCACCCACAAAAAGGTATTTGAACAACATGTGCTCCATTGGTGGAGATTTATCGATGATGTTTTTTTAATTTGGAAAGGTACCATGGAGTCTGCCAACACCTTTGTGGAAGAAATTAATGAAAATACATTGAATCTCAAGTTCACTTCAAATATCAGTAACACCATAGTACAATTCCTGGACGTTGAAATCTTTATTAGAGAAGGCACACTACACACTAGATTGCACAGAAAAGCAACAGCCGGGAACTCTGTATTACATGCCACAAGTTCTCATCCTCGCCATCTTATTCGCAGTATCCCCTATGGGGAATTTTTAAGAATTAAACGGATTTGCAGCCATGAGGAAGATTTAAAAACTTGTCAAAAAGATACATTTGAAAGATTTTTAAATAGGGGCTATGCGGCTGTTGATTTGCACTTAGCTCAAGACAAGGCTAATAATACAGCTCTGGTTGCGTATTGACACATTGGTCATGAGGCCCAAGAATTATCAAGACTTGGCAATAATGACAGTGACTCCACTATCTCGGAATCTATAAGCAACATCAGATTGATAACTAATTATTGCAGACAAGAAAGACAGATACGTAAAATTCTATACAAAAATTGGCCAATAGTTAGGACAGACATTACTATGTCACAAATTCTGCCAAAACTCCCCCTTTTGACTTTTAGAAGGGCTCCCTCAATGAGGGATGCTCTAGTCAGAAATAGTCCTGAGGTGGTGACCTCTAATACTTGGTTAATGGCTAGAAATGTTTTTTTTAAGTGTAGTTCTTGTCGCGCATGTAAGTTTGGAAAAAATGTTTCGGAATATGTCACAGCATTTAGTTCTGATCCAGTTAAAATAAAAGGACATCTAACTTGCAGAACTGAATATGCAATCTATATTTTAGAATGCACTTGCCATCTATTATATGTAGGCAGTACGAAGTTGCAAGTTTTTAACAGGATTTGACAACACTTGAGAGCTGTGGTCAATTCCGATCCCACATATTCTGTAGCGCGACATTTAAAGTTGGTACACAAAAACAACCTCAATGACCTCAGTTACTATGTTATTAGTGCAATACCTAAAAACATTAGAGGGGGAAACAGGGAGAAAAGTTTGAGACAACCGGAGTCTGAATTTATTATGTTACTAGATACTAAGATGCCAAATGGGCTCAATAACAATGAAGATTTGCATAACTTTTTATAATGAACTAATGATGTTGAGGAATTGATCAGTTCCTGGTTTATTTTAACTGACGTTTTATCCTTAATTTTACCATGTTTTATCTAGGTTTCTAGATTTTATTTGGTTTTATGGGATTTTATTGTTAGTTTTAAGCCATCAGATTTTATTCATTTTAGACATCATTTTAAGTTGTGCAATTATATGTGATCTTTTGCTGCCATTTATTGAATTTGTCTGACTTATATGTTCCTACATGGCTACCTAGCAGTTTTGACATTTTAGGTCTGTATTCAATTTTAATTCAAAAATATCTTGATTTCCTTATTTCATTAGATAATAATAATATGATCAGTTTTGAAGAGGATGACGCGTGTATCTGTACAAACATTGCACTTCAAATCTCTTGAAACATGGAAAAACGTCTGTAACATGAATTATAAGCTGCTTTGTACTTTATATTCAATTTATTAAGTTTACTTTCATTATGCACTTTAATACTAGCACGTTACTTTGCACGATTTTGCACCATCGTTCATAACTACCGCCAAATATGCCTAATATATATTTTTATGGACTTGTGTTTTTTAAAATAATGTATTATTTAAATTGTATTACAGAATTATTCTGCTAATAGGTAAAAATGCCAGTCATCAGATGTTAACAAAAATGCATTTTGCATTTAGATATAATCATTAATAATGGACAATATGATTTCCACTTTAATGAAGTTCGATAGTTGTGAGTTGTGGTAAATGAACATTTTGTTCTTATCAAATAATCAGATTGTTCACAAATATTGATAATACTATTAAGCATTGTATGTTAAATATTAAAACAGCAATATTAGAGATGGTAATGAGCATATAGGAACACTATGTTCTAATTGGACAATTATATTCTCATACCTATCGTGGTGATAATATTTTATTTTTCAACATTGATTGGCTAATGTGTTAGCACCTAGAATAATATTTGTATTTATTTATATACATGGTAAAAAATGCAGTCCTATATTTATGTCTATTCGTAAACTGTGTTGGCAATTATGTACGCGGTTGTGTTATTAGTCAGCTTATATAAAGTCAATCATTGGTCCTGCGCGTCATGTGATCAAGACTGCCGTGGGCAGTCGAAACGCGTCAGGCTGAGCACTTGCGTGAGATTTCTATGCACTACGCACTTTAACCTGCAAACTCAATAAAAGAATTTACTCTCCACGTCGTGGTCCGTACCTGCTTGTTGGATCCCATTAAGGATTGTTCCAGGATTTTGGCTTTCCTATAATTCGGACGAAGTACAGCTGTCTTCGTCATTACGGACCCTCTCTCCATCTGAGGCTGGCGTTTTTACAGTCGGCATCACGGAAGTGAATTTGTTACGTGACCCGGAACGGGTATTTGCCGGCCGGCCCCCTGCACTCTTCATGCTGTGAGTCGGAACTGAGCTTGGCTACAGTGAAGATTTGTTCACAAGGTTCCGTGGCGTCGGAGGACACCAAAGGTACCGGACTGTCCAACCCTTACGGTAAGCAGTTCATTGGAACATACAGGCAGACATTGCAGGCGGGGAGACAGTGGAAATAGTATTGTTTATCCTTCGCAAAGATCACGTTTGGATAATTGAGTAGTGTATGCAGATTACGTAATTATGTTATCGTCAGCGGACGCGCTGAAGGACCGAGAAACAGCAGTGGACGCTCTGTTTTCTAATGTTTCAAGAGTAGAAGAAACATATATCATTCAAGATACCAATCTAAGCCACAGCAATGATGTCAAATCCCTGCTTAAAAGATTAGAAAAACTACATCGTACCGAGATGACAAAATGGTGGGAAAGGAAATCATTGGAAAAGTACAAAGAAGTTGGGAGAGTCCCGCGAGGATTAAGAATAATGATTGCGCCCTCATTTGAAAACCCCAACCCCATGATGTTAAAGGAGTGGGCAACCAACAATTTAGACGCTTCCATGAATATGGTAATAATTCTAATAAAATATGCTGAAATTGACAGAGAAAAAATACTAAAAGAAATAGAAGATGTCAATACTTTATTGGAAAAAAATGCCAACAAAGAACAAATAAAGAAAGGACGCGAAGATATACAATCCAGGCTGAACAAACATGAGGAAACTATAAAAGAAAGGAAAATCTACAAGTTTGCAAGAGACAAAAAAGACTATGAAACTGGACGAGTGTTTACATTTTCGAAGAAATTTGATAATATAAAACGTCGAGCACTAATAAGTGATGATAGTGAAATCACCATAGCATCGACCTCTCATATGCAAACCAATGAGAAGTTTTCCTCAGTTGAATCAAGCAGTGTGGATAGTAGTATTGGATCAGACGACAACATGGGTCGCAAAGCTTTACAAATCCCCACCAATTTTGCACCAGGGGAAGAATTATCTTTTTTAGTCGAGGACCGCCGGCAAACTTTGAGACCACGCAATCAAACAATGGGCCAAGAAGTAGAAAGAACCAACGGAGGAAACAGAGGCGGAAAAGGAAGCTACAGAGGAAGAGGCAAGAAGAACTACAGCAACCGAAAATAAACAAGGTAAATAGTGATGGTGTGGACAATACTGTGATTAATTTATCAGAAATAACTTTATCAACTGCTGAACAGCAGCTGTTATCTTTAGGTTTATCATTTTGTTCAACTAGCTGTTTCAAATATACACAAACAAGAGTGGATGTTTTCAAGTTTATCCGTAAGTTAAAATTGAAAAAACATTTCCATCTGAAAAGCGCAGTGAATATTGCAGCGCAAACTAGAGCACCACAACTATATTCAAATTTGCAAGTTTCAGATGTAGATACGTTGTTAACAGCACATTCTTTGATAAACGATAACAACCCTACAGTGATTTCTACACAAGAAAACCTCAGTGAAACAGGCATTATGTGTAATACTCCAGCAATCAGTCCATTCAAGCCTCCGTCCACATTTATTCCTATGATGCCAAAGGATGCGATAGATGTTTTTAGTGACTGTATGATTGAAGATCTTAAAAAATTGAACTGCAATGTTCTCAAACAGAAAAGACGCTACAATTACTCTCAACTGCAATACATTAAACTTATTCACAAGTTACAGAAGCAAACGAAAGTCATTATAAATAAAGCGGACAAGGGCGGCAATATTGTTTTGTGGCCTAGATCTTTATATTTGGAGGAAGCATGGCGACATTTGAATGATGCCAGTTGTTATAGGAAAGCTAGCTTCCAGGAATTGCGCCAAATAAAGGAAAATGTATTTGCTGAACTAATGCAATGGAAACGAGTGGGTTTACTAACTAAACATTAACACAATTTTTTTAAAAATGACCACCCTATGACCCCCATTTTATATTTTATCCCTAAAGTACATAAGAATACAATACCGGTTCCAGGCAGACCAATTATATCGGCACAGAGGAGTCTACTTGAAGCTATGTCGAAATATGTAGACTATTTTTTACATGAATCTGTGGAGAGCCTGCCTTCTTATATAAGGGATACTGGACACTTTTTAACTAAATTAAAAAATGTCAAATGGGAAAATGATGGTCATTTAATAGTGATGGACATATGTTCACTGTATACTAGTATTAACCACAGTGATGGTATTAATGCAGTTCGTTATTATCTGGACAAAAGAAGTATACATATGTATGAGCATAACAAAATGATTGTAAAAATGATTACCACTTGTTTGACCAATAATTACTTTTTATTCAACAAGGAAGTATTCCAACAGTTGCGCGGTGTGGCCATGGGAGCATGCTTCTCCCCCAGTTACGCATGTTTACACGTGGGCTGGTGGGAGGAGCATGTTTTGATGGCCACCCACAAAAAGGTATTTGAACAACATGTGCTCCATTGGTGGAGATTTATCGATGATGTTTTTTTAATTTGGAAAGGTACCATGGAGTCTGCCAATACCTTTGTGGAAGAAATTAGTGAAAATACATTGAATCTCAAGTTCACTTCAAATATCAGTAACACCATAGTACAATTCCTGGACGTTGAAATCTTTATTAGAGAAGGCACACTACAGACTAGATTGCACAGAAAAGCAACAGCCGGGAACTCTGTATTACATGCCACAAGTTCTCATCCTCGCCATCTTATTCGCAGTATCCCCTATGGGGAATTTTTAAGAATTAAACGGATTTGCAGCCATGAGGAAGATTTAAAAACTTGTCAAAAAGATACATTTGAAAGATTTTTAAATAGGGGCTATGCGGCTGTTGATTTGCACTTAGCTCAAGACAAGGCTAATAATACAGCTCTGGTTGCGTATCGACACATTGGTCATGAGGCCCAAGAATTATCAAGACTTGGCAATAATGACAGTGACTCCACTATCTCGGAATCTATAAGCAACATCAGATTGATAACTAATTATTGCAGACAATAAAGACAGATATGTAAAATTCTATACAAAAATTGGCCAATAGTTAGGACAGACATTACTATGTAACAAATTCTGCCAAAACTCCCCCTTTTGACTTTTAGAAGGGCTCCCTCAATGAGGGATGCTCTAGTCAGAAATAGTCCTGAGGTGGTGACCTCTAATACTTGGTTAATGGCTAGAAATGGGTTTTTTAAGTGTAGTTCTTGTCGCGCATGTAAGTTTGGAAAAAATGTTTCGGAATATGTCACAGCATTTAGTTCTGATCCAGTTAAAATAAAAGGACATCTAACTTGCAGAACTGAATATGCAATCTATATTTTAGAATGCACTTGCCATCTATTATATGTAAGCAGTACGAAGTTGCAAGTTTTTAACAGGATTTTACAACACTTGAGAGCTGTGGTCAATTCAGATCCCACATATCCTGTAGCACGACATTTAAAGTTGGTACACAAAAACAACCTCAATGACCTCAGTTACTATGTTATTAGTGCAATACCTAAAAACATTAGAGGGGGAAACAGGGAGAAAAGGTTGAGACAAGCGGAGTCTGAATTTATTATGTTACTAGATACTAAGATGCCAAATGGGCTCAATAACAATGAAGATTTGCATAACTTTTTATAATGAACTAATGATGTTGAGGAATTGATCAGTTCCTGGTTTATTTTAACTGACGTTTTATCCTTAATTTTACCATGTTTTATCTAGGTTTCTAGATTTTATTTGGTTTTATGGGATTTTATTGTTAGTTTTAAGCCATCAGATTTTATTCATTTTAGACATCATTTTAAGTTGTGCAATTATATGTGATCTTTTGCTGCCATTTATTGAATTTGTCAGACTTATATGTTCCTACATGGCTACCTAGCAGTTTTGACATTTTAGGTCTGTATTCAATTTTAATTAAAAAATATCTTGATTTCCTTATTTCATTAGATAATAATAACATGATCAGTTTTGAAGAGGATGACGCGTGTATCTGTACGAACATTGCACTTCAAATCTCTTGAAACATGGAAAAACGTCTGTAACATGAATTATAAGCTGCTTTGTACTTTATATTCAATTTATTAAGTTTACTTTCATTATGCACTTTAATACTAGCACATTACTTTGCACGATTTTGCACCATTGTTCAAAACTACCGCCAAATATGCCTAATATATATTTTTATGGACTTGTGTTTTTTAAAATAATGTATTATTTAAATTGTATTACAGAATTATTCTGCTAATAGGTAAAAATGCCAGTCATCAGATGTTAACAAAAATGCATTTTGCATTTAGATATAATCATTAATAATGGACAATATGATTTCCACTTTAATGAAGTTCGATAGTTGTGAGTTGTGGTAAATGAACATTTTGTTCTTATTAAATAATCAGATTGTTCACAAATATTGATAATACTATTAAGCATTGTATGTTAAATATTAAAACAGCAATATTAGAGATGGTAATGAGCATATAGGAACACTATGTTCTAATTGGACAATTATATTCTCATACCTATCGTGGTGATAATATTTTATTTTTCAACATTGATTGGCTAATGTGTTAGCACCTAGAATAATATTTGTATTTATTTATATACATGGTAAAAAATGCAGTCCTATATTTATGTCTATTCGTAAACTGTGTTGGCAATTATGTAAGCGGTTGTGTTATTAGCCACCTTATATAAAGTCAATCATTGGTCCTGCGCGTCATGTGATCAAGACTGCCGTGGGGGTACCTGCTTGTTGGATCTCATTAAGGATTGTTCCAGGATTTTGGCTTTCTCATATATATATATATTCACTGAAAAAACCATAGGTTTCACACATGTTATAGTTAGCGGAAATTTTACTGATAAAAAACTAATGAAATTCCCCCGTTATAGTTAGTGCAGGCAACTATAACTCACGCGACCGCAATCCTCTGCTGATGACATATGTGTCTTTATGAAAAAAAAATATTTGTAATATATGTATAGCTAAAAATTTATGGAAGAAGACATGGGCAAATAAGTGTCTAAATACAGTATTAGCATCAGCAGAGGATTGCGGTCGCGTGAGTTATAGTTGCCTGCACTAACTATAACGGGGGAATTTCATTGGTTTTTTTATCAGTAAAATTTCCGCTAACTATAACATGTGTGAAACCTATGGTTTTTTCAGTGAATTTGCAAGGTTTTTTAAATGCTAATTCCTAACTATAACGTGTGTGAAACCTATGGTTTTTTTAGTGAATTTGTACGGTTTTTTAAATGCTAAGTTACTTTACGCCATTCGTGGCATGCGCACCCACTTAACGCAGTTCGTTCCGTGTGCGCACGGTGCGCTTCGCGCACCGTGCGCGCTCAGTGAGCCCGCGGTGCGCTTCGCGCACCACGCGCCCACTTTACGCAGTTAGATGGGCCATGTACGCACGATGCGCTTCGCGCACCGTGCGCACATGGAGGACATATGATGCGCTTCGTTGTGAAAGGTAATATTTTAGTTTTTCACTATTATTAGATAAGCCATGCACAAATGGTGCACTTCGGGCACCGTTTGCACATGGGGTGGGGAGAGTATGGATATTTTTTTTTTAAATAATTTTTAACGTACGCGTACGGTAAGCGTAATCGGTGAAATTATCGAAAAAATGAAATTTCCGTTTTTGGCTTTAGGGGAACTTTGGGGACTCCCTCAACATGGCTAGGTGCTTAGGAGCTGTCTAAACAGCCCCTTTACATGTTTTTGCTCTTTGTTTTTTAACCCCCTCTCAGAGTGCGAGAGAGAAAATGGCGGCCGCCACTTCCTGGTTTCGACCGATTCGAATGTTTACTAAGATCTAACAGCCAATCAGAATCGCGCTCGCGCACGTCACCGTACGCGTACGGTAAGCGCACCGTAAGCTGGCTCAGATATATATATTGATTTAAAGGCTATTTTCTCAGAATCTACTGAACAGATTTACACCAAACCTACAAAAGGCACTTCCTTGACCTGTAGACTACCTCTCTGCCAAATTTCAAGGAACTCTGTTCAGCCGTTCGGGCTGTAGCTGTGTCTAAAGGTCCTATGGAAAAATGCATGGGAAAAACGCGTTTTGGGACCCCCCTTTTATCTCAGCCCCCGCTTGACGAATCCCCCCGAGACTTTCAGGGTAGGAGCGGAGCGTAGCGCCCCATTAGTTTTGAAAATTTCGCGAGGATTCGTCGACCGGCGCCAAAGTTATTCAAAATAGAATGTTGCGGTTTTCCTATGGAAACAGGGTCCTAACTATAACTACCTACTGGCGACCGCCAGTAGGTAATTAATATATATATATATATATATATATATATATATATATATATATATATATATATATATATATATATATATATATATATATATAATTCAGTCTGGCCCAAGTTCGGAGGCTCCCGGGTGCTCTGAGGCGGTGCACGCGAGGCGCAGCAGGACCCGCTGCGAGTACAAAAATTCAGCTTTTCCCATAGGGAAGTTTTTTCCTCATGCACTCCCGTGTGACGGAGTCAAAAACCACACCGGGTTTTAGATCAAATTACAGTTTCTTTATTTCAGCATACAGCAAAACCTAACGCGTTTCGGTCTCTACGGAGACCTTGCTCACAGGTAGTGTGTTTGACAAAATTTGTGCTTTTAAATAAAGGGGAAGGGGGAGAAACCAATTGGGTTACATCACTTCCTGTCAGTTGTACAGGCATTCTGGGACATGTAGTTTGTTGATTCAAAAAATAGCGCAAAACGTTGATTTTTATCTTTTTCACAAAAAGCATACTTCCAAAATTAAATTTTCTTATAGTTTTTGCATTTAACTCATGCATTTGTTGTCATACTAGGTAACATAAAGAGTTAAATTGACAAACCTCCACGAAATCATATCAAGGCCCTCCAGTGGGCAAAACCTATTTCACACTAAATTCTTTTCGTCAATTTAGATGCTGGTGCAAGAGTCCACCAATTTTTTAAAATTATAATCATACATTTCAATTGATGTGTTATTTGAACAACTTAGATAAGTATAATAAAGCCCTCTAGTGGGCGAACCATTCCACACCATAATTCGTAATTCAACGTTTCACTGTGCAAAATAAATGATTGTTCAAACATGTCCAGAATGAAGCAAAATGTGTGAGAAAAAATGTGTGAATTTGCAAAGAGTGAGCAACAGTCATTATCTGATAAGTATGTAAGTACATCTTTACAGGTGGCAGTGTAGTTCTTCATCTTGATTATGCCCGAACGGGCTCAAGGTCCGGAAATTCATAATATGTTTGGACTCTTTTTGTCTCATCACCAGTTCACGATCTCCGCCTCTTCTATTTGGTCCAACACTTTCGATTCCATAGAAATTTAAGGATTTCCAATCACCTTTATGTTCCTTCTCCATGTGTCTAGCCATGGCATTACTGCGATCAGAGTTAATTGTCGCACGGACATGCTCCAAAATCCGTTGTTTGAGTTCTTTTTTGGTGCTTCCAATATATTTCTTTAAGCATGGGCACTCAAGGGCGTACACAACAAACTGAGTCTTGCAATTAATTAATTGTTCAATTTTCCATGTTTTTTTGTTTGCCATCTGTAACTCCTTAGTTGTCTTCGCAATGCAACAAACTTTGCATCCTGAACATTTATAGAATCCTTTCGGTCTACGCCATACTTCGGGTTTTTTTGGTTCCTGAAAATGACTATGAATCAATTTGTCCTTCAGGTTTTTTGCCCTTCGATAGGTCACATTTGGGTGATCTCCTACAATTTGAGACACTGTAGGGTCCATGTGGAGAATGTGCCAGTTTTTTTTAAGAATCCTTATGATCGCTTGGTTGGCCGTTGAGTGAGTGGTGATGAAGCGTATTTTATCTGATTCGTCCTTTGTTGATTTATTTTTATCCATCAATAAATCAGTTCTATTAATCATTGTGGAGCGATTAGAGGCAATTTGAATCCAAGCTGGGTTATATTTTCGTTTTAAAAACCTATTTTTGGCTAGGTCTTTTTGTTGTTGCCAGTCGTTTTCGTTTGAACAAATTCTTTTGATTCGGAGAAATTCTCCATACGGGATATTTTGTAGAAGACTAGGTGGATGAAAACTCTGAGCATGTAGGACCGCATTTGTCGCGGTGCTTTTACGGTGTAATGTAGTATGCAATACATTGTCTTTAACGAAAATCTCTGTATCCAGAAACACAACCCTAGAGTCACTGATTGTATAGGTAAAATTTAAACCAAAATTGGAGTTGTTCAAAATTTCGAAGTACCTTTCAAATTCCTCATTTGTTCCTTCCCAAATTAGCAATAAATCGTCTATATACCTGAGCCAAGCTATGGTTTTTTGGACCGCTTGATCGTTTTCCGATCTCCATGCCCATGTCTTTTCCCATTGCCCCATTGTCAGGCAGGCATACGACGGGCTAAAAGAAAAGCCCATTGCGGTGCCTTTTGCTTGCCGGTAGATTTCATTTCCAAATAAGAAGATATTTTGCTCCAGGCACATCGAAATCATCTCCAACAGCATGTTATTATGATCAGTCAGTTGTATACTTCTGTCCTTAAGGAAAGATTTAACTGCTTCAATGCCAATTTTATTTTCAATATTGGAGTATAAGGATATTACATCCATTGTGATCAATTTGTACGTTGGTTGCCATGGAGTGTCCTGTAATCTTCTTAGCATGTCACCCGTGTCTTTTATGTAAGATGTTAAGCCCTTTACATAGGGTAATAGAAACACATCAATGTAGTTGGCAATAGGTTCTAATAATGCCCCTTTGGCGGAGATTATTGGTCTTCCTGGCGGTCTAGTGGCGTGTTTATGGATCTTAGGCAAAAAGTAAATTGTTGCCATTTTGGGGTATTTTGTTTGAAGATATTTGAATTCATCAATATCCAATAGTTTTTGTGAGACCCACAAATCCAATTTTGTATCCAAATCTTCTTTTAGTTTAGGTAAAGGGTTGGTTTTTAGTTTTTCATAATATTCCTTGTTTTCTAATTGTGAATGAGCTTCCCGCATATATGCCTCCTTGTCTAGAACAACGACATTGCCACCCTTATCAGCAATTTTAATTTTGATGGTATCATCTTTTTGCAGTGAGTTGAGAGCCTGGCGTTCTTGTTTGGATAAGTTATCTTTAGTGAATGGTATGTTTAGTTGGTAAAGATCTTTTACAACACATTCTTGAAAGAAATCAATTTTGTTCCCAGGAGGGAGTTGTGGATAAAATCTGGACTTTGGTTTTATGTTGGAAATTCCAGCTCCTAACTGTACACAATATGTTTGTACTTGTCCACCTCCTTCTTGGGGCGTTTGGCTTAGTTCCATCAAATTTACAAAGTGTTCCGCGTCCTCTATGGGAGTTTGGAGGGTCGGTTGAATGATTTTTTTTCTCTGTAATTAGCCATGTCCGGTTTGTCAATAAATAGTTTGGCAAGTTTAATCTTTCTTATCAACTTGTAAAGGTCAATTCTAGTTTCAGCTAGATTTATGCCACTGGTGGGGCAGAAATTCATGCCCCGTTTGAGAACCTGTAGTTCCAATTCACTTAGTTGTTTCGAAGATAAATTGATAACTTGTAATTCTTGATCATTAGATGTGTCATGTTGATTTGTATCGGTGTTTGCCATGTTTTGATTTCTTTCTAGAGTTTCATCATCTGGGCTTATGCATTCCATTTTTTCCTCATGTTGCGTGTCATGGTACCTACGCGGTCTGGGCCAGAAGCTTGTGCCGTATTTTCGCTTGCCTCTCCTTGTTTGTTTTGGGGTGTGTTTCCCCGTCCTCTTCCCTTCCCTCTTCCTCTTGGATTTGTATACCTGGGGGGACCCATTGTTTTTTCCCAAGTCTTTTGGTTGAAAGCCAGTTTCAGATCGCCTAAAAAAGAATTCCTTGCTCTAGCTTCTCTTTGCTCTTCTTCCCCCCCACTAAGGCTTGGTTCTGTTGAAACCATGGAGGATACTGAGGACATACTTCCAAATTAATTATTTCTGAAGCTTTCGTATTTTTTGGCATACGTGAAAATGCGTCCGTCCTCATAGTCTTCTTTATCTCTTTGGAACTTTGTTTGCTTCCGGATTCTGACACTTTCCTGTGACGCATCAACCTCATGCCCAGCCACCAGGACACAAGTAATGAATTATTAACGGAGAGGGGTGAATTTATTTTGAAATCCTCACTAGGACTAATGGAGATTCTTGTGAAACATGTTGAAATAGCCTTGGAAACAATTACTCAACAGTTAAAAGAAATGGAAAAAGAACTAGCCACAATTGACCTAAATCCTGAAATGAAAAAATTCAAAGAGGACCTGGATAAATTCATTGAAAAACATGAGGAAAGTGTCAGAATCCGGAAACAAACAAAGTTCCAAAGAGATAAAGAAGACTATGAGGACGGACGCATTTTCACGTATGCCAAAAAATACGAAAGGTTCAGAAATAATGAATTTGGAAGTATGTCCTCAGTATCCTCCATGGTTTCAACAGAACCAAGCCTTAGTGGGGGGGAAGAAGAGCAAAGAGAAGCTAGAGCAAGGAATTCTTTTTTAGGCGATCTGAAACTGGCTTTCAACCAAAAGACTTGGGAAAAAACAATGGGTCCCCCCAGGTATACAAATCCAAGAGGAAGAGGGAAGGGAAGAGGACGGGGAAACACACCCCAAAACAAACAAGGAGAGGCAAGCGAAAATACGGCACAAGCTTCTGGCCCAGACCGCGTAGGTACCATGACACGCAACATGAGGAAAAAATGGAATGCATAAGCCCAGATGATGAAACTCTAGAAAGAAATCAAAACATGGCAAACACCGATACAAATCAACATGACACATCTAATGATCAAGAATTACAAGTTATCAATTTATCTTCGAAACAACTAAGTGAATTGGAACTACAGGTTCTCAAACGGGGCATGAATTTCTGCCCCACCAGTGGCATAAATCTAGCTGAAACTAGAATTGACCTTTACAAGTTGATAAGAAAGATTAAACTTGCCAAACTATTTATTGACAAACCGGACATGGCTAATTACAGTAAAAAAATCATTCAACCGACCCTCCAAACTCCCATAGAGGACGCGGAACACTTTGTAAATTTGATGGAACTAAGCCAAACGCCCCAAGAAGGAGGTGGACAAGTACAAACATATTGTGTACAGTTAGGAGCTGGAATTTCCAACATAAAACCAAAGTCCAGATTTTATCCACAACTCCCTCCTGGGAACAAAATTGATTTCTTTCAAGAATGTGTTGTAAAAGATCTTTACCAACTAAACATACCATTCACTAAAGATAACTTATCCAAACAAGAACGCCAGGCTCTCAACTCACTGCAAAAAGATGATACCATCGAAATTAAAATTGCTGATAAGGGTGGCAATGTCGTTGTTCTAGACAAGGAGGCATATATGCGGGAAGCTCATTCACAATTAGAAAACAAGGAATATTATGAAAAACTAAAAACCAACCCTTTACCTAAACTAAAAGAAGATTTGGATACAAAATTGGATTTGTGGTTCTCACAAAAACTATTGGATATTGATGAATTCAAATATCTTCAAACAAAATACCCCAAAATGGCAACAATTTACTTTTTGCCTAAGATCCATAAACACGCCACTAGACCGCCAGGAAGACCAATAATCTCCGCCAAAGGGGCATTATTAGAACCTATTGCCAACTACATTGATGTGTTTCTATTACCCTATGTAAAGGGCTTAACATCTTACATAAAAGACACGGGTGACATGCTAAGAAGATTACAGGACACTCCATGGCAACCAACGTACAAATTGATCACAATGGATGTAATATCCTTATACTCCAATATTGAAAATAAAATTGGCATTGAAGCAGTTAAATCTTTCCTTAAGGACAGAAGTATACAACTGACTGATCATAATAACATGCTGTTGGAGATGATTTCGATGTGCCTGGAGCAAAATATCTTCTTATTTGGAAATGAAATCTACCGGCAAGCAAAAGGCACCGCAATGGGCTTTTCTTTTAGCCCGTCGTATGCCTGCCTGACAATGGGGCAATGGGAAAAGACATGGGCATGGAGATCGGAAAACGATCAAGCGGTCCAAAAAACCATAGCTTGGCTCAGGTATATAGACGATTTATTGCTAATTTGGGAAGGAACAAATGAGGAATTTGAAAGGTACTTCGAAATTTTGAACAACTCCAATTTTGGTTTAAATTTTACCTATACAATCAGTGACTCTAGGGTTGTGTTTCTGGATACAGAGATTTTCGTTAAAGACAATGTATTGCATACTACATTACACCGTAAAAGCACCGCGACAAATGCGGTCCTACATGCTCAGAGTTTTCATCCACCTAGTCTTCTACAAAATATCCCGTATGGAGAATTTCTCCGAATCAAAAGAATTTGTTCAAACGAAAACGACTGGCAACAACAAAAAGACCTAGCCAAAAATAGGTTTTTAAAACGAAAATATAACCCAGCTTGGATTCAAATTGCCTCTAATCGCTCCACAATGATTAATAGAACTGATTTATTGATGGATAAAAATAAATCAACAAAGGACGAATCAGATAAAATACGCTTCATCACCACTCACTCAACGGCCAACCAAGCGATCATAAGGATTCTTAAAAAAAACTGGCACATTCTCCACATGGACCCTACAGTGTCTCAAATTGTAGGAGATCACCCAAATGTGACCTATCGAAGGGCAAAAAACCTGAAGGACAAATTGATTCATAGTCATTTTCAGGAACCAAAAAAACCCGAAGTATGGCGTAGACCGAAAGGATTCTATAAATGTTCAGGATGCAAAGTTTGTTGCATTGCGAAGACAACTAAGGAGTTACAGATGGCAAACAAAAAAACATGGAAAATTGAACAATTAATTAATTGCAAGACTCAGTTTGTTGTGTACGCCCTTGAGTGCCCATGCTTAAAGAAATATATTGGAAGCACCAAAAAAGAACTCAAACAACGGATTTTGGAGCATGTCCGTGCAACAATTAACTCTGATCGCAGTAATGCCATGGCTAGACACATGGAGAAGGAACATAAAGGTGATTGGAAATCCTTAAATTTCTATGGAATCGAAAGTGTTGGACCAAATAGAAGAGGCGGAGATCGTGAACTGGTGATGAGACAAAAAGAGTCCAAACATATTATGAATTTCCGGACCTTGAGCCCGTTCGGGCATAATCAAGATGAAGAACTACACTGCCACCTGTAAAGATGTACTTACATACTTATCAGATAATGACTGTTGCTCACTCTTTGCAAATTCACACATTTTTTCTCACACATTTTGCTTCATTCTGGACATGTTTGAACAATCATTTATTTTGCACAGTGAAACGTTGAATTACGAATTATGGTGTGGAATGGTTCGCCCACTAGAGGGCTTTATTATACTTATCTAAGTTGTTCAAATAACACATCAATTGAAATGTATGATTATAATTTTAAAAAATTGGTGGACTCTTGCACCAGCATCTAAATTGACGAAAAGAATTTAGTGTGAAATAGGTTTTGCCCACTGGAGGGCCTTGATATGATTTCGTGGAGGTTTGTCAATTTAACTCTTTATGTTACCTAGTATGACAACAAATGCATGAGTTAAATGCAAAAACTATAAGAAAATTTAATTTTGGAAGTATGCTTTTTGTGAAAAAGATAAAAATCAACGTTTTGCGCTATTTTTTGAATCAACAAACTACATGTCCCAGAATGCCTGTACAACTGACAGGAAGTGATGTAACCCAATTGGTTTCTCCCCCTTCCCCTTTATTTAAAAGCACAAATTTTGTCAAACACACTACCTGTGAGCAAGGTCTCCGTAGAGACCGAAACGCGTTAGGTTTTGCTGTATGCTGAAATAAAGAAACTGTAATTTGATCTAAAACCCGGTGTGGTTTTTGACTCCGTCACACGGGAGTGCATGAGGAAAAAACTTCCCTATGGGAAAAGCTGAATATTTATGTATATATATATATATATATATATATATATATATATATATATATATATATATATATATATGTATTATCTACTGGCGGTCGCCAGTAGATATTTATAGTTAGGACCTATTTTCCATAGGAAATCCGCAACATTCTATTTGGAATAATTTTGGCGCCGGTTGACGAATCCTCGCGAAATTTTCCAAACTTTTGGCCAGCTCCGCTCCGCTCCTACCCTGAAAGTTTTGTGGTGATCCGTCAAGCGGGGGCCGAGAAAAAAGGGGGGTTCTAAAACACGTTTTCCCCATGCAATTTCCCATAGGATCTGTTGTCGCAGCTACAGCCTGAACCGCTGAACGGAATGACACCAAATTTGGCAAAGAAGTAGTCCTCAGTTCGGACTCGTGCCTTTTGCATATATGGTGTGAATCTGTTCAGTAGTTCCTGAGAAAATTAGGGTAAAAAAGTTAGTGATATCTATGGCCGGGGAGGATCCGCGGACCCTACCCGCCCCGTAAGCACACACTCCCCGAACCAAGCGCGCACCCTCCCGATCGTGCGCTGAATGCTAATTGGCTGTCGAGTGTCTCTCTACATTCGAAACCAGGAACTGTTGGCGGACATTTTCTGCCTCGGTAGAAGCGAGGCTGAAGATGCAAGGGGAATAAGTGTGTAAAACATATAAAGGGGGCAGAGTGGAAATACTCTGACCCTCTAGAGGCGCTTAGGGGGTCCCAGAAGGACCCCTGGGGCCCCCCTTTTGTTTTTTTTAAAGAAACGGTGAAATGCGCGCATGGTGCGCGCATCCTATCGCGTTGGATGCACGGATCCTCTCGCGGTGGGTTCGCGGATCCAAGGGAAAAAAAATGAAATTGTTGGGAGATAAAGATTAAGCTTAAGTGTTTTGTTCTTGAGTGGCTCTAAAAAGAGCCGTTGTGTTCATTGAGAGCTTTTGGTACTTATAAGTAAGTACCTATACAGAGTCTAAAGTTGTTGAGGAAGACTCTGTTTCCTTCATCAGTAAAGTGTACTCAATCTCTCCTATACATCTCTTACATATGAAAGCGCAGATTGTTATTGTAAATGGACCCCATTCTGTAGTCTCGGAGAAAAGCAGAAACAGATTTATTCACATGTTTCCTAGCTTTCTCAATCTGTGGACAAAAATGATCGGACCAGTTCCATTTCTGCATTTGGCATATGTTAGAGTACACAAAGGCAGTTTTAGGGAAAAGTGAAATCAGTTGTGCAAAGGTGTCCTTCATAAGCATTTCCAGACCTACCCCAGTCAAAGTGCCTAGGTCATTGCCACCACAGTGCACTATTATGAGGTCAGGGTGTTCGATTTGCATGAAGGATTTCACCAATGGCATCAATTGGTGCCACTTTAACCCTCTCTGTCCAATCCATTTAATGTCTACATTTGGCAAACCTAGGTCTTTGTGAATGCCTTTGTTTTCTGCATACCTTTGGCTCCAGAAAATGTAGCTGTGTCCCACAATCCACACTGTAAGCATCTTGTAAGGAGGTCTGGATGCACTCAGATGGTCTCTGTAAATGAAATGGCAGTTTGGAAAGTAAGATGTTTCTAAAAGATGCAATTTTGAAAAAAGACAAGAAATCATTGGTTGTTTAACAACCTTCTACACTGAAAGGTAGGGTGCATGTTTCTGTTTTTTAAACGCATGATTCTTATTGGTTAACAAAAAGTGCGTGAAAGGAACATTATATATGATAAGCTGATATGTTGAGAAGTCAAGCACACTTGCTGTTTTGATTAGCAACATTGTGTGTGCTGAACTTGTGACCTGTGTGCTCAGTACAGTGTTCCATGACCTGTTTCTATGGTAACGGGCAGAAGGCAGATTGGGAGAAGGGTTGAAGTTTAGGTCATTTGGAAAGGGCTGAAATGTTTAACCAATAGAAATGTGTGTTTGCTTTTGAATTTATGTGGGAAGGAATGTGATTTGATGTTTACATGTACATGTGTGGAAAATGAGAGGGAAACTTTGCAATTCTTTGGTTCTGCTGACAGGTGCACAGTGCAGAGATTCTGTATAAGAAACTCTGGTGTGTGACTGATATCTGGTGTGTGACTGATATACTTCTTAATCTATAAAACATCTTGAAAGGTGAGTTATTTAATTGTGAGGGGATGTATGTAGACTATTTTTATTTTAATCAGACTAATGTATTTCTTCTGCTTGTGTAGGGAGTACTTTTTTTTCTCTACAATCTTATTGACAGTGTATGTGCATGTAGAAACCATTTTGTGATAAGGATTTGTTTTTTTCATGTGTTTGTAGACAGATAACTATGCAGTTTTTATATTTTGGTAGAATTAGAAACCAGTCATTGTTTATGAATTTGTGAAATGAGTTATGTTTCTGCAGTAAAATGTAGTACTCCTTGTAGATGAAGAAATGTGTTTTGGTATAGTGCAAGGGATAGTGTTGTTTGTCTAGAATCACACAGAGAGCCTGTGTGCATTTGGGAACCACTGTGAGAGAAGCATTTAGTAATATCTTGTATTTGCTGACAGATAACTCTTTTAAAACCTGTCATGTTGTCAAGTTTTAGTAGCATGAGAAGCCAGTGTTTGCTTATGCGTTGATTAAATGAGTCAGGCAATGATAAAAAAGTGCACTTTTGAAATATGCACATTGTGTGCAGTTCTCTTACCACTTACATAGTAGTAAATAAGGTTTGGTAAACTCATAGGGATAGTGGTTGTTGTCTAGAATCACACTGTGAGTCTGTGTGCATTTGGGAACCAATGTGAGAGAAGCATATGGTAACATTGTTTATTTGCTGACAGATAACATTGACACTAAAGTGTAGTCGTGAAATATGTAGATTGTGTGCAGTTCCCTTACCACTTGCACTGTAGTGAATGAGTTTTGGTAAACTCCTAGGGATAGTGGTGCTTGTCTAGAATCACAATGTGAGTCTGTGTACATTTGGGAACCACTGTGAGAGAAGCGTTTGGTAACATCGTGTATTTGCTGACAGATAACTGTTTTAAAACATGTCATGTTCTCAAGTTTTAGTAGCATTAGAAGACAGTTATGGCTTATGCTTCCATTAAATGAGTTAGGTATTGACAGTAAATTGTAGTCGTGAAATATGTAGATTGTGTGCAGTTCCCTTATCACTTCCAGTGTAGTGAATGAGTTTTGGTAAACTCCTAGGGATAGTGGTGCTTGTCTAGAATCACACTGTGAGTCTGTGTGCATTTGGGAACCACTGTGAGAGAAGCGTTTGGTAACATTGTGTATTTGCTGACAGATAACTGTTTTAAAACATGTCATGTTGTCAAGTTTTAGTAGCATTAAAAGCCAGTCTTTGCTTATGCGTTGATTAAATTAGTCAGGCATTGACATTAAAGTGCAGTCGTGAAATATGTAGATTGTGTGCAGTTCCTTTACCACTTCCACTGTAGTGAATGAGTTTTGGTAAAGTCCTAGGGATAGTGGTGCTTGTCTAGAATCACACTGTGAGTCTGTGTACATTTGGGAACCACTGTGAGAGAAGCGTTTGGTAACATCGTGTATTTGCTAACAGATAACTGTTTTAAAACATGTCATGTTCTCAAGTTTTAGTAGCATTAGAAGCCAGTCTTTGCTTATGTGTTGATTAAATGAGTCAGGCATTGACACTAAAGTGCAGTTGTGAAATATGTAGATTGTGTGCAGTTGCCTTATCTCTTCCACTGTAGTGATTGAGTTTTGGTAAACTCCTAGGGATAGTGGTGCTTGTCTAGAATCACACTGTGAGTCTGTGTACATTTGGGAACCACTGTGATAGAAGCGTTTGGTAACATCGTGTATTTGCTGACAGATAACTGTTTTAAAACATGTCATGTTCTCAAGTTTTAGTAGCATTAGAAGACAGTTATGGCTTATGCTTTCATTAAATGAGTCAGGTATTGACAGTATAGTGTAGTCGTGAAATATGCATATTGTGTGCAGTTACCTTACCACTTCCAGTGTAGTGAATGAGTGTTGGTAAACTCCTAGGGATAGTGGTGCTTGTCTAGAATCACACTGTGAGTCTGTGTGCATTTGGGAACCACTGTGAGAGAAGCGTTTGGTAACATCGTGTATTTGCTGACAGATAACTGTTTTAAAACATGTCATGTTGTGAAGTTTTAGTAGCATTAGAAGACAGTTATGGCTTATGCTTCCATTAAATGAGTTAGGTATTGACAGTAAAGTGTAGTCGTGAAATATGTAGATTGTGTGCAGTTCCCTTACCACTTCCAGTGTAGTGAATGAGTTTTGGTAAACTCCTAGGGATAGTGCTGCTTGTCTAGAATCACACTGAGTCTGTGTGCATTTGGGAACCACTGTGAGAGAAGTGTTTGGTAACATCGTGTATTTGTTGACAGATAACTGTTATAAAACCTGTCATGTTGTCAAGTTTTAGTAGCATTAGAAGCCAGTCTTTGCTTATGCGTTGATTAAATTAGTCAGGCATTGACATTAAAGTGCAGTCGTGAAATATGTAGATTGTGTGCAGTTCCTTTACCACTTCCACTGTAGTGAATGAGTTTTGGTAAAGTACTAGGGATAGTGGTGCTTGTCTAGAATCACACTGTGAGTCTGTTTGCATTTGGGAACCACTGTGAGATAAGCATTTGGTAACATCGTGTATTTGCTGACAGATAACTTTTTTAAAACCTGTCATGTTGTCAAGTTTTAGTAGCATTAGAAGCCACTCTTTGCTTATGTGTTGATTAAATGAGTCAGGCATTGACACTAAAGTGCAGTCGTGAAATATGTAGATTGTGTGCAGTTCCCTTACCTCTTCCACTGTAGTGAATGAGTTTTGGTAAACTCCTAGGGATAGTGGTGCTTGTCTAGAATCACACTGTGAGTCTGTGTACATTTGGGAACCACTGTGAGAGAAGCATTTGGTAACATCGTGTATTTGCTGACAGATAACTGTTTTAAAACATGTCATGTTCTCAAGTTTTAGTAGCATTAGAAGACAGTTATGGCTTATGCTTCCATTAAATGAGTTAGGTATTGACAGTAAAGTGTAGTCATGAAATATGTAGATTGTGTGCAGTTCCCTTACCACTTCCAGTGTAGTGAATGAGTTTTGGTAAACTCCTAGGGATAGTGGTGCTTGTCTAGAATCACACTGTGAGTCTGTGTGCATTTGGGAACCACTGTGAGAGAAGCGTTTGGTAACATTGTGTATTTGCTGACAGATAACTGTTTTAAAAGCTGTCATGTTGTCAAGTTTTAGTAGCATTAGAAGCCAGTCTTTGCTTATGTGTTGATTAAATGAGTCAGGCATTGACACTAAAGTGCAGTCGTGAAATATGTAGATTGTGTGCAGTTCCTTTACCACTTCCACTGTAGTGAATGAGTTTTGGTAAAGTCCTAGGGATAGTGGTGCTTGTCTAGAATCACACTGTGAGTCTGTGTACATTTGGGAACCACTGTGAGAGAAGCGTTTGGTAACATCGTGTATTTGCTAACAGATAACTGTTTTAAAACATGTCATGTTCTCAAGTTTTAGTAGCATTAGAAGCCAGTCTTTGCTTATGTGTTGATTAAATGAGTCAGGCATTGACACTAAAGTGCAGTTGTGAAATATGTAGATTGTGTGCAGTTGCCTTATCTCTTCCACTGTAGTGAATGAGTTTTGGTAAACTCCTAGGGATAGTGGTGCTTGTCTAGAATCACACTGTGAGTCTGTGTACATTTGGGAACCACTGTGATAGAAGCGTTTGGTAACATCGTGTATTTGCTGACAGATAACTGTTTTAAAACATGTCATGTTCTCAAGTTTTAGTAGCATTAGAAGACAGTTATGGCTTATGCTTTCATTAAATGAGTCAGGTATTGACAGTATAGTGTAGTCGTGAAATATGCATATTGTGTGCAGTTACCTTACCACTTCCAGTGTAGTGAATGAGTGTTGGTAAACTCCTAGGGATAGTGGTGCTTGTCTAGAATCACACTGTGAGTCTGTGTGCATTTGGGGACCACTGTGAGAGAAGCGTTTGGTAACATCGTGTATTTGCTGACAGATAACTGTTTTAAAACATGTCATGTTGTGAAGTTTTAGTAGCATTAGAAGACAGTTATGGCTTATGCTTCCATTAAATGAGTTAGGTATTGACAGTAAAGTGTAGTCGTGAAATATGTAGATTGTGTGCAGTTCCCTTACCACTTCCAGTGTAGTGAATGAGTTTTGGTAAACTCCTAGGGATAGTGCTGCTTGTCTAGAATCACACTGAGTCTGTGTGCATTTGGGAACCACTGTGAGAGAAGTGTTTGGTAACATCGTGTATTTGTTGACAGATAACTGTTATAAAACCTGTCATGTCGTCAAGTTTTAGTAGCATTAGAAGCCAGTCTTTGCTTATGCGTTGATTAAATTAGTCAGGCATTGACATTAAAGTGCAGTTGTGAAATATGTAGATTGTGTGCAGTTCCTTTACCACTTCCACTGTAGTGAATGAGTTTTGGTAAAGTCCTAGGGATAGTGGTGCTTGTCTAGAATCACACTATGAGTCTGTGTACATTTGGGAACCACTGTGAGAGAAGCGTTTGGTAACATCGTCTATTTGCTAACAGATAACTGTTTTAAAACATGTCATGTTCTCAAGTTTTAGTAGCATTAGAAGCCAGTCTTTGCTTATGTGTTGATTAAATGAATCAGGCATTGACACTAAAGTGCAGTCGTGAAATATGTAGATTGTGTGCAGTTGCCTTATCTCTTCCACTGTAGTGAATGAGTTTTGGTAAACTCCTAGGGATAGTGGTGCTTGTCTAGAATCACACTGTGAGTCTGTGTACATTTGGGAACCACTGTGATAGAAGCGTTTGGTAACATCGTGTATTTGCTGACAGATAACTGTTTTAAAACATGTCATGATCTCAAGTTTTAGTAGCATTAGAAGAGAGTTATGGCTTATGCTTTCATTAAATGAGTCAGGTATTGACAGTATGGTGTAGTCGTGAAATATGTAGATTGTGTGCAGTTACCTTACCACTTCCAGTGTAGTGAATGGGTGTTGGTAAACTCCTAGGGATAGTGGTGCTTGTCTAGAATCACACTGTGAGTCTGTGTGCATTTGGGAACCACTGTGAGAGAAGCGTTTGGTAACATCGTGTATTTACTGACAGATAACTGCTTTAAAACATGTCATGTTGTGAAGTTTTAGTAGCATTAGAAGACAGTTATGGCTTATGCTTCCATTAAATGAGTTAGGTATTGACAGTAAAGTGTATTCGTGAAATATGTAGATTGTGTGCAGTTCCCTTACCACTTCCAGTGTAGTGAATGAGTTTTGTTAAACTCCTATGGATAGTGGTGCTTGTCTAGAATCACACTGTGAGTCTGTGTGCATTTGGGAACCACTGTGAGAGAAGCGTTTGGTAACATTGTGTATTTGCTGACAGATAACTGTTTTAAAAGCTGTCATGTTGTCAAGTTTTAGTAGCATTAGAAGCCAGTCTTTGCTTATGTGTTGATTAAATGAGTCAGGCATTGACACTAAAGTGCAGTTGTGAAATATGTAGATTGTGTGCAGTTCCTTTACCACTTCCACTGTAGTGAATGAGTTTTGGTAAAGTCTTAGGGATAGTGGTGCTTGTCTAGAATCACACTGTGAGTCTGTGTACATTTGGGAACCACTGTGAGAGAAGCGTTTGGTAACATCGTGTATTTGCTGACAGATAACTGTTTTAAAACATGTCATGTTCTCAAGTTTTAGTAGCATTAGAAGCCAGTCTTTGCTTATGTGTTGATTAAATGAGTCCGGCATTGACACTAAAGTGCAGTCGTGAAATATGTAGATTGTGTGCAGTTGCCTTATCTCTTCCACTGTAGTGAATGAGTTTTGGTAAACTCCTAGGGATAGTGGTGCTTGTCTAGAATCACACTGTGAGTCTGTGTACATTTGGGAACCACTGTGATAGAAGCGTTTGGTAACATCGTGTATTTGCTGACAGATAACTGTTTTAAAACATGTCATGTTCTCAAGTTTTAGTAGCATTAGAAGACAGTTATGGCTTATGCTTTCATTAAATGAGTCAGGTATTGACAGTAAAGTGTAGTCGTGAAATATGTAGATTGTGTGCAGTTCCCTTACCACTTCCAGTGTAGTGAATGAGTTTTGGTAAACTCCTAGGGATAGTGCTGCTTGTCTAGAATCACACTGAGTCTGTGTACATTTGGGAACCACTGTGAGAGAAGTGTTTGGTAACATCGTGTATTTGTTGACAGATAACTGTTATAAAACCTGTCATGTTGTCAAGTTTTAGTAGCATTAGAAGCCAGTCTTTGCTTATGCGTTGATTAAATTAGTCAGGCATTGACATTAAAGTGCAGTCGTGAAATATGTAGATTGTGTGCAGTTCCTTTACCACTTCCACTGTAGTGAATGAGTTTTGGTAAAGTCCTAGGGATAGTGGTGCTTGTCTAGAATCACACTATGAGTCTGTGTACATTTGGGAACCACTGTGAGAGAAGCGTTTGGTAACATCGTCTATTTGCTAACAGATAACTGTTTTAAAACATGTCATGTTCTCAAGTTTTAGTAGCATTAGAAGCCAGTCTTTGCTTATGTGTTGATTAAATGAGTCAGGCATTGACACTAAAGTGCAGTCGTGAAATATGTAGATTGTGTGCAGTTGCCTTATCTCTTCCACTGTAGTGAATGAGTTTTGGTAAACTCCTAGGGATAGTGGTGCTTGTCTAGAATCACACTGTGAGTCTGTGTACATTTGGGAACCACTGTGATAGAAGCGTTTGGTAACATCGTGTATTTGCTGACAGATAACTGTTTTAAAACATGTCATGTTCTCAAGTTTTAGTAGCATTAGAAGAGAGTTATGGCTTATGCTTTCATTAAATGAGTCAGGTATTGACAGTATAGTGTAGTCGTGAAATATGTAGATTGTGTGCAGTTACCTTACCACTTCCAGTGTAGTGAATGGGTGTTGGTAAACTCCTAGGGATAGTGGTGCTTGTCTAGAATCACACTGTGAGTCTGTGTGCATTTGGGAACCACTGTGAGAGAAGCGTTTGGTAACATCGTGTATTTACTGACAGATAACTGTTTTAAAACATGTCATGTTGTGAAGTTTTAGTAGCATTAGAAGACAGTTATGGCTTATGCTTCCATTAAATGAGTTAGGTATTGACAGTAAAGTGTAGTCGTGAAATATGTAGATTGTGTGCAGTTCCTTTACCACTTCCACTGTAGTGAATGAGTTTTGGTAAAGTCTTAGGGATAGTGGTGCTTGTCTAGAATCACACTGTGAGTCTGTGTACATTTGGGAACCACTGTGGGAGAAGCGTTTGGTAACATTGTGTATTTGCTAACAGATAACTGTTTTAAAACATGTCATGTTCTCAAGTTTTAATAGCATTAGAAGCCAGTCTTTGCTTATGTGTTGATTAAATGAGTCCGGCATTGACACTAAAGTGCAGTCGTGAAATATGTAGATTGTGTGCAGTTGCCTTATCTCTTCCACTGTAGTGAATGAGTTTCGGTAAACTCCTAGGGATAGTGGTGCTTGTCTAGAATCACACTGTGAGTCTGTGTACATTTGGGAACCACTGTGATAGAAGCATTTGGTAACATCGTGTATTTGCTGACAGATAACTGTTTTAAAACATGTCATGTTCTCAAGTTTTAGTAGCATTAGAAGACAGTTATGGCTTATGCTTTCATTAAATGAGTCAGGTATTGACAGTATAGTGTAGTCGTGAAATATGTAGATTGTGTGCAGTTACCTTACCACTTCCAGTGTAGTGAATGAGTGTTGGTAAACTCCTAGGGATAGTGGTGCTTGTCTAGAATCACACTGTGAGTCTGTGTGCATTTGGGAACCACTGTGAGAGAAGCGTTTGGTAACATCGTGTATTTACTGACAGATAACTGTTTTAAAACATGTCATGTTGTGAAGTTTTAGTAGCATTAGAAGACAGTTATGGCTTATGCTTCCATTAAATGAGTTAGGTATTGACAGTAAAGTGTAGTCGTGAAATATGTAGATTGTGTGCAGTTCCCTTACCACTTCCAGTGTAGTGAATGAGTTTTGGTAAACTCCTAGGGATAGTGCTGCTTGTCTAGAATCACACTGAGTCTGTGTGCATTTGGGAACCACTGTGAGAGAAGTGTTTGGTAACAGCGTGTATTTGCTGACAGATAACTGTTATAAAACCTGTCATGTTGTCAAGTTTTAGTAGCATTAGAAGCCAGTGTTTGCTTATGCATTGATAAAATGAGTCATGATTTGACACTAAAGTGCAGTACTATGTAGTATTGTCTTCACTGCACCAGAGCTGAAAATTAAAAAATTTTACCCAGGCAGTGTCCTAGAAGTAGTCTGATGATTTAGTCAGTTTCTAAGTACTTATGTTGTGAACCATTCATTACCAAATAGACTGCTTCAAATGTCTATGCAGTATGCATGTAATTCTCTAACCACCTACACAGTTGTTTTCACACCTTCAATTCCCTAGCCAGTATCCATACACTTCTAGGAAACACCCTGTCAGTCCCTTTGCAGTCTTCTAGTGACCCATTCAGCACCATGTAGTAATCCATTCACTGTGCCAAAAACCAAACAGTTATAAATTCAGCAAGACACTCTCTTTGTAGTACTCTAATCATTCAGTCAGTGCCTAAGTATTCATGCACTGAGCCAGGCCTTAGCACATGGACTGCTTCAAACTCCTATGCACTATGCATGCAGTCTTCTAACCACCTACAGACTTGTCTTTTACACTTTCAATTCCTTAGTCAGTATCCATATAGTCCAGCAAACATCCTGTCACTCCCTTTGCACTCTTCTAGTGACCCATTCAGTGCCAAGTACTAATCCATTCCCTGTGCGAAAAGCCTACCACTTATAAATTCATCCAGGCAGTCTCCTTGCTGTAGTCTAATCATTCAGTCAGTACCCAAGTACTCATGCAGTGAGCCGGGCCTTAGCACATGGACTGCTTTAAATGCCTATCCAGTATGCATTCAGTTCTCTAATCAGCTACACAGTTGTCTTTAGCACCTTCAATTCCCCAGTTAGTATTCATATACTTCTAGCAAACACCCAGTGTGTCTCCTTTTAGTAGTGTAATCATTCAGTCACTTAGCATGTAGTCTTTTAGTGAGGTAGGCTTTAGGGCATGAACTGCTTCAAAGCAGTATGCACTATGTATGTAGTGTTTTAATCATCGTCACACTTGTGGTTCAGAGCTATAGTTTCTTAGTCTTTTTTTATATAAAATGTGTTTGTACAGTAATGGAATACTGTAAATTTGAAAGTTATTAATATACATTTATTTGTGATTCTTTTTTGCAGATACTGTTTTTCAACGTTAAAATCGAGAAATTATGCCAGAAAAAAAAAGAAAAAGAAAAGAACAGAGACAGGAGGATTATTTGAAGAAACATCAACCACAAGTATTGAATGAACAAGATAATGTGGCTAAAAGGAAAAACAATTCTGGTAAGATCACGAAGCAATTTAATAAAAATGTTTATAGGAGCAAACAGAATGTAGAGAATGCTGCAACTTCAGAAAATGTTTTAAATAAGAAAAAAAATCAAAATAAGAGGAAAAGTAAAAAAGCAAATGTTCAGTCAAAGGAGATAAAGTATGGTAAAAGAAGACAAAATCAGTATAAGGAATTACGCAAAAAAAATATTTTACAAGAGAGTAGTGCATAATTTGCTGAAAGATGTGAAGAAATATAAAAGAGAGCTTTATTTTATAAAAAGAAGAAGCATATTGAAAGCATTGTGGAAAAGGCTTTTGAAGTAAAAAGGAAACTCTTTATTTTACTGTTAAACAGAATTCGATCACTAGATAAACCAATATATGTAATGAAGGCCAAAAGTAGGAGGAAAAGAGTTATTAATAAAAAAAATAATTTGTGATGTTTTTTTGGGAGAATGGAAACACAGTTCTAGTTCAGAGGCTTTTTTTAATGAAGAGAGTTATTCACTAAGTGAAAAATTATTGTATGCAGTTGACACCAGTGGTAGAGGTTATGAGGTTAGTGATGGTTGTCCAATGGAGAAAGAGAAAATGGTTGAAAGAAATGCAGAAGAAGTGATAGCTGATGAAGTTTTAGGGAGACGTGCTAAAAACCCTGTGTACACTTGGGATTGCAGTAGTGTTTGTAGTGTACGACAGGAATCTATTGAAAAATTATGTAGTTTTTTACGAGTCTATACTAAAAAAAGTGTAAAACAAAAGATTAAGCTGTTGCAAGGACTAGACCCTTGCAGAGTGAGAAAACATACTGGTTTGCAAGGTCATTCTCTGGCTTGTCTTTCTAGGAAAGTTTGTGAAAGTGTTTTTCACCATTTCAGAATGCTGGCAGTACATCATACTCAAATGCGGAAGTTAGTGAGAAGGTTGTATTATGCAAAAAGTCCAGCACTAAAGTTAAGTGAGTTGAACAGTTCTCTTTTACGTGGGTCAGTTTCAGATGTGAAGCAGGTCTGTGAGGATATTGAGTTTTTTTACTTTGGGCCTCAGCAAGAGAGTGAAGAAACTGACACATTAGTAGAACAAAATGTTGAAGACAATGTAGAACCTGTAATTACAGAAAACTTTGAGGATGAAATCACAAAGTTTAAGGTAATTTCAGGTGAAAGACCAAATGTTTCTTGTATTTGTTATTGGCGAAGTCACTATAAAAATCAGACTAGGGGTGTCAATCTGTATTTAAAAAGTGAAATATAAGATAATGATAAGTGGATGGAATTTGCAACTTATTTGTTGGTAGATGATTGTTTTGATTTGGGATGTGAGCAGCGTATTTGCAAATATTGTTATAATAAATTAGATGAGAATAAAATGCCTGCTAGAGCTGTTCATAATAATCTAGAGTTGGCTGCTATTCCTCCAGAGCTGATTGATTTAAATACGTATGAGTCTATTCTGATACAATGTCTTCACCCGTTTCAGGCTATTGTTCGTATGGAGCCCAAAACAAGTAAATTACCTCCATCAGAGTTGCAAAGAGGATTGAAAGGAAGAGTTGTGTATTTACCATTAGATTTAAGGAAAAATGTTGAAACTAGTGGTGTAGATCATGCAGAAAATGAGCCACTACTCATTCTAGTTAATGGTGTTCCTACTAAGAATAAGAAAATCTGGCAAGAGTTAGTGGATGTTAGAAAAGTGCAAAAGGCATCATTGTATCTGTTAAAAAATAATGAGTACTATAGAAATGTGTTTGTTGGAGAAGAAGAAATAGATTTAGCAGAAGATAGTGAAACATTAAGTGAACAAATTGAAAAAGTGGACATGTCCAGATGTGAAGAGATCTATGAACATTACAGTGTACATCCACATCATTCCAAAGAGGTGATGGGGAATACAATTGAGTTGTTTCAAATGAAAAAAGCAACAGGAAGTCCCATGAGTGTATGGGAAGAGAGTTTGGAAGCTCGTTGTTTCCCGCAGTTGTTTCCAACAGGAAAAGGTGGACGATATGATGAACGTCCTGTGCAGATTCCTGCATCTGAATATCGGACAACAAGATTATATGTAGAAGATCCAAGATTTCGACAATGTATCCCTTATATGTTTCATCTTCTGTTTGAAAGTGACTTGTCCGGACTTTCAAATGCAGTAAATCACATTTTAAAAACTGGAATGCATCTTCAAAATGTAACTGCAAAGGATTTTATGGATAAAGTGCATCAGATAGATGATCATTTAGAATCTCAGTTGATTAATCTGATGGCATGTCAGCGTGGGACTAATGAATATTGGTTCCGTCGACATGGAGAACTAAAATGCATGCTACGGAACTTGGGAACTCCTACATGGTGTGTTACACTGAGCTGTGCTGAGTATGCTTGGGATGATTTACTTGAACTTATTTGAGAGGTAAATTCCAATGTAAAAAATATTGAATACAAGACACCTGGAGAATTGTGCTCTTTGGATCCTGTCAATGTATGCAGATATTTCAATCATAGATTTGAGGCTATGATGTCTTTCATCTGCAATAAAAAGAATCCTCCTCTTGGAGAAGTTGTGGATTTCTTTTGGAGAAAGGAGTATCAAGCAAGAGGTGCTCCTCACATACATATGTTGTTATGGGTCAAGGATGCCCCCAAATTTGGAACACATTTAGATGAAACTGTTTTGTCTTTCATTGAAGATTATGCTACATGTGCTCTTCCAAATAGCAGAGAAGAGAAAAACTTAAAACAACAAGGCTTACGATTTCAAAGCCATAGGTGTGGAAAATACTGTCGATGAAAGTACAAGTCAAAGGATAAGTTCTATACCAAATGTCGTTTTGGAATTCCACGTCCTGTATTAGCCAAAGGTAGAGTGAACAGTTTTATGTCAGCTGTACGACATACCATCACAAGAAAGTCTCCGAAAAACACCTACAACTTAAGAAGAAGCGGAGAATCAAAATACATAAATGACTACAATCCAGTTATTTTATCCATGTGGAACGCTAACATGGATATTCAGTATGTTGCGGACAATTCCATTGCTGTTGCTCGATATGTAACATCTTACATTACTAAATCAGAAAAGACTGAATTGAAAGAAATGTGGGAAGAGATTTCTCACGAGAAGACTCTAAGTAAGAAATTATACAGTTTCAGTTTGAAGATGTTATCGCATCGTGAAATTGGAGCATATGAATGTTCAGATCGGTTATCATCTGCAAGTCTGTATTCCAAAAGTAGAAGAATCATTTGGGTGAGTCTAGGTCTTGCAGGAATGCGAAATCGGGTACTGAAATCTGTTCAAGAAATTGAATATTTAGCAGAAAATGACCCTGAAAGTACAGATATTTTGAAAACCAATATGTTGGACACATACTATCCAAAGAGAAGTCATCATCTTGAGAACATGTGTCTCTATGAAGTGCTGCAAAACTACACTTTTAAACGGAATATTACAGAGAACATCAACGATGGAAAATATGGAGTGATTGGTTCTGAAGGATGTCTGGTGAAACAAAGGAAAGGAAATTTTATTAATTACAGAAAACTGAGTTGCGACACTGCTGACAAAAGGGAATTTTACTATTTAGCCCTTTTGCAAATGTTCAAACCATGGCGTTCTGAACTGGAATTACTTGGAGATTTTCCCAGCTATGAAGATTCATTTAATGCTTGTAAAGATAGCATACAATGCAGTGCTTTCGCAAATTGTGTGAAAATGTTGAATGATGAAATTGATCAAGAAGCTACAATTGCAGCTGAGATTGCTAGAGACAGTTCTCAAGACAGTCAAAGTTCTGCTGCACTGAGTCAAGATCCACTAGGACAACCAATTGTTGAAAATGAAGCAGCGATTGCAATGAATGAGGTGGAAACAGCAATGTATCAAGCACAAGAAGATGCAACACAGTTAGGAAACTTGGAAGAGCAACTAAATGTTGAACAGAAACAAATATATCAGCAAGTGAAAGAGCAGATTGACCATGGATTACTTCATGAAAATAGAGTGTGCTCATGTACATCATTTCAACCTATCCGAATGTATGTGAGTGGTCAAGCTGGAACAGGAAAGAGTTTCTTAATTTAAGTAATTACAAGTTATCTGCAAAAAACAACTGAGTCACATTTGTCTTGTGTTGTCACTGCTCCAACTGGGTTGGCAGCACATAACATTAAAGGAGTTACTTTACATCATTTACTAATGCTGCCAGTAGAACATGAGAACAAATTGGAATACCACAAGCTATCTGGAGAAGCTTGTTGTGAAGTTTCAAGAGTGCTGAAGAAAATGAAACTTCTCATTATTGATGAGGTGAGCATGGTTTCAAACTTGATGCTTGCCTTTGTGCTTTTAAGAATGCAACAAATTCTGAAAACAGAGTATGACGTGTTATTTGGAAGAAAACACATCATAGATTTGGAGATCTACTGCAACTGACACCGGTAAGAGGACAACCGATATTTAAAACACTTGCCCATGAAGATACCAGAAAGTCTCTTGGCAGTGTTGGTAACGTGAACATTTGGAGTAATTTTGAATACAAAGAACTGACAACAAATATGCGACAGGCAAATGATGCTGAATATGGAAGTATTCTTCAAGATATAAGAATTGGAATTCTTTCAAAAAAAGGGAAAGAAGCTTTGGAGAGTCGATTACTTTGCAATGTCTTTCCAAATGAAAATGCAGTTGCTGCAAAAGTGAACGTGGAAATTGATAAAAATAAGTCAGTGATTTGCTTAATGCCGACACTGCGTGAGTGTTCAATATTCAACGAAGAATTATTAAAATTGGAAAATGAAGAAATTGTTAAAATGGAAGCCATCGATAAAATACTACATGAAGGAATCACTATTATTTTGACGGGTAAGTTGAGATCAAAACTAGATTGTTTAGAAAAAAGATATCTAAAACTGCTGGTTTGGAAAAGACACTGTATGTGTGTGTAAACTGTCAGGTAATTTTAAGGCGTAATTTGGATGTAGAGAAAGGTTTAGTTAATGGTGTAATGGGTAAAGTGGTGGATTTTGTGAATTATCAGAAAAAAGAAGGAATTGAATTTAAAAAAATTAAATTTGATCAGATTGATGAAGTTAAAGAAATTGGTCGTTGTTCAGTTCGTTTTTTGCTTGTTAAAGATTTATATGTCCGTAGGAAACAATTTCCATTTTCTCTGGCATATGCAGTGACTATTCATAAATCTCAAGGATTAAGTGTAGACAGTGCATTGGTGAACATTGGATCTACTGTATTTAAAGAGGGTATGGCATATGTTGCTTTGTCGCGAGTCAGAACATTATCTGGTTTGTTTTTGATTGATTTTGATGAGACATAGGTTACTGCAGATGCAAACTGTGTAAAAGAGTATAATAGGTTAATAAGGGTGTATGCTCCAAATTTAGGTCAATATCCTGTATTTGAAAAGCGTGTGGTTGGTCGAAAAAGAAGGTTAGAGAATATCTGTACTGAAGATGTCAAGAAGGGAAAAGAACAAGATAATGTTGCGATTGCAGGTAAAAAGAAATTGTACACTGTTGAAGAGATTGTTGGTTATCAGTTTGAAAATAGTTCTGGTGTCAACTGCTATGCTAATGTAGTGGTCAATGTTGTTTTATATCTGGAAGGTTTGCAAGCACAAATTATGCAGAATCAGGAAAAAAGATTGTGTTCTCTGTTGTATTCTGTTTATGAAAAATTGACAACAGATAGAAGTAAAATACAATCTGTTTCAGATGTTCGTAATCTTTTGCATGTGTGTTCTGGTTCTACACAATTTACACAAAATATCCAACAAGATGCTCAGGAATTTTTTATGTATATGTTTACAGTTTTTGAAAATGAAGGTGTAGAAATAGAAAATATTTTTGGCCTTTCTTACAAATGGGAACATTATTGTGAAAATTGCATGTATACATGTAGCACCAATGTAGACACTGAGAGATTTCTGTATTTAACATTACCAGACTGTAAATCAGTGTCTTTCAATAAATTAGTGAAAGGTGCAATTCAAAACATGGAGTGTAGCCAATGTAAATCAGAAATGTTATCCACATTATTCTTAACAAAATATGGAAAATACATAATTTTAATGATGCAACGTTGTACAGCTGATGGAAGAAAATTGGATACTTTAATAAAGCAGTTTGTAGCAACACAAGTATCAATATCAGGAAGGACTTTTGTAGAAATTGCAATAATTTTCCATGATGGTCCTTCCACCACATCTGGACATTACACTGCCTATCTAAAATGTGACAAAGGCTGGACACTTTGTAATGATGCCCAGTTGGTTTTCAAACAACGTTTGCCTAGGGAATTACAAAATTCCTACCTCATATTTTTAAAGCCAAAGTTTTAGGAAGATAATTCACTCTCTGAGGAATTTATTATTATAATTTAATAGGACTTGCGTTGGACAATTTACATAAAGAAGAAGTGCAAAAATACCATTTGGCCTCAAGGAAAGGTATATTTTTGAATTATGGACTTTTTGGTGGTCATTTATTCGGTGATTATTTTAATGCGGCAACATTCCCAGTTTTTATAGGTTAAAGTTATAAAATGTAATCTGTAAGCATTTCATATATGTACGATTTGTATTTTCTGGTATTTTACTGAGAATAGTATGTTGTTTTTTTTTTAACAATCTTTCTGATTGTTTTTTTTTTGCCCGCTGTTAAGTGATGAGCACCATTGAAATCACTATTTCTAGTGAAATTCAATATATTCTGAGAACAGCAAAAAAGGCAAACAAATTACTTTGTGGAAATTATGTTGTGTTGTAAAACATGTATTATTATATGTTATAAAGTTTTTTTTTTCTTTCACAGATCCAAATTTTAAAATAAACAATTTTTAACAATTTATATTTGAATGAAAAACAGCAAAAAATGAATACCATGTTTTATTTCTATTACTGTGAAGGTAAGTTTAACTAAGTCTCAATATGCAGAATGAAGAGGCCTGCAAGAAGCTACAAAGTTGAAACACATTTCTAAAAACACTCTGTTTATGTAGTTTTGAAATCTGACCATAATCAGATATCATGTGACCTGCAAAAAAAGAGATTTGAGGGGTTCATAATATTTCACGTTTTTAGCTGTTGAAGGACCGCAATCATTTCAATCATTCTGCTTTGAACATCTTTGCAGACAAAACTCTGTACTTACTTTTATCATTCTCAAGGAAATTTAAAAACGGAAATATGTCACTTTTTGTAACATAGTTATTGTGCAAGATACTCTTTTATATTTACAAAGAGAGGAAAAGGCACTCTGTGCACTTTTTATACTCCATGTAAATACAACCTCATCATTTAGACCACTTTGTGTTGAAAGGGTGTTCTATAAGTGTTCTTGTGCATGATTGCACTTAATACTCATAGAACAAGAAACATGTCTAGATTTATCATAAATCATAAATCTCGATATGTGTGTGAATGGTGCACCATTCTACAATTGGTGTAGGAAAGCACAACAAAGAGAATTGTTTTAATTTCTCCACATTTTTATATCTTCAATGCATGCTGAAATGTTCAGCATACATTGAAGGAGAAAAAGGCATTTTCACATAGTTTTTGTGCAGGAAGGTGTGTCTTCCTGTAGAAAAACAAACAGCACAGATATCCTTGCACTATGGTGCAAGGGTGCCTGTGTCACCACATGGCTGCAGTTTAAGCAGCCGTGCAGACAGAAGCATAGATTTGCAACATATTTATGTACATATGTTGCATCCCTGTGCTTCGGAAGTACTACAGCACACTGCAGTTATAGAGGTTACTGTTAGGCCTGGGCTAAAATTTCGTTTCGTTCGCGGAAATTGCGATAATTTGACATTTTCGCGTTCCGCGGAAAGCGCGAAAATGTCAAAATTTCCGCATTCCGCAGCTTGGCGATAATTTGTTTCTTGCTCGCGCTGTAAAATAATACATTCTCGCGCGCGCGCGATCGCCTTACCTGAATCCCTGCGTTCGCCGACATGTTTTCTTGATCCGGTCGCGTTCTCCAGGAGATGCTGTATTGTTTTTAGCCATTTGCGCTGTCTCGCGACAGTTCGCGCCCGCAGTGACGTCATGCGTCGCGCGATCACGTCTTTCTTCTCGCGATCATGCACCGCGAGACAACTGAAAACAAGATGGCCGCGCCCGCGAGCAACCACATGGGTAAGTTGGCGAGCCACAACCATGTAGAAAATCTCGCGAACATGCGGGATAAAAACTTCCGCATCTTCGCGATATTTCCGCGTGTTTGCGATAATTTTTAACATTTTCGCGATAATTTGCGAAAGTGGATTTCGCAAATTCCGCCCACCCCTAGTTACTGTGTGATGCTGCAGCACTTCCTTATAGTTCTGCACTTATACATTCACCATACGCTACTAATGCATTCATTCAGTCAATTACTACACATACATTCATCTAAACTTTCACACACTAACAAAGAAATTTAGCTCTTTTTTTAAACCAGGAAAGTTAGTTCTTACAAGAACTTTTTTTTATCTTCTTTCTTCTTTTATATTTTTTTTTTTGGTTTTTCTAACAATTTTGTGATTTTTTTGGTTTTTCTGAAAAAAAAAAACAGGAGAAACTAAAGAATGAACTTCAGGGAACAATAAAAAAACTTTAAAAAACCTAGCAGATCAGACCGATCGACTGCTCGCCATAGCACAAAGTCTTAGTGCACTTAGTGCAGAGCACTTTTAAAAATTGAAATTGAGGACGGATGTCCAAGGTTTGGTCTGATGGAGGCACTCTTGATGTGCTCGGCTGCGATGAGGTGGATGGCGCAGGAGCAGGAGCGTTTCTCATCCGTCGGCACTCTTCTTTTGCAAGATTGTTTGGATGAAGGGTCCTCATGTGCTTCATCATACTTGCCGTGCCGCAAGAGTATTTCTTGTTAGAATCCCCTCTCGATAGGACTCTTTTGCAAATCTTGCATGTGACCAAGGTGGCATTGGTTTTATTCTGCCCCTCGGGAAAAGTAAAAAATGTCCATACCACTGAAGAGAAACGTTCTTTGCGTGGTAACTCCGGCAAAAATTCATCCTCAGAAGTATGAGGTGATGCAGGTGATAAAACTCACTACACAGAGAAGAACTACAACAAATTATTATTAGTTACAAGGCAATATGATAGTGACAAGGAAACAGTTATATCCCTCACTATCTAAAACCCAGAGGTATAGTAAGAAGGAAAAAACATTATTCTTATAATACTGCCCTCACACACTTTGCAGTGTCATGCTTCATCATTGGGCCGCGTCAAACGCCCCCGTGCAGACCAACACAGAGGGCAGAGGGCAATGTTTTTTAGAATGAAGTGTATAGTGGTGAGGTTGCAGAAAGATGGACAGTGTCAACAGAAAACACAAATAGTGAAAACAAAAACAAGGAACATTTTTCCCTAAAGAAGGGACCACAAAGTGCAGACATAAACACTTAAAACTGCCTAAGAGGGGACTGTCTTCAATTTTATTCCTGTCACCCCCTGGCAGGATTAAGAATAATCTCTCGGGATAGTTAGGGGAGGTAAAGACCCCTAGATCCCTGCTGCGTTGACCAACATGTTTCTGCCACTATTAAACGCTCATGTGAGTCGTACTGGCATTCATCAGGGTGTTGGTCCCTTTATTCTCTGTTCTACACCCCTATTTGGGGTTTTTTACCTTCTATCGACAAACAGCCAATACTGCTTACGTCCTGTACTCTGGATAATTTTCGAGAGCGAACAAGTTTCTGAAAGAGAAAGTAGAACATATACTCTATCGTTCTACTTCTCTCCTATACCTTCCTTGAAAATAAATTTCCTCTAGACTGCTATACCACAAAATACCATGTCACCCAGGATTACACCCCACTTCACCCCTTGGTGACTATGACACAGGAAAAAAGGCAGGCATCCATTGCACCCGTGATGTAAAAAATGAAAGTTGTTTTTCACCCACCTAACTCCACTCAAAAACACACAAAAGCAAAGTTGTGATTGTAAAGCGACATGCTACTATTTGCTTGCAAACCATAGCACAAATTAATACCCTTAGTGTGAAAAGAGAGAAAGACTTACAAGGGTTTATTGGAAATTCTCCAAACCCGGGACCGTTGTGGGACCGTGGTCCTGTTGTCACACTCTATTTTTCAAACGAACAGGAAGGAATATGCAGAGCCATCATTATATCAATTCTACTTCCCATTCTTTAAAAGTTCGCCGCAATCAATTAACTGTCATGCTCCATACATTATCGTTACTTACTACTCCAAAGACTCACGGCACTGATAATCCTCACATCGGTCCTCCGTCGATACTGACGGGACCGAGTTACCTTCCCTTTAAAGGTAGTGCGTGGACTGCCTCTTCCGGTATGGACTCCCCAAACACTGTGTTGTTTAGTACTTCCGGCCACCCATAATAGGCAACAGGGAAGAAGGACATCTGACGGACGCGATTCTCCCCGTAGGGATCATACCCGCAGAGATATTGGAAGTACTAAATCCCCAACGATTCTCAAGGAATCTCCGTAAGGGTCCTTATTCAAAAAATAAAAGATTCCTTATTTCTCTGTCTCCATTCTGTTGTCTAGAGTCTAGAACCACGATCAAACTCTTAGTCCCCCACACAGCACCTACAAAAATAATAGTTTACCAATTACTCCTATATTGCTCGCATCGGGTGGAGAGATCAGTGGAAAAGCAATGTCTTTCTCAGGACAATCCGATCCCTCATAGGGTCAATGCCATGACGGTCAACCAAATCCTATCTTCTTTCCAATCCAAATCCATCTTCTAACAACATTACTATACATGATCTTAAAACTCAAGAGATATTAGATATCTTTAAAGTCACGCTGTATTCTTCTATTTAGCTTCATTTTTTACCTAACCCATACAGATGGAACCATGGGATAGAGTCATTTAAACCCCTCGTACTGCTTTTAAGTCTGTTTACCCAACGCTGTTCTCTAATAACCAGGAAGCTGGCAATATCAACTGTATTGGGTGGTATAAAGGGTTTATCTAGCACTGTCCACCTTAGATCTTGTTCATTATGTTTTTTTTCTTGGAAATGAGCTGTTAGTTTTGTGTTTGTTTTTCCGCATCTTATTGTGCTCAAGTGTTCCAAGATGCGAGTTTTTACTCGGCGTGTGGTCATTCCGACATACAATAAGCTACACGGACACCGTATCAAATAAATGTCATTCTCGGTGTTACATGTGGTATGTTTTCTCTGCTCCCATGGGTGGTTAGTCCCAATATCAACCTTTTTTCCATTCAAGGACAGGGGGCAAGCCCTACAAAAGCCACAAGCATAGTGTCCCATAACTGGAGGCAAAAAATGTTCCTGGTGACATACACTGTTGCCAACCATCGGTGATCTCGGGCGTGTATTGACAACAGTGTCTTTTATACTTGCACTTTTTTTTAAAGAAAACAGTGGGAGAGGTTGTTCCAACCCATTGGAATTCAAAATCCTCCAGTTCTTTTGTATTATCTTTTTCATGTGGTTAGATGCTGTGTTAAAAGTCGTAACACAAATGCTGCTCTCAACTCTTTCTTTTTCTTGTGTTTGTAGGAGGGATTCCCTGTTGCAATTTCTTGCTCTCTTTTGCGCCTTAATAATTACTTTCTCCGGATAATCTCTGTGTTTCAATTTCTCACTGAGGACACTGGCCTCTTTTTTGTAATCCCCAATTGAGGAACAGTTCCTACGAAGACGCAGGAACTGTTCATAGGGCAAATTTTCTTTCAATGAGCAGGGATGGAAACTCTGAAAGGATAGCAGATTGTTTCTGTCAGTAGGTTTATGAAAAACACTACTAGCTAAACCTCCATTTTCTGCTCAGATCCAAAGGTCCAGAAAAGGTAGCGCCTCATTCGTGAGTGTACTCGTAAAAAACAAAAATGGATTTTTGTGATTTAACCAATCCATAAAGGTTTCTGCCAAATCTCTGCTACCTCTCCAGGGGCCATATGTAGGTAGCATACAAGTTACCACTTCTTAAATACCGAACTTTACCGATTCGGTATTTAAGAAGTGGTAACTCGTATGTAGGTAATCATTCGGTAAATATTACCGAATCGGAGAAATTCGGTAATTACCGAATCGGTATTTACCGATTCGGTAATGAGGCATACCTTCCCATTGATTGAATCAATGGGAAGGTATGCCTCATTACCGAATCGGTAAATACCGATTCGGTAATGGGGGGAGCACATTCAAGGGTGGCAGGGTGTCACATTGACACCATGTTGCACCCCTGATTCCTGCATGTGTGCACATGTGGCGCACATACATGCCCTAAGGGCATGTATGTCTGCCACATGGCACTGTTAGTCCAGCAAAATATTGCTTTTTGCAATGAATTCGGTATTTAGCACCAACATATATTTGGTGCTAAATACCGAATTATTTTCCCTACACATCACTCATTTGAGTGTCACCTACATCTCATTTCAGGATTCGGTATTTACCGAATGGGTAAAATTACCGAATCGGTAATTTTACCGATTTGGTAAATTACCGAATCCTGAAATGTTCCCCCTACATAGCAAAAGCCTAAATACCGGTCGGTAACGGTATAATTACCGAAAATCGGCCGTTACCGACCGGTATTAGGCTACCTACATATGGCCCCAGATGATGAAAACATCATCGATGTACCTGCGCCATACCCTAATATGTTCTAAAAAGGGGTTGGTTGCTGAAAATACCATCTCATTCTCAAAATTCGAAACATAAAGGCATGCCAAACTAGGGGCGCAAGAACTCCCCATGGAAGTTCCATGGGTTTGTAGATAGAAACGGTCTTCAAACTTAAAAAAGTTTTTTGTTAGAGCCAGTTCCAAAAGGCTCAGGATAAACGCCCGTGGTGTGTTGTAATTCCATTCCTCAGCAAAGAGTATGTTCTCAATAACCCTCAGTGTTTCTTGCTGGGGAATGTTCGTATACAACGACTCAATATCGAGTCCCATCATCAGATCTTTGTCAGGATCGAATTCCAAGTCTTTTATCAAATTTCAAACCTCTCTTGTATCTTTGAGATAGGCAGGCATTTTTTGGACAAGGGGGCGTAGAAAGACATCGCAAAATTTAGACAATGGTTCCAAAATCGAGTTGGTGCCTGACACTATCGGCCGTCCAGGGGGGGGCCGTGTTGGTTTATGCACCTTAGGCAAGATGTAAAAGTAAGGCACAGTAGGATGTAATTTACAGAGGAAGGAAGCTTCCTTCTGACTGATCCAGTTGTTTCCAACTGCCTCTTCTACATATGTACTGATCATAACTCGTAGTTCCTCCGTTGGATCGTCAGGCAGAATTGCATAATTTCTTCTGTCATCCAAAAGACGGAGACATTCCGTGTTATACACATTTCTGTCCAAAATCACGATCGCTCCACCCTTGTCGGCAGGTTTTATTATTAGTGTAGGGTCATCCCTTAATTCATTCAGGGCTTCTCTTTCAGTTCTGGAGAGATTCGAGAATGATTTATTCTTCTCGGAGGTTTCCAGCAGTTCAACATCCCTCAATACTGCCTGTTCGAAAACACCCACCTCTGGGGGTAATTGTCCTACACTAGGTACAAAGGTCGAGTGATTTTTTAGCCCTGTGTCATCACCTTTGTCATGTACCTCCTTATCCTCAAAAAAACTTTCAAACAAACACTCCGAAAGGTGATGCCTGCTGCCCTGAAGCCATTTTTGGTTGAAAAAAGTTAGAGCTAAGTGTAAACTTAGTCTAAAAAATCTTCTTCTCTCCAAAGATGTGGTTCTCCAAAGAAGCTCAAAGAAGAATGATTGAAATGGGTGGGGTCTTTCAGTAGTTAGAACAGGAAGTGTAATGAACCAATCAAATCTCTTTTTTTGCAGGTCACATGGGATCCGCGCACCGTGCGCTTACGCAGCACGCACCCAGCACGCATGCGCGAAATTGAATTAAAAAGAAATATAGGATTAGATGTCAAAATATATTAGTTTTAAGACTAGTTTAGAGTTTGTCTTCAATTAATATTCACATGAAATACATAAATATGTTTTTTTAAATGTTAAATACTTTGCGGGACCCGCGCACCCACCGCGTCATAGACCCAGATGACGCATCGCGGAAGCACGTAAACGTCGCGTTACGTACATCGAACGTGTTGCGTATAGGCTGGGAGTCGCGTACTGGTCGCATTGAAATCGCGCACTAGCCACGTACCCGACGCATACCATGCGTGGATGCTATCGCGTAGGGATCGAGAATGGTGCGCTTAGGGTGCGCGGATCCAAAAACACGGAAAAAAAAATATAAAATAAAGTTTTGCACATATAGTTAAAAACATATTTTGAAAAATATAAAAAAAAATGTTTGAAAAACCCATTAAGTTCAAATAATATTTTTTAATTTTTAAAAGAATTAATTGAAAAAAGACATTTAAAAATGGTGATAAAAAAGTATTTTTAAAAAAAATTAATTAATGAAATGACACACTGAATTTGAAAAATATAGAAATCCAATCAAAATCATTAAACATGATATCTTCAGAGATAAGTTATAGATCGGAATTAGCATTTAAAAAACCTTTGAAATTCACTGAAAAAAACATAGGTTTCAGGCCTGATATAGCTAGGAATTAGCATTTACAAAAACCTTTGAAATTCACTGAAAAAACCATAGGTTTCAGACACGTTATAGTTAGGAATTGGCATTTAAAAAACATTAGAAATTCACTGAAAAAACCATAGGTTTCAGGGGCGTTATAGTTAGCTGGACATTTCCCTCGTACAAAACCCTAGAAATTCCCCTGTTATAGTTAGTTCAGCTAACTATGACTCGCGCCCCCGCAATGCACTGCTGATGACGTCACATATTACATCACTCATGACATGGTCAGTGACATCACTGATGACATCACATGTCTGCGCAGACTACGCCAGGCGAGACCTAAACATTTGCCTCTATCAAACAATATAAATACAACCATTTGCACCAGTCCCCTGGCTTGTGAGAGCAGATGTGAATCCGGCACTGTTTGGTCAGGAGTCAGGACAAATATCCATGCCACATTCCACTGAAAAGGTTTAAAGGTGCACAAAGATGCCCTTGAAGTCTATCACTGAGACACGCGCTGACTGTGTCAAGATGCAGCAAATACTTACAAAGATAATGGGTCAGTGGTCCTGTTAATAAAGCATCTCTGCGAGAGCGGGGAGTGTTAACTTGCATGAGTTTTTGCATTTAAATGTCTCTTTCTGCTCCAGAATGCGGACAGATGAGAAAGACGAGGTGTGAGCCCGTGTTACTTTAACCCTTCACTGGGGGTTGTTTTTTGAAAGGTAGTTTACAAGCGTTGCTATTTTACTAACTCCTGCCCTTTAGTCCGCCTGGCAGGAGGACCAGGCATTATCTCCCTACAAACCACTCTGATCCATATTCAAAGATACGGAGAACCCAAAATGGCTGTTCATCTGTTGCAAGGCTATTTAGTCTCACCCATTTCAAGAGATGCAGGTGAACCAGTATACAGAAAAATAAATAAATTCCACATTTGTAAAGCGACTTATCACCCTTAAGTGTGTCGAGGCGCCGGGTGCTGTCTGGAAGTGAGCTATCGCCCAGAGTCACATGATGCTGAGTTGAGCTGCCACCAGTGCCAGGGATCGATCCATAAACCCGCGCTCCAAAGTCAGCCACTCTGGCTGCTGCACTACACCTATCCCACCACAAGAAGCCCACAATTAGGAATTGGGCTTAAGAATATCGATTCAACAAATGCAGTAATGGAAACCAAAAGGATGTATGAGTTTGGCCTCAAGCATTGCCAGAGTCAGAGACTTACTGGGGTTAGGAGAACGGCTTCTGCCACCAGAAAATATGGAGTCTAAATGGGGTTAGGCGTAAGCGGAAACAGATGGTGTCCGTGGGATTAGAAGTAAGGTTTTAGCCACTTCCAGCCACTGATCTCGACTGAAGTTATCACCAAACTCGAGCTGTTGCCGGGGACCGCTAATGAATAGGATTAATGGAAGGGGCTCAGCTACTGCTACACATAGAGAATGGATTAAGTCAGGAGTAAGGCATTAGCCGTTACCAAAGCTAGATATTGAATGTGCTCAGAACTAAGCTTTCGATCCCAGTAAGACCTTACAAAGACGTGTTTCACTTTGCCAGAGAAGAAAGAAAGTGCCACCTGAATGTTAAAAAAATAGCATAGAGGAATATAGTGCATTATTAAGCATCAACAAGTGGCACTAAAAAAATAAAACCTACTTAATTTTAAAACTGTACCATAGCCAGTACTAATCATAGAGAAGCAATATAGTAAAAGAAGACTGTAAGGAAAACCACTAGCAGCACAGTTATGCTACAAACAGTGTAACAGTATGCTAAAGGCAGTGGGACAGTTCAAATCTGCAACTGCCTCTGATACTTGCGGAGCGACTGATAAACAATCACTGACAAAGCCAATAGGTCTAGTCTATGTGGGAGCTTTTGGCTTTGCCAATGTCTTTCTGCCTAATTGTACAGCAGCATGACTGCTGTTCAGTATGGCTAAAAATTAGCGGTGTGATGTAGAGTGGTATTGAGTAGAGTGGCCTAGAGGACAGTGGCGTAGAGGAGAGCAGAGTAGAGTGGCGTAGAGTGAAGTGGAGTGGTGTAGAGCAGTGTAGGATTTTCTCCCAACTTACCCCCGACATTTCACACATTTACTTAGCCCAAAATGCACCCTTACGTCTAAATGGATACGTGGATGCATCTTGCATTATGGAACAGGCACAGCGCTAAAAGCAGCTGAACACAAAAAGCGAGCATGAGTGGCTGCTCACGATCCCTAAATATGCTTTTGCGTTGTGATTTATTTCCCCAAATTACTCTTAATTATGCAAGGAGGCGTAATTGCGTAATTAATAGTAATTCAGCGTCCAAAGTAAAGCAGAATTACCAAAATTCCAGCGTAATTAAAATTTCACCGAGGCCTAGCGTAGAGTAGAGTGACGTAGAGTGGAGTGGCATAGAGTGGCATAAAGTTGAGTGATGTAGAGAGGAGTGACACAGTAGAGTGGTGTAGAGTGGTGTAGAGTACAGTGGCGTAGAGTAGGAAAGAGTGGAGTGTTGTAAGTGGAATGGCATGTAGTGTTGTGGACTGGCATGGAGTGGCGTGGGGTGGAGTGGCATAGAGTGGAAAGAAGTACAGTGGCCTGGAATAGAGTGGTGGAGAGTGGGTTGCAGTGGTGTAGAGTGGTGCAGAGTGGAATGTATTGACGTAGAGAAGATTGGAATACAGTAAGGTGGCATAGAGTGGAGTGGCGTAGAGTAGAGTGGCAAAGAGTGGAGTGGCATACAGTGGAGTGGCATAGAGTGGGGTGGAATGGCATAGAGTGGCGTGGAATGGCATTGAGTACTGTGGAGTGGCTTAGACAGAAGTGTCCTAAAGTAGTGCGGCATATTGTAGAGTGGCATAGATTGGAGTGGAGTAGAATGGCATGGAGTGGAATGACATGGCATAGAGTGGAGTGGGGTAATGTGTCATTGTGTGGCATTGAGTAGTATAGAGTAGCATTGTGTGGAGCGGAGTGGTGTAGAGTAGAGTGGAGTAGAGTAAAACAGAGTGGCATGGAGTAGTACAGTTGTGGGTGTAAGTAACTTAAAGAAGGAATCCAACTTAAAATCAATGCAAAGGTATGATGCATAAAAGGTATGAATGGCTAGAAGTCAATTAAAATAGGTGTGCAGTGGCAAGCATCATTAAGGTGTAAATATGTTGTTAGTGTGGCATTTATACTTTAAAGCAACTTAATTCAACTGACATAAAATGTCATTTTATTTTAGCTGTACAAGTAAGCCAACAGATGAAAGCATAGATAAACAATCCCCAAAAATGTATTTGAAAACAAAACAAAGGGAAAAAGCAGTACGATAACTGAAAACAGAGGAAGTGTCCTAAAACTCGAACTTCAATCACAGTGTGATCAGCGGACGACACTAATTATGTTGAATCAATCTGTACTTGGTCCATGCTCCATAGAAAGAAAGGGAAGTGACACCCGACATGCGTTGGCCAACTAGGAGGCAGCAAAGAAGAGTGACAATAAAGTAACCATATGGTAAGCATTGGGCGGGCATCAAGTCCTTTATTGGTAACATTGCCTCTCGCAAGCAAGAGCGCATGCAGTGCATACACTGTCACAGATGAGAACTAAAAAGGGTACAAGATTGCCACCTAACTCTTTTTTCCCATTTTAAAAGAATAATAGTATTGCTAAATTCCATTCATCACTCTGCAAAGGATATTGATGTATAATTTCAATAATATACTATTGTCTAAACTAACAGCCTGATATAGAGTTTGGTGGCAGGGTACCCATTGAAAATGCAGCAGAGTAACCTGCTCGCCAAACCCCCGGTCAGTTTGCCTCATTTTGAGATAGGTGGACCTTCAGCATTCTATTGGCAGAGCTCCAGTTATTTCTGTCGGCAGAATACTTCCTCCAACTGCCCCATAGAGTAGGGACCATCAGAGGAAGATCCTTACACCATCAGCCCTATTTAAAGTGGGCGCTGTAATGCCTTTGTTTCCTGTCCGTCACATCCAGGAAAAACTTGGTGGTAAGGTACAGGTAAAAAACAAGAATGATCCTCAATCACTGGAAGAAAGCACCCAGGGTTTGTGGGTTATTACATTTTTGTGTTTGAAAAATAAACTGCCACTATGGGAGTTTCTCCTCAAACCTCAAATTAGACGGATATACTGCTCACCTTATTGCAAGTGCATTAGGGTATAAGGCTCTTGTATTGAGGGGGACGGAATATCTGTCACATTTTTGATGGAGTACCTGCCCGCCAAATTCTAAATCAGGCCCCCAATATGTAGGGAGATTAATAAAATATAAGTGTGACATGAAATGTTTGGTCGGAAACCAGATAAAACAGCTATTACAATCTTAGGGAAATGTTGTATAGCCGGAGTCCTTCCTTTCAGAGAGATCTCCCTAAGCTGCGACTCGGCTTGAGTTCTGTGGGAATAAGTGAAAAACTTAAAAATATCACATGTGCTACTAGGATAAATGGCATTACAAAAAAAATCAAAACTCATTTTCTTCTGAGAACAAAAGCACACTGCATGGACTAATAAACATGTATTTTAACTATCAGTGAGGTGAAGAATACCACCGAGCAGTCACTTAAGGGCCCAGCTTCAGTGTCATGATGGGGGAGTTATGGTTCAAAAAGATATTTCACAGGAGACAAGATCTCAGAAGTGGACAAAAAAGTATTTCAGAATGTTGTTTGCACCATCAGAGTCTATTTCCAGTAAGGGTGTTTTTTTTTCAAATGACCACTCAAAATAGAGTTCTTCATTGTTTCCATAGTGCTGAATAATGTTTTAATAAGCTTTCCCATATTCTTTTTCAGAATGGGCGCAATGGAGCAGGCGAGACGATTGACACGCATACACCTTAAGTCTGCACAAATATACCTACGTGGGTCAAACCAAACAGATGGCAACCCTAATTTGGAGCCCTCTGGGGCTTGGTGCTTCCTCGAATGTGCAGCTGTCTGACTACAAATCCACAGAAACAATTTACAAAAGTGTTTGTTGTGTGCGTGTTTTTTCCTTTCGTGGAGCTGTTGTTGCTGTTTTTCTTCACAGTGTATCCATCTCCAGAGTAAGCGCCGACGCTCAGGGCGGGTTCAGTGAGAACACGTTCGGATCCGCATCTCGCCCAAGCCCAGGGCTGGAGGAGCGCTGCTAGGCCCTGCCGCAAAAGCGGGCCACACCCTTAGCGTAGGCCCAACAGTACTTGTACGGCACCGATGAGAAAAGCGTGGACTGCATTTTACAGGCTTTTAAGGTGGTGTGTCGTGGGAAAATCCCACGCAGGTCTCTCCAATTAGTTTACAAGGTTTCAAAGCTGAAAAAAGGAATTCAGCTCGTTGCTGTTCCATAAAATATACGTAATTAATTATGAAATGCAAGCACCGAGCCATTTGAGGACACAGCCGATCTGTGGATCAGTACTGCAGTGTTTGAATACATCTACAAGACTGTCACAAAATGGCTGCACTGTTCCATCATCCTTCTGAAAAATGCCACCACATAGGTTAAGAGAACTTATGGGATGGCAAAATTGCAGTACACTCCCACTAGACATGTAGCCATCCTGAGCATTACTTTACTGTTTCCCCCTCTGAGAAAAGGCCCCGGGCAGGAAAGACCTGAAAGAGGAGACACTGCCCCTTAAGGCTGGCTTGCCTCCCAGACGCTTCCTGCTACCTCGGGGCTGGACAATGGTGGCGCGCAGTGTGAAGTCTCACAAAGTGCTTGCCCATCACAAGCAGTACCTGCTCCTTCACAGTAGGAGCCGTCAAGGATGGGGGGGGCTGAATCCGACCTGAAAGTGATTTGATTCAGCTGCTGTCTACCATGTCGTAGTCTGGTGATGGGCAACAGCAGGGATTCAAAATGCTGCCCCATGTCCTTCTAAATGCCTCTCATCAAACATAGGGCTGCGGGGCTGCTGAGAAATGTGACTGCGTATGCCGCAGCATCAGGTCCTCTCACACTCCTTTGTAGAAGAAAACACATTGAACCACCAATGAAATGGCATCATGCACTGAACCACAAACCAAACCTATTGTTGGAACTTTGGCACACCAGAACTTTCGGGATCTCTTTTTCCAGCTACATTGGTTGAAGAGTATTTTCACATCAGAGACAATCAGATCTAAAAATCTGCGTAGTATCATAAGCTTGAGGACACAGTTCCATTTGCAGCGCAGCACGCCACATCTTTTTGACTGTCTCAACCAGGATCCTGTACTTGGAGTTCCATTTTCCATGCACTGCCTATTTATTAGGAGATACTGAAATTCATACTTTTAGATCTCGCCTAGCGTTGCTGCGCACATGTGGAGCACGCTCGGCGAGATTTATTGCAGATGAGTAGTTTTAGAAGAGGGCTTGCAGCCCCGCCCCTTATTTCCATTGGTTGGTGTCACCATTTATGGTAAATGTGGCCTGCCATTGGAAATTAGGGTTTTTGGTGGACGCCCTTTGCCCTCCGAGCAGGACTCGTGGCCTGCATTGCGTCTGTCTCAAAGCAGTTTCTTATCTTTATGGGGCCATGTGTTAGAAACACATGGCCCCATAAAGACAAGAGTGCATTAATCCCCCCGCGCCTCATGCCACCAAGCTCTCTCCTAATTAGAGCTGAGAAGGCAGGATGCGAACCCCCCTCTCTACATCCCTCCTCCCTCATATCCCGGGCCTCTCTCCCTCCATCCATCTCTCCCTTCACCGGCGCCTCCTCTCCCCATCTGTCTTCCGTCAGCCTGTCTCTTCCATCTCCGGAGCCCCCCCTCCTCACCTCCCTTGATCCCCTGCCTGGGGGGATTCATCGCTCTGCACTCCCCTGCAGCAGGGCCTGAAGGCACATACGTCCTACACTGTCTGCCCCAGCCCCCCTCACTGCCTCTCGCTACTCGATGCGATGGTGATACCTGGAGCGACAGGTAGGCTGGACATTTTATTGACATGGTTTTATAAAGCACCCACCAGCCTCATGGCTTAAATCACACAAACCAGATGCTTTACAGAGCTGTGGACAACCGTCCCGCGCTTCACACTGCAAGCGCCCTCAGCAGCTCTTTCAGCCTCTCCGCAAATTGTTTTCATGTGATGCTATTTTACATGTCTGCTTTTTATACAGCGCTCTGAACCCTGTAGGTGACATGTTCGCGCTATACAATACTCCTCAAATAAATAAATAACACAACTACGAAGAGGTGCCTAAAACAAGCCAGAACTATTGGCTTTGACGATGCTTGTTAGCATTATCAAACAAATAAGTTACAAGGATGAATTTGTTGAGAATATGTCAATATTAGTGGCGGAGCAAAGCCGTAGAGGCCCTAGGAGTGTACTGTCAAGAGCCCCCGTATCCTATCACCCCCACCGGGCTTATCAAGAAATATTTGGCATCAGTGATTTACAAACTGAAGCCAAGGAGTGCTCGGTGCGTGGGGGCCCCCAGGGCACAGTCACGAGGCTGCGAGCACAGCAGACATGGCATGCAGAGGTGGGGCCTCTGGGCTGTTAACGATGCTTTTCTTGCACCGCACCAACGGCCCTTCTTACTGGTAGTTTTTATCCTTCACTTTTCTCCATCCCATCTTTCCGAGTCTGCTGCCCATCTTTAGCCTGATTCTTTCATCACCTTTCCTGCTTTCCCCACATCACCCAGCCAAGCTTTCTTCCAACACTGCTGCTCCTCGTCAATATACTGAAGCCCACTCTCACAGGCGCTGCTGGCCTTTACCTCTGTCACTCTTATTTCTGTTTTTCATGGTTTTCCCCCCTCCCCCACCCTGCTCTCTCTCACAGTTTTCCTCGCTGCCCCACCCTGTTCTCCTCTCTCTCACAATTTTCCTCACTCCCCCATGCTGCTCTCCTCTCTCTCCCAGTTTCCCTCAGTCCCCCGCCCTGTGCTACTCTCTCTCCCTATTTTCCTCGCTTCTCCACCCTTTTCTCCTCTCTCTCACATATTTCCTCATTCCCCATCCTGTTCTCCTCTCTCACAGTTTTCCTCACTCCTCCATGCTGCTCTCATCTCTCTCCCACTTTTCCTCACTCCCTCATGCTGCTCTCCTCTCTCTCCTCTCTCTCCCAGTTCTCCTTTTAACTCCCCTTCTGTCCTCTGGTTTCATCCATTTCTTTGAGTTTCACTTCAAACACTCAAACTTATGTCTCTTGTTCTCTTGCCTCTGCCATGTTCCCTGCACACCTCTGCTACTTGTTCTAACAATTTTACTCTCTCATCCATTTCTCCTAGTATTCTTTGCACCTCAGTCTCTCAATAGTTCACTCTATCTCTTCCAATATTCTGCTTACCTCCCACTCTCCTTTGGTAAACGGTATCTCTCTACTATCTCACTCTCACCTCATTCTCGCCCAGTTTCACTCCCACCCTTCCGCTCATTCTCCCACCCTACAGCTCATTCTCCCTTCCACTTATTCTCCCACTCTACCGCTCATTCTCCCTACAACTCATTCTCTCTTCTGCTCATTCTTCCCTACCAGTCATTCCCCCACCTTACCGCTTATTCTCCCACACTACAGCTCATTCTCCCTTCCGCTCATTCTTCCACCCTACAGCTCATTCTCCCTTCCGCTCATTCTCCCACCCTACAGCTCATTCTCCCTTCCGCTCATTCTCCCAGCCTACAGCTCATTCTCCCTTCCGCTCTCCCTTCCGCTCATTCTCCCACTCTTCTGCTCATTCTCCCACCCTACAGCTCATTCTCCCTTCCGCTCATTCTCCCACCCTACCGCTCAGTCTCCCTACTGCTTATTCTCTGTTCTGCTCATTCTCCCTACTGGTCATTCCCCCACCTTACCGTTCATTCTCCCACCCTACTGCTCATTCTCCCGCCCTATCGCTCATTCTCCCCACCACTTATTCTCCCTACCAATCATTCTCCCACCCAGCGACGGCCCGTATAGGGCGTGTTACCGGGGGGTGACGTGGGGCAAAGGAGGGGCAGGGTGGGGGGTTGCAAAAGGCGGCATACAGCCGATTGCAGGTAAGTTACGAAAAAAATAAAGAAAACGAATTTTGTTGCGCGCGCTGCATCGCATTTGGCGAGAGGGGACTGGAGACCCAGTGCCGATGCGAAGCTGCCCCTCCTCTGCCCCACGTCACCGCCACGGTAACATGCCCTATACGGGCCGTCGCTGCTCCCACCCTACCACTCATTCTCCCTACCACTCATTCTCCCTACCACTCATTCTCCCACCCTACCGCTCATTCTCCCACCTCACCGCTCATTCTCCCACCCTCGTTCTCCCACCCTATTGCTCATTCTCCCTACCACTCAGTCTCCCACCCTACCGCATATTCTTCCACCTTACCACTAATTTTCCTACCATACAGCTCATTCTCCCACCCCCATTCCCCCATCCTGCCGCTCATTCTTCCTACCGCTCATTCTCCAGCCCTACCACTCATTCTCCCTTCCCCTGTTTCTCCTACCCCCTCAATCTTCCACCCTACCACTCATTCTCCCACTCTCCCACTCATTTTACCCCCCTACTGCTCATTCTCTGGCCCTACCGCTCATTCTCCCACCCTGCTTCTCATTCCTTTGCCCTACTGCTCATTCTCCCTCCCTACTGCTCCTTCTCCCACTCTACTGCTCATTCTCCCAGCCTCCTGCTCATTCTCCCTACTGCTCATTCTCTCACCCTCATCCTCCCACCATCATTCTCCCTATGGCTCATTCATCCACCCTATCGCTAATTATCCCACCCTACCACTCATTCTCCCTACCACTCATTCTCCCACCCTACAGCTCATTCTCACACTCTATCGCCCGTTCTCCCTACCCCTCATTCTCCCAACTACTGCTCATTCTCCCACCCTACTGCTCATTCTAACACCCTATCGCTCATTCTAACACCCTATCGCTCATTCTCCAACCTGACTGCTCATTCACCCACCCAACCGCTCATTCTCCCACCCTAATTCTCATCCTCCCACCCTCCCGCTCATTCTCCCACCCTCCTGCGCATTCTCCCTACTGCTCATTCTCTCACCCTCACTCTCCCACCCTCATTCTCCCTATGGCTCATTCACCCACCCTATTGTTAATTCTCCCACCCTACCACTCATTCTCCCTACCTTTAATTCTCCCACCCTACCACTCATTCTCCCTACCACTCACTCTCCCACCCTACAGCTCATTCTCACACCCTATCGCTCATTCTCCCTATCCCTCATTCTCCCAACCTACTGTTCATTCTCCCACCCTACTGCTCATTCTAACACCCTATTGCTCAATCTCCCTACCGCTCATTCTCCACCCTGACTGCTCATTCACCCACCCTACCGCGCATTCTCCCACCCTATCGCTCACTCTCCCTACCGCTCATTCTCCCACTCTACCACTCATTCACCCAGACTACCACTCATTCTCCCATCCTAGAGCACATTCTCCCACCCTACCATACATTCTCCAACCTGACTGCTCATTCACCCACCCTACCGCTCATTCTCCCACCCTATCGCCCATTCTCCCTACCACTCATTCTCCCACCCTACCGCTCATTCACCCACTCTACCTCTCATTCTCCCACTCTACCTCTCATTCTCCCACCCTAGCGTTTAAAAAAAAATTGTTTTGGGCACGTTGTTATTAAGTGATTTTACTGAAGTACGGAACGTTGAACCGACGCTAAGACTGGAACCTAGGTGTCCCGACTTCTAAAGTCAGCAACTCTGACAAGAAGACTCCGCTTTCATTCCCGTATGGCTTGTTCCCCTTAGCGCTGTCAGCGTTCTTATGGCAGTGTAAAGCACTATACAAAAAACAAAGTTCTCTTGAAGTGCCAATCCCTGCGACATCAGACAGTCATGGACTGCACTTCACCGTCGCCCGAGTCCAGAGTGTCCCTGAGGTGCAAGGAAGTCAGTCCCGAGCTGCACTGACGCAGAAAAGGTAAATTAAAAATGCTTTATCAACAGCTTCCCCAAAGCCCAGGACACTTCCCCCCCACTCCAGCCCCGCCACCTTGGTTTCTAATGTAGCGCGAAATCGACCCTAAAGTATTGGGCAGCGTTACAGGAGCACCAGTAACTTTACAGAAGGACACACACGTTTGTTTTTTTTTTTATTCTTTTGGGCAAGTTGATATTAAGTGATTTTACTGAAGCACGGAACGTTGACCCGACGTTGAGACTACAACCTAGGTGTCCTGACTTCTAAAGTCGGCAACTCCGACTAAAAGACTCCGCTTTCATTCCTGTATGGCTTGTTCCCCTTAGCGCTGTCAGCGTTCTTGTTAGAGTCGGGGATCTCTGGTTGGCGCAAGGTTGCCCTTGTGTCAAGCAGGAACCCTCTCCTCCACGTCAGGGCGCAGGATAACCCCTCGCGAATGACCCTTGCTCACCCTCTAGGTGCGTGGCGTGAGCAGCCAAGGCGATTCCTCAGGCGTTGTTGGTTAAGCACTTACAATCATACACACAGTAAATACATCAATCCCCCCAGAAACGGACACCAGACTTGGATATATATAAAAATACGCTTCTTTATGTAAAAATAGGTATATATCTCGGCAGACTTATCACAAGACCAATAACGTTTTCGCTATGCCACCAGGTTATAAAGCAGGCAAATGTTCTTTGTTCGTAGCTTCAAATGGAGACCTTGTAGTCTCTTGCAAATGTTACTTGTGGTTCCAGTACTCACAGAGATCGGCTCCTGCGAACGGGGAAATAAGGCGTTGCGGGCCCCGAGCCCGATACTGGAACTTCTTTCGTGATGTGGAGAGTCGGCACAGGTCGGTGCGACTCTCAGCTTGGGAAGTGTTCTTGGGTCCTCAATCAGCAGGTGTGGGCAAGTAGGCAGGCGCGGCCAGCGACCCTTTAGCACGGCGGTGCAGGAGGGTCTCCACAACGGGGGCGGCGCGGCCTGAGATGTCCGGGGATAGCGAAGCGGGGTCGCAGGGCACGGTCAGTGCAGCTGTTTGACCCGGCGTAGATCACAGTCGTCGGACGGTTTCCGGCGGGAGGGGTGATAGCACGGTCAGCGCGCTCCAGTAGCAGGCGGTGACAGGGATGCAGGCGGCCTGGCCCGGGGACAGAGAGCTGCTCGGGACGGAGCGGGGCTCTCACGGGTTTGAGGCAGGCGAGCTTCTGAGTGTCACGGCCCTAGGAGGGGCGATGAGGGGCGCAGTCTCTTTTCCAGCGAGATGCACACACGGCTCGAATTGGAGGACGAGCAAGAATGTTCAAGCACAAAGTAGCAAAGTCTTTTCAGTAAGTCTCTTCCTCTCCTTTCTCAGCAAGGCAAGCAGCAGGCCAGCTCCTCCAGCGTCTTCTTCTCCTTCTAGTCGGGCAGAGGTTCTTTGTGGTAAACAGGATTCTGATTTCTTAGGAGCCAGGCTCCTACTTTTATACCATGATTCTTTTGTTCTTTAGCGCCAGGGGGCCTAGGCCTGGCTCAGTCCAGTTCTGGAGCACTTTGTTATGGTGACTCTGCTCTTTCCTTTCAGCAGCAGGGCAGAGACATCAGCCGCCCCACAGGGGGTGGCGCCGGCTTTGTGGTGGCAGAGCACAGGGCTATTCAAGAGTCAAGGTGTACTCCTCCCACCCATCCAGGTGTCACCTCTCTACCCACCACCTGGTAGCCAACCTGTCTCTGGGGATCCCCCCACCCTGCTCCTTACTGTTGCCAGGCAGAACACACACACACAGCAGAGGCGGACTGAGATGGTCAGGTCAGTAAATACTAACTTTCTAAAAGTAGTATTTACAAACCCAGGATACTAAAATAAACTTGACTACAAGAAGTATTTTATTATTCTGAGTTCAGGCATACTAAACTTGACACTTCTACCATGCTCTCTGAGTCTACTGGGGTCACAGCGTTGGCGTGATCCCGGCAGCCCATTCTGGCCTATGGAGAGCAGGTAGCCTTCAATAGTGAAGAACGGAAATGGCTGTAATTCACTACTAAGACATGCCACACACATCAGGGCATGTCCTACCTTATGCCTACAATGCACCCTGCCCTTGGGCCTACCAGAGGGGTGGCTAATATGTAGGTAAGGGAAGGTTTAGGGACTGGCAAGTGGGGGCACTTGCGCAGTCAGCGCGACGGTCCCGGACCGCGCACAGGGTCTGCGGTGGCAGACCCTAGACACACTTTACAAGGCCGCTTCCGTGGGTGGCGCAACCAGCGCTGCAAGCCCACCAGCAGCATTGGCATTCACAAGCCCTGGCACCCCCGGTGCACTTTACTGGGGACTGACAGTGAATCCAATAAACCAATCATGAACATCAATTACAGGTACACTTTACCTAGGGAGCACTTGCACTGCGGCACGGATTAGCCGTGGCGCAGTGCCCTGAGCGGACAACACCAGCAAAACAATCGAGGCACACCATCAAAAAGTGGAAGGGAAACTCACGCCAAGGTGCCAGGTCTAACACGTGTCCCCTCCAGCTGAAATGTGGGGAGAACTACCCTTGCCCAGGGGGTTCCTCGTCACTAAGGCGGAAATACCTGGACAGACCGTCAGCGTTGGCGTGATCTGTACCAGGACGGTGTTCCACCGTAAAGTCCATACCCTGTAGGGAGATGGACCACCTCAACAGCTTCGGGTTTTCACCCCTCATTTGCATCAACCATCTGAGGGGCCTGTGGTCCGTCTGAACCCGGAAGTGAGACCCAAACAAGTAGGGTCTTAGCTTCTTCAGCGCCCAGACCACAGCAAATGCTTCTCGCTCAATTGCACTCCACCTACTTTCCCGTGGAAGTAACCTCCTACTGATGAAGGCTACGGGTTGGTCCCAGCCCTCCTCAGTCATCTGTGAGAGGACAGCCCCTACACCATGCTCTGAAGCGTCTGTCTGTACTAGGAATTCCTTGGAGAAGTCAGGGGCCAAGAGCACGGGCGCCGTGCACATGGCAGTCTTCAGGGTGTCGAAAGCTTTCTGACAGGTGTCAGTCCAAATCACGTTCCTGGGCTGCTTCTTAGAAGTCAGCTCTGTCAAGGGGGCAACGATCGTTCCATAGCCCTTGACAAACCTCCTGTAGTACCCAGTGAGCCCCAGGAAGGCCCTCACTGCGGTCTGCGTCTTGGGGGGTTCCCAAGCCAGGATGGTCTCAATTTTGGGTTGCAAGGGTGCCACCTTGCCACTCCCCACTTGGTGTCCCAAGTACACCACGGAACCCTGCCCGATCTGGCACTTGCTTGCCTTGATCGTGAGGCCTGCTCGGCGCAGCGCCATCAACACTTCCCAGAGGTGGCGCAGGTGTTCAGGCCAGGTGGCACTGAACACTGCGATGTCATCCAGGTAGGCGGCACTGAACGCATCCAGCCCAACCAGTACCTGGTTGACCAACCTCTGAAAGGTGGCAGGGGCATTCTTCATCCCAAATGGCATGACTCGGAACTGGAAGTGCCCATCTGGTGTAGAGAATGCTGACCTCTCTTTGGCCCCTTCGGTCAAGGCGATCTGCCAGTACCCAGACGTTAAATCAAACGTGCTGAGGAACCGGGCAGCCCCCAGCCGATCAATGAGCTCATCAGCTCTGGGGATGGGGTGCGCGTCAGTCTTCGTTACTGAATTGAGTCCTCTGTAGTCCACACAGAACCGGAGTTCAGGTGTGGCTCCCGGCGCAGCAGCCTTTGGGACCAAGACCACGGGGCTGGACCAAGGACTGCTGGAGGACTCAACCACCCCTAGCGCAAGCATCTTGGAGACCTCCTCCTTGATGCAAGCTCTGACCCTGTCAGTTACTCTGTAAGCCTTGTGCTTCACAGGTAAGCTGTCTCCTGTGTCCACATCATGGACGCACCAATCTGTGACACCAGGAACCAGGGAGAATCGGTCGGAAAACTGTCCCAGCAAGTGGCGGCAATCCTCCTGTTGTTCGGGCGTCAGGGTGGGTGAGAGGTTAACTCCATCCACTGACCCATCTTTCTCAGAGGCCACTAAGAGGTCAGGAAGAGGCTCGGTCTCCTCTTCCATTCCATCATCAGTGGCCAGCAGCATGCCCACTTCGGTCCTCTCTAAGTGGGGCTTAAGGCGGTTAACATGTAGGACCCTCAAAGGGTTCCTGGGAGACCGCATGTCCACCAAGTAGGTGATAGGACTTTTGCGCTCCACAACCTCAAATGGACCTGTCCACTTATCCTGAAGTGCACAAGGCTCCACTGGGGCCAAGACCCACACCTTTTCTCCAGGTTGAAGCTCTACCAGAGTGGCATTCCGGTCGTACCACCGCTTCATCTCCTCCTGGCTGGCTTCCAGATTTGCCTCAGCAAGTTGCCTGAAACGCCGAGTCTGGTTTCGGAAGGCCAGCATGTAACTGTATACATTCTGGGGAGGTTTCCTGGGAGATTGCTCCCAGCCTTCCTTTACCAAACTCAGAGGTCCTCTTACCGGGTGACCATACAGAAGCTCAAAGGGGCTGAATCCTAGAGACTTCTGGGGCACCTCTCGGTAAGCGAAGAGCAGGCATGGCAAGAGGACGTCCCACTTACGCCTCATCGGACCGTCCAGGCCCATGATCATGCCTTTGAGGGTTCGGTTGAATCTCTCAACCAACCCATTTCCTTGGGGGTGGTAAGGAGTGGTGAACTTGTAAGTTACCCCACACTCCTTCCACAGGGATTTCATATATGTGGATATGAAATTGGTCCCCCTGTCGCTCACCACCTCTAGAGGGAATCCCACTCGGGAGAAAATTCCCATCAGTGCCCGTCCCACCACGGGGGCCGTCACTGTCCTCAGAGGGATGGCTTCAGGGTACCGGGTGGCATGGTCCACCAAGACCAGGATGAACCTGTTGCCCAGGGCTGTCTTGGGGTCCAGAGGCCCCACAATATCAATACCCACTCGTTGGAATGGCGTACCGACCACAGGGAAAGGTTGCAGAGGAGCCTTGTGCTTCCCTCCGCTCTTACCACTTGCCTGGCAAGTCTGACAGGTTCTGCAGTAGGAATCTGAATTCTTATGCATTTGGGGCCAGTAAAAGTGGGTGACAAGCCTGTCATAGGTCTTGTCCATCCCCAAATGTCCTGCTAACGGCACATCGTGAGCCAGCCCCAGTAGGAAGGTTCTGAACTTCTGGGGTACCACCAGCACACGGGCTGACCCAGGTTCAGCAGCCTTAGGCTCGGAATACAGGAGGTCACTCTCCCAGTACACGTAGTGTGTTTTGGCCTGAACACCATTGGCCTGGTCTGCAGCCTGCTGCCGCATACCCACGAGAGAAGGGCATTCTTTCTGCTCCCTGCAGAATTCCTCCCTGGAGGGACCTCCTTCTTGCTGCCAATGGGTCAGCTCAGGCAGGTCTCCCAGCTCGGCAATCTGTTCCCCGGTAGGCTCCAGAGCATCCCCCTCAGGGTCTACTTCCTCCTGGGCCGTGGGAACTTTGGGGGCCGGTTTCCCGCGCCTCCTGCGCCTTCTCCCTAAGGCCGGTTCCTGGACCTCTCCCTCAGGCTCCAGGACCCTCTCAACACCCCTACTGGCTGCCATGGACCGGGTGGTCACGCACGCCCAGTCGGGTAGACCCACCATCCTCAGATGCGTGGTCTTCTCCACCTTTTCCCAAGGGGAACTCTCCAGGTCGTTCCCTAGCAGACAGTCTACAGGCATGTCAGTTCTCACAGCGACTTGTAGAGTACCAGAGACCTCCCCCCACTCAAAGGGAACTTGAGCCATTGGACAACGACTCTCTACGTTGTCAGCATTGACAACCCTACAGTAGGCATTGGGTACAATTTGCTCTTGAGACACCAGGTGTTGCCTCACCGAGGTCACGCTGGCTCCCGTATCTCTAAGAGCCTCAACCTTCTTTCCATTGATGGTCACCACCTGCCCATATTTCTTAGTGTTAGAGGGCAGGTAGGTTACAGGGACCATCTCACTGTCTCCTAGCGAGACTAGGGTCATCTGCCCGGGACCCCCACCCTCCTGGACTGCTACTTCCTCCCCAAAGTTAACACTAGCTACTTGCCGGGGGGGAGCACCAGTGGGTGCGGTCTTACCAAACAGGCGACACTTAGGATCAGAGGCAATGTGACCCGGATCACCACACTTATAACAATTGAAGGGCCCCTTTGGAACAGGTCTACCTGTCGGGGCCCCGTTCTGCTGCGGGGGTGGGGGAGGCTGAGAACCCTTCTGCTGGTTCCCTTGGGAATTACTTTGGGGGCCTTTTTGGAACCCCTTCTGTTTACCCTTGTCCCCCCCACTCTTCTGCTGGGGACCCTGCCCACCTTTGGCGGAGTCTCCCACTTGACCCTTGTGGACCCTGGTGCTGAGCCAGCGGTCCGCCTCCTCAGCAAGCTTCCTCGGGTTGGACAGCTTGCTATCTATCAGGTGCTGGCGTAGCTCAGGAAAACATTGACTGGACAAGTGCTCCCATGCAATTAAATCAAGCAGCCCTTGATAATCATTCACTTTGCTACCCTTCACCCAACCATCCAGCGCTCTGCAGAAAAAGGTCACATATTCCACATACGTACTCTCAGGGATCTTCTTGGTCTCCCTGAACCTCTGTCTATATAGCTCAGGAGTTAACCCATACCTGGTCATTAAAGCTTCCTTCATATGGGGGTATGAGGTCTGGACTTCTAAGGGCAAATCTAACAGTGTGTCCCGCCCTTCCGCAAGGAACCTTCCCCACAACCCCGCTCCCCAGTCTTTCTCAGGGACCCGGTGTGAGGACATGGCCACCTCGTAGGCTCTAAACCACTGCCCTATGTCATCCTTTCTAAAATACTCCTTTACTACATCTTTGGGGATGTACACCTTGGACTCTACCTGCGCTGGTGGAGCGCTGCCACCAGAAGGAGCGGTGTCCAAACTTTTCGCCTTCAGCTCCAACTCCTTCAATCTTATATCATGATCCATTTGGCGTTGTTGTGCCTCCAGGGCCAACTTCTGCTTTTCCATTTCCATTTGTCCGGCCAACTTTGCCATCTCCATTGCATGCGCCCTGTCGGCTGCCCTGTCTGCCAGCTCCTCTGGTGACCGGACTCTGCTGGGTTCCTCAAGGTTGTCGGGTGGAACGATGTCCCCCGCATTCCATAGGTCTCGTGACTCCTTCCAGGCTCTCAACGCCTTGGTGTACTGGGGCTTCCTCTTGCATCCAGCATGGGGGACTCTGAATTGTACACTGTAGCCTTTCAATTGCTCCATCGTGTAGCCTTCCAGTCTCTCCCAATCCACCTCATCTATTCCAGAAATCACAGAGAGTGCTCTTCCAGCGGAGTGCGAGCCAGGCATGGTTGCAGTAATGGCAGATGTCTCAACAAAGTTCAACAATTACAAACCTGTGGCTGCGTTATTTGGTCTGCTCTCACTATCTGGTGATTAATAATTCACTGTATGCAAATTACAAGTGCAAATCCGAAATCCCAACCGCTGCCAACAATGTTAGAGTCGGGGATCTCTGGTTGGCGCAAGGTTGCCCTTGTGTCAAGCAGGAACCCTCTCCTCCACGTCAGGACGCAGGATAACCCCTCGCGAATGACCCTTGCTCACCCTCTAGGTGCGTGGCGTGAGCAGCCAAGGCGATTCCTCAGGCGTTGTTGGTTAAGCACTTACAATCATACACACAGTAAATACATCAATCCCCCCAGAAACGGACACCAGACTTGGATATATATAAAAATACGCTTCTTTATGTAAAAATAGGTATATATCTCGGCAGACTTATCACAAGACCAATAACGTTTTCGCTATGCCACCAGGTTATAAAGCAGGCAAATGTTCTTTGTTCGTAGCTTCAAATGGAGACCTTGTAGTCTCTTGCAAATGTTACTTGTGGTTCCAGTACTCACAGAGATCGGCTCCTGCGAACGGGGAAATAAGGCGTTGCGGGCCCCGAGCCCGATACTGGAACTTCTTTCGTGATGTGGAGAGTCGGCACAGGTCGGTGCGACTCTCAGCTTGGGAAGTGTTCTTGGGTCCTCAATCAGCAGGTGTGGGCAAGTAGGCAGGCGCGGCCAGCGACCCTTTAGCACGGCGGTGCAGGAGGGTCTCCACAACGGGGGCGGCGCGGCCTGAGATGTCCGGGGATAGCGAAGCGGGGTCGCAGGGCACGGTCAGTGCAGCTGTTTGACCCGGCGTAGATCACAGTCGTCGGACGGTTTCCGGCGGGAGGGGTGATAGCACGGTCAGCGCGCTCCAGTAGCAGGCGGTGACAGGGATGCAGGCGGCCTGGCCCGGGGACAGAGAGCGGCTCGGGACGGAGCGGGGCTCTCACGGGTTTGAGGCAGGCGAGCTTCTGAGTGTCACGGCCCTAGGAGGGGCGATGAGGGGCGCAGTCTCTTTTCCAGCGGGATGCACACACGGCTCGAATTGGAGGACGAGCAAGAAGCACAGAGAACCCACTGGTCCTGGGGTTCAGTTCAGGGGGCAAGCTCAGATCAAGCCCTTGGAGAATGTTCAAGCACAAAGTAGCAAAGTCTTTTCAGTAAGTCTCTTCCTCTCCTTTCTCAGCAAGGCAAGCAGCAGGCCAGCTCCTCCAGCGTCTTCTTCTCCTTCTAGTCGGGCAGAGGTTCTTTGTGGTAAACAGGATTCTGATTTCTTAGGAGCCAGGCTCCTACTTTTATACCATGATTCTTTTGTTCTTTAGCGCCAGGGGGCCTAGGCCTGGCTCAGTCCAGTTCTGGAGCACTTTGTTATGGTGACTCTGCTCTTTCCTTTCAGCAGCAGGGCAGAGACATCAGCCGCCCCACAGGGGGTGGCGCCGGCTTTGTGGTGGCAGAGCACAGGGCTATTCAAGAGTCAAGGTGTACTCCTCCCACCCATCCAGGTGTCACCTCTCTACCCACCACCTGGCAGCCAACCTGTCTCTGGGGATCCCCCCACCCTGCTCCTTACTGTTGCCAGGCAGAACACACACACACAGCAGAGGCGGACTGAGATGGTCAGGTCAGTAAATACTAACTTTCTAAAAGTAGTATTTACAAACCCAGGATACTAAAATAAACTTGACTACAAGAAGTATTTTATTATTCTGAGTTCAGGCATACTAAACTTGACACTTCTACCATGCTCTCTGAGTCTACTGGGGTCACAGCGTTGGCGTGATCCCGGCAGCCCATTCTGGCCTATGGAGAGCAGGTAGCCTTCAATAGTGAAGAACGGAAATGGCTGTAATTCACTACTAAGACATGCCACACACATCAGGGCATGTCCTACCTTATGCCTACAATGCACCCTGCCCTTGGGCCTACCAGAGGGGTGGCTAATATGTAGGTAAGGGAAGGTTTAGGGACTGGCAAGTGGGGGCACTTGCGCAGTCAGCGCGACGGTCCCGGACCGCGCACAGGGTCTGCGGTGGCAGACCCTAGACACACTTTACAAGGCCGCTTCCGTGGGTGGCGCAACCAGCGCTGCAAGCCCACCAGCAGCATTGGCATTCACAAGCCCTGGCACCCCCGGTGCACTTTACTGGGGACTGACAGTGAATCCAATAAACCAATCATGAACATCAATTATAGGTACACTTTACCTAGGGAGCACTTGCACTGCGGCACGGATTAGCCGTGGCGCAGTGCCCTGAGCGGACAACACCAGCAAAACAATCGAGGCACACCATGAAAAAGTGGAAGGGAAACTCACGCCAAGGTGCCAGGTCTAACAGTTCTTATGGCGGTGTAAAGCGCTGTACAAACAAGCATTTAAAATGCAATAGGTCTCGCCTTTCATTAAGTTAAAGTCATTTGCTTTGCTATACAATACCATTAGCAAAGCAAATGGCTTTAACTTAATCAAAGGCGAGACCTATTGCATTTACAATTCTTGTTTCTGTATGCTACTGGTTCTGTTGCTTCTGGTGCTATTTGTCTTTTCTTTGGTGTCAATAAATCTCCCTCCTGCAGTATATTCTACATCCTTCCTCTCTTTTTCTTTCTGATTTTCCTTTTTATGCTCATTGTGTTCTTCGCCCAACCCTGAAGCAGATGCTCATTGTCATTTGCTCATTCGTTCCCATCTTTGTTCATTTCGTTATTTCTTTATCTGCGTAATTGTTCCTGCATCCCTTCATATTTAACCCCTTCAGTGCCACGCCCTTTCCCCGCCCTGTGCCGGGCGTTACATTAGCGGGCGGGGTTCATGACGAGATAGTCTCGTCATGGGCACAGCACAACCGTGCTCCATGACGAGACTAATCTCGTCATGGGCACTGAAGAGGTTAACGAGTCTTTGCCGTGACATGCTTCCATTCGTTAACGTCCTCGGGGAGATATAAGTATAAAGGGCTTCAGTGTGAAAATGCTAGTTTATGACTGTCTGAGCTGCCAAATTCAAGCTTTAGGAATGGAGTTTTGCCTGTGCACTACATTCCTAAAATGGCACCTGCTGTTTTCCTTGATGTGGTGCTTGTAAAAAACAAATTATATCTTTGCATATCAATGCCTGGACGAGTGCAAAAAATCATGATTTTCAAAGCTCTATTCCATCTCCAATACTCCACAATTCTCTGCTATGCATGAAAACAAACACTGCGTAATTAAAACATGTGGAAGAATGTACGCACTCCACCGGCTCTTTGCAAAATACTCAAAAAGCAAAATAATGAAATTAATTTCAACTTGCCACATAGCAAAAGTCAAATGTAAGTTTAGGGTAGAGAAGAAAACTTGGCACAGTCAATGCGTGCAAAACTGATCGTTCACTAGGATCAGCATGTCTTTTCAAATACTCTAAACACCATGCTGCTAGTAATAAGATCTCATGTAACAAAATACTGAATTCTGGGAATTGTATTCTTTTATTTACTTCACGTGACCTCATTGGACAAACACACTTGAAAACAGTGATTTGTTAAAGAAAATATCAGGTGTTTATAGCGCGCTCTGGAAACCACTAATGTTACACGAAATACAGGTACTGAAATCTAACTGTACCCCAGTCTATGTGATTACATAAAAAAGTGATGGATTAGACACGCATGCAGATGTGCTTTATCCAAGGAAACAAAGAATAGAATGGGAGTGAGAATGCAGAGTTAACTGCACTGATAGCTGCAGATCATTCAAAAGATTGCTGCACTGGCTGTACACAAAAATCTTAAGTCACCCAATGGAAGTGATTTCTGCAAGGATAGGCCAAAGATTGTAAGGCCTATGAAAATCCCCTACTTTGTCCATCTTAAATCCGATTTTCTCAACATTAAGGAGACATAAGAACTGAAAATTTCCAGCACCAAATAAGTATCAAACAATCCTCCAATTTATACCTCCATTTTCGAGTTTCAAATTTATTTCTGCAAAAGTAAAAGCCAACTCTGTCAATAGCCGGCAGGATTGAGGGATTATTCATAGACTTTAGACTGTAACAACAAATAAAGACTGCTAGTCCAACTTTGTGTGCCCATTTTCTGCCTCTTCATGTCACACATGGTGTTGAACTTTATCTTTTCTTTCTCAGTAATAGTGTTACCAAGGTCCTTTAGATAGGAACTTCCTGTTTGGGGGTTTCAGTATACAGAGATCACATGGTGCGAGTGAAAAAGCTGCAATGTTCTTCGGGAACTAGGCCTACTTTCCCACCAGCTGACATCTAGTTTTAAGCCACCTTGCATTTGGCATTCAAACTGTTCCGATCAGTAATAATCATCAGCACACGCGCAGATGTGCACCCTTCACTCACCAACCCTCACATACTGCTCGGAGCAGCAGACACCCCTTGTTAATGGTATGGCATGTTCAGACGTGCCACATATCACTTCGTAATCCCTTCGGGGGCGAAGGGGAGCCTGTAGTGACTAAACTCTGACTGGAAGCAGGCAAAACATCCACTGTCGAGTAATCCTGTCCCATGGCTGTTCTTCTGCAGCTCACACTGTCACTACTTTTGTCTGCGCTTCGGAGACTAAAGGGGCATGGAGGTTGACTCATTTTATCACCCAGAGAGGTCAGTGACTGCATGCTCACTTTCCAGTCTTTTATTCACACTACTACTACTCTCTAGGCATAAAAGCCTGAAGATTGACCTACAAAAAACCTGCATCCGTCTGTCTGCCCAATCGTCCCGCCTTCTGTCTGCATTCCTACGTCTGTCTGTCCATACTCATCTACACAAGTCTGCTTGTGAGCTCTGTGATTGATGTTGTGCAGAATTTAAGGAGTGTACACGTGCTGGGTGGGGAACTCTATATCTGTTAAGCTTTGTATATGAGAGACTTCCTGTCATGTGACGTGTATGCAGGTCTCTGTTGTGCTCTTTGTACAGTCAGCATACACAAGTCGAATCTTGTGGCTTTGTTAATCATTGTTTTGTTCGCCTTCATTGATTGTACCTGGAACATGAAAATATGTCTGATTGTCATGCACAGTGATGTCATTAGGGATGTCATTTCAGATGCCATCGTTGATGTCAGTAATGAGATCACAGAACATGTCGAAAGTGATGTAATATGATGTGATATGACACAAGTGATGTAATAAGCAGTGCATGCCAACTCCACAAGCTGTAGTTACTTCAGTTAACTATAACTCGTGAATCTCCGTGTTTTGTGAGTTTAAAATGGTATTTTTAACCAACTTTTTGCCTAACTATAACGTCACTTTAACCTTTGTTTTTTTTCAGCGTATTTCCAAGATGTAATGTAATGTAAAGTATGTTATTACCATCCCTAACTATAATGCCACTTTGACCTCTATCATTTAAGTGAATTTCTAAGGATTTTTTTTAACGTCAAGGGAGATTTTATTACCATGCCTCACAATCCCAATCCTGTGCAGCGCACAACCTTTGGAGGGGTTGGGCGCCGGGCCTGGCATGTGGGCAGACCTTGCACACAACCTCCTGTAGGTGGCCAATCACGTATTGCTGGCTTACTCCCTACGGCCACGCAACTTCAACGGATGCCCATCAAACTTTTTTTTGTCTTTTGAATTTTTTGGGTCCAACGGTAATCCCACAGTAATCTTGTTGTCATTTTAGGGTACTCACATAAATTTACGCAGGGGGTGATATTAGTACTGAGAGTCCGCCACAATAAAAAATTTACTTTTTGCACTGTGACCTCAGGGGTAGGGGGGGGGGCAAGGTCCTCCATGAGGCCTCACAAAAGGTCCAGGGGTTGTGATATTTTGTATGCTGTTTTATTTTAATTTTCAGGATGCCGGGACAAAGGCTCCGAGTTATAAAAAGGTGACGGCAACATTTCCCTTTATGTTACGGCCAGCCAATCACAGCACTTGGTATCACAGGACTGCAGGGCCAGTCTATCAGCATTCTAATTTGTAGCTGTTCCCCTCGGTACTCCCTCTGTGGTACTGCATCACTAGATATCTGTATATTTTGAGGCTTTATTTCTCTCAAAAGGCTAAATGGACTTTCACCAAATCACAAAAAGCACTATTTCTCTGTAAAGATCTAGCTTTCTACCAAATTGGGTATAATGCCTTTTGGGAAGTAGTACGTCTAAAGTTCCTATGTGAAACTACAGGGGGGAAACACACTTTGGCCTCCACTATTTCCCGCTTGACATATCACCTCAAAAATCTTGTGAAAGGAGCTGAGGTGGAGGAACCTTTTTTTGGAAAGTTTAGTCCAACGACATGAAAGTAATTAGCAAATAAACCCTTTTCCTATGAAATCTCATATGTACTTATAACTACGCAGTGGTGAAATATATATATATATATATATATATATATATATATATATATATATACATAAATAATGTACATATATATACATATACACACATATATATATATATATATATATATATATATATATAGGCTTCACACACGTTATAGTTAGGAACTAGCATTTAAAAAACCTTGCAAATTCACTGAAAAAACCATAGGTTTCACACATGTTATAGTTAGCTGGACATTTCACTTGTACAAAACCCGTTATAGTTAGTTCAGCTAACTATAACTCGCGCGACCGCAATCAACTGCTGATGACGTCACATATTACATCACTCATGACATGGTCAGTGATATCACTCATGACATCACTGATGACATCTCAAATGACATCACTGATGACATCATCCAGTGAATATGTGTCTTTCTGAAAAATAAATATTTTTTATATATGTATATCTAAAGGTTAATGGAAGAATAAATGGGTAAATAAGTGTCTACATGGATGTTTTTTTTGTAAAATTAATTGTATAACTGACTTATTAACAGTATCTTAGTGAATACAGTGATGTAATATGTGACGTCATCAGTAGTGGATTGCGGTCGCGCGATTTATAGTTAGCTGAACTAACTATAACGGGGGAATTTCAATGGTTTTGTACGAGTGAAATGTCCAGCTAACTATAACATGTGTGAAACCTATGGTTTTTTCAGTGAATTTGCAAGGTTTTTTAAATGCTAATTCCTAACTATAACGTGTGTGAAACCTTTGGTTTTTTCAGTGAATTTGCAAGGTTTTTTATATGCTAATTCCTAACTATAAAGTGTGTGAAATCTATGGTTTTTTCAGTGAATTTGCAAGGTTTTTTAAATGCTAATTCCTAACTATAACGTGTGTGAAACCTATGGTTTTTTAAGTGAATTTGCAAGGTTTTTTAAATGCTAATTTCTAACTATAACGTGTGTGAAACCTATGGTTTTTTTAGTGAATTTGTAAGGTTTTTTAAATGCTAATTTATGTATGTATTATTATATTTTTTATATATTTATTTTACAATAAACTACCTATGTATATATTTATAGATTGACTGTATCCTGTAATATGGAATGGCTCAGCTCTTTTTTTTTTAATTTGGATAAAGTTGAACAGCATAGTTAATATCTTCTATAAACTTATAAACAGTTTAAAATGTTTTTTTTTCTTTTAAGGGTTTTTCACGGTGCGCGCACCGTGCCCGCACCCCGCGATTTTTTGAAAAAAAATAAAATGTTTTTTTCACCCTTCGGGGTCCTTCAGGGACCCCCTGACAAAGGCTAGGGGGTCAGGAACTCTCTACCCTGCCCCCTTTTCACGTTTTCCACCTTTCTTTTTCACTGTCACACACAAAATGGCATCCGACACTTCCTGATTTTGACCGATTGGAATGTTGACTGACATCTAACCACCAATCAGAATTACGCTCGCGGACATTTGGTGCGCACACCGTGCGCGCATATAGATATTTATGTACTTTTAACTGCAATTTTCTCAGGAACTACTGAACAGATTGACACCATATATGCAAAAGGCACATACCTGACCTGAGGACTACCTCTTTGCCAAATTTCAAGTAATTCTGTTCAGCCGTTCGGGCTGTACCTTCGACTAAAGGTCCTATGGGAAAATGCATGGGGAAAACGCGTTTTGGGACCCCCCTTTTTTCTCAGCCCCCGCTTGACGAATCACCCCGAGACTTTCAGGGTAGGAGCTGAGCGGAGCGCCCCATTGGTTTTGAAAATTTCACGAAGATAAGTCAACCGGCGCCAAAGTTATTCAAAATAGAATGTTGCGCATTTCCTATGGAAACAGGGTCCTAACTATAACTACCTACTGGCGACCGCCAGTAGGTAATCTATATATATATATATATATATATATATATTCCACAAAATGCCACTTACTGCCGAATCAATTGATTCATTTGCAAACCCAAATGAATTATTCACCAATTCCCTCCATCGGGTTTTACAACGCACTCCACGGACTCCACCATTAATTCAAAACTCTTTATTTTGCAGGCAGACCGGTTTCGGCATTCCGCCTTTTTCAATGCCTTGCATGCTGTTTTCAAACACATCGCCTCCATTTTAGTTCGTCCATTTGTACTCTTCTATTGGTCAACAAGAGTACTGGTAAGTGATGACGACTTCCATGGCACACATTTAGTTCAATTTGTTAAGTCCGCCATGTAATCGTGGATAATGCAATAATAATCTCTTAGTGAGCAAGGTTGCATGTCGTGATTTTCATTCAAGTAGTAGACACGATCATGCAACCTTCCAATAAACACCACATTGAAACTCACTCACCATGGGGGCTAAATTATGGTATGTTCCTCGCCCTGCCGTTCTACACTATATCCAGGGGTGAGTCCATAGAAAACAGTTTTGTAACCGCATTCCTGCAATTAAAGTAATTGCTGACTTAGTGTCAATGGGCATCTCTTTCCTGAAAAAGTTGCGGCGGTTTTGGCAGTCACGTCAAAACTTCCACAAAATGCCACTTACTGCCGAATCAACTTGCGGGCGGGTGCCGTTGGCATGATTGTGGCAATCACAAATGAATTATTCACCAATTCCCAATTCAAGACCGGTTTCGGCATTCTGCCTTTTTTAATGCCTTGCATGCTGTTTTCAAACACATCGGCTCCACTTTAGCTTGTCCATTTGTACTCTTCTATTGGTCAACAAGAGTACTGGTAAGTGATGACGGACTTCCATGGCACACATTTAGTTCAATTTGTTAAGTCCTCCATGTCATCGTGGATAATACAATAATAATCTCTTAGTGAGCAAGGTTGCATGTCGTGATTTTCATTCAAGTAGACACGATCATGCAACCTTCCAATAAACACCACGTTGAAACTAACTCACCACGGGGATCTCTGTTGTTTGGTTAAGTACTAGTGGTTTTGTCCATACTGGATGGCATAGTACCGTGGCGGCTGTGTTTACTTATCTTTTCAATGCATCCTCCTGGCATGGTGGCAGATTGAGATGACGAGCACACAGCCTTTGATGTGGGCTGCATAATTAGAGTGCTAGGAGTGCGAAGGGCTGTACGATTCTTTGGGTTGGCACAAGGCCAAAGAGCCGTGTGTCACTAGGCTTCTCTGTTGGGCCGGTCTCGAATGAGCCGGTATTGGTTCATACCTGTCCAAACAATGGAAACCTTCATCCCTTGAGTCATTAGCGCGCATTCACATCTTGAACTGGACTGACAGAGGTGTCAAACACTGAACTGTACCTGAAGCGCAGAATTGCCCTATAGTGTTGACCCCTCTCACAGGTAAAGGGGCAAACACATCGAAAGCGTGTCTTGCCATCTAAGCCAGATTGTGTTGCCGAATGTTGATCTTCCTACAAATGATCGCTGGTGGGTGAGTCAAGGACTGTCCAAGAAGCCTTTCCCACCTAGCAAGAGCTGAACTCGACTTTGGAGCATTAACTCAATTCTGTATCCATACAGCTGCAGGAAGAAAGGTGCACATGAGGTCTTGGAGTCCATGGTCTCCACTGAGCCATAGAAATGATTTCACCCCTGCAGCCTCAGACACCTACTATCTTGAGGGAAGTAGTGTTGGTATTTATTTTGCAGTGAGTAGGCGTGCACGGCTGTATCAAAAACATACCTCAGGGGCATGTGTGCTGTTTCACAGATGCAGCTCAGCGTGGCCCATATTTTGTGAATATTAGCGAAGAGAAATAAGGACCTCTGCAGCCACAGGGCCAGGAGTGGTTACAGTTCCGAGTGAGAGTCCTTCATGGCTGTTACCTTGAATCTAGAAATCAGTTTTGTTGAAGAGGTCTTGTTGGTTTGCAGACTACTGATTTGTTCTACTACGGGTTGCAGTTAACAGCTGACCTTGAGACGGATGACGGGGTTTTAGACTTTCTCGTGTTATTCATGCTCAGTCTCATCAAATGAGCATGGCCGACTTAACTACTCCCACCGCAGAACTTTTCACCACCGCAGAGATGGCAATGAAAGAGAAGCTGTCAACCTACAAAAACTTTACGGAAGTTAAAAAGGCACCTGCCTTTGGTATATTTCTTTCCCAAAACAGCTGCCGATGTAAACTTCTATGCCTTGACTGTCTTCATTTTTCTTCCATCCTCCCCACTTCCTGATAATGTTTCTGCTATTTAAACCAAGTATTGGGTAAGTATGCACAATCAACAACAGAGTTGTGTTTCCTTTTGAGAGACCTACATGGACATACAATGCCGCACTTTGTATTTTGGTTTATGATTTACACAGCATTTCACATCCCCCTTGTTTCACTAATATGAGTGCTCACTTGGGTCTGCTCCCCTTTCGTCTGACGTAACTTTCTTCCCCATCTCCTTGCAGCTCGATAGTCCGGTTCTTCCTTACCTGTCACATTTCCTGATATCCTGATCCTGCTGAACCATCTAGAGCTGACATTCCACTCTGTCATGCCATACACCTACCAGCTCTCCACCATGCCATGCTACCTCTTTCACCTTCTTGACCAACCAGGTCTCTGTATGATAGCTTGGACCTGCCGCTCTTTGTACTCCCCTTCAAACTCTCCTCCACGCCTGAGGCCCCTCCAGAGCTTACAGTCATCAGTCTCTCGGCCTCCCTTCTGCTCTGTCCACTCCGTAACAAGGGTGGCCTGTCGGTACCATCTGCAATACATACATTCAAAGCCAAGAGTAAACCTGTCTGACACTGATGTAAGGAAGCTCCCTTAATCTGCGGAGTGCGCCTTCCACAGCAGATGGAGAACGAAACCTGTTCAGACATTCTTATATGTCCGTCAGGTAACTAATGTTACATATGAGCTGCAAATGTACACATCCTAGTGCACATATCACATGCTAGTTGTAAAAAGGGTTTTTGTGTTAGCAAATTCTCCGTTTCTGTAAAAAAACACTTTGAAATATGTACAAAACCAATTTTGCAATTCGTAACGTTTTTCCCAAATAGCAAAACTGGTTTAGAAATTATTACAGAATTTCAATTTGGAGGTGACAGGTTCTAGGTGCCACTTTCAAATCCTAAATAGGTACTATATGTACCAGTGGTTTGTGATAATTGTTTGCAGCTGCAACCATTGATCAGTTACTGACTCCCAAGTTGAGGTGGTAAAAGATTCTCAGGGGAGAATGCTTCCCCTTTGAGGCACTCCCCCTTTGTGAATTATGGTGGCAACTTTGGTGGCGCCATGAGGTGGTCCGGAGGACCACTGCCATCTCTCATTGATGTTTTTTCAACATGGAAAATGTGTTTTTTTAAGTAGTTCCACTTTCTTTAAGGAAATCGGGCTGTTTAAATAAAAAAAAAAATCAATTTTGCAATGCAATGACAGGGATGGCGGTCTGTTGGACCTTGCAGGTCACATCCTGTCATTACAGCCAATCATGGGGAACGGAGTGCTATTTACAACCATTTTTACAACCAGTATGTTAGTACAGATGGTTATTTCTTGCTTTTGAGTGTGTGAGAGTTGCAAACATTTCCCTTCGCAAACCCTCAAGACATAAATCCTTGTCCAGATTGCGACACCACCACCCTATGTCTGCCACAAACAACTCATTTTGCTGTTGCCACACCAGACACCCAAAATGTATTTTAGAGTCACCCAACAACTAAGTAATGCAACTCACTGTTCTGGACAGCATTAGCAGGATATACAAATCTGATCTATTTGATGAAAGAATCAGCCCAGAAGTTCTATACAATTGCACTATTTACTTCTGTGATTTGCAAACAATCTTTGAGAGAATCCTAGCTGGGAATGTTGACAGACCACAGACAGGAGTGGTATTGGTTATGACGGTAGAATGCTGCAGCCCGGGTATGCATTACAGCCAGAAGCTGGGAACAAGTAAAGCTGCCTGGCCTGGTAGATCTAACCGGCTATCTTCTCTCTTGTTGTGAGTCTGTATTGAGACCTATGACACAATCAAACATTACAAACCTGGCCGGCATCCTACCGGCCTTAGCTTAGCTCAAGACATGTGTGGGGAGGCTTCCACTTGGTGTATTCCATGGATCTCGCTGACATGCTGGAGGTGAAAGCGAGAGTGCTACAAATAGACTACTATGGAAGTAGGTCTGCCTGGAGCTATTCTGCAAAAGGTCTCCGTCGTCACCTGCAGACCGCCAGTGCACATGTGAGGAAGGGCTGACAGCTTAACAAAGGCTTTTAAGACCTTAAAAATGTGGGCAGGCCACGACAGGGGTTCATGTAAACAGAAAGAAGAAAAACCTGGCTGTCAGCGGGTAAGGCAAGATCATTCACCGGGAGCTGCTCCTTCAGCCAATCTACAAGAATCAGGTTTGCAGGACTGACTCCAAGGTGAGTTCTATAATAAATTCGCAGTTCCATAGGCTCATTTTTGATTGCGACACGACACCACCTGATGGGATGACCAGATTCCATGGGAGTTCCCTGGCTGCTTTCTGTATCAGGCGTGGTCAAAACTAGTCAATGAGGAGTCACACTATGTTAGTGTGACTAGTAGCAATAACCAGCTGAGCGAAACCTAACATTTTAAGCAGTCTCAATGCACTGCATGTTGGGAAACTTAAATTTACACATATTTGCAATGTCTCTTTCTCAGGAAAAACGGGAGACTCAGCGAGGATGGTAAATGGGAACATGGGAGTTTCGTAACTCGGAAACTAGAACGGCCGAGGAATATAGAGAAGAAAAAGTGGAGAGAAGCTGGGAGAGAGGGAGCACGAAGGGAAGATGAAAAGACAATGGAAGAGAGATGGCGGTGGAAATTATGAGAAACATTCAGAAAAATGGACAGTAAAAATATGGAGAAAAGAAGGCAGAGAAATTGATTCATGAAGATGGAGAGTGAGAAAGAAGAAAGAGGAACAATATGAAGGGACAAGATTTAATTGAAGAGCATATTCAAACTGCACATGAATGTCACCCTTAGTGCTGCTGAATGGTCACTGGATAGCAAAATGTGAGAGAAAGGGGATATATCCGTGCAGTGACTTAAAAAGGCTCTGAGGAGAGAGACTGAGAAAGAAGGAGAGTGAGAAAATGAAAATGAGAACTAACTAGAGGGAGACACTGGGTGAAAAAGGGAGAGAAATATGGCTAAGAAGCAAACATAAATAGAGATTTAGAGAGGAGAGCAAAACGTTTGTGAAAGAACAGAGATATTAAGCGATATCCAGAGAGAGAGAGCGTGAAGACAATGAATGTATTGTGTAAGTGAGTAGATTTATATATTATGAAGTTAGGGCGGCCCCCCCCCCCCCCCCTTCCCTTCCAGGCACTTTTCAACAGTGCTGACAAAGAGTGATAAAGGGTGGGCATGATTCAGAGTAATCGCACGTAAATAAAATAAAAAGCACATCACATGGAAGTCCTGGTGGAGGCCTCTCTAGCACTGCCAGGTGCCTTGGCTCTGCCATGCTAGACCGATGAGCAGATGAGGCACCCTTACACACCTAGGTCTGGGCTCTGACTAAGAGCATCTGAGCAGCCTCTGAGCAGGAGCAGTCATCTCACTCTCAGCAGCCTCCCTTTGAGCTTCTATGGAGTAGCTATTAACACCAGTGCCCATAATAACGCTGCATCTGAGGCACAACCCTCTCCAAGTGGCCTCACCCTGCCCTAAATGTCCCTATACCCTCTAAATGCACATCAGATTTAATAGCACAGCAGCATATTTTGCAGTAGCTGGCACATAAGGCGTTGTTGTGCCGAGGTTGATTATAAGCCATCTTTGCCCCACCTGCATTCAACAGAATGATGGGCCAGCTTACCTGGTAGCCCCATAACTTGGACTTAGAATAGTGACTTCGGCCCCCTCCGAGGTTATAGTTGTCGGACATGCTGTCATATGCAGTCCCTGGCAAGAAAACAAAAGAATGGTGGTAAGATTGAAGTTGGCAAGACTATAATATTTATCAGTGATAGAGTGGCACACACTTTGAGACAAATTCACTCCTTCTGTAGCTCATGAACCTCACCATAACATTTACTCATCTTGTTACTCATTAAAGTGATTCAAGGCAGATATGTAAGTATACTATACGCAAACAATACTAAGGTGACAAACAGTATCAGAAAAGATACCATAAAATATAAACCTAAAACAAGTAGAGACCTACAAGCCAAGCCAAGACAACAGAGCCCAGGGGAGCAGAAGGTGAAGAGGCCTAAGACCAATATCCGCAAAAAGGTTTAAAATAGCAAAGACTCGGTAAATGCCAATTGAGCAGATAAAGAGAACAGAGAGAAAACGAAAAATAACTAGAGAGAAAAGACAGAGAGATGAGACACCCAAAGCAAGAGAGGGCTTGTGAGCAGAGACCCACAGAGCTAAGACCAAAACAGCAAAGATCAAGAACGTAGTCATAAATGGGGAGACAAAACAAGCAAAGACCAATGAAACAAAAACGAGGAAAGAACAGAGACTAGTTGAAACTATTGATTAAGAGACCGATATCCAAAAGACCTATGGAGCTAAGACGAAGGGCCCAATTTACATAATGGTCCACCTGCCAAATTTAAAAGTGGGCGGACCATAGTTGGTGACTGTGTAGGCTACTCTGCTATGGCCAAACTTCTATGATGAGCCAAAGGAGCAAGGACCATCAGAGAATTGCCTATATGTCTGCCAGCCCAATTTAGAGAGGTGACCATATAGCCGTTATTTGACTTCCCGGCCCCGCCAGGAAAACCCTGGTGGTAAGGGGCAGTAAAAATATAAAAATGTCCCCTAATAATGGGAGATGACTCCCATGGTGAGGAAGCACTGTATTTTTTAATTTTGAAAACGAAACCCCACTTTGGGTTTTCATTTTTAAAAATAAAAACCTTTGTAACCGTGCGTTACAATGCATTCTTTGGAACCACCATAATGGGGATTCCAGTCAATTCTAGAATTGTCCGTCGGCCCGACAGACATTTCTAAAAATTTTAAACTTCGCTTTCAGAACCTCTGGTACGGTTACCGAGTACAATATTCTGTCGCCCTGGAGGAGGACTGCCCAAATGTCTATTTTTAAATCAGGCACTATGTAAGCAAAGACTGAAACAGCAAAGAAAACAAGTACTAGACAGCAAAGAGTGAAAGAAAAAATACCTAGAGAGAAGAAACCAATAGTGCAAAGACAAAGGGACTATGCTAACCAAAAGAGGGAACAGACACTAAATAAGCAAAAGTTTAGACTGGAGATCCAGAGAACTTAAGCAGGAAATGGAAAGATGAGAAAGCAATTCACTGACACAGAGAATACAAGGCAGGTGCCCAGTACTATCCTGAAAGCTAACGATTACGTATTTAGGAAAAAAGGCTTACAAAAAGTAGACACGATTAGTCCTCTCTTGTTTCTGACTACTTTTCACAGCTCCTGGGATAAAAGATCCCACAATTAAAAAAGTCTTTAAACAGGGAACCTATAGTCCAGCACACTAGGTCTCTGTTGTAGGCAGAAGCCAAAAAAGACGGTATCTCAAAAACCTACCTGGTCTACAGCAATGTGAAGCTCTGAAGGTGCAAGGCAGTTAATACAAATCAGCAGGGTAGTGGTGCCTAAGATGACAACACCCAAGAAAGCAGATATCATCATATTATCACCTACTCTTGGTAGGACTGGGCATGGTAGTGAGACGCAAAAACACTACTTGGACATGGTGGGCTGCACTGTCATATACAGTATTCATACCCCATGATTTTATTCTTGTGGAGTACACTAGCAAAGGCCAAAAGGATACTTTCAGCATTGGGCACGCCCACAGCCATTCAGATATCCTGTATGTGGAAGTACTTGCCGGTTGGCATCAGGCCAAATATGCAAATCACCGCACAGAGGATCAGTCCACTTAAACGGGCAGAAACAGGTTAATTTAAAAAAGCACAACTTTAACAAACACGAGTTTAAAGGGTTGTGGCTTTGTTTGTAAGCACGGACAAGAAACTGCGGTTGCAAACATGTTTTACTGGTGTCTATGATATGGTGCAATATCCTGTGCTTGTTTGCATACGGCAATGCAAACTCACTGCTTTGTATAGACTCCAACAAGATGGAAAGTATTATCACCCATATGAAGTTCACACCACCCTTCCCAGCTGATAAGATGCCACACCACATACCATTCCAGTCCCCCCACCACCCCCCACGCTGAGAGGCCTTTCAACACAGCACTCCAACATGTAGATCCATCTGAAAGGCTCTACATGGATTTCTGTTACTGCCCTGTTAAACTATGCCCTGTCTATTTGTACTGTATCAAATGTTATTTTCTGACATGTAACCGCTGACAATACTGTAGTATGTGGTTCAGAGGACTGTGCTGGGTGGTATACTGTGTGCTTTTACCTGCTTGTCCTAAAGATTGCATTATGTACTGCAGTTTAATGTTCTATAGCGTAGCAATCAGTTCAGCAAGTGCAATGGCACCAGGGCCCAGAGGGCTGAAGGACATTCTGGCCTCCAGTTCTGGCTGGTTTTCATACTAAGCCATGGTATGGGGGTCAATATCCCTTGCTTGCATTGGGCCCGTATCACCCTTGCTTCCTTGTTCAAGCTGCAGTCACACCGACCACACTGATAGGTGTCTTTACCAATGCCAATGACACATAAATAATATTCAAAATTAACAGACCCCCTCCACTTACTCCTCAAGTCTATCTGCAGTACACAAGGTTAAGAACAAGAAACCACTTCAAACTAACCCCAGGCAAGAGCAGGTGCATTAATTTACTACAATCCATGTTCCAGTTACTTGGTAAACCAACATGAGCGCCTGTGCTGCACCTGCCACAAACCGGCGATGATAGTTAAATACCTGGGGGCATCAACAGACTACTACAACTGTCCAGGTCAAGACACACTGGATTAAGAACAAGAGGCAAGGACAGAAGTAGACGGAGAGACTTGTCGGAACACTAAAACATAGACTTGAAAACAGGTAGACACAATCAAAGGATGGAGTAACAGAGACACAGTAACAGAACCAAGACTGCATTGCAATGGAGTATTGGTACCGACGTATACAAAGCCTCCAGCCACAGGTAAAGTGGGCAGAAAGAGACAGGAGGCAGGAGAGCCTGGGTACAAGTGGAAGAACACACAGATACTGGAGTTAAGAAGCTCATTCACGAGGACAAGTGTACACAGACAAGGGGACACAAACATAGGGACATTGCATAAACCCACTGGTCCCAGGTATGGGGTATGGGTAAAAAACGTTTAGATGCAACAAAATAGGTAGGGAACCAGGAGCTAAAGACAAGCTAATACCAGAACACTGGCATTAGATCTCCCCCATGGGTCCAAAAATGAGAGGCTGAAGTGAGCATGGCAATTAACACAGGGACAAGAGCTATGGCATCAAAATAGAAAAGGGAAGCACATAAACAAGCCAGGGTGAGCAGGCACCAGTAAGGGGCTCAAATACAATACGTCAAACTTATAGACAGGCTGCGTACCATGGCATTTAATGCCACACATTGCTACACCTTATCATACTGCATAAGACAACACTCCAACAGTACCTTCACCACCATACCATTCCATATGATCCAACAACACATAGTACTACAACTCCCCATGCTGCGTTATACCACACATGCTAAGCACATTCAACAGACCTCAACACTCGGCACAACGCTCTCACCCACCATTCAATATCATGACAGATTGTACAACAATCCAACTAACAAGACAACACTAAACCACACATGCCACAGCTAACCTCATTATAACATCACACATATCACAACACACCTCCATCAACATATCACATCACAATTCTGAACACCACTACTCACCAACCACTTATGCTATGTACTACAGTGCACAGCTCATTTCATCAGCACAAAGATAGGGTCGTTTTTAGGGCGGCACGCAGTGACAGTGTTCCCTAAAGGTAGGAAGGCCTAAGACAGACTCAATGAGAACCTTTAGGATGTGGGGGAACTCTAGCCTACTGATGAACATTGCTACAGGGACTATTGGAAATGCTCGACTTTCCACTGAGAAAAGGTGTGTTTCAAGAAATATACTATAGGCTATATCAGTAGGATAGTTCATTTATTTGAGCCCTATGGCAGAGAGCTGTGTGTAACCCTCTTCTTCAAACACACGCATAATGGCATCTTTCCACTGGCGAAACAATCTAGACAATGACCCCATGGTGGCCCATTTGGTCCTGTTTGAAATGAACATATCTTTAGAGAGTCACGATAAGGACTGTTTAAAATCGTATGGATGATAGAAAAGCTCACCAGATATCAGAGCCGTTTCTAGAATGGTATTCTGAGTGCATTTCTAATCAGAAAATGATAGAAACAATTTAGCTTAATTTCAAGGAAAGTACTCCATGCAGGAACATTAGTAAAGAAAGCAAAAACATCGTACAACACCAGTAAAATACATTTTTAAAAATTGAACTCGCCGGCGCAAACACCTACCAATAAAAGGCATTAAAAGCTAAAGGCACATTTACTTTTCAAAGATCAGAATTCATATTGATAAAAATCACACAGGGCGGTGGAGCAATCCACTGGTGTTTTATCAGATATGCACAAATATTTGGGCTGCGTGTATTTACACATATCTTTGTGAGCTGCCTGCTAAAAATGTTCACACTGCAAACAATCTGCAAACGTACAGAGGCAAACACCGGTAAGCCTTCCAGAGTGACAGACGAAGTGTACAAACAGGAGAGGGCTTGACAGGCCACCCTGCTTACACTCCCATCTCTTTATAAGAGGCTTGCACCTAAGATATGTATTCAATAGCCTCATGTTAAAATGTATGTACACACAAGAGGTAGACTGTGGAATGCTCATATAAATACATTTTTCACGAACACATTGTGTTACACGTGAATTGTACCCAGACATTAAATGTATAATTTACCAAAAACAGAGTGCCATGCAGAGACCTATATTAGGAAAATGGATGCAAATATTTGCTTTGATTGAATCACAATATTTATATCTCAAGAAAGACTGTTGCAGAAAAGTGTTCTGTACTTACAGTGCTCACACTCTGCAGTTAAAGTGAGATAAAACGTGTGTATATACGAAATAAGGAAGAAGACGAACTTGCACGCCCAGCACGGACAAAGACTTTTCGAGCCTAGCTGCCCATTCCCGCGTTTCAATAATGTATAAGTGGCCCCTATGTCGCTAAGCGGAAATGTATTCAGCTCCGGCCCTGGGCATTTGGGAAATTTGGGTACAAGATCGACATTCTTAAAATGTAATATGTACTATAAGGAAACAAAATGGAAAGCCGAAAGAGATAAAGGACTCGTGTCTCTTTTTGTCTCGAAGCAATCCAGATGTCCATCTACCTGTGAATTGCTCAGTGCCTGTTGGACGGTGGTGTCTTCAAGCTGGGTTAGATTCTGCACAGTGCACCATGGGAGCAAACCTCAGTAATGTTTCAGTGTGAGTGTGCGCTTAATATGATAAACCTCATTAATGCATCAGTGCCAGTGTGCGTTTAGTAGGAGCAAACCTCATTAATGCATCAGTGCGTGTTTAGTAGGATCAAACCTCATTCATGCATCAGTGGGTGTTTAGTAGGAGCAAACCTCATTCATGTATCAGTGCATGTTTAATGGGAGCAAACCTCCTTAATGCATCAGTGCCAGTGTGCGTTTAGTAGGAGCAAACCTCATTAATGTATCAGTGCGTGTTTAGTAGGCGCAAACCTCATTAATGCATCAGTGCGTGTTTAGCAGGAGCAAACCTCATTCATGTATCAGTGCATGTTTAGGAGGAGCAAACCTCATTAATGTATCAATGCGTGTTTAGTAGGCGCAAACCTCATTAATGCATCAGTGCGTGTTTAGTAGGAGCAAACCTCATTCATGTATCAGTGCGTGTTTAATAGGAGCAAACCTCATTAATGCATGAGTGCGTGTTTAATGGGAGCAAACAACATTAATGAATCAGTGCGTGTTTAATGGGAGCAAACAACATTAATGAATCAGTGCGTGTTTAGTAGGTGCAAACCTCATTAATGCATCAGTGCGTGTTTAGTAGGAGCAAACCTCATTCATGTATCATTGGGGGTTTAGTAGAAGCAAACCTCTTTAATGCATCAGTGGGTGTTTAGTAGGAGCAAACCTCATTCATGTATCAGTGCGTGCTTAATGTGAGCAAACCTCATTAATGCATCAGTGCCAGTGTGCGTTTAGAAGGAGCAAACCTCATTAATGTATCAGTGCATGTTTAGTAGGAGCAAACCACATTCATGTGTCAGTGGGAGTTTAGTAGGAGCAAACCTCATTCATGCATCAGTTGGTGTTTAGTAGGAGCAAACCTCATTCATGTATCAGTGCGTGTTTAATGGGAGCAAACCTCATTAATGCATCAGAGCCAGTGTGCGTTTAGTAGGAGCAAAACTCATTAATGTATCAGTGTGTGTTTAGTAGGAGCAAACCTCTTTAATGCATCAGTGGGTGTTTAGTAGGAGCAAACCTCATTCATGTATCAGTGCATGTTTAATGGGAGCAAACCTCATTAATGCATCAGTGCCAGTGTGCGTTTAGTAGGAGCAAACCTCATTAATGTATCAGTGCATGTTTAGTAGGAGCAAACCTCATTAATGCATCAGTGCGTGTTTAGTAGGAGCAAACCGCATTCATGCATCAGTGCGTTTTTAGTAGGACCAAACCTCATTAATGTATCAGTGCGTTTTTAATGGGAGCAAACCTCATTAATGCATCAGTGCGTTTTTATTAGTAGGAGCAAACCTCATTAATGCATCAGTGCGTGATTAGTAGGAGCAAACCTCATTAATGTATCAATGCGTGTTTAGTAGGAGCAAACCTCATTCATGCATCAGTGCGTGTTTAGTAGGAGCTAACCTCATTAATGCATCTTTGCGTGTTTAGTAGGAACAAACCTCATTCATGTATCAGTGGGTGTTTAGTAGGAGCAAACCTCTTTAATGCATCAGTGGGTGTTTAGTAGGAGCAAACCTCATTCATGTATCAGTGCGTGTTTAATGGGAGAAAACCTCATTAATGCATCAGTGCCGGTGTGCGTTTAGTAAGAGCAAACCTCATTAATGTATCCATGCGTGTTTGGGTATTTAGTAGGAGCAAACCTCATACATTCATCAGTGGGTGTTTAGTAGGAGCAAACCTCATTCATGGATCAGAGGGTGTTTAGTAGGAGCAAAACTCATTCATGTATCAGTGGGTGTTTAGTAGGAGCAAACCTCATTCATGTATCAGTGCGTGTTAAATGGGAGTATACCTCGTTAATGCATCAGTGGGTGTTTAGTAGGAGCAAACCTCATTCATGCATCTGTGGGTGTTTAGTAGGAGCAAACCTCATTCATGTATCAGTGGGTGTTTATTAGGAGCAAACCTCATTCATGTATCAGTGGGTGTTTATTAGGAGCAAACCTCATTCATGTATCAGTGCGTGTTTAATGGGAGCAAACCTCATTAATGCATCAGTGCATGTTTAGTAGGAGTGTTAGAACCGGCGGTCTCTAGTTGGCAGAGGTATACACTTCTGACAAATAGGGACCAACCAACTCTAGTCAGGGCAAGGGGATTACACACTCAGATAACCCCTGCTACCCCCTTGGTAGCTTGGCAGAGCAGACAGGCTTATCTCAGAGGCAGTGTGTTAAGCATTTATGACCACATACAATAATAAAGTGAATACACTACAGATGGACACGACACAGAAGTTATTATAAAAATAGTATTTTTATATAAGGCTTAGCACAAGACCAAATAACGACAAAAATATACCACAGTCTTAATAAATACTCTTTGGAAGGAAAAATAATAGTTCAAATAAGGTTTCTTCTTGGCAAATAGTTCTTTAGCAAAGTATTCTTCTGAGCACAGTTCTTTGGCAACAATGTAACCCCCACAGGAGTCACACGACGTCGAGTCTACACGATTCCCAAGGTTCGGCGTCGACCGCGAGGAGCGCTACGTCGAGCCTGGAGTTGCAACAGACCCCACAAGTACAGTACCTTGAGAAACGAAGAAAACGATGATCCACGGTGTCGAGATGTCGGCGTCGAGGTCGGCGTCGATCGTGCCTCGGAGTCGGGTCAATCCGCAGCGGTGTCGAGGGATGTCGGGCCGGAGCAGCGCTCACGGCGTCGAGAAGGGCGTCGAGTCGATGCGATCAGCAGCGGCGTCGGGACTGGGTCGCTTGGAGGCGGAGCCGATACTCACTCCTCACTGGCGTTGATACCGGCGTCGAGACGGGGTCACTTGGAGCCAGGGCCGATACCCACTGCTCACTGGCGTTGCTGCTGGCGTCGAGACTGCAGATTTTCCCTTGTGTACTGGAAACAACACTTTCCAGCAATTCAGCAATTCAGTAGATGGTGAAGTCCTTTGGCCCTGTGACTTCAACAGGAGACTGGCACTCTTCCAGTCCTTGGAGATTTCCTAGCAAGTGTTCAGAGAGTACACACCAAGTTCCTCTCTCCTTGTTCCTTGGCAAAAATAAAGAAGCAGCTCTCAGGTTCCTCCACAGCAAAACAGCACTCTGGCAGAAAGGGGAGGCAAGTCCTTAGATCAGCAGGCTTCTTGTCCTTGGTACAGGTTTCCTTGTCAGAAGTGATCTGAGTTCTTGGTTCAGGGGTCCTTCTCTTATACCCCTTTTTCCCTTTGTTCCCTTTGTCCAAGCAGGGAGATTCCCACCATCTCAGGTTTGTTGTGGGTGTTGCCAGGCAGAGGCACCTGGCCTATTCACTGAGCAGGGCAGAGTCCTCAGCCGCCCAGCAGGAGGCGGAGCCAGTATTGTGTCAGGCAGGGCAGGCTACTCTTCCCTCACTCTACGTGTAAACGCCCCATTCACCCCACACTGACTCACCCAGACCTCTGGAGCCACCCAGCCCCTGACACACACACCAAACCAGCAGAGACCGGTAGATAGTTGGACAAGAAAATAGCCACTTTCTAAAAGTGCTATTTTCAAACATAGAATTTAAAAACCATCCATCCTAAAGGGTGTGTTATTAAATTCTGAGTTCAGGGATACTAAACTCGACATGCTACCATGCTCCCTGAGTCAGATAGATTATAATGGAGTTAATAATCAGTCTGCCCAGTCTGGCCTATTGGAGGCAGGTAGCCCTTCAATAGTGAAAAACGAAAATGGCTGTAATTCACTATTAGGTCATGCCACACACATCAGGGCATGACCTACCTTTTACCAACAATGCACCCTGCCCTAGGGCCTACCATAGAGGTGTCTGACATGTGGCAAAGGGAAGGTTTAGAGACTGGTAAGTAGGTTTCCTTACCAAGTCGACATGGCAGTCAGGGACTGCACGCAGGCGCTGCGGTGGCAGGCCTGAGACACATTTTACACGCTGCTTCTGTGGGTGGCACACCCAGTGCTGCAAGCCCACCAGCAGCAGTTAACTTACACGCCCTTGGCACACGCAGTGCACTAGACTAGGGTCTGAACAGTAAGTCAACCAAGCCAATCATGGTAACACCAATCAATGTAACAATTTAACATAGGGAGCACTTGCACTGTGGCACTGATCAGCAGTGGCACAGTGCCCAAAGCAATAATCCAGCAAAAACATCGTAAACAGAGGAGGCAAACAGAAAAAAATGGAGGAGAGACTCATGCCAATGATGCCAGGTCTAACAAGGAGCAAACCTCATTAATGCATCAGTGGGTTTTTAGAAGGAGCAAACCTCTTTAATGCATCAGCGGGTGTTTAGTAGGAGCAAACCTCATTCATGTATCAGTGCGTGTTTAATGGGAACAAACCTCATTTATGCATCAGTGCCAGTGTGCGTTTAGTAGGAGCAAACCTCATTAATGTATCAGTGCGTGTTTAGTAGGAGCAAACCTCATTAATGCATCAGTGCGTGTTTAGTAGGAGCAAACCTCATTCATGCATCAGTACGTTTTTAGTAGGAGCAAACCTCATTAATGAATCAATGCGTGTTTAATGGGAGCAAACCTCATTAATGCATCAGTGCGTGTTTAATGGGAGCAAACATCATTAATGCATCAGTGTGTGTTTAGTAGGAGCAAACCTCATTCATGCATCAGTGCGTGTTTAGTAGGAGCAAACCTCATTCATGCATCAGTGAGTGAATAGTAGGAGCAAACCTCATTAATGCATCAGTGCGTGTTTAGTAGGAGCAAACCACATTAAGGTATCAGTGTGTGATTAATGGGAGCAAACCTCATTAATGCATCAGTGCGTGTTTATTGGGAGCAAACATCATTAATGCATCAGTGCGTGTTTAGTAGGAGCAAACCTCATTCATGCATCAGTGCGTGAATAGTAGGAGCAAAGCTCATTAATGCATCAGTGCGTGTTTAGTAGGAGCAAACCACATTAAGGTATCAGTGTGTGTTTAATGGGAGCAAACCTAATTAATGTATCAGTGCGTTTTTAATGGGAGCAAACCTCATTAATGCATCAGTGCAATTTTATTAGTAGGAGCAAACCTCATTAATGCATCAGTGCGTGATTAGTAGGAGAAAACGTCATTAATGTATCAATGCGTGTTTAGTAGGAGCAAACCTCATTCATGCATCAGTGCGTGTTTAGTAGGAGCTAACCTCATTAATGCATCTTTGCGTGTTTAGTAGGAGCAAACCTCATTCATGTATCAGTGGGTGTTTAGTAGGAGCAAACCTCTTTAATGCATCAGTGGGTGTTTAGTAGGAGCAAACCTCATTCATGTATCAGTGGGTGTTTAGTAGGAGCAAACCTCATTCTTGTATCAGTGGGTGTTTAGTAGGAGCAAACCTCATTCATGTATCAGTGCGTGTTTAATGGGAGTATACCTCATTAATTCATCAGTGGGTGTTTAGTAGGAGCAAACCTCATTCATGCATCTGTGGGTGTTTAGTAGGAGCAAACCTCATTCATGTATCAGTGGGTGTTTATTAGGAGCAAACCTCATTCATGCGTGTTTAATGGGAGAAAACCTCATTAATGCATCAGTGCCAGTGTGCGTTTAGTAAGGGCAAACCTCATTAATGTATCCGTGCGTGTTTGGGTATTTAGTAGGAGCAAATCTCATACATTCATCAGTGGGTGTTTAGTAGGAGCAAACCTCATTCATGGATCAGTGGGTGTTTAGTAGGAGCAAACCTCATTCTTGTATCAGTGGGTGTTTAGTAGCAGCAAACCTCATTCATGTATCAGTGCGTGTTTAATGGGAGTATACCTCATTAATGCATCAGTGGGTGTTTAGTAGGAGCAAACCTCATTCATGTATCTGTGGGTGTTTAGTAGGAGCAAACCTCATTCATGTATCAGTGGGTGTTTATTAGGAGCAAACCTCATTCATGTATCAGTGCGTGTTTAATGGGAGCAAACCTCATTAATGCATCAGTGCGTGTTTAGTAGGAGCAAACCTCATTAATGCATCAGTGGGTTTTTAGTAGGAGCAAACCTCTTTAATGCAGCAGTGCGTGTTTAATGGGAGCAAACCTCATTAATGCATCAGTGCGTGTTTAGTAGGAGCAAACCTCATTAATGCATCAGTGGGTTTTTAGTAGGAGCAAACCTCATTCATGTATCAGTGCGTGTTTATTGGGAGAAAACCTCATTAATGTATCAGTGCCAGTGTGCGTTTAGTAAGAGCAAACCTCATTAATGTATCCGTGCGTGTTTGGGTATTTAGTATGAGCAAACCTCATACATTCATCAGTGGGTGTTTAGTAGGAGCAAACCTCATTCATGGATCAGTGGGTGTTTAGTAGGAGCAAACCTCATTCTTGTATCAGTGGGTGTTTAGTAGGAGCAAACCTCATTCATGTATCAGTGCGTGTTTAATGGGAGTATACCTCATTAATGCATCAGTGGGTGTTTAGTAGGAGCAAACCTCATTCATGCATCTGTGGGTGTTTAGTAGGAGCAAACCTCATTCATGTATCAGTGGGTGTTTATTAGGAGCAAACCTCATTCATGTATCAGTGCGTGTTTAATGGGAGCAAACCTCATTAATGCATCAGTGCGTGTTTAGTAGGAGCAAACCTCATTAATGCATCAGTGGGTTTTTAGTAGGAGCAAACCTCTTTAATGCATCAGTGCGTGTTTAATGGGAGCAAACCTCATTAATGCATCAGTGCGTGTTTAGTAGGAGCAAACCTCATTAATGCATCAGTGGGTTTTTAGTAGGAGCAAACCTCATTCATGTATCAGTGCGTGTTTAATGGGAGAAAACCACATTAATGCATCAGTGCCAGTGTGCGTTTAGTAAGAGCAAACCTCATTAATGTATCCGTGTGTGTTTGGGTATTTAGTAGGAGCAAACCTCATACATTCATCAGTGGGTGTTTAGTAGGAGCAAACCTCATTCATGGATCAGTGGGTGTTTAATGGGAGAAAACCACATTAATGCATCAGTGCCAGTGTGCGTTTAGTAAGAGCAAACCTCATTAATGTATCCGTGCGTGTTTGGGTATTTAGTAGGAGCAAACCTCATACATTCATCAGTGGGTGTTTAGTAGGAGCAAACCTCATTCATGGATCAGTGGGTGTTTAGTAGGAGCAAACCTCATTCTTGTATCAGTGGGTGTTTAGTAGGAGCAAACCTCATTCATGTATCAGTGCGTGTTTAATGGGAGTATACCTCATTAATGCATCAGTGGGTGTTTAGTAGGAGCAAACCTCATTCATGCATCTGTGGGTGTTTAGTAGGAGCAAACCTCATTCATGTATCAGTGGGTGTTTATTAGGAGCAAACCTCATTCATGTATCAGTGCGTGTTTAATGGGAGCAAACCTCATTAATGCATCAGTGCGTGTTTAGTAGGAGCAAACCTCATTAATGCATCAGTGGGTTTTTAGTAGGAGCAAACCTCTTTAATGCATCAGTGCGTGTTTAATGAGAGCAAACCTCATTAATGTATCAGTGCGTGTTTAGTAGGAGCAAACCTCATTAATGCATCAGTGGGTTTTTAGTAGGAGCAAACCTCTTTAATGTATCAGTGCGTGTTTAGTAGGAGCAAACCTCATTAATGCATCAGTGGTTGTTTAGTAGGAGAAAACCTCTTTAATGCATAAGTGGGTGTTTAGTAGGAGCAAATTTCATTCATTCATCAGTGAGTATTTAATGGGAGCAACTCTCATTAATGAATCAGTGCGTGTTTAGTAGGAGCAAACCTCTTTAATGCATCAGTGGGTGTTTAGTAGGAGCAACCCTCATTAATGCATCAGTGCGGGTTTAGTAGGCGCAAACCTCATTCATGTATCAGTGCGTGCTTAATGGGAGCAAACCTCATTAATGCATCAGTGCATTTTTAGTAGGAGCAAACGTCATTCATGCATCAATGGGTGTTTAGTAGAAACAAACCTCATTAATGCACCAGAGCGTGTTTAGTAGAAGCAGTCCTCATTAATGACCCAGTGCATGTTTAATGGGAGCAAACCTCATTAATGCATCAGTGCATGTTTAGTAGGAGCAAACCTCATTCATGCATCAATGGGTGTTTAGTAGGAGCAAACCTCATTAACGCATCAGTGCGTGTTTAGTAGGAGTAAACCTCATTAATGCATCAGTGCATGTTTAGTTGAAGCACACCTCATTAATGCACCAGAGCGTGTTTAGTAGAAGCAAACCTCATTAATGCATTAGTGCGAGTTTGGTAGGAGCACACCTCATTAATGTATCAGTGCGTGTATAGTGGGAGCAAACCTCATTAATGCATCAGTACGTTTTTAGTAGGAGCAAACCTCATTAGTGCATCAATGCGTGTTTAGTAGGAGTGGGTGTTTAGTAGGAGCAAATCTCATTAATGTATCAGTGTGTGTTTAGTAGGAGCAAAGTTCTTTAATGCATCAGTGGGTGTTTAGTAGGAGAAAACCTCATTAATGTATCGGTACGTCTTTAATGGGAGAAAACCTAATTAATTATCAGTGCATGTTAAGTAGGAGCAAAACTCATTAATGTATCAGTGAGTGTTTAGTAGGAGCAAATCTCATTAATGCATCAGTGGGTGTTTAGTAGGAGCAAACCTCATTCATGTATCAGTGCATGTTTAATGGGAGCAAACCTCATTAATGCATCAGTGCCAGTGTGCGTTTAGTAGGAACAAACCTCATTAATGTATCAGTGCGTGTTTAGTAGACGCAAACCTCATTAATGCATCAGTGCGTGTTTAGTAGGAGCAAACCTCATTCATGTATCAGTGCGTGTTTAGGAGGAGCAAACCTCATTCATGTATCAGTGCGTGTTTAGGAGGAGCAAACCTCATTAATGTATCAATGCGTGTTTAATGGGAGCAAACCTCATTAATGCATCAGTGCGTATTTAATGGGAGCAAACATCATTAATGCATCAGTGCGTGTTTAGTAGGAGCAAACCTCATTAATGCATCAGTGCGTGTTTAGTAGGAGCAAACCTCATTCATGTATCAGTGGGCGTTTAGTAGGAGAAAACCTCATCCATGCATCAGTTGGTGTTTAGTAGGAGCAAACCTCATTCATGTATCAGTGTGTGTTTAATGGGAGCAAACCTCATTAATGTATCAGAGCCAGTGTGCGTTTAGTAGGAGCAAAACTCATTAATGTACCAGTGTGTGTTTAGTAGGAGCAAACCTCTTTAATGCATCAGTGGGTGTTTAGCAGGAGCAAACCTCATTCATGTATCAGTGCGTGTTTAATGAGAGCAAACCTCATTAAGGCATCAGTGCCAGTGTGCGTTTAGTAGGAGCAAACCTCATTAATGAATCAATGCGTGATTAACGGGAGCAAACCTCATTAATACATCAGTGTGTGTTTTTAATGGGAGCAAACATCATTAATGCATCAGTGCATGTTTAGTAGGAGCAAACCTCATTCATGCATCAGTGCGTGAATAGCAGGAGCAAACCTCATTAATGCATCAGTGGGTGTTTAGTAGGAGCAAACCTCATTCATGTATCAGTGCGTGTTTAATGGGAGCAAACCTCATTAATGCATCAATGCGTGTTTAGTAGGAGCAAACCTCTTTAATGCATCAGTGGGTGTTAGATAGGAGCAATCCTCATTAATGCACCAGTGGGTGTTTAGTAGGAGCAAACCTTATTAATGTATCTGTGTGTGTTTAATGAGAGCAAACCTCATTAATGCATCACTGCGTTTTTAGTGGGAGCAAACCTCATTAATGCATCAGTGCGTGTTTAGTAGGAGAAACCTCATTAAGGTATCAGTGTGTGTTTAATGGGAGCAAACCTCATTAATGCATCAGTGCGTGTTTAATGGGAGAAAACCTAATTAATGTATCAGTGCATGTTTAATGGGAGCAAACCTCATTAATGCATCAGAGCGTTTTTATTAGTAGGAGCAAACCTCTTTAATGCATCAGTGCGTGATTAGTAGGAGCAAACCTCATTAATGTATCAGTGCGTGTTTAGTAGGAGCAAACCTCATTCATGCATCAGTGCGTGTTTAGTAGGCGCAAACCTCTTTAATGCATCAGTGGGTGTTTAGTAGGAGCAAACCTCATTCATGTATCAGTGTGTGTTTAGTTGGAGCAAATATAATTAATGCATCAGTGCCAGTGTGCGTTTAGTAGGAGCAAACCTCATTAATGTATCAGTGCGTGTTTGGGTATTTAGTAGGAACAAACCTTGTTCATGCATCAGTGGGTGTATAGTAAGAGCAAACCTCATTCATGCATCAGTGGGTGTTTAGTAGGAGCAAACCTCATTCATGTATCAGTGGGTGTTTAGTAGGAGCAAACCTCATTAGTAGGAGCAAACCTAATTCATGTATCAGTGGGTGTTCAGTAGGAGCAAACCTCATTCATGTATCAGTGCGTGTTTAATGGGAGCAAACAAAAAATAGATAGAGGAAACGCACTCGTGTAGATTAAAGAAGGTAATCCAAATGAAAGCAGTTCGTGGGAGCAAACCTTATTAACGCATCAGTGCGTGTTTAGTAGGAGTAAACCTCATTAATGCATCAGTGCTTGTTTAGTAGAAGCAAACCTCATTAATGCACCAGAGCGTGTTTAGTAGAAGCAAACCTCATTAATGCATCAGTGCGTGTTTGGTAGGAGCAAACCTCATTAATGTATCAGTGCGTGTTTAGTGGGAGCAAACCTCATTAATGCATCAGTATGTTTTTAGTAGGAGCAAACCTAATTAGTGCATCAATGCGTGTTTAGTAAGAGTGGGTGTTTAGTAGGAGCAAATCTCATTAATGTATCAGTGTGTGTTTAGTAGGAGCAAAGTTCTTAAATGCATCAGTGGGTGTTTAGTAGGAGCAAACCTCATTAATGTATGAGTGCGTGTTTAATGGGAGAAAACCTCATTAATGTATCAGTGCGTGTTAAGTAGGAGCAAACCTCATTCACGCATCAGTGCGTGTTTAGTAGGAGCAAACCTCATTAATGCATCAGTGGGTGTTTAGTAGGAGCAAACCTCATTCATGTATAAGTGCGTGTTTAATGGGAGCAAACCTCATTAATGCATCAGTGCCAGTGTGCGTTTAGTAGGAGCAAATCTCATTAATGCATCAGTGGGTGCTTAGTAGGAGCAAATCTCATTCATGTATCAGTGCATGTTTAATGGGAGCAAACCTCATTAATGCATCAGTGCCAGTGTGCGTTTAGTAGGAGCAAACCTCATTAATGTATCAGTGCGTGTTTAGTAGGCGCAAACCTCATTAATGCATTAGTGCGTGTTTAGTAGGAGCAAACCTCATTCATGTATCAGTGCATGTTTAGGAGGAGCAAAGCTCATTAATGTATCAATGCGTGTTTAATGGGAGCAAAGTCAAACCTCATTAATGCATCAGTGTGCGTTTAATGGGAGCAAACCTCATTAATGCATCAGTGCCAGTGTGCGTTTAGTAGGAGCAAAACTCATTAATGTATCAGTGTGTGTTTAGTAGGAGCAAATCTCATTAATGCATCAGTGGGTGTTTAGTAGGAGCAAACCTCATTCATGTATCAGTGCATGTTTAATGGGAGCAAACCTCATTAATCCATCAGTGCCAGTGTGCGTTTAGTAGGAACAAACCTCATTAATGTATCAGTGCGTGTTTAGTAGGCGCAAACCTCATTAATGTATCAGTGCGTGTTTAGGAGGAGCAAACCTCATTAATGTATCAATGCGTGTTTAATGGAAGCAAACCTCATTAATGCATCAGTGCGTGTTTAGTAGGAGCAAACCTCATTAATGCATCAGTGCGTGTTTAGTAGGAGCGAACCTCATTCATGTATCAGTGGGTGTTTAGTAGGAGCAAACCTCATTCATGTATCAGTGCATGTTTAATGGGAGCAAACCTCATTAATCCATCAGTGCCAGTGTGCGTTTAGTAGGAACAAACCTCATTAATGTATCAGTGCGTGTTTAGTAGGCGCAAACCTCATTAATGTATCAGTGCATGTTTAGTAGGAGCAAACCTCATTCATGTATCAGTGGGAGTTTAGTAGGAGCAAACCTCATTCATGCATCAGTTGGTGTTTAGTAGGAGCAAACCTCATTCATGTATCAGTGCTTGTTTAATGGGAGCAAACCTCATTAATGCATCAGTGGCAGTGTGCGTTTAGTAGGAGCAAATCTCATTAATGCATCAGTGGGTGCTTAGTAGGAGCAAATCTCATTCATGTATCAGTGCATGTTTAATGGGAGCAAACCTCATTAATGCATCAGTGCCAGTGTGCGTTTAGTAGGAGCAAACCTCATTAATGTATCAGTGCGTGTTTAGTAGGCGCAAACCTCATTAATGCATTAGTGCGTGTTTAGTAGGAGCAAACCTCATTCATGTATCAGTGCATGTTTAGGAGGAGCAAAGCTCATTAATGTATCAATGCGTGTTTAATGGGAGCAAAGTCAAACCTCATTAATGCATCAGTGTGCGTTTAATGGGAGCAAACCTCATTAATGCATCAGTGCCAGTGTGCGTTTAGTAGGAGCAAAACTCATTAATGTATCAGTGTGTGTTTAGTAGGAGCAAATCTCATTAATGCATCAGTGGGTGTTTAGTAGGAGCAAACCTCATTCATGTATCAGTGCATGTTTAATGGGAGCAAACCTCATTAATCCATCAGTGCCAGTGTGCGTTTAGTAGGAACAAACCTCATTAATGTATCAGTGCGTGTTTAGTAGGCGCAAACCTCATTAATGTATCAGTGCGTGTTTAGGAGGAGCAAACCTCATTAATGTATCAATGCGTGTTTAATGGAAGCAAACCTCATTAATGCATCAGTGCGTGTTTAGTAGGAGCAAACCTCATTAATGCATCAGTGCGTGTTTAGTAGGAGCGAACCTCATTCATGTATCAGTGGGCGTTTAGTAGAAGCAAACCTCTTTAATGCATCAGTGGGTGTTTAGTAGGAGCAAACCTCATTCACGCATCAGTGCGTGTTTAGTAGGAGCAAACCTCATTAATGCATCAGTGGGTGTTTAGTAGGAGCAAACCTCATTCATGTATAAGTGCGTGTTTAATGGGAGCAAACCTCATTAATGCATCAGTGCCAGTGTGCGTTTAGTAGGAGCAAATCTCATTAATGCATCAGTGGGTGCTTAGTAGGAGCAAATCTCATTCATGTATCAGTGCATGTTTAATGGGAGCAAACCTCATTAATGCATCAGTGCCAGTGTGCGTTTAGTAGGAGCAAACCTCATTAATGTATCAGTGCGTGTTTAGTAGGCGCAAACCTCATTAATGCATTAGTGCGTGTTTAGTAGGAGCAAACCTCATTCATGTATCAGTGCATGTTTAGGAGGAGCAAAGCTCATTAATGTATCAATGCGTGTTTAATGGGAGCAAAGTCAAACCTCATTAATGCATCAGTGTGCGTTTAATGGGAGCAAACCTCATTAATGCATCAGTGCCAGTGTGCGTTTAGTAGGAGCAAAACTCATTAATGTATCAGTGTGTGTTTAGTAGGAGCAAATCTCATTAATGCATCAGTGGGTGTTTAGTAGGAGCAAACCTCATTCATGTATCAGTGCATGTTTAATGGGAGCAAACCTCATTAATCCATCAGTGCCAGTGTGCGTTTAGTAGGAACAAACCTCATTAATGTATCAGTGCGTGTTTAGTAGGCGCAAACCTCATTAATGTATCAGTGCGTGTTTAGGAGGAGCAAACCTCATTCATGTATCAGTGGGAGTTTAGTAGGAGCAAACCTCATTCATGCATCAGCTGGTGTTTAGTAGGAGCAAACCTCATTCATGTATCAGTGCGTGTTTAATGGGAGCAAACCTCATTAATGTATCAGAGCCAGTGTGCGTTTAGTAGGAGCAAAACTCATTAATGTATCAGTGTGTGTTTAGTAGGAGCAAACCTCTTTAATGCATCAGTGGGTGTTTAGTAGGAGCAAACCTCATTCATGTATCAGTGCGTGTTTAATGGGAGCAAACCTCATTAATGCATCAGTGCCAGTGTGCGTTTAGTAGGAGCAAACCTCATTAATGTATCAGTGCGTGTTTAGTAGGAGCAAACCTCATTAATGCATCAGTGCATGTTTAGTAGTAGCAAACCTCATTCATGCATCAGTGCATTTTTAGTAGGAGCAAACCTCATTAATGAATCAATGCGTGATTAACGGGAGCAAACCTCATTAATACACCAGTGTGTGTTTTTAATGGGAGCAAACATCATTAATGCATCAGTGCATGTTTAGTAGGAGAAAACCTCATTCATGCATCAGTGCGTGAATAGCAGGAGCAAACCTCATTCATGTATCAGTGCATGTTTAATGGGAGAAAACCTAATTAATGCATCAGTGCCACTGTGCGTTTAGTAGGAGCAAACCTCATTAATGTATCAGTGCGTGTTTAGTAGGCGCAAACCTCATTAATGTATCAGTGCGTGTTTAGTAGGAGCAAACCTCATTCATGTATCAGTGCATGTTTAGGAGGAGAAAACCTCATTAATGTATCAATGCGTGTTTAATGGGAGCAAAGTCAAACCTCATTAATGCATCAGTGCGTGTTTAATGGGAGCAAACCTCATTAATGCATCAGTGCGTGTTTAGTAGGAGCAAACCTCATTCATGTATCAGCGGGCGTTTAGTAGAAGCAAACCTCTTTAATGCAACAGTGGGTGTTTAGTAGGAGCAAACCTCATTCATGTATCAGTGCGTGCTTAATGTGAGCAAACCTCATTAATGCATCAGTGCCAGTGTGCGTTTAGTAGGAGCAAAACTCATTAATGTATTAGTGTGTGTTTAGTAGGAGCAAATCTCATTAATGCATCAGTGGGTGTTTAGTAGGAGCAAACCTAATTCATGTATCAGTGCATGTTTAATGGGAGCAAACCTCATTAATGTATCAGTGCCAGTGTGCGTTTAGTAGGAACAAACCTCATTAATGTATCAGTGCGTGTTTAGTAGGCGCAAACCTACTAAACGCAACCTCATTAATGCATCATTGCCAGTGTGCGTTTAGTAGGAGCAAAACTCATTAATGTATCAGTGTGTGTTTAGTAGGAGAAAATCTCATTAATGCATCAGTGGGTGTTTAGTAGGAGCAAACCTCATTCATGTATCAGTGCATGTTTAATGGGAGCAAACCTCATTAATGCATCAGTGCCAGTGTGCGTTTAGTAGGAACAAACCTCATTAATGTATCAGTGCGTGTTTAGTAGGCGCAAACCTACTAAACGCAACCTCATTAATGCATCAGTGCCAGTGTGCGTTTAGTAGGAGCAAAACTCATTAATGTATCAGTGTGTGTTTAGTAGGAGCAAATCTCATTAATGCATCAGTGGGTGTTTAGTAGGAGCAAACCTCATTCATGTATCAGTGCATGTTTAATGGGAGCAAACCTCATTAATGCATCAGTGCCAGTGTGCGTTTAGTAGGAACAAACCTCATTAATGTATCAGTGCGTGTTCAGTAGGCGCAAACCTCATTAATGCATCAGTGCGTGTTTAGTAGGAGCAAACCTCATTCATGTACCAGGGCGTGTTTAGGAAGAGCAAACCTCATTAATGTATCAATGCGTGTTCAATGGGAGCAAACCTCATTAATGCATCAGTGCGTGTTTAATGGGCGCAAACATCATTAATGCATCAGTGCGTGTTTAGTAGGAGCAAACCTCATTAATGCATCAGTGGGCGTTTAGTAGAAGCAAACCTCTTTAATGCATCAGTGGGTGTTTAGTAGGAGCAAATCTCATTCATGTATCAGTGCGTGCTTAATGTGAGCAAACCTCATTAATGCATCTGTGTCAGTGTGCATTTAGTAGGAGCAAACCTCATTAATGTATCAGTGCGTGTTTAGTAGGAGCAAACCTCATTCATGTATCAGTGAGAGTTTAGTAGGAGCAAACCTCATTCATGCATCAGTTGGTGTTTAGTAGCAGCAAACCTCATTCATGTATCAGTGCGTGTTTAATGGGAGCAAACCTCATTAATGTATCAGAGCCAGTGTGCGTTTAGTAGGAGCAAAACTCATTAATGTGTCAGTGTGTGTTTAGTAGGAGCAAACCTCTTTAATGCATCAGTGGGTGTTTAGTAGGAGCAAACCTCATTCATGTATCAGTGCGTGTTTAATGGGAGAAAACCTCATTAATGCATCAGTGCCAGTGTGCATTTAGTAGGAGCAAACCTCATTAATGTATCAGTGCGTGTTTAGTAGGAGCAAACCTCATTAATGCATCAGTGCGTGTTTAGTAGGAGCAAACCTCATTCATGTGTCAGTGGGCGTTTAGTATAAGCAAACCCCTTTAATGCAACAGTGGGTGTTTAGTAGGAGCAAACCTCATTCATGTATCAGTGCATGTTTAATGGGAGCAAACCTCATTAATGCATCAGTGCCAGTGTGAGTTTAGTAGGAACAAACCTCATTAATGTATCAGTGCGTGTTTAGTAGGCGCAAACTTACTAAACGCAACCTCATTAATGCATCAGTGCCAGTGTGCGTTTAGTAGGAGCAAAACTCATTAATGTATCAGTGTGTGTTTTGTAGGAGCAAATCTCATTAATGCATCAGTGGGTGTTTAGTAGGAGCAAACCTCATTCATATATCAGTGCATGTTTAATGGGAGCAAACCTCATTAATGCATCAGTGCCAGTGTGCGTTTAGTAGGAACAAACCTCATTAATGTATCAGTGCGTGTTTAGTAGGTGCACACCTACTAAACGCAACCTCATTAATGCATCACTGCCAGTGTGCGTTTAGTAGGAGCAAAACTCATTAATATATCAGTGTGTGTTTAGTAGGAGCAAATCTCATTAATGCATCAGTGCGTGTTTAGTAGGCGCAAACCTCATTAATGTATCAGTGCGTGTTTAGTAGGAGCAAACCTCATTCATGTATCAGTGCATGTTTAGGAGGAGAAAACCTCATTAATGTATCAATGCGTGTTTAATGGGAGCAAAGTCAAACCTCATTAATGCATCAGTGCGTGTTTAATGGGAGCAAACCTCATTAATGCATCAGTGCATGTTTAGTAGGAGCAAACCTCATTCATGTATCAGTGGGCGTTTAGTAGAAGCAAACCTCTTTAATGCAACAGTGGGTGTTTAGTAGGAGCAAACCTCATTCATGTATCAGTGCGTGCTTAATATGAGCAAACCTCATTAATGCATCAGTGCCAGTGTGCGTTTAGTAGGAGCAAAACTCATTAATGTATTAGTGTGTGTTTAGTAGGAGCAAATCTCATTAATGCATCAGTGGGTGTTTAGTAGGAGCAAACCTCATTCATGTATCAGTGCATGTTTAATGGGAGCAAACCTCATTAATGTATCAGTGCCAGTGTGCGTTTAGTAGGAACAAACCTCATTAATGTATCAGTGCGTGTTTAGTAGGCGCAAACCTACTAAATGCAACCTCCTTAATGCATCATTGCCAGTGTGCGTTTAGTAGGAGCAAAACTCATTAATGTATCAGTGTGTGTTTAGTAGGAGAAAATCTCATTAATGCATCAGTGGGTGTTTAGTAGGAGCAAACCTCATTCATGTATCAGTGCATGTTTAATGGGAGCAAACATCATTAATGCATCAGTGCCAGTGTGCGTTTAGTAGGAACAAACCTCATTAATGTATCAGTGCGTGTTTAGTAGGCGCAAACCTACTAAACGCAACCTCATTAATGCATCAGTGCCAGTGTGCGTTTAGTAGGAGCAAAACTCATTAATGTATTAGTGTGTGTTTAGTAGGAGCAAATGCATCAGTGGGTGTTTAGTAGGAGCAAACCTCATTCATGTATCAGTGCATGTTTAATGGGAGCAAACCTCATTAATGCATCAGTGCCAGTGTGCGTTTAGTAGGAACAAACCTCATTAATGTATCAGTGCGTGTTTAGTAGGCTCAAACCTCATTAATGCATCAGTGCGTGTTTAGTAGGAGCAAACCTCATTCATGTACCAGTGCGTGTTTAGGAGGAGCAAACCTCATTAATGTATCAATGCGTGTTCAATGGGAGCAAACCTCATTAATGCATCAGTGCGTGTTTAATGGGCGCAAACATCATTAATGCATCAGTGCGTGTTTAGTAGGAGCAAACCTCATTAATGCATCAGTGGGCGTTTAGTAGAAGCAAACCTCTTTAATGCATCAGTGGGTGTTTAGTAGGAGCAAATCTCATTCATGTATCAGTGCGTGCTTAATGTGAGCAAACCTCATTAATGCATCTGTGTCAGTGTGCATTTAGTAGGAGCAAACCTCATTAATGTATCAGTGCGTGTTTAGTAGGAGCAAACCTCATTCATGTATCAGTGGGAGTTTAGTAGGAGCAAACCTCATTCATGCATCAGTTGGTGTTTAGTAGCAGCAAACCTCATTCATGTATCAGTGCGTGTTTAATGGGAGCAAACCTCATTAATGTATCAGAGTCAGTGTGCGTTTAGTAGGAGCAAAACTCATTAATGTATCAGTGTGTGTTTAGTAGGAGCAAACCTCTTTAATGCATCAGTGGGTGTTTAGTAGGAGCAAACCTCATTCATGTATCAGTGCGTGTTTAATGGGAGCAAACCTCATTAATGCATTAGTGCCAGTGTGCATTTAGTAGGAGCAAACCTCATTAATGTATCAGTGCGTGTTTAGTAGGAGCAAACCTCATTAATGCATCAGTGCGTGTTTAGTAGGAGCAAACCTCATTCATGTATCAGTGGGCGTTTAGTATAAGCAAACCCCTTTAATGCAACAGTGGGTGTTTAGTAGGAGCAAACCTCATTCATGTATCAGTGCATGTTTAATGGGAGCAAACCTCATTAATGCATCAGTGCCAGTGTGAGTTTAGTAGGAACAAACCTCATTAATGTATCAGTGCGTGTTTAGTAGGCGCAAACCTACTAAACGCAACCTCATTAATGCATCAGTGCCAGTGTGCGTTTAGTAGGAGCAAAACTCATTAATGTATCAGTGTGTGTTTTGTCGGAGCAAATCTCATTAATGCATCAGTGGGTGTTTAGTAGGAGCAAACCTCATTCATATATCAGTGCATGTTTAATGGGAGCAAACCTCATTAATGCATCAGTGCCAGTGTGCGTTTAGTAGGAACAAACCTCATTAATGTATCAGTGCGTGTTTAGTAGGTGCACACCTACTAAACGCAACCTCATTAATGCATCAGTGCCAGTGTGCGTTTAGTAGGAGAAAAACTCATTAATATATCAGTGTGTGTTTAGTAGGAGCAAATCTCATTAATGCATCAGTGGGTGTTTAGTAGGAGCAAACCTCATTCATGTATCAGTGCATGTTTAATGGGAGCAAACCTCATTAATGCATCAGTGCCAGTGTGCGTTTAGTAGGAACAAACCTCATTAATGTATCAGTGCGTGTTTAGTAGGCGCAAACCTCATTAATGCATCAGTGCGTGTTTAGAAGGAGCAAACCTCATTCATGTACCAGGGCGTGTTTAGGAGGAGCAAACCTCATTAATGTATCAATGTGTGTTTAATGGGAGCAAACCTCATTAATGCATCAGTGCATGTTTAATGGGAGCAAACATCATTAATGCATCAGTGCGTGTTTAGTAGGAGCAAACCTCATTAATGCATCAGTGCGTGTTTAGTAGGAGCAAACCTCATTCATGTATCAGTGGGCGTTTAGTAGAAGCAAACCTCTTTAATGCATCAGTTGGTGTTTAGTAGGAGCAAATCTCATTCATGTATCAGTGCGTGCTTAATGTGAGCAAACCTCATTAATGCATCTGTGCCAGTGTGCATTTAGTAGGAGCGAACCTCATTAATGTATCAGTGCGTGTTTAGTAGGAGCAAACCTCATTCATGTATCAGTGCATGTTTAATGGGAGAAAACCTAATTAATGCATCAGTGCCACTGTGCGTTTAGTAGGAGCAAACCTCATTAATGTATCAGTGCGTGTTTAGTAGGCGCAAACCTCATTAATGTATCAGTGCGTGTTTAGTAGGAGCAAACCTCATTCATGTATCAGTGCATGTTTAGGAGGAGCAAACCTCATTAATGTATCAATGCGTGTTTAATGGGAGCAAAGTCAAACCTCATTAATGCATCAGTGCGTGTTTAATGGGAGCAAACCTCATTAATGCATCAGTGCGTGTTTAGTAGGAGCAAACCTCATTCATGTATCAGTGGGCGTTTAGTAGAAGCAAACCTCTTTAATGCAACAGTGGGTGTTTAGTAGGAGCAAACCTCATTCATGTATCAGTGCGTGCTTAATGTGAGCAAACCTCATTAATGCATCAGTGCCAGTGTGCGTTTAGTAGGAGCAAAACTCATTAATGTATTAGTGTGTGTTTAGTAGGAGCAAATCTCATTAATGCATCAGTGGGTGTTTAGTAGGAGCAAACCTCATTCATGTATCAGTGCATGTTTAATGGGAGCAAACCTCATTAATGCATCAGTGCCAGTGTGCGTTTAGTAGGAACAAACCTCATTAATGTATCAGTGCGTGTTTAGTAGGCGCAAACCTACTAAACGCAACCTCATTAATGCATCATTGCCAGTGTGCGTTTAGTAGGAGCAAAACTCATTAATGTATCAGTGTGTGTTTAGTAGGAGAAAATCTTATTAATGCATCAGTGGGTGTTTAGTAGGAGCAAACCTCATTCATGTATCAGTGCATGTTTAATGGGAGCAAACCTCATTAATGCATCAGTGCCAGTGTGCGTTTAGTAGGAACAAACCTCATTAATGTATCAGTGCGTGTTTAGTAGGCGCAAACCTACTAAACGCAACCTCATTAATGCATCAGTGCCAGTGTGCGTTTAGTAGGAGCAAAACTCATTAATGTATCAGTGTGTGTTTAGTAGGAGCAAATCTCATTAATGCATCAGTGGGTGTTTAGTAGGAGCAAACCTCATTCATGTACCAGTGCGTGTTTAGGAGGAGCAAACCTCATTAATGTATCAATGCGTGTTCAATGGGAGCAAACCTCATTAATGCATCAGTGCGTGTTTAATGGGCGCAAACATCATTAATGCATCAGTGCGTGTTTAGTAGGAGCAAACCTCATTAATGCATCAGTGGGCGTTTAGTAGAAGCAAACCTCTTTAATGCATCAGTGGGTGTTTAGTAGGAGCAAATCTCATTCATGTATCAGTGCGTGCTTAATGTGAGCAAACCTCATTAATGCATCTGTGTCAGTGTGCATTTAGTAGGAGCAAACCTCATTAATGTATCAGTGCGTGTTTAGTAGGAGCAAACCTCATTCATGTATCAGTGGGAGTTTAGTAGGAGCAAACCTCATTCATGTATCAGTGCGTGTTTATTGGGAGCAAACCTCATTAATGTATCAGAGCCAGTGTGCGTTTAGTAGGAGCAAAACTCATTAATGTATCAGTGTGTGTTTAGTAGGAGCAAACCTCTTTAATGCATCAGTGGGTGTTTAGTAGGAGCAAACCTCATTCATGTATCAGTGCGTGTTTAATGGGAGCAAACCTCATTAATGCATCAGTGCCAGTGTGCATTTAGTAGGAGCAAACCTCATTAATGTATCAGTGCGTGTTTAGTAGGAGCAAACCTCATTAATGCATCAGTGCGTGTTTAGTAGGAGCAAACCTCATTCATGTATCAGTGGGCGTTTAGTATAAGCAAACCCCTTTAATGCAACAGTGGGTGTTTAGTAGGAGCAAACCTCATTCATGTATCAGTGCATGTTTAATGGGAGCAAACCTCATTAATGCATCAGTGCCAGTGTGAGTTTTGTAGGAACAAACCTCATTAATGTATCAGTGCGTGTTTAGTAAGCGCAAACCTACTAAACGCAACCTCATTAATGCATCAGTGCCAGTGTGCGTTTAGTAGGAGCAAAACTCATTAATGTATCAGTGTGTGTTTTGTAGGAGCAAATCTCATTAATGCATCAGTGGGTGTTTAGTAGGAGCAAACCTCATTCATATATCAGTGCCTGTTTAATGGGAGCAAACCTCATTAATGCATCAGTGCCAGTGTGCGTTTAGTAGGAACAAACCTCATTAATGTATCAGTGCGTGTTTAGTAGGTGCACACCTACTAAACGCATCCTCATTAATGCATCAGTGCCAGTGTGCGTTTAGTAGGAGCAAAACTCATTAATATATCAGTGTGTGTTTAGTAGGAGCAAATCTCATTAATGCATCAGTGGGTGTTTAGTAGGAGCAAACCTCATTCATGTATCAGTGTATGTTTAATGGGAGCAAACCTCATTAATGCATCAGTGCCAGTGTGCGTTTAGTAGGAACAAACCTCATTAATGTATCAGTGCGTGTTTAGTAGGCGCAAACCTCATTAATGCATCAGTGCGTGTTTAGAAGGAGCAAACCTCATTCATGTACCAGGGCGTGTTTAGGAGGAGCAAACCTCATTAATGTATCAATGCGTGTTTAATGGGAGCAAACCTCATTAATGCATCAGTGCATGTTTAATGGGAGCAAACATCATTAATGCATCAGTGCGTGTTTAGTAGGAGCAAACCTCATTAATTCATCAGTGCGTGTTTAGTAGGAGCAAACCTCATTCATGTATCAGTGGGCGTTTAGTAGAAGCAAACCTCTTTAATGCATCAGTTGGTGTTTAGTAGGAGCAAATCTCATTCATGTATCAGTGCGTGCTTAATGTGAGCAAACCTCATTAATGCATCTGTGCCAGTGTGCATTTAGTAGGAGCAAACCTCATTAATGTATCAGTGCGTGTTTAGTAGGAGCAAACCTCATTCATGTATCAGTGCGTGTTTAATGGGAGCAAACCTCATTAATGTATCAGAGCCAGTGTGCGTTTAGTAGGAGCAAAACTCATTAATGTATCAGTGTGTGTTGAGCAGGAGCAAACCTCTTTAATGCATCAGTGGGTGTTTAGTAGGAGCAAACCTAATTAATTCATCAGTGCGTGTTTAGTAGGAGCAAACCTCATTCATGTATCAGTGGGCGTTTAGTAGAAGCAAACCTCTTTAATGCATCAGTTGGTGTTTAGTAGGAGCAAACCTCATTCATGTATCAGTGCGTGTTTAATGGGAGCAAACCTCATTAATGCATCAGTGCCAGTGTGCGTTTAGTAGGAGCAAACCTCATTAATGTATCAGTGCGTGTTTAGTAGGCACAAACCTCATTAATGCATCAGTGCGTGTTTAGTAGGAGCAAACCTCATTCATGTATCAGTGCATGTTTAGGAGGAGCAAACCTCATTAATGTATCAATGCGTGTTTAATGGGAGCAAAGTCAAACCTCATTAATGCATCAGTGCGTGTTTAATGGGAGCAAACCTCATTAATGCATCAGTGTGTGTTTAGTAGGAGCAAACCTCATTCATGGATCAGTGGGCGTTTAGTAGAAGCAAACCTCTTTAATGCAACAGTGGGTGTTTAGTAGGAGCAAACCTCATTCATGTATCAGTGCGTGCTTAATGTGAGCAAACCTCATTAATGCATCAGTGCCAGTGTGCGTTTAGTAGGAGCAAACCTCATTAATGTATCAGTGCGTGTTTAGTAGGAGCAAACCTCATTCATGTATCAGTGGGAGTTTAGTAGGAGCAAACCTAATTCATGCATCAGTTGGTGTTTAGTAGGAGCAAACCGCATTCATGTATCAGTACGTATTTGATGGGAGCAAACCTCATTAATGCATCAGAGCCAGTGTGCGTTTAGTAGGAGCAAAACTCATTAATGTATCAGTGTGTGTTTAGTCGAGCAAACCTCTTTAATGCATCAGTGGGTGTTTAGTAGGAGCAAACCTCATTCATGTATCAGTGCGTGTTTAATGGGAGCAAACCTCATTAATGAATCAATGCGTGATTAACGGGAGCAAACCTCATTAATACATCAGTGTGTGTTTTTAATGGGTGCAAACATCATTAATGCATCAGTGCATGTTTAGTAGGAGCAAACCTCATTCATGCATCAGTGCGTGAATAGCAGGAGCAAACCTCATTAATTCATCAGTGTGTGTTTAGTAGGAGCAAACCTCATTAATGAATCAGTGGGTGTTTAGTAGGAGCAAACCTCATTCATGTATCAGTGCGTGTTTAATGGGAGCAAACCTCATTAATGCATCAATGCGTGTTTAGTAGGAGCAAACCTCTTAAATGCATCAGTGGGTGTTTAGTAGGAGCAAACCTCATTAATGTATCTGTGCGTGTTTAATGAGAGCAAACCTCATTAATGCATCACTGCGTTTTTAGTGGGAGCAAACCTCATTAATGCATCAGTGCGTGTTTAGTAGGAGAAACCTCATTAAGGTATCAGTGTGTGTTTAATGGGAGCAAACCTCATTAATGCATCAGTGCGTGTTTAATGGGAGAAAACCTCATTAATGTATCAGTGCGTGTTTAATGGGAGCAAACCTCATTAATGCATCAGTGCGTTTTTATTAGTAGGAGCAAACCTCATTAATGCATCAGTGCGTGATTAGTAGGAGCAAACCTCATTAATGTATCAGTGCGTGTTTAGTAGGAGCAAACCTCATTCATGCATCAGTGCGTGTTTAGTAGGAGCGAACCTCATTAATGCATCTTTGCGTGTTTAGTAGGAGCAAACATCATTCATGTATCAGTGGGTGTTTAGTAGGCGCAAACCTCTTTAATGCATCAGTGGGTGTTTAGTATGAGTAAAGCTCATTCGTGTATCAGTGCGTGTTTAGTTGGAGCATAAATCATTAATGCATCAGTGCCAGTGTGCGTTTAGTAGGAGCAAACCTCATTAATGTATTAGTGCGTGTTTGGGTATTTAGTAGGAACAAACCTCGTTCATGCATCAGTGGGTGTATAGTAGGAGCATACCTCATTCATGCATCAGTGGGTGTTTAGTAGGAGCAAACCTCATTCATGTATCAGTGGGTTTTTAGTAGGAGCAAACCTCATTAGTAGGAGCAAACCCAATTCACGTATCAGTGGGTCTTCAGTAGGAGCAAACCTCATTCATGTATCAGTGCGTGTTTAATGGGAGCAAACAAAAAATAGATAGAGGAAGCGCACTCGTGTAGATTAAAGAAGGTAATCCAAATGAAAGCAGTTCGTGGGAGCAAACCTCATTAACGCATCAGTGCGTGTTTAGTAGGAGTAAACCTCATTAATGCATCAGTGCCTGTTTAGTAGAAGCAAACCTCATTAATGCACCAGACATGTTTAGTAGAAGCAAACCTCATTAATGCATCAGTGCGTGTTTGGTAGGAGCAAACCTCATTAATGTATCAGTGCGTGTTTAGTGGGAGCAAACCTCATTAATGCATCAGTACGTTTTTAGTAGGAGCAAACCTCATTAGTGCATCAATGCGTGTTTAGTAAGAGTGGGTGTTTAGTAGGAGCAAATCTCATTAATGTATCAGTGTGTGTTTAGTAGGAGCAAAGTTCTTAAATGCATCAGTCGGTGTTTAGTAGGAGCAAACCTCATTAATGTATGAGTGCGTGTTTAATGGGAGAAAACCTCATTAATGTATCAGTGCGTGTTAAGTAGGAGCAAACCTCATTCACGCATCAGTGCGTGTTTAGTAGGAGCAAACCTCATTAATGCATCAGTGGGTGTTTAGTAGGAGCAAACCTCATTCATGTATAAGTGCTTGTTTAATGGGAGAAAACCTCATTAATGCATCAGTGCCAGTTTAGTAGGAGCAAAACTCATGAATGTATCAGTCTGTGTTTAGCAGGAGCAAATCTCATTAATGCATCAGTGGGTGTTTAGTAGGAGCAAACCTCATTCATGTATCAGTGCATGTTTAATGGGAGCAAACCTCATTAATGCATCAGTGCCAGTGTGCGTTTAGTAGGAGCAAACCTCATTAATGTATCAGTGCGTGTTTAGTAGGCGCAAACCTCATTAATGCATCAGTGCGAGTTTAGTAGGAGCAAACCTCATTCATGTATCAGTGCATGTTTAGGAGGAGCAAACCTCATTAATGTATCAATGCGTGTTTAATGGGAGCAAAGTCAAACCTCATTAATGCATCAGTGCGTGTTTAATGGGTGCAAACCTCATTAATGCATCAGTGCATGTTTAGTAGGAGCAAACCTCATTCATGTATCAGTGGGCGTTTAGTAGAAGCAAACCTCTTTAATGCAACAGTGGGTGTTTAGTAGGAGCAAACCTCATTCATGTATCAGTTCGTGCTTAATGTGAGCAAACCTCATTAATGCATCAGTGCCAGTGTGCGTTTAGTAAGAGCAAACCTCATTAATGTATCAGTGCGTGTTTAGTAGGAGCAAACCTCATTCATGTATCAGTGGGAGTTTAGTAGGAGCAAACCTCATTGATGCATCAGTTGGTGTTTAGTAGGAGCAAACCTCATTCATGTATCAGTACGTTTTTGATGGGAGCAAACCTCATTAATGCATCAGAGCCAGTGTGCGTTTAGTAGGAGCAAAACTCATTAATGTATCAGTGTGTGTTTAGTCGAGCAAACCTCTTTAATGCATCAGTGGGTGTTTAGTAGGAGCAAACCTCATTCATGTATCAGTGCGTGTTTAATGTGAGCAAACCTCATTAATGCATCAGTGCCAGTGTGCGTTTAGTAGGAGCAAACCTCATTAATGTATCAGTGCGTGTTTAGTAGGAGCAAACCTCATTAATGCATCAGTGCGTGTTTAGTAGGAGCAAACCTCATTCATGCATCAGTGCGTTTTTAGTAGGAGCATACCTCATTAATGTATCAATGCGTGTTTAATGGGAGCAAACATCATTATTGCATCAGTGGGTGTTTAGTAGGAGCAAACCTCTTTAATGCATCAGTGGGTGTTTAGTAGGAGCAAACCTCATTCATGTATCAGTACGTGTTTAATGGGAGCAAACCTCATTAATGCATCAGTGCGTGTTTAGTAGGAGCAAACCTCTTTTATGCAACAGTGGGTGTTTAGTAGGAGCAAACCTCATTAATGCATCAGTGGTTGTTTAGTAGGAGCAAACCTCTTTAATGCATAAGTGGGTGTTTAGTAGGAGCAAACTTCATTCATTCATCAGTGAATGTTTAATGGGAGCAAACCTCATTAATGAATCAGTGCGTGTTTAGTAGGAGCAAACCTCTTTAATGCATCAGTGGGTGTTTGGTAGGAGCAAACCTCATTAATGCATCAGTGCGGGTTTAGTAGGAGCAAACCTCATTCATGCATCAGTGCGTGCTTAATGGGAGCAAACCTCATTAATGCATCAGTGCATGTTTAGTAGTAGCAAACCTCATTCATACATCAATGGGTGTTTAGTAGAAACAAACCTCAATTAATGCACTAGAGCGTGTTTAGTAGAAATAAACCTCATTAATGCACCAGTGCATGTTTAATGGGATCAAACCTCATTAATGCATCAGTGCATGTTTAGTAGGAGCAAACTTCATTCATGCATCAATGGGTGTTTAGTAGGAGCAAACCTCATTAACGCATCAGTGCATGTTTAGTAGGAGTAAACCCCATTAATGCATCAGTGCTTGTTTAGTAGAAGCAAACCTCATTAATGCACCAGAGCGTGTTTAGTAGAATCAAACGTCATTAATTCACCAGTGCGTGTTTAATGGGAGTGTTAGATCTGGGGGTCTCTAGTTGGCAGAGGTAGGTACCACTTTCCAAATAGGGACTCTTGCTTCTAGTCAGGGTAAGGGGGATACACTCTTTAGATAACCCCTGCTCACCCCCTTGGTAGCTTGGCACGAGCAGACCGGCTTATCAAAGGCAATGTGTAAAGTATTTGTATCAACACTCACATTAACACAGTGAAAACACCACAGATGGACTACACACCAGTTTAGAAAAATATAAGTATTTAATCTAAACTAGACAAGACCAAAACGACAAAAATCCAACATACACAGTTCAAGTATACGATTTTAAAAGAGTTCTAGAGTTTGCGTCAAAATAATTCACAGTTGCATCACGTTTAGCCCAAAGTACCTGTAGATGCGACAAAAGTTCCAAATGGAAGCTGCAGCGTTGAAAAACAAGCGATGCGTCACTCCTGAGACCCTGGGGAGGTGATGCGCCAGCCCTGTTGCACGCAGCAGGCGTGTTGCGACGAATCCGGTCTGTATGGGGAGGGAGGCGATACCTTGTATGGATTCCGGTGCGCAGGTTCAGTAGGAAGCGTCTCACACAGGCACGATGTGACGATCTTCGGGGCGGCGACGATCTCAGGTGCGGCGGCGATGCGTATCGCAGCGTCGATCTTCTCCTCTCGCGGCCCATCGATGCGATAACTCTGCGAAGATCTTCGCAGTGACGTCATGCGGTCCGCAAGCAAGCGGTGCGACGATCTCACCCAGCGGCGACAGATCTTCGCGGAGGCGGGAATTTTCTCGCACTGTCGACGATGCGCTCCGCAAGCAAGCGATGCATGAAAGTTGCAGATCTTCTTCTTTTCTTCTTGTCCAGCTCCCCAAACAGCAGGCACAACTTCCAGAGGCCCCACAATTGGATCAAGCACTCTAGGAAGGGCAGATCTCTCTCAGCAGAGTCCAGGGGGTAAGCTGGGGGTGAAGTCCTTTTGTTCCTGGGACATCTTAACAGGAGGCCAGCTCTCCTCAGGCCCTTGAAGATCTCTTCAAGCAATGGGACACAGCAACAGCAAAGTCCTTCCCCTCTCCTTGGCATCAAGCAACTGTAGGTCAGCCCACAAACACACAGCAAGACAGTATTTCCTCTTCAGTCTTCCAGCTTTCTTCTTGGCAGAGGTTCCTTCTTGATTCCAGGATGATCTAATTTCTTGGGATCAGGGTCCCAATATTTATACCCCAAAATCCTTTGTCCTCTGAGGGCAGGGGGGCCTTTGCCCAGTCCAAACCAGTTCTGGAGCACTCTGTTTACATGACTACTTCTTTCCTTTCACAGTGCAGGGCAGAAACATCAGACGCCCCACAGAAGGTGGAGCCAGCATTGTGGAGGGAAGGCACAGCCCTGGAGCACTTTGTTGACATGATTCCTTCTCTCCTATCACAATGCAGGGCAGAGACATCAGACGCACCACAGGGGGTAGATCCAGCACTGTGGGGGGCAGGCACTGTCCTATTCAGGTCCCAGGTGCAACTCCTCCCTCCAATCTAGATGCAGATCTCTCTATTCAGCCCTGTGCTGACTCACCCTGTCTCCGGGAATTCCCCAGCCCCTGGAATTCCCCAGCCCCTGTCACTCAAACTCCAGACAGGGAATACACAACCTTGCAGAGGCAGGTTTGGATAGTTAGGCAAGAAAATACCTACTTCCTAAAAGTGGTATTCTCAAACACAGAATGTTAAAACCAACTTCACTAAAAGATGTATTTTATCATTCTGAGTTCAGGCATAGTAAACTCGAATTTCTACCATGCTCCCTTTATTATAGGATGTAATAGTCAAACTGCCCATTCTGGCCTATGGGGAACAGGTAGCTTGCAATAGTGAAAAACGAAAATGGCTGTAATTCACTACTAGGACATGCCACCAACACCAGGGCATGTCCTACCTTATACTTACAATGCACCCTGCCCTTGGGCCTACCTTAGGGGTGACTAATATGCAGAAAAGGGAAGGTTTTGGGACTGGCAAGTGGGTGCACTTGCCCAGTCAGCATGGCAGTTAGCAACTGCACACAGGCACTGCGGTGGCAGGCCTGAGACACCGTTTTAGGGCTACTCATGTGGGTGGCACAATCAGTGCTGCAGGCCCACTAGTAGCATTTGAATCACCAGCCCTGGCACACTCAGTGCACTTTACTAGGGACCTACTGATGAACCAAATCTGCCAATCATGGATAACCAATCATAGTAACAATTTATACAGAGAGCATATGCACTTTAGCACTGATCAGCAGTGGTAAAGTGCCCAGAGTCCTAAAGCCAACAACAACGGGTCAGGAAAAACAAAGGAGGAAGAAGCAAAAAGTTTGGGGATAACGCGGCAAAAAGGGCCATTTCCAACACAAACCCCTTCCAGCCTAAAGCCAGGGTAGACCAAACGATACCTCGATGGGATTCCCTGCTTGGGGCGATAGAACACGGAAACAGGCACAAACAGCAGGGCACTATTCCTGTTCTACGCCTTCCTGAACCCAGTTGGATCCCTCTATCCATACTCTCAGGATCCACCAAGCCAACCCACGTGGAACCCTTCTCCTCACCTGTGGACACCATCTGTGCAGCACCTAACCGTAACTTGCTCACAGGTGTGTCCTGACAGGAAGACAGCAAGCCACATTGGCCACTGACAGTGGTCAGGGATGAGACCCAGGCCTTATGCCTCTCAGGGCTCTCAAACCCCTGTGGCGTCAGAGGGTGGGGGCCGTAGCCTCAGGTGCTTGGCACCCTTTGTCCACTCCCCCTCCTGTCAGGTCAGGTCTGACATCCTGGCACTGACCCACCAGCCCCGGGCCTGTACTCGGCGGCTGGATAGGAGGCTCTGGTGGGCTTTCCCATACCCGGTCCTCCTCTTCCTTGGGGCTCTGTACCCTCCCCCCTGGAGCGGTACCCCCTTCTAGAATAGTCAGGGCACCTGTGGCAGAGGTCCTGCACCATTCGCACACCAGTTCAGGGGTTCTATCCTGCCACTGGGATTCCAGGTCAGGTGGATACCCCGGACCTGGCCCCCCAACCTAGGGTCTAAACCCTTCAGGTGAACTGGGGTCAGAGGCGAGGACTCCCTCCCTCTGCACCCCTTTCCAGAGTTCTGCACCCTCCCGCTTGGAGTGGTACCCCTAGAAGACAACCTGGTAGGGACACTGCTTACAGATGTCCCTCCCTCCAGGTCAGGCAACACCTGAACCTGGCTTCCCAACCCAGGGACCAACCCCTGCGGTTAAACATTTGCCCGGCGCACCAGGCCTTCACTCACAGATGTGTCCACACTGGTAGACAGCACCCACCTGGCCAAAACAACGGTGTGGCCCAGTCCACCCCCAGGGTGTGACTCCTGCCCCCACCCAGGGGCAACCCTGTCCACCAGAACAACCAGCCACAGGGGCCACTGACAACGGTCAGTGATGAGAGCCAGGCCTCATGCCTGTCAGGCCTCTCTAACCTCTGTGGCGTCAGAAAGTGGGGGGCAGTAGCCCCAGGTGCCTGGCACCTTTCCGCCACTCTCCCTCCTGCCAAGTCAGGTAGGGCACCCTGACACTGGCCCACCAGCCCAGGGTCTGTACCCTCAGGCTGACCAGAGGTCACGGGCGAGGCTCTCCTCCCCTTACCTCTCCTTCTGGGGTCCTGCCCTCTCCTCCCAGGAGAGTCACCCTCAGAACACAACTCACCCACCAGTTCAGGACCTCTCTCCAGCAACTGGTCTCCCAACCTAGGGTCTAAACCCTCAGGTTGCACCGGGGTCAGAGGCGAGGACTCTCTCCCTCTGCACCCCCTTCCAGAGTGCTGCACCCTCCCCACTGGAGTGGTACCCCTGGAAGCCAAACCGGTCAGGACACTGATTACAGATGTCCTTCCCTCCAGGTCAGGCAGAACTTGAACCTGGCCTTCCAAACCAGGGACTAAACCCTACGGTTGAACACTTGCCTGGCACGGATCACTGACGAAGTATCGAGAAGAAGAATATCGAATTGCCAAAATATCGAAGGAAAAATATAGAATGCCAAAATATCGAAGCCCTATCTCCAAACAGGTAAGTATAAAAATATAGAATCCAAAATATCGTTGTAAAAAATATAGTTAGTCACAATATCGAATTATTTTAAATGTCTTAAAATGAATGTAAAATTCATGAAATAAAACATATAATTAACTGAAACATAATTAAAAATACTTAAATAACTTTAAAATTAATAAATAATTAATGTAAGTAAAAAAAAAAGAATACATATATTAACGTAATATTAATTTAAAAAATGCAATATTTTTTGCGTAGGATAGCGGGCGGGTAAAATTTACTATTACCACTCCAGTAAGTGCAATAGTAGGGAAAGCGTTGGATAGCGGGAGGGTAAAAACTACTATTCCCACTCAAGAGAGTGCAACAGTAGGGAAAGCATTGGATAGCGGGAGGGTAAAAATTAGTATTCCCACTCCAGACAGTGCAATAATAGGGAAAGCATTGGATGGCGTAGGGGTAAAAATTAATATTCACACTCCAGAGAGTGCAACAGTAGGGAAACCGTTGGATAGCGGGAGGGTAAAATTTACTATTCCCACTCCAGTGAGTTCAACAGTAGGGAAAGCATTGGATAGCGTAGGGGTAAAAATTACTATTCCCACTCCAAAGAGTGCAACAGTAGGGAAAGCGTTGGATAGAGTAGGGCTAAAAATTACTATTCCCACTCCAGAGAGTGCAACAGTAGGGAAAGCGTTGGATAGCGTAGGGGTAAAAATTACTATTCCCACTTCCGACAGTGCAACAGTAGGGAAAGCATTGGATAGCGGGAGGGCAAAATTTACTATTCCCACTCCGGTGAGTGCAACAGTAGGGAAAATGTCAGATGGCGTAGGGGTAAAAATTACTATTCCCACTCCAGAGAGTGCAACAGTAGGGAAAGCATTGGATAGCGTAGGGGTAAAAATTACTATTCCCACTCCAAAGAGTGCAACAGTAGGGAAAGCGTTGGATAGCGTAGGGGTAAAAATTACTATTTCCACTCCGGTGAGTGCAACTGTAGGGTAAGCGTTGGATAGCGGGAGGGTAAAAATTACTATTCCCACTCAAGAGAGTTCAACAGTAGGGAAAGCATTGGATAGCGGGAGGGTAAAAATTAGTATTCCCACTCCAGACAGTGCAATAATAGGGAAAGCATTGGATAGCGTAGGGGTAAAAATTAATATTCACACTCCAGAGAGTGCAACAGTAGGGAAAGCGTTGGATAGCGAGAGGGTAAAATTTACTATTCCCACTCCAGTGAGTTCAACAGTAGGGACAGCATTGGATAGCGTAGGGGTAAAAATTACTATTCCCACTCCAAAGAGTGCAACAGTAGGGAAAGCGTTGGATAGAGTAGGGCTAAAAATTACTATTCCCACTCCAGAGAGTGCAACAGCAGGGAAAACGTTGGATAGCGTAGGGGTAAAAATTACTATTCCCACTTCCGAGAGTGCAACAGTAGGGAAAGCGTTGGATAGCGGGAGGGCAAAATTTACTATTCCCACTCCAGTGAGTGCAACAGTAGGGAAAACGTCAGATGGCGTAGGGGTAAAAATTACTATTCCCACTCCAAAGAGTGCAACAGTAGGGAAAGCGTTGGATAGCGTAGGGGTAAAAATGACTATTTCCACTCCAGTGAGTTCAACTGTAGGGTAAGCGTTGGATAGTGTAGGGGTAAAAATTACTATTCCCACTCCAGAGAGTGCAACAGTAGGGAAAGCGTTGGATAGCGGGAGGGTAAAATTTACTATTCCCACTCCAGTGAGTGCAACTCTAGGGTAAGCGTTGGATACCGTAGGGGTAAAAATTATTATTCCCACTCCAGTGAGTGCAATAGTAGGGAAAGCGTTGGATAGCGTAGGGGTAAAAATTACTATTCCCACTCCAGTGAGAGCAATAGTAGGGAAAATAATAATTTAATATTTTATTAAAAATAAATAAATTATTCATACCAAATAAAAATATTACAATTAATTACCAATCACACAATATTTAATAATTAATGTATTATAAATACGAATATTTTTTGTATTAATAACCCATTAATAATTAATTAACAACCAATTAATTTTCAATACCAAAAATTAATAAATAAAATTAATACCAATTAATAATGAATTAGGAATACATTAATTAGCAATATGCAAAAATATTTCAATAATTAATTATTTACAATTACATTAATTCCCACCATATTCCCCTATAAACCCACAACCCTCTACAAATAATAAATTAATACAATTAACATAATTATCAATTAAACAGTTAATACTAATTAATTACCAATTAATACAAATTATTTACCAATTAATAATTAATCAACAACCAATTAATTTTCAATACCAATTAATAATTACCTAATAACAATTAAATTACTTTCCACCCTATTCCCCTATAAACCCACAACCCGCTACAGAAGTAAAACGCAAAATTGAATTAAAAATAATTAATAATTCCTAAAAATTATTATTTAATGTACTATAATTAAATTACTTTCCACCCTAATCCCCTATAAACCCACAACCCGCTACGGAATTAAATTACACAAAAATTAAATAACATAAAATTCATTACTTTAAAAATATTCAAACATACATTCCAAAATGTATACATTCTTTTAACACATATACTAACACTTAAAACACTATAAAAAAAATCGATATTTTTAACAACTATATTATGACTGTCGATATTACTTACTTCTATATTATTTAAATCGATATTTTATTTCTTACCTGATTTTCGATATTCTTCACCACTATATTTTGGCAATTCGATATTCTGTCCATTCTATATTAAAAACTCGATATTCTGTCCTGTCGATATTTTTAATTCGATATTATGTCTGTTTACCGCCTGGCACGCCAGGACTTCCGGGTATTCACACACTACCCCCCTCCGATGGTGACACATGACTCATGTGTCTGGTGACAGTCCGCCTGGCGCAGATCTCCCGATCCCTGTCCACCTAACAGTGCGCGAAGATCCCCCAGGACAGAAGTGGTGTCACCATGGTCACTCCTGGGAGACTCAGCCTTTCTGGCTGGTACCTGACCCACTGGTTCTCCCACTGGGGAACACTTCCCCCTTTCACCCCTCAGTCTGGACTTCTGCACCCTCCCAACTGGAGCGGTACCGTCAGACACCAGAACCACTGGAGCTCTGTTTACAGACGCTCCAGGCTCTCCTGACTCTAAGAGATCCCCTTCAAATGGCCTTCTAGTACAGCCTAGGCCTCCATCCTGGTGTTCCATCAACGAACCCTCCAGGCCCTGAGACTGGGTTTCGGGCACCTTGGGTCCCACAGTCCCACACTCATTCCTTCTCCACTGAGACAAGAAGTGAGCCCCTACACCCCTCCCACTACACTGGGACCTAACTGGGCTACACTGAACCTCTTCCACCTCACAGGTCTGGAAGATATCTGCGCCACTCCTTTTGGTCAGCAGTGGTAAAGTGCCCAGAGTCCTAAAGCCAACAACAACGGGTCAGGAAAAACAAAGGAGGAAGAAGCAAAAAGTTTGGGGATAACGCGGCAAAAAGGGCCATTTCCAACACAAACCCCTTCCAGCCTAAAGCCAGGGTAGACCAAACAATACCTCGATGGGATTCCCTGCTTGGGGCGATAGAACACGGAAACAGGCACAAACAGCAGGGCACTATTCCTGTTCTACGCCTTCCTGAACCCAGTTGGATCCCTCTATCCATACTCTCAGGATCCACCAAGCCAACCCACATGGAACCCTTCTCCTCACCTGTGGACACCATCTGTGCAGCACCTAACCGTAACTTGCTCACAGGTGTGTCCTGACAGGAAGACAGCAAGCCACAGTGGCCACTGACAGTGGTCAGGGATGAGACCCAGGCCTTATGCCTCTCAGGGCTCTCAAACCCCTGTGAGGTCAGAGGGTGGGGGCCGTAGCCTCAGGTGCTTGGCACCCTTTGTCCACTCCCCCTCCTGTCAGGTCAGGTCTGACATCCTGGCACTGACCCACCAGCCCCGGGCCTGTACTCGGCGGCTGGATAGGAGGCTCTGGTGGGCTTTCCCATACCCGGTCCTCCTCTTCCTTGGGGCTCTGTACCCTCCCCCCTGGAGCGGTACCCCCTTCTAGAATAGTCAGGGCACCTGTGGCAGAGGTCCTGCACCATTCGCACACCAGTTCAGGGGTTCTATCCTGCCACTGGGATTCCAGGTCAGGTGGATACCCCGGACCTGGCCCCCCAACCTAGGGTCTAAACCCTTCAGGTGAACTGGGGTCAGAGGCGAGGACTCCTTCCCTCTGCACCCCTTTCCAGAGTTCTGCACCCTCCCGCTTGGAGTGGTACCCCTAGAAGACAACCTGGTAGGGACACTGCTTACAGATGTCCCTCCCTCCAGGTCAGGCAACACCTGAACCTGGCTTCCCAACCCAGAGACCAACCCCTGCGGTTAAACATTTGCCCGGCGCACCAGGCCTTCACTCACAGATGTGTCCACACTGGTAGACAGCACCCACCTGGCCAAAACAACGGTGTGGCCCAGTCCACCCCCAGGGTGTGACTCCTGCCCCCACCCAGGGGCAACCCTGTCCACCAGAACAACCAGCCACAGGGGCCACTGACAACGGTCAGTGATGAGAGCCAGGCCTCATGCCTGTCAGGCCTCTCTAACCTCTGTGGCGTCAGAAAGTGGGGGGCAGTAGCCCCAGGTGCCTGGCACCTTTCCGCCACTCTCCCTCCTGCCAAGTCAGGTAGGGCACCCTGACACTGGCCCACCAGCCCAGGGTCTGTACCCTCAGGCTGACCAGAGGTCACGGGCGAGGCTCTCCTCCCCTTACCTCTCCTTCTGGGGTCCTGCCCTCTCCTCCCAGGAGAGTCACCCTCAGAACACAACTCACCCACCAGTTCAGGACCTCTCTCCAGCAACTGGTCTCCCAACCTAGGGTCTAAACCCTCAGGTTGCACCGGGGTCAGAGGCGAGGACTCTCTCCCTCTGCACCCCCTTCCAGAGTGCTGCACCCTCCCTACTGGAGTGGTACCCCTGGAAGCCAAACCGGTCAGGACACTGATTACAGATGTCCTTCCCTCCAGGTCAGGCAGAACTTGAACCTGGCCTTCCAACCCAGGGACTAAACCCTATGGTTGAACACTTGCCTGGCACGGATCACTGACGAAGTATCGAGAAGAAGAATATCGAATTGCCAAAATATCGAAGGAAAAATATAGAATGCCAAAATATCGAAGCCCTATCTCCAAACAGGTAAGTATAAAAATATAGAATCCAAAATATCGTTGTAAAAAATATAGTTAGTCACAATATCGAATTATTTTAAATGTCTTAAAATTAATGTAAAATTCATGAAATAAAACATATAATTAACTGAAACATAATTAAAAATACTTAAATAACTTTAAAATTAATAAATAATTAATGTAAGTAAAAAAAAAAGAATACATATATTAACGTAATATTAATTTAAAAAATGCAATATTTTTTGCGTAGGATAGCGGGCGGGTAAAATTTACTATTACCACTCCAGTAAGTGCAATAGTAGGGAAAGCGTTGGATAGCGGGAGGGTAAAAACTACTATTCCCACTCAAGAGAGTGCAACAGTAGGGAAAGCATTGGATAGCGGGAGGGTAAAAATTAGTATTCCCACTCCAGACAGTGCAATAATAGGGAAAGCATTGGATGGCGTAGGGGTAAAAATTAATATTCACACTCCAGAGAGTGCAACAGTAGGGAAAGCGTTGGATAGCGGGAGGGTAAAATTTACTATTCCCACTCCAGTGAGTTCAACAGTAGGGAAAGCATTGGATAGCGTAGGGGTAAAAATTACTATTCCCACTCCAGAGAGTGCAACAGTAGGGAAAGCGTTGGATAGCGTAGGGGTAAAAATTACTATTCCCACTTCCGAGAGTGCAACAGTAGGGAAAGCGTTGGATAGCGGGAGGGCAAAATTTACTATTCCCACTCCGGTGAGTGCAACAGTAGGGAAAATGTCAGATGGCGTAGGGGTAAAAATTACTATTCCCACTCCAGAGAGTGCAACAGTAGGGAAAGCATTGGATAGCGTAGGGGTAAAAATTACTATTCCCACTGCAAAGAGTGCAACAGTAGGGAAAGCGTTGGATAGCGTAGGGGTAAAAATTACTATTTCCACTCCAGTGAGTGCAACTGTAGGGTAAGCGTTGGAGAGCGGGAGGGTAAAAATTACTATTCCCACTCAAGAGAGTTCAACAGTAGGGAAAGCGTTGGATAGCGGGAGGGTAAAAATTAGTATTCCCACTCCAGACAGTGCAATAATAGGGAAAGCATTGGATAGCGTAGGGGTAAAAATTAATATTCACACTCCAGAGAGTGCAACAGTAGGGAAAGCGTTGGATAGCGAGAGGGTAAAATTTACTATTCCCACTCCAGTGAGTTCAACAGTAGGGACAGCATTGGATAGCGTAGGGGTAAAAATTACTATTCCCACTCCAAAGAGTGCAACAGTAGGGAAAGCGTTGGATAGAGTAGGGCTAAAAATTACTATTCCCACTCCAGAGAGTGCAACAGCAGGGAAAACGTTGGATAGCGTAGGGGTAAAAATTACTATTCCCACTTCCGAGAGTGCAACAGTAGGGAAAGCGTTGGATAGCGGGAGGGCAAAATTTACTATTCCCACTCCAGTGAGTGCAACAGTAGGGAAAACGTCAGATGGCGTAGGGGTAAAAATTACTATTCCCACTCCAAAGAGTGCAACAGTAGGGAAAGCGTTGGATAGCGTAGGGGTAAAAATGACTATTTCCACTCCAGTGAGTTCAACTGTAGGGTAAGCGTTGGATAGTGTAGGGGTAAAAATTACTATTCCCACTCCAGAGAGTGCAACAGTAGGGAAAGAGTTGGATAGCGGGAGGGTAAAATTTACTATTCCCACTCTAGTGAGTGCAACTCTAGGGTAAGCGTTGGATACCGCAGGGGTAAAAATTATTATTCCCACTCCAGTGAGTGCAATAGTAGGGAAAGCGTTGGATAGCGTAGGGGTAAAAATTACTATTCCCACTCCAGTGAGTGCAATAGTAGGGAAAATAATAATTTAATATTTTATTAAAAATAAATAAATTATTCATACCAAATAAAAATATTACAATTAATTACCAATCACACAATATTTAATAATTAATTTATTATAAATACCAATATTTTTTGTATTAATAACCTATTAATAATTAATTACCAACCAATTAATTTTCAATACCAAAAATTAATAAATAAAATTAATACCAATTAATAATTAATTAGGAATACATTAATTAGCAATATACAAAAATATTTCAATAATTAATTATTTACAATTACATTAATTCCCACCATATTCCCCTATAAACCCACAACCCGCTACAAATAATAAATTAATACAATTAACATAATTATCAATTAAACAGTTAATACTAATTAATTACCAATTAATACAAATTATTTACCAATTAATAACTAATCAACAACCAATTAATTTTCAATACCAATTAATAATTACCTAATAACAATTAAATTACTTTCCACCCTATTCCCCTATAAACCCACAACCCGCTACAGAAGTAAAACGCAAAATTGAATTAAAAATAATTATTAATTCCTAAAAATTATTATTTAATGTACTATAATTAAATTACTTTCCACCCTAATCCCCTATAAACCCACAACCCGCTACGGAATTAAATTACACAAAAATTAAATAACATAAAATTCATTACTTTAAAAATATTCAAACATACATTCCAAAATGTATACATTCTTTTAACACATATACTAACACTTAAAACACTATAAAAAAATCGATATTTTTAACAACTATATTATGACTGTCGATATTACTTACTTCTATATTATTTAAATCGATATTTTATTTCTTACCTGATTTTCGATATTCTTCACCACTATATTTTGGCAATTCGATATTCTGTCCATTCTATATTAAAAACTCGATATTCTGTCCTGTCGATATTTTTAATTCGATATTATGTCTGTTTACCGCCTGCCACGCCAGGACTTCCGGGTACTCACACACTACCCCCCTCCGAGGGTGACACATGACTCATGTGTCTGGTGACAGTCCGCCTGGCGCAGATCTCCCGATCCCTGTCCACCTAACAGTGCGCGAAGATCCCCCAGGACAGAAGTGGTGTCACCATGGTCACTCCTGGGAGACTCAGCCTTTCTGGCTGGTACCTGACCCACTGGTTCTCCCACTGGGGAACACTTCCCCCTTTCACCCCTCAGTCTGGACTTCTGCACCCTCCCAACTGGAGCGGTACCGTCAGACACCAGAACCACTGGAGCTCTGTTTACAGACGCTCCAGGCTCTCCTGACTCTAAGAGATCCCCTTCAAATGGCCTTCTAGTACAGCCTAGGCCTCCATCCTGGTGTTCCATCAACGAACCCTCCAGGCCCTGAGACTGGGTTTCGGGCACCTTGGGTCCCACAGTCCCACACTCATTCCTTCTCCACTGAGACAAGAAGTGAGCCCCTACACCCCTCCCACTACACTGGGACCTAACTGGGCTACACTGAACCTCTTCCACCTCACAGGTCTGGAAGATATCTGCGCCACTCCTTTTGGGATCACTCCCCAATGCCTCTTCAGACCCTCTGGAATCCACCAAGAGGTCTGCCTCCAACGCAAGCTCCCTGGAATCAGAGAACTCCCACTCCACCGGGTTTTGGCATAGCTCTGGAAAACAGGGACTTAAAATATGCTCTCCAACAAATGAATCACACAGCCCCCTACAAGGGTTAACCAAACCATCCTTCACCTCACCATCCAGTGCCTTGCACACGTACCCCACACCACTCTCCTGAGGCTGGCAAGACAGTATCTGACTGTCTCTGTCACGCAACCCACACTCTTCTGGGGGGTCTTTACACTCACACACCAAGGTTTCTACTATGGGGGAACCCCTCTCCCTGCACCACTCATCTAGAGTCAGTAGAGTGTCCCTCCCACCACTAGGAATATGGTCCCCTGTGTCAGTTCCCCAATCTACTTCAGGGACACTGCACACCACTGGAACTACCTCATAAACCTGAACCACCTTGTGTATGTCAACCCCCTCCCTCAAGTCAGGCGCCACATCTCTGGGTGTTTGTACCTCTCCCTCAGCACTAGATATTACAATCTTGCTGCCACCATCTGATCTGGACTCTACCTCCAACTCAGCAAAGCTCTCTTCTTGAGCTACCCATTTTTCTTCTTCAGCTGAGACACTCATGGCCTCAAGCCTCTCAAGCTCCAAATCAAGCTCCCTCGTCCTTATTTCATGTGCCAAGGTCAATTTAAATTCTTCCAAGGCATACATCTTCTTGCTCTCTTCTACTTTGTTCTGGGTTTCTATTTCCACCAGCTTCAACTCAAGCCTCATGACTTCTAACTCATGATCTCTAACCCTTTGGTTTTCCTCCAACTCCTCTGGGGAAAATCTTCTAGCGAAATGGTTGCTGCCAGCCCTGGAGGCTGCTATGGACACAGGCAGATCTTGTGACCTGAAACCATCCCCTTGTGCATCCTCATCCACCTTTGCACCATCTTTCTCCCCAGCCTCATTGGCCTCCCACCAGACCCTTAAGGCCTTCCGTAGCTCCTCCTTCTTGGAGCTGCTCTCCATGGGACATCCAAAGCTCCTTCAGAACCGCTTGAGTTGACCTACTTTGTAATCACTTAACATTTCAATATCAAACTCCAGTTCTGCAACATCACTTGCTGGTTTACCCTTCTGAGACATGATATGTGGATGACTCAAGGATCAGATCAAAAATAGAACCAAAACAAAACACAGTATGTGGTTGCGTAGTGGTCTGCACTAAACTAGTGATGTACACCAATTACTGTGGGTCAAGTACAAATACAAGTTCAAATCCTCACCGCTGCCCACCAATGTTAGATCTGGGGTTCTCTAGTTGGCAGAGGTAGGTACCACTGTCCAAATAGGGACCCTTGCTTCTAGTCAGGGTAAGGGGGATACACTCTTTAGATAACCCCTGCTCACCCACTTGGTAGCTTGGCACGAGCAGACCGGCTTATCAAAGGCAATGTGTAAAGTATTTGTATCAACACTCGGAGTAACACAGTGAAAACACCACAAATGGACTCCACACCAGTTTAGAAAAATAAAAGTATTTAATCTAAACTAAACAAGACCAAAACGACAAAAATCCAACATACACACTTCGAAAATATGATTTTAAAAGAGTTCTAGGGTTTGCGTCAAAATGATTCACAGTTGCGTCACATTTAGCCCAAAGTACCTGTAGACGCGACAAAAGTTCCAAATGGAAGCTGCAGCGTTGAAAAACAAGCGATGCGTCACTCCTGAGACCCTGGGGAGGCGATGCGACAGCCCCGCTGCACGCAGCGGGCGTATTGCGACGAATCCGGTCTGTATGGGGCGGGAGGGGATACCTTGTATGGATTCCGGTGCGCAGGTTCAGTAGGAAGCGTCTCGCACAGGCACGATGCGACGATCTTCGGGCGGAAACGATCTCAGGTGCGGCGGCGATGCGCATCGCAGCGTCGATCTTCTCCTCTCGCGGCCCCTCGAGGCGATGGCTCTGCGACGATGTTCGCAGCGACGTAATGCGGTCCGCAAGCAAGCGGTGCGACGAGCTCACCCAGCGGCAACAGGCTCTGCGACGATATTCGCAGCAACAAAAATCTCCCCGCACCGGGGTGATGCGCTCAGCAAGCGAGCATCAGCAACAGGCACTGCGACTATCTTCGCGGCGGCTGGAATTTTCTCGCACTGTCGACTATGCGCTCCGCAAGCGAGCGATGCGGGAAAGTTGCAGATCTTCTTCTTTTCTTCTTGTCCAGCTCCCCAAACAGCAGGCACAACTTCCAGAGGCCCCACAATTGGATCAAGTACTCTAGGAAAGGCAGAACTCCTCAGCAGAGTCCAGGGGGGAAGCTGGGGGTGAAGTCCTTTTGTTCCTGGGACTTCTTAACAGGAGGCCAGCTCTCCTCAGGCCCTTGGGGATCTCTTCAAGCAAGGGGACACAGCAACAGCAAAGTCCTTCCCCTCTCCTTGGCAGCAAAGCAACTGCAGGTCAGCCAACAAACAAACCGCAGGACAGTCCTTTCTCTTCAGTCTTCCAGCTTTCTCCTTGGCAGAGGTTCCTTCTTGATTCCAGGATGATCTAATTTCTTGGGATCAGGGTACCAATATTTATACCCCATTATCCTTTGTCCTCTGAGGGCAGAGGGGCCTTTGCCTAGTCCAAACCAGTTCTGGAGCACTCTGTTTACATGACTCCTTCTTTCCTTTCACAGTGCAGGGCAGAAACAACCGACGCCCCACAGGAGGTGGAGCAAGAATTGTAGAGGGAAAGCACAGCCCTGGAGCACTTTGTTGACATGATTCTTTCTCTCTTTTCACAGTGCAGGGCAGAGACATCAGACGTGCCACAGGGGGTGGAGTCAGCACTGTGGGGGGCAGGCACTGTCCTATTCAGGTCCCAGGTGCAACTCCTCCCTCCCATTTAGATGTAGATCTCTCTATTCAGCCCTGTGCTGACTCACCCTGTCTCCGGGAATTCCCCAGCCCCCTGGAATTCCCCAGCCCCTGTCATTCAAACTCCAGACAGGGAATACACAACCTAGCAGAGGCAGGTTTGGATAGTTAGGCAAGAAAATACCTACTTCCTAAAAGTGGTATTTTCAAACACAGAGGTGCCGATTAGGATCCTGGAAAAATGTTCCCCGTACGACTCGTATCCGGTCTTTTTACCGTACGAATCGTACAAGTGCCGTACAAACTGCCAAGTACGATTCGCATGGGAAAAACTCCATACGAGTCGCATTGGGAATAATTCCCCACACGTCCTCGGGTCGGAAAATGTGTCCGACACTTCCCCGGACGATTTACCATACAAACGTGAAAAGTGAAGTCCGACCGCGCAAATACGATCCATCCCGTGCGTCCGATGTCACAACTGTATGGAAAAAACACCGTCCGCACCGATCTCCCATTGCAACCATGGAGACATGTGCCCACATATGCGCCGAACCCCCCCCAGCCCCCTTGAGTACGCGCCGAACCCCCCCCAGCCCCCGTGAGTACGCGCCGAACCCCCGTGTATGTACACCCGTGTACGTGTCGAACCCCCCGTGTATGTACACCCGTGTACCTTCGAGTCGTACCCCCCGTGTATTTACACCCGTGTACGTGTCGAACCCCCCGTGTATGTACACCCGTGTACGTGTCGTACCCCCCGTGTATGTACACCCGTGTACGTTCGAGTCGTACCCCCACCCGTGTATGTACGGTGCGTACCCCCAATGCACCGTACATACACGGGTGGGGGTACGACTCGAACGTCGTACACGGGTGTACATACACGGGGGGGTTCGACACGTACACAGGTGTACATACACGGGGGGTTCGACACGTACTCACGGGGGCTTGGGGGGGGGTTTGGCGCATACTCACGGGGGCTGGGGGGGGTACGGCGCGTACTCACGGGGACTGGGGGGGGGGTACGACGCGTACCGGGCCCCCTATTCTGGTCGTTTCGCGGCGTACTTCGCTTTTCCGGCACTTTTATGGTGCCGTGAAAATATTGCCGTCCGGACTGCTGTCGGTTCGAATCGTACTTCCTGGGTCGTGAAACGCTGCCTGACAGCGTCCCGACGTCACGTCGGTGCATTCCCGGATCACATTGGTATGTATAATTTCGTCGGACGGTGTTTTTTACGATTCGTACGGAAATGATGTTTCCCTGCGAATCGTACTTCCATGTTTGTAAAGTTTTACAACCGGGTACGAGTCGGACGGAGAAAACGCTCCGACCGACGGTTCGTACCCGGTTTTTCCAGGATCTTAATCGGCACCTGAATGTTAAAACCAACTTCACTAAAAGATGTATTTTATCATTCTGAGTTCAGGCATTCTAAACTCGAATTTCTACCGTGCTTCCTGGGTCAGTTAGGATTATAGGATGTAATAATCAAACTGCCCATTCTGGCCTATGGGGAACAGGTAGCCTTGCAATAGTGAAAAACGAAAATGGCTGTAATTCACTATTAGGACATGCCACCCACACCAGAGCATGTCCTACCTCATACTTACAATGCACCCTGCGCTTGGGCCTACCATAGGGGTGACTAATATGCAGAAAAGGGAAGGTTTAGGGACTGGCAAGTGGGTGCACTTGCCCAGTCAGCATGGCAGTTAGCAACTGCACACAGGCACTGCGGTGGCAGGCCCGAGACACCGTTTTAGGGCTACTCATGTGGGTGGCACAATCAGTGCTGCAGGCCCAGTAGTAGCATTTGAATCACCAGCCCTGGCACACTCAGTGCACTTTACTAGAGACCTACTGATGAACCAAATCTGCCAATCATGGATAACCAATCATAGTAACAATTTAAACAGAGAGCATATGCACTTTAGCACTGATCAGCAGTGGTAAAGTGCCCAGAGTCCTATAGCCAACAACCATGGGTCAGGAAAAACAAAGGAGGAAGAAGCAAAAAGTTTGGGGATAACCCTGAAAAAAGGCCATTTCAAACAGGGAGCAAACCTCATTCATGTATCAACGGGTGTTTAGTAGGAGTAAACCTCATTAATGCATCAGTGCGTGTTTAATAGGAGCAAACCTCATTAATGCATCAGTGCGTGTTTAATGGGAGCAAACCTCATTAATGTGTCAGCGCGTGTTTCCGTGAGGTTCGGCTCTCGATAAGCCATAATGTAGTTGAATTCAAAGTTTGCTTTGCCCTCCTTCTGCACTCCTGCATCTCAAAATATTATTTCATTCTGTAAAAATATGTGTTAATGTCTCTGTCCAATTGGTATAGTTTAAGGAGAGCTTATAGACATTCCATGGAGCGCCCTAGACTTTTTTACTGGAAATCCCCTATTCAATTACATACATGTCTCATTTACCTGCACATTAAGTATAAATATAGATAATACTTTTGTTAGTAGTCTAGCTCTTGATAGTCCCAGCTATATGAGCTGAGGCATGTCTAACAAATGATTATGCTTTCCATATTCAAATTGAATGAAATTTTGGCATTCTTTCAACTCGTACTGTTTTTTATTATTTTATTTCGAGTCATTGCCACGTCGTTCCCCTTCAAAGCTTTATGTTACATGCTTAATGTAGCACAAAGCTGGCTGGGGAAGAGTTTCTTCTGAAGCATCAGGCTGAAACGAGATCTAGAAATCCGGCAGTGATGGGGAGAGGAAGGCCACAGCGGATACCCCTACTCCACAGCTTTTTTAACTTCAAAAAACGTCTCAGCTGGGGGCACACGGAGATCAAGGTGCCGATTACGATCCGGCAAAAACCGGGTAAGAACTGTCGGTCGGAGCGTTTTCTCCGTCCGAGTCGTACCCGGTCGTAAAACTTCACAAACATGGAATTACGATTCGCACGGAACCACCATTTCTGTACGAATCGTAAAAAACACCGACCGATGAAAATATACATACGAATGTGCTCCGGGAATGCTGCGACGTGACGTCGGGATGCTGTCAGGCAGCGTTTCACGACCCAGGAACCACGTTTCGAACCGACAGCAGTCCGGACGGCAATATTTTCACGGCACCAAAAAAGTGCCGGGAAAGCGAAGTACGTCGCGAAACGACCAGAGTAGGTGGCCCAGTACGCGCCGTACCCCCCCAAGCCCCCGTACGTACGCGCCGTACCCCCCCCAAGCCCCCGTACGTTCAAGTCGTACCCCCACCCGTGTACATACACGGGGGGGTTCGACACGTACACGGGTGTACATACACGGGGGGTTCGACACGTACACGGGTGTACATACACGGGGGGTTCAACACGTACACGGGTGTATATACACGGGGGGTTCGACACGTACACGGGTGTACATACACTGGGGGGGTTCGACACGTACACGGGTGTACATACACGGGGGTTCGACACATACACGGGTGTACATACACGGGGGGTTCGACACGTACACGGGTGTACATACACGGGGGGGTTCGACACGTACACGGGTGTACATACACGGGGGGTTCGACACGTACACGGGTGTACGTGTGTACATACACGGGGGGTTCGACACGTACACGGGTGTACATACATGGGGGTTCGACACGTACACGGGTGTACATACACGGGGGGTTCGACACGTACACGGGTGTACATACACGGGGGTTCGACACATACACGGGTGTACATACACGGGGGGTTCAACACGTACACAGGTGTACATACACGGGTGGGGGTACGACTTGAACGTACGGGGGCTGGGGGGGGTCGGCGCGTATGCGGGCACATGTCTCCATGGTTGCTATGGGAGTTCGGTGCGGACGGTGTTTTTTCCATACGGTTGTCACATCGGACGCACGGGATGGATCGTAATTCCTCGGTCGGACTTCACTTTTCACATTTGTACGGTAAATCGTCCGTGGACGTGTCGGACACATTTTCCGACCCGAGGACGTGTGGGGAATACTTCCCAATGCGATTCGTATGGACTTTTTACCATGCGAATCGTAATTGCCAGTTTCTACGGCACTTGTGCGATTCGTACTTTAAAAAGACCGGATACGAGTCGTACGGGAAATTTTTTTACCGGATCGTGATCGGCACCAAAGTGTTTTTCTCAAAATCACAAATTTATGATTAAGTGCCGCAGTAGGATTATAAATAGAATGTCAGAAACTTAATTTTTAGACAAATTGACAAAATCTCCTCGGGGTATATTTGGCAGTGCCTTGTCCTTGGTCCAACAGACCAACCAGTCGCTGCAACACAACTATATTTGTAATCACAGTAGAAATGACAATGGCTCTGAGGACTCTTTACTTTCTGCAGTTTTCGCTGCTCACTTCTCCAGTAGCCGTCAGCAAAAATAGAAAACTGTTAAGAGTGTAAGGTAGGGCATTCGGGAAATCCTGTGAGGTCGCTGGGGTCAAGGATGCAAGACCTAATTTTCTCTACCCGTGGTATTTTGATGGGTCTATGTGCATGTATGAGGAGTTACCTGCACAAATATCCACCTTCTAAGGAAAAGAAATCTACAACACACATAGGGCATACACTAAAACTCTTCTTCCAAGAGGGTTGTTTCAGGATGATGGCACTGAGCAAGATCCTGATCGACGCGGAATGTGGAAAATACTTTTGGCAGAAAATCCAAACCTAGACAAAGCCCCACCTTGTTTGTTAAGTGGAACTACTTCCTAGGGTCCAACTGAATGATCAGTTTAAGTGCCTTGAGCAGAGCTCACTGCTACTGGGAAGGGAGCCTTGGCAGAGAGTACCTTCAGCAGAACCATTCCTGTTACCTCAAAAGAGTTGCGTAGACCGCTTCAATCTTTAAGAGGGGTTCCAGGGAAGAAGGTTATTGGACAGTGGAGTTTGAAGGTGAACAACAGCCAAAAGGGCTGACGTCGGCAGAAGTAGGAGTGTTCTGTGACGTTGGGCTACTTACTATGTAGTCCACCTAGAGAGGCTTGAAATGTTCACCTGGTAAGGGCTGTGGTGAGGAAGAGGGCAAAGGGGAGTGTGTGTTTATTTCATTGTGCATTTGTGAACTATTACAGAAACTTTAGAGCCAGGTTTCTCAAACGCACTTGCTGAGACCCCTAAGGGATTAGATGAAAGCTGTGGACTCCAAGATTCCTCGGCACTATGTTGACCCCAATTTAGTAACATTCAAAAGTGAGGTTGCAAGAGGACATTATATTATATTTGGTTTACTGAAGAAAAAGTCTGAGAAACACAGATTCATAGGAAATGGCGAAAAAGCAGCACATTGCATTGGGATAAATCCTATCAGAAAAGTATGTGATTTTCAACGAAAATTCTCTTGTTGTGGACTAGAAGCTCATTGTACACAGTGGTAATATAACGCTAAGAAGACAATGTGATCTGCATGTAGAAGATTAGAAGCCTGATAAACCGACTCATCCTCTCATTTGGATTATAATGTTACATAAAAAGTTTCTATATAATGTTCTTTGAAGGAAGTATTATATAAGTTATTGATTATTATAATCTTTGGAATGATTGAGACAGAGATGACTTAATGGAAATATTCTAAACATGGCAGTCTGGACAATGGGAAGCATCACCCCAATGCTAGCTGCAGAAACCGATGTGACAAAGAAGGGCAACATTTAATTTGGTAAAGTTCACAGCTCAAATTATTTGGGAACTATGTTTTGTTTTCAGGAGCAACGAAGCCTTGCTTCCTGGCGTAAGGATGAAAGATTTTTATTTCCTGGTTTGCAACAGAATTTCCCCTTCCTAGGGGTAATAACTAAGCGTAATGGGGGAAAAGTCAGCATAATCATTTGAACCCCGATTGCTGTTCAAGAAGCACTCTCCAGAGAACCTTACTGATTAGTGGCTGTCAAGAGTGAGGTAATGGGTGTGTGTGGGCTGGGGATGATCATGATGCAGATACTACCTTCAATAAGAGCCACGAGTCATTGCACAGCAGACACCTCGAATCTCACGTCATCCTGTTTAGGTTTATCTTATTTCATTAAGATTATTAATATATTACAAACCTACCTCTAAGGAGCAGGAAAGCAATTACAGAGAACACTTTTTTCTAAAGCAAAAGCATCTCAGTCGTGAGGCACTGTCCTACCAGATTTAAACATAATTTCAGTAATAATGCTTCTACACTGCATTACACTGCTTCAGCAGTGTAGGCCGTGATAATCCCCTTCAGCACTTTGTTCATGTTGCGGATCACTAATAGCCTCCTTTTCTAGATAGCCTCACATCTAGCGTATCCTCCTCCACTTCCTTTCCTGTATTGCTCTCCCAAGGTTCTGTATATCGCCTACGCCTACTGCTATGCATTCTATGCCCTGGAGCCATCACCTCCTCCTGTGGCTTGTCATTCCACACCCTTGAGAGTGACTCAACCCCCTTCTTGCATCCCCCTCCTGGGGGTCCTCTCAGACTGCATTTCCTCAATCATACCCCCATCTTAGACCTGTCTGACTCCGTCATTGCCTTCCTCCTAATCTCTGATTCTGCCACTCCAAGCTGCCCCCTTGCTACAGTCTACTCTTTGGCATCCCAATAAGCAGGGGTCCTTAACTTTTGGACATGAATCCATAAAATCTCCCAAACTCTGCTACTTCACAGGATGGCTCAGAAATACTAGGGACCCCCATTAATGCACCTAGTTTTCAAAACGGTTCATGGCCCAGCATCCTCACCCCCAATCGAGCATTAATAATTGCACTGCAAACTCCCAGAGGCTCTCTACAGACTCTAGCTTCAGAGAAGCCACCCTCCATCCTGGGTATATGTTTTTCATCCTTACCCATCAGTGTAAGGTTCACGTAGAGACGGAGTCTACTGCTACTGTCAATACACTCAAAAAGGCCCTGGAATTCCTCCTTCTCCATCACTAAGAATCCATGCATCAAACACAAGCTGTGTGGCAATGGCCATGGGTCCCCTACAACTAAATGACTTTTGGCTACCTCTTGCATGTAGCATGTAGTTTTCCAATACTGCCCAATGTTTATTCCCTTAAAGGTCAATGTATCACGCCCACTATGCACTGCACTCAAGTGCCGCCCACTGTGAAATGCATGTAAAGTGTTCCTCTTCGAACTGTGAAATATTTCAATTAAAGAGAAATTAAAAATTAACTTTAAAACTTCATCCCTGTGGAGTCTGGAATCTTGAGATCTCTGTGCATCCCCAGTGTGCACCTGTGCCTGGTGTACATGAAGCCAAGGGTAATGCTTCTAAGCAGCCTCGCCTGGTATGAAGATCTGTACTAATATTTCTACAGTGTCTTTTTGGAGGTCAATAGCCTAATCTGGGGAATGCATACACTTCCGTCAACCGACTATCCAGCTTGCCAATGCTCCCCGGGTTCTTGGCAGTCTCCCAGATTATTATATATTCCATTAATATCATTATGTTTACTTTTCCTTTATGAGGAAAAAACCTGTGTATTTAATGAATACAATTGGGATATAAGATTCCCGTGTCAGACCTACCTTCTTTGCCCCGGAATATGGATAATACGAGTTCAAAGGCCTATATGTTGGAAAGCTGCACGCTGACCAGTGTATTTCTAAGTGTGAGGAATGTTTACAGATATCGGAACAAAGGTACAGGATATTTGTCCACAAACCACAATATTGTGAAGCGGTGGTCATGACAAGAGCGCCTGGACCCTGTCGTCATGGTCAACATCTTAGCTCTTAGACCTAATCCCGTTCCACCTCTAACTGCTTTGCTTTAGAGTACCAGCAAGCCCTGAAAACATCACCCTTACTGTAACTATTCATCAGATTTTTATATAGTGTCTCAGAAACTAAACTTGGACTCTTAGCACTTTGCTCCGGGTGTAAAAGGAAAACTATGTGTAGTTTTGGTACTTTGTGGCCGCTAAACAAACTCACTCTGAGGTGTAAGCGATCAGCAAATTTGAAGTTTTTCACTGAACTGCAACTAACAACCTTGTCCAATTTCTCTTACACAGCCACAGCTGCCATTTAGCCCGATGTCATAGTTCATATCTATCTCCATTCTTAGCTTTTTAGCTAGCTAGGCTTTACGTTCATCTTCAGAGTTGTAGCAAGACTGCCATGGCCCCTAAAGCAAGAGAGAACAAGCAACAGCAAAGCCAACATGTCTGGTATTAGTCCCCAGCGTTTTAGCTACATCAATGCTTTTTTGTCATGTAATTTGTAAAACGACATTTTTGAGGCACTATCGGGCCTTCGCTAATATAAAAAGAATAAATGCTGGCTATAAGCAAAATGCTTTTTGGCATCAAAGCATAGCGTTCCCTGATACTAAAAGTAATTATTTTCTGTCCATGTGCTATATGTAAAAGAGCAGAATGCGGTCAGTCACAGTGAAGCTAGCCAATGGCTCAATTGGCCCCACCCTCTGAACCATGCTGTTTGCTGTAGTGGGCGGGCAGAATAAGAATGTGAATGGCAAAACAATAGACCAATTAATGAAGACGGCTAGCTGAAATATATATATAATTTTGGTAAAATATTAAAAGGTCATGGTCTAAGACCCCATTTGAGTAGTAAAAGCCATTTTTGTGGTGAGATAAAGCCCTCATCCGACCCTCTTCACACCACCCCGGACCTAATACCTCGGTATCTAGTGGTGATAGCTGAGTCCCTTGAAGGGTTAAAAGCAGAAGGACAAGTTTGGAATCAGAGTGGTGTTGGCTTAAAATCCAGTACTGCCTGAAAGTGCACACGTGGTACAGCTTAGCAGCAAAACTGCATCTAACACCTGCACGGCAGGAAAGTACAGCCATTTTAACTTCCAGGACTCTCAACCCCACCATGAGAGAGTTTTCTGTCTCCATCAAAACAAGGCCACGACAGCTGTAATCAGAGTAAGTAGCTGTCATTATCATAGGTGTTCGATAATCTTTCTTGAAGGACTCTCTCAAATGCCCAATTAAGATGCACTTACTCCCAGGGATGCCATAAAAGCAATATGCTATTCCAGCCACTGAGACCTTCGGGTGTGAGGCAAACACTTTCTCGTGCAGTTTACCTGCACACAAAGCAAGGGCCCACGCACAGACCAAGAGCACCTTTTTAGGTTTGAGTTTGGAAGAATGTAAACTCATTGGAATGAAACGTGTCTTGACTTTTTGTTTCAATACAAGACAATTTTGAATGAATGTGTTTCGTACCATTACTGTGGTGGTAAAGACACTTTTGAGTACATTATTATATCAGCACAATAGCTGTGTGGGCAATCCACGTGTTTCGAGGATTTGTGTGTAGCCTGCTCGGTCCTTCGTTCTTCAGGGGTTATTCAAACGAATATCACAGAGTTGGCCAACAACACCACCATTCACAGTGCAGCAAAGCCACTAAACTGTTGTAGCAAGTGCTGGTTATCACAGAATGTCTGCGTTCCATAGATAGTCCATAAACTAAGCATGAAATCTCAATTAACTATGGAACTGCTACTATTTCGTAGGCCAACGATATATGTTGAGATATGCCTCACTTCAAAAGGTCAGAAGGTCAGCCCCGGACAGCATACAAAGTGCTGTACGTTGGCTCTGTGCTGACAACATGACTTCCCGGTCACGCGGTCCCAACATGGCATCGTTCTTGCTTCTTGTCCATTTTCACATTTTACCGAGCTCAGAAAGATGAACGACTGAGTGGACCTGCAGAGATTTGTGGTGGATGCAGTCGCTCTCCTCACTTCCTTACAGGCTTTGCTTTGATATGAAATGTGCAAGCTCAACTTATTTTCTAAATCATCAAAAATTGAGACGTTTTATGGGGTCATCTGCTTACGTCTCTCTGGTGTGAATGTTTCTTTAATGAACTCTACATCACGATTCAGTACCAGGCCACTATTGCAGTTATAAACCAGTAACACCTTTAATCACTTGTTGTCTATACCTTTGCCTTTAGCCCTGTACAGCGCTCTGCTGTCTTTTGGATCAGGTCCCGCTATACACACATGCCATGTACATATATATATTTACTTTAAAAAAACTACAGCCAAGTGACTGACGCACCCGTTTGGTCAGTAAACGTTTGGATGTAAAATACTCAGTTCTCCTTGATATCTGAGTTTTATTTTGCAGATTCTGTATCGAGATATACAACTTACATAATTGATTTATAAGTGGTTATACAATCATATAAATATTTTTAGTGTCTCTTACACAGAGTTAATACATTGATCTAGATTCCAAATTATACAGTTCTATTTGTTGTTCAATATTCAGGACATGGTATATCCGACACGTGTTTCACAACATTTTGTCAAGGCTTTTTTTATACTTGTTTATTTGCTCTGAAAATTATGATGTCAGGAGTCCTATAAGTCTGGCGATCATTGATCAGGTTTACATACGTACACAACCAGTTTTTGTCTGTCCTTATTTGATCGTAGATAGGAACCATATATAGAATTGATCAGCAAGCAGTAAATATCTTCAGTTCTATGATGTAGTCAATTGTCAGGTATTGTGGTGTCAGCCATGAACTAATGTCATCCAGGAAGAACAAAGGTAGATGATAGGTGGTAGATAGAAGCAGAATTATGACCACCAGAAGCATCCCAAGTAGATAACCTGTTATTATACCCACCTTATCATGGGTGCAATTTAAGATCGACTGAAAAGTAAACACACTGTGTTGCTAGTGTGTTTTGTGTTCTGCGTCTAACTACCAGCGGCACTGAGGAGCCTTTCTATGAGAAAGTGTTAAAATCAAGTTTATCATGGGATTACTTTATAAAGTTCAAACATTGCCCCTCCTCATAACCCTAACTACAATTCAAATTATACCACAAAAACCTATTGACTTTACTCCGACTAATAAATCTCGCAGAGTGGCCATAGCAACCTTGTTTAAATTAACATCTGATGGTGGTATTGGATTTCTGAATGTTAAAAATTATATAGGGGCTGCCAAACTACGGTCTATACTAGAGTGGCACACCAAACCTTGGGTCAAAGTTGAACAAGACAGGACCTAAATCCTCTTTCAGTGCATACAGTGGCTCACATAGCTGTAAGATTCACCCACATTACTTCATACCCTTTTGCATGGTTTCCCATTGTTTAAAATTCTAGCATTTCTTCCTTAATGACCGACAACATTTCCAGACTTGGTAAAAAAATATTACCACTCGAATAACTGTATTGGCCTCTTTCTGTTTCCTCCTTGCTAAATGGAAGGTGGCCTGTAGATGGGGCAGAGGGAAGGCACCTAAGTTTAAGGACTGGCTCGAGACGATGATTTTTTGGCAAGAGCATCTTGCCCTGTACTCTGACCTCCTTCCGTCGGCCTCCCGACCCCGAGACATATGGGGTCCACTGAAAACGTACCTACTAGTTACTCCGCAGGCCTCTGACGCGGCGCCTCCAGCCTCCTCACCCGGCTAGTGTGCTGGGAAACTTCTGGGGCGCGGACTGTGGATGGGGTTGCAGACAGTAGCCTTCGACGCATTGCGGTGCTGGACATCGGTGGGGGCTGACTGGGAACTGAGGGATCAGGGGCGGTTACACAGCTTACTGTGGGTTGTGAAAGGCTTGTCATTGGGACATACGAGAATTGATTACACTGGGGAGGCTCCCACTGCAATGGCCGCGAACTTCAGATTGAGTCCTGCTGTGCTGGCGGCTCTCTGAGCAAAGTGTTAAGGTACCCTTATAGACCACTCTCACCATGAGGCTAGTTGATTGGGGTTTTCATTAACTGTTATCTAATACTATTAGGGACTGGGATCCCTAGTTCTAACCCAAAAAGGGGAAAAAAACAAAAAACCGAAACCTGTTTCTGTTTCTGGACGCGGCCTGCCCTTTTGGGTTGTTGGCGATCCGCTGTGTACACTTCTACCCTTTCCTTACCATCACACGCTGCCGGCCAAGTATGGTTGTAGGCATCCTGCTGTGTATGAACATTATGTGCTAAATAAAGGTTTTGGAAAAAAAAAAAAAAAAGAATAACTGTGTTGAATTGTATTCAGAAAGCAATATAAAAGATGGTGAAACGTGTTGGAAACTTTTTTTTGACCCGTAGGGGCTACATTCAGTTCAGACCCAGGCACCTAAAATGTGGTGAGAGATATAAACCACTTATTTAATCCTTGTTCACTCAACAAGAAAGGGTATTTTATTAATATATTTGACTATCTGAAGCTCTCAAACAAAGAGAAAACACAAATATATGTCAAAATGGGAGACAGATATAGGAATTGAAATTCCTGAAGATGCCTTGACAAATATATGGTTGAGGGCTGCAATGTCATGAATAAGAACTCAATATAAAGATACCTTTTATATAAATAAAAGAGGTGGTATTTCACTGCAGCACAACTAAGAGTCATATTTGGCTCCTTAAAGTGATCTTAGAGAGGATGTGAGACGGCAGGTACCATGTCATATATGCGGTGGCACATATGTGGTTCCACCTATATTGAACGTATTCTTTACCCAGATTTTTAATGCATTTCTAAAGGCAGCAAAGTAACCTGATATCTGGAAGCATGCCTTAATTCTCCCATTAGCTAAAAAAGCTTGCTTTGACGCATCCATGTTATCAAACTATAGCCGATTGCCATTCATGGATAAGGTTCTTGAGAGATTAGTCAATCTCCAAGTGACAACCTTTCTGGAGGATTACAATCTTCTGGATCACTCTCAGACAGGCTTCAGAGAGAATAAAAGTACAGAGAGCAATCTGCTTACCGTTCTGGATAACATCAGACTGAAGGTTGATCAGGGCATGGCAGTGGCCCTGATCCTGCTGGACCTCTCCGCAGTATTCAATGTGGTCTCTTACAGTCTTACAGAGACTGCATGAGATAGGATTTCACTCTGCTGCCCCTCAATGGCTTGGATCGTTTCTATCCAAAAGATCCAAATCTGTTCAGCTGGACACATTTAGATCACTCCCTCACAGCTCAGAATGCGGCGCACCTCATGGCTCTGTCTTGAGCCCAACACTTTTTTTAAGACTACGTCGCACTTCTCGCCACACTGGTTAAAAAGTGGGACTTCGATATATGCTCCTATGCTGATGATACCCAGCTGATCATCTCTTTGAGTGACAATCAGACAGATGTCAATAATAATCTGCCTTTCAGAAGTGGCCAGCTGGATGATGGTGCATTGTTTAAGACTTTAATCCTCCTTTTGTTTGGCGGCACTGAACATATCTGGGACAATTTTTGTGGCCCTCCGCGCTTGAAACTGCTTCAATACCTAAAAAAGCGCAAAAAACATTGAAATTATCATTGACCAATGTCTTTCTATGCAAGACCTGATGATGTCCACTTGTGGTAAATATTTTGGTCTGCTAAAACTTCTCTGGAAACTGTTTAGGTGGATTCCAATTGTTCTTCCAGGCTCTGATAGTCAGCCGCTTGGATTATGGAAACGCCCTGTATTTGGGTATGGTGGACTATTTGTTTGCACGCCTCCAGATGATTAAAAATACTGCTGAAAAACGAATCTGCAGTATAGATAGATTTGGCTCTGCGTCTACATGCTTAAAACATTACATTGGTTACCGACACGCAACAGGGCTCAGTTCAAGATTCTATGCCTTGCACACATGGCGCTGCATGAATCTGGACCTCTGCAGATGGTCAAATTTTATCTATCCTCAAGAAATCTAAGATCATCCAACTTGGCCCTAGCCAAAGTAAATAGGATTGAGAAGGCCAGAGCAGGCAGACGCTATTTTACATTTTTGACTGCCATTCACTGGAATTCTCTCCCTCTGGATATCCATCAAGAAAAAAATTGAAAACGTGGCTTTTTTCATACTAAAGCTCTTTTTATCTTTTTGTAGCTCTGTCTGTCCTGCTGATAAAGTAATTGGTAGCTCTTAGTGCCATGATATCCATTTGAGGGTAATTGTTAGTGCTTTACAAATCCCATACCTAAATAAAATAAATTAGGTTCAATATAAATATATTAGCAATTCATTTTACATATGATCAATGAATTCATGGTTAATCTAATCCCCTAGCAGCCCCTTGTTCTGTTACTAGGTTACAGAAGAAGGTCAACATTATCCACTCATGACACCCTTTGGGAAATTGGTCCCACATTTGTTGCTTTGGAAAGCTCCCAATAATTCACCATTGAGTGGACTAAACATTTTTTAATGGACTTAGGTACCCCTTATACCACATACAAGAGAACCAATGGTGGAATGGTGGGATTGATTATTGAAAGGTAATTAGATGTTCATACATAATTAGTGTGTCCCCAACCTTTGACACTTGTGACCAATGAAAATATCAAAATGTGTATACTATCTTCTGGAGACTTCCTATACTGTTACCAGAAACTAAACATATTATGTGTAGCACTAGGTCGGCCAATCACTGCTATATTGAATGTATACTGGGGTGAATGTCAAATGTTGGATTGTCATGCTTTTCTTATGTAAATAAAAACAATAAAAGAATGCAAACATTTCATTTATACCGAATCAATCACTTTGTCCCTTAAACAAATAAAAAATACAATATTTTAAAAATATGACCTTTTGGAGTGACATAAACAACTGAAAGCCTGCAGGCAGCATGAGCACACTCTGTGGAGATGATAAGTGCATATATGCAGAAGGTGTGAAACTTCATAAAGAAACCTAACGACAGATGAGATTGCTTGTGATGGAACTAGACAAAAGAAAGCTCAGTGGTCAGGGTCAAAGGTTAGAGCTAAGTGGACAGAAGGCAAAACAAAGGAGGATCACTTCCACCAGGTGAATGCCTAAAGGTGTAGCATATGCCTGAAATTAATATGGCGGGAATAAGCAACCACTCTATGTAACCCATAACATGACCGGCTTAGAAGACCTGGACTTGGATGGACCCCTGTGCCACTCCTTAGGCATTAACATGGGAGATAGGACCTGCTGAAGTTGTGTGCCAGTCTTAGCTAACATGCTTTGGCCTTATCCAAGTCACTGTGCCTCCATAGCTCAGTAAAGCCAGCTGTGACCACTACTCACACACAATGACTGCCAGTATAAGGCATCATGGGCATACCTCTGTGTTAAAAACTCAAAAGACAGCATTTAATGGCACAGGGACCAACATTTAATGTCCTCTTATACACCTACTATGCTGTTCTTTATTCCTCAGCTCTAAATAAAAATGTTTCATTGTCTCTGTTGTAGTATCGCTCATCTGCCCCAGCTGCTAGAATCAGCTACATTTGCACAAAGGGGGGGGATTTTTAAAACTGTAAAGAAGGTTTTAGTATTTTTGATTGGCATTTCTCGCACTGTGTCACTTTTGGGGGCCTTAAAGACAATGGCGTAACGAAACTTGAGCTCCCCCTGCAAAGTACATAGAGGGTCCCCCCTCTGGACTCACTCAGGAGCTCTCAGTCCAGGATACTGTGCTGGGGGCACCCCTGGAGCTCGGGGGGGAGGGGTTTTGATATGCCACTGTTTAAAAACTCGCCGGTTAGAGTGAGTGGGTGCTATATTTGAACTAGACACGCTAGTCTTTTTTGGCTAAAGACTATTTATTGCACATATCACCGTGACAAGAGGCAAGCCCTTCTGTGCCCGTCCATGCGTGACTGCTCTGTCCGCCAGAACCACTAGCCATTTTCCAGTTATTAGGTATTCCAGGGAAGCGCTGCTTCAAATTAATCTTGGTAAGAGACCTACTTGCAATATATTTAATTTAGGAGAGGTGGGAGTCAAGCTTTTGCTGAGGTAACTGCGACTTGAGCTGTAGGATGGAGAAATTGCCACTCACTGACAAATCACCGCAGCGTTTTGACTCCAAAACAAATTCTATTTACTGCTTCCTAATTAACTCCCATTCTCTTATAAAACATAAATATGAGTTCCTTCTGATCCTGGCTTTGCCGCGGTGCTACCAGGTGATTATACTGTTAGCAGACTTGACCAAATTGGTAAATGTGGCGGCTTAGCAATAGTATATTATAAATAGGGCTCCCCGATTTCCGTTTTTACTGATTTTTACAGATAAATACAGGCAGAAAACATTTATTTTTGTATCTGTATTTATTTTAAAATGTGGATAAAAACGGAAATTGGGTTGTTTTTTGAGTAATTCTAAATTCTGTCTCCCATAACTGCCATGACAATAGCTGTGTGGGTTGATACAAAAGGAGGTTAAAATAGAAAGGAATTTTAGTAAAGAGGCTTTAACAGGCTTAAATATACAGAAGGCTGAAACTGTAATTTGCATGTTTTCATATAAGTGCATTGATTTAACTTCAGCGGGTGTTCCTAGCACTGACACCTGTCAGGCATTCAAGTATGTGTGCATATTTATCGGTTAAATATATGTGGAAATATACTAATTTCAGCTTCATTTTTTCACAAAAACCAAAATAAATATGGATAAATACAGATAAAATTAGCAAAAAATAAATATGGATATATACAGACGGAAATGTCAAAAAAATAAATACCATAAAACCGGGAGCCCTAATTATAAATAAGGATCCCTGTTTTCCATTTTTACTGTTTTTTTACAGATAAATACAAACAGAAAAACATTTATTTTCCTGACTGCATTTATTCTTAAATGTGGACAAAAATGGATATTGGGTTGTTTTTGAGGGAGTCTACATGCTGTCAATCATGACTGCCAGGACAATAGCTGTACAGATTGACATGCAAGGGGATAAAGAAAATATTGGGACTTTAGTAAAGAGCCTTAAACATCAGTAGATTTGCACAAACTTAATATTAAAATTGACATATTTTCTTACAAGTGCATATTTTACCATCTGAGTGTGTAAATATCATTGAAACCTGTCAGGCGCTCAGGCACGAGTGCACATTAACTGGTTAAATAAATGCAGATATATACACATTTCAGCTCCATTTTTTCACAAAACCTAAAATAAATATGGATAAATACAGGTACATTTAGCAAAAAATAAATATGGATAAATACAGACAGAAATGGAAAAAATATAAATACCATAAAACTGGGAGCTCTAATTATAAGTCAGTTGAAGTAGTCTGTGAACCGACCAATCTCACAGATAGTGAGGCACATCTATTCAAAAGCAAATTGTCTGACCGGCAAATGTTTCATGGTCTGTTAATCTATAGACCTCCTGGCCCTAAGGCTAAGTTCTTAGAGGCAATAAGGAACCTAGTGGAGACCAGTATCCATTATTCAAACTTCACAATTTTAGGGGATTTAAATTTCCATTTAGAAGATTTTGATGATAAAGACACAGAATCATTAAGTGAAGCGTTAAGCTGCTGTAACATGGGCGAGATAGTGAAGACTGCCACCCACAAGGCAGGACATATATTGGATGGTATTTTTTCAAATTACTTGAAGGTAAAGGTTGAAGCGGTACTAACGATTATTTGGTCGGACCACAATGCAATGCACTTTAGATTAGACCTTTTAGTCCCTAAGTCAATGGAAAAAATAACTGAGAAGGTGAAATCATGCCGTGCCTGGAACAAAATAAACATCAAAGAATTGGAGGAAAACCTGGAAGCTGCACTGCCACAATTTACAGGTTATTCAAATAAAGCAGCAGCATCTTGCACTGAATGGCTGCATAAAGCAGTTTCAATTTTGGCGCGGGTCAAAAAGATAAAAATACACAGAAACAGTCCAACCTCACCATGGTTTTCCCCTAAACTGAGAGGAATGAAACAAAAATATTGTAGGCAAGAAGAATTGTGGAAATTCAAACATGACGAAAAGGAAAAAGTTAGGTATAAAAAGCTAATTCAGGATTATGAAAGACTTATTATTGCAGAAAAAGAAAATAGTTCACAGAAAAAAAAAACAGCAGAAAATTCATCTAAAGAGCTTTTTAAAAACTGTTCTGTTACTTGTGAGCTCGAACCCCTCAAACTGCCTCCCAGCCCGCCAAGTCAGTCATTCTGTTATGAACTGGCCCCATTTTAAAACAAGCATTGGCATAGCCAATAGGTCTCGCCTTTGGGACCTTATAAGTGTTTAGTCAGAGATATTGGCAATGTTTTTAAGGTATGTTGTAGAGCAATGTAGCTGCTCTGTTCAGTACTGTAAAGTTTGTGTGCAAGTTGTGCTTTGTGTAGTGATGTAAGGGCAGTGGCATGGTGTGGAAGTAGTGGTGAGTTGTGATATGATGTGTGTTGATGGGATGTATGTGTGTAGTGTGTTTTGCTGGTGTGTATGTTGGTGGAATATGTCCTGGTGGGCTGGGGCAGCTGACTCCTACTGACATCACGTTCTTCTTACGAGCCAACAATGGACCTATAAGATGCACCGGACTGTCACCCGCTCGTTTTGATGAGATTCACTTTATTGTAAAATTTTGCTGGTGTCCTGTAATCTCTTGTCAACTTCTCAATACAGTCGTTAAAAAAAGGGGGGGGCGCTTTTTGATCACTGACATTTCAGCGCCTCGTCAGGGGCAGTAGGCACTATGAAAATCTACAATAAAGCTGTGTTTTGGCTTTCAAAAGTCTTTAGCCTTAATCAGAATGCGCTTGTATGTATTTATTTGTTTTTGCAGTTTTTATATAGCGCTAACTCTAGCCGACAGTATTTAAGTGGTTTACATAAGTTCCAGTTGCATTACACACGGTCACTCATTTTTTCGGAGGAAGACCGGCACGAGGAAATTACGTGATTTGCCCAGGATCACAGGATATTGAGCTGAAACTGAGACTCAGACCTTGTTCCTCAGTTTTGAAGTCCACAGCTCAGGCCGTTACACCGCAACCTCTATTCAATGAATATGGGTACAACCCCAAGCATGCCCCTGATGGCACAGTAAACATGCATTACAAGATGTCCACAAGCTCTACACAACGTGCCGTGCTTTTGCTTGTTTCTCTCAGATCTTCACTACGGAACTACAGGGCTCAAATTGCTGGCACACATTCTTTACGAACACAAGGGTTGGTTTCAGTCTGAGGCCCTGAAAAGAGCAGTGATGTAGCAAATCATAACTGTGACAAGAGGCTTTTCTGACAGCGAGCATTCACGCTTTCAGCTGTTTAGGATTTAAAAACACACCCCTATATGCGTTGTGGCCGTAAGTCTCTATGGCTACTCTTAGAAACGTGACATTTTCTCCCCTCAACCTCCCTGGCATAAAGATTCGCTGCTTCCTAAAGCAATCCGGGGCCCCCAGGACCAGCAGAGCTGGGGAGAGAGCCATAGTACCCCCAGGGGCACCCCGCTTTCCCCCCTCCCCCAAATTAGGTTACCCAATGAAACACAAGAAACAGTTGTAAGTGGGTAACAAATGCTGCAGGTTTATTACATAATTCCAGTATATGTAATGGGTGGGTTATCTTACGGGCGATCCAAGGGCAGGCGACCATCTACTTCACCTGCCCGCCTGATGAGCCGGGCAGCGCGGGAACGACCCGCAAGTGCTGCCCCCCAAGTGATTCTTTTAACGATCACGTGCCGTTGAAATTCTACTCACGCCCCCCCTCTCGGGGCGGAGCGTCGCATAGCAAGCCCCCGTTTGTTCAGGCCCACAACCGCCCGCAGGACTAGCGGGGCGCCGACCGGCTTCCGGGACCTCTCTGGAGGCTCCTCGTTTTGGCTCAGGCACCACGTGGTGCCGCGCAGAGGTACCCTTTGTACCGGCCTGCTTCCAGATCGCCCTGTAACTCCGCCACAGCCCTGGAGGCGGCTAACCGTCGCAGCCAGGGCCCCCACCAACCCGCTATAGTCTTACCTGCACCTCTCCTATCTAGGGCTTCCTGCAACTAGCTGGAAGGGAACCATCCCTGCAGACAGAAGAGTTTGACATTCTGCCACCTCATGACAGTTTGACAGTGCTCGCGGGACTCAAACCCTGTGAGATCCCTTATAACCACAGGCCCAAGACTTACCAGTGAGCTATAGCTCCTGGAGTTGTAGATGGCCCCATCTATGTCCCCAATCCCTAGACGCTATCCTAATCGGATAGGGTCTGTTGAAATAAGGGGCCTGAGAAGATGTGCAATAACTATTCGCCCCCCAGCGGGAAGGTTACACCTATTCACAATCCTGGGCCTGCCCGCTTTGACTATTATGACGAGAAGGTTTTTACTTAACATTTGTACAGTCCCCTCAGATAGTTAACCTGGGGCACGGGAGTGCACCTAACTGCCAGCGCGTGGCCATGGGCAAGGGGCGACTCTTGCCCCTGCCCACCATCCCTTATACCTTATAGGAATTATGCCCCTACGGATCCCTCAGTGATGAACCCTTAGGCATACCAGCTTCGGGAATCTGTTTGGCTTAAGCATTGCGCGCTGTCGTAATGTCCCCTTGTGTTTGCCCCGCTGACACCCCAGTTATTGGGACAGCAGCACCCATAGCGCGGTAAAAGTGTCCGTAAACCAGGATCCCAGTCTCCTGCAGCTGCCGTACGCGACCAGTGATTCCGGTGGGGAGTGCCACCAACCGCAATGGTCCTCCAAGCATTATGGAAAGCCCATTTTACCTGGGCCTATCTCCAATTGATGGTGATTACACCCAGCTGAAGGCCAGAGGCCCGCCTAAGGAGCCTATTCACTTGTTTTGCTACCCGGCCCCCTTCTGGGAGGGCCTCAGAGTTAGGGTAACGCGTGTGCTCCCAGGGCACGGTGCTGCTGGAAAGCAGATATCTGATACTCACACGCTGGTACCTTATCTGTTGCTAAATGCCCTATTGCAGGAAGTTTCCCAAGAACCGTAGACTTCGCGGTCCCACCTAACTTGATCCCATCACCTGGGGGGAACCCAGTGGTGGCAGGACCAACATGGTAACTCCATCCCGGCGTAGCTATCGCTTATTTGTGCCGCCGAAGCAGGCAATGCCCCCTAAGTCTCAAGTTCTACCCCTAGAGGATAACCTTGGGGGCAGACAAGTCTGTGGAACCAACCGGAAACTTTGGTGCAAATACCGGCCCTATTCTGAACGTAGCGAATGCTGCACGGTCAATAATGCCCTGATGCCCTGGGGCTCTACGTGGTCTTTACCAAACTTTGAACGACCGCACACTTGCTATATAACAACCATACCACCCACAAGCCGGGTGGAAGGTCTTAAATCTGTCTTTGGTTGCAGGGGAATACCCCCCAAAGTACATCTGGACCTATTCATATATTGTTCCTTCAGCTACTCCTCCTGCAGGCCTAACTCTTGGTTATGGTGCCCAGCTCAGTATTCTGCAGGCCAACGGCTTAACCATGAACTATCAGTCGATTTGAGACAGAGGTAAACCACGGGTTGCAATCCGCTCGCGAGCGGCGCACCCGCAACCACTTGGACAATCACGCCGGTAACCTTGTGCCGTGATTTAGGCCCTAGTGATGCGCTATGTGGTGACCACTTATTCTTTGCCGCTATGTCAGTGCGTCCCCGTATTCAGTGCGATAGGGGCACTGAGCTGCACCCATATCTAACCCATCTAGTGGCTCAATCCAGACTTCCTTTAGCATTAGATAATAACTACCATTCTATCTCGGTTGCGTTGCCCTGCCCGACTAGGCACCCTCCCGGGTGTCTAGGTTACAGTTAGATATGTGTGAGTTCCCCATATCAGTGACCGTTGAAGGCGGCCCACATAAGCATGTTGGCGGGGCCGAGTTGCGGGCTTAAGCATACCTCTTTTAGACTGTCGGCAGCGACCCGTGTTTAACTGTTACTAACATGGCAATGACAGTTCTACGTTAGGACTATCCCCACACTGGTCCGCCCTGCCCAAGGACTGATGCACCTGGGAGGGCGAGGCCGTAAGCAAAAGGTTGGAGACGAGCGACACGTGGTCACGTGTGGTCAGGATCGGACTGCGCGACCCTTGCTGTAATTAGCACCTTTATGTCGCGCGAACTCAACCCGAAGGTATGGCAACGCTGTGCATGAGTAACATATTTACACACATATTCGGGCACGGGAGTGAGATCATGAGCCGCCAGGTCCGCGACCCTCGGGAACCCGGGCATCCCAGGTCCAGCAGCTCGCATACATATTCGGGCATGGTGATATTCATTGATTTACCCAGCGTCACAAACCCAGCGCGAACTCGATCCGAAGGTATAGGCGCGCAGTTCATGAGCACCGTATTTACATACATAATCGGGCACGGAGAGATTAAGTGCTCTGCCCGCAGTCACAGCGCGACTCGGCCGACGGTATATGGAGCGCAGTCCATGCGCCCCGTATCTACATACATATTCGGGCACGGAAGTGTGATCATGAGTCGCGACCCTCGGGGGGGCCAGGTAGACCAGGCCCGGCAGCACCCGTGCATATTCGCGACCCTCGGGGGTCCAGGTGGACCAGGCCCAGCAGCACGTATGCATATCTGGGCATGGGGTGATCAGTGATTTGCCCGGAGCCACAACCACAGCGCGAACTCGATCCGAAGGTAATGGTGCGCCGTTCATGAGCACCGATATACATACATCATCAGGCACGTGGATACTAATTATCTGTCCAGAGTCACAGCGTGACCCGCCCGAAGGTGTTGGGAGTGCAGTACATGAGCCCCGTATTACATACCTATTAGGGCACGGTCGACTAGTGATTAGCTCAAGCCGTAATGCGCGCAAAAGTATTAGAGCGCTGGACACAAGCACCGACCAAATACCATTCATGTGCAGGAGTCGTCGCAATGCCCGGAATCACCTAATGCGCGCGAATGTGGGCACAAGCAAATTCTTGTGAGTAATACATGCACTTGAATCATGTGTCTGCATTATAGGAAGCCAGCCACTACATGTTGCATATTTATCTAGCGTGAACTCGACCGGAAGGTATTGGAGCAAAATCTTGTGAACAATGCCTGCACTTGTATCAAGTATCTGCCTTATAGGAAGCCAGTACATACATGTTGCATATTTGTATAGCGCGAACTCGACGCCAAAGGTATTGGAGCGCTGTATATGAGCACCGTATCTACATTACACAAACCGGCACGGGGAGCCTAGGAGATTAGTACCCATAACACGATCCCCGTGGCAGGTCACGCGAGCACCGCACCAGATTAACCCTTGAGGTGCGGGGGGGGGGAGATTCGTAATACCCGTAATCGCGTGATGCGGACAGTGCATGTACTGGTATCATGTATCTGCCTTAGAGGAAGCCTGCAATTACATGATGAATATTTATATAGCGCGAACTCGACCGGAAGGCATTGGAGCACTTTACATGAGCACCGTATTTACATTACATCCACACGCAGGGGGTGCTTAAGACATTCATACCATATTACCAGCTCCCCGAACCAGATCATGCGAGTACCGCACCAGATTATCCATTGACGTGCGGGGGGTTTATTAATGCCCGTAATCGCGTATGTGAACAATGCATGCACTTGTATCATTTATCTGCCTTATAGGAAGCCAGCAATACATGTTTGCATAATTATATGGCGCGAACGCGACCTGAAGGTGTTGGAGCGCTTTACCTGAGAACCTTATTACATTACACATTCAAGCACGGGGAGCTTACAAGATTCGTACCATACTAAACGATCCCCGCGCCAGGTCCATTGCGCCTGCCGCAGCCCACTGCATGCCCCCCCCACCCCCAACTGCAGCGGGAGGGGGGGGAGATAACCTTAACCAGGGAGCGCCACAGGTGTTGCACCGCCCGCGATCAGCGGGGACCCAGGCAGCTCCCAGCCTTGCAGTGCTGGTGTATTAGGGCCGTGAGCCGACGCTAATCTCGTAACGGCTCCCACGGCGCAGGGTGTGCGGCTCCTTTGCCGTCGAACCCCCATTCATTTACTTTGCACGCGCATGAACATCGTATTGACCCTACCCAGGGCACTGGTAACTCAGTACCTCAATCGCGTTCGAACGCGAAATCGACACGAGGTATTGTGGCGCCTTACTTAAGTCTCGCAGTACAATATTAACATGCTTGAATGCCCCAGATCACGCGAGCTCCACACGAACGCATTGAAGCGCTTGCAAGAGCCCAGAATCACGGGATGTTTTGCCGACGCCGATGCTTCGAACCTCGTTTCCTATTACCAATGTCGGCAGCGCCCCATCAGGAGCTCTACCAATCGGGGCTATGTCCCTCGGTACACCGATAAATTCGGCCGGCGGACCGCGTCACTGCCCTTTAAAGTCGCCACCCTCGCCCTAATCTTGCGCCCCCTCCGCCCGTGGCCCGCCGCGCCACAGGGCCCTGTCGATCTGGTACTGCCCAGGGACAGGGCCAGGGCGGAGTGGGTGCAGCAAGACTCACCGCAATCTGGAGACCCAACGACGACCGATCGAAAAGATGGGAGCTGCACCTCTTTGAAAGGTTGTGAAGATTGTTGCCTATTTATAGCGCGAACTCGACCCAAATGTATTGGAGCGCTTTACACGAGCACCGTATTTACATTACGTATTCAGGCATGGGGAACTTAAATGATTTAGCCGGAATCACAGGATGTTGACGCGACCCGAAAATGCTTGAACCCTGGTTACCAGCACCAAAATCGGCAGGAAATCAAAATATTTATTTAATGCAGGTTTGTACTGCGCGAAGGTATGACGGTGCTTTACAGGAGCATCGGTTACCTTATTCATTCAATGCAGGTTTGTGCAGCGCGACGGAATGACGGCGCTTTAAATGAACACCCGTCACATTCCGGCGCGGGGAGATTAAGTGATTCACCCAGAAGCACAGGATGTGGAGTCGACCACTAGGCTCGAACTTTGGTTTCCTGCCAACCGTCAGACCACAATCGCTCTCCTACAAGGCACGATGCGGACGCGGGCCCGAGACTCGAAGACCCCGCCCCCCTGATTGAGGACATGAGCCACAGCCTTTCTAAAGGTTTGCTCTCTAAGCCTTTATTCGTTATCGAGCAGCCGCGCGGCCCGAAGACATTGTGGCGCGCAGCACCGTCATTAAATCAATATTAGGCACGGGATTCGCCCCTAATCACAGAATGCGGACGCGGGCCCAGGATTCAAACGCACCAAGCCGATTGAGATCGCGAACCTGGGCATGCCTGTATCCGTTCTGCAGCGGGAAAAAAGGCCGCAGTTATTGGAGATTGAGGTTAAGGTATTGATGCCCTTCACATGAGTGCCGCATTTTCTCTCCCGTGTAGGCACTGGGCGCTTCGCTCCCAAGGCAATCTTGTGAGCTCGAGTTTCTTGGAGCAACAACCCGCGAGCAATGCCTGCACTGGCATCGTGACACGCATATATGGGCAGCCACGATTACCTGTTGCCATATGTATGTAGCGCGCCATCGGCCCACAGGTATTGGAGCGCTTTACCTGAGTGCCCTGTTTTCCTACCCCATGCAGGCACTAGGCGCGTCATTCGGAATACAATAGAATGAGAGCACATACATTTTTGTTAGGCCCGGGCAAATTAAGTGATTTGCACAGAATCAAAGGCTGTTCCAACGTCATTGCCGAGACTCGAACCCAGTTCCCCAGGTTCGAGGTCGAACGCCCTAGCGGTTAGGCCAACTCTCCTCCCCCGCAATCCGGACGCGATCCCGCGGGCCGGAACGGATTACCCTAGATCCGCCCCCAACTATCAGGTAGCCACGGCTACCCCTTGGCCCCGCCCACCTCAGCCCCCACACAACAACGTACGGGGGGGGCGCCCACTACACGAGCCCCCCTCCCGACCTCGTAGCGAGGTGGGTGACAAAAGAGGTCGCCAGTGAGGGTGGGGGAAGGCTAAATAGCCTCCCCCTCACACCTGGGCCCGGAAGTGACGCGCATTGCGCGTCACTTCCGGCCCTGACACGGAGGGGGGCACCAGTCTGTGTCCCTGCCCTTCCCCCCCGAAGGGAGGGAGTGGGGAGGGGTGACCGGGGCCCCGGGGCCACTAAGGCGCCGACCGCCGAGTGGCCCCCTGCGGGGGCCGCGGTCAGCGGCATTTCTGTGCAAAGCATCGGCAGCAATGTAACGTCAGACGTGTGCCTTGCAAATACCGACAGAACAATATAATACTAAAAAAAACAAAAGCAGCATACAATAAGGTAAAATGAATTATAAACTACTAGCACAGCGTGAGCACCTGGGGATGGGAGCAAGGTGAACGCCCCAGCCTGCCTTTAACGAAAGCTGCAGATCCAAACTGTCAATCACAGGGAACAGTTGAAAGGGATGATGCCACGGGGTGGCCTTCCTGGCCCCATGGGCTCGGCTCAACATAAAACTGACCTCGAATTTAGATCTGTTGGTGACATAAACCAGAGTGCTATCAGCTTAGCTTCTTGGGCAGAAGATGTAAGCATTGCCATATTTTCAAACACTCATTAAGGGTGCAGTAGGCTACAAAAAGGCGCTGGGGGCTCCTGTGTGGGAGGTAGGAACGCACTGCTACAGAGCAATGCCGCAATGCCCCCTTCAATTCAGAAAACACCCTGACAGCGAGCAGCCATAACATACACTCTCTTTAATGGCACTGATGTCAAAGGCCAGCAGCCAATGTGCCGCATAATCAAAGAATGAGAGCATCTTTCAGTCAACAAATCTCCAGTGGCTAAAATCCATACCCTATAATCTGAGGTTTATACAAATTACAAAGGCTTCTCGGTAAATAGTGCTTTACGCTCACAGAAATTTAACTTCTACAACATATTTTGTTTTGCTTCTGGGGATCTGGCCTGGCAGATGTGGAAACGCTTAGAATGGAAATGCGATAATTACAACTTTATTGCACTTCAAAAATGGATTTTGAGGCGTCCACCGGTGTAGAATGAACACGAGTGAAATGGGAAGGCTGAGCTAAAAATACTTATCATGCAAACACTGCTCCCCCAGAAGCCCCCCTCGCTAGCCATTCGCAGGCAGAGGCACCCTGTACCACCTGACTCCCATTCCCGCAAAGAATGTGAAATATTCCGCCAGCTGAGATAACTGAGCCAGCACCAGCTCCGCAAAAAATACCAAGATAAAACAACAAGCAGGTGAGTGGTGTGCGCGCACGCGCCACAGTGAGACATCTGTTTTCTATTATTGCGCAGGCGTCTGTGCACGATAATTGCAAACAGATGTCGCCCGCGTGGGTAACCTCAAGCAATAGGCCGTGGGTGGAGCAAAGGCGGGACATGAACCCGCCTTTGCCCAATTGCGTGCTGTCTTTCTTAGAAAGACGCACGCAAAGCCCAATAGACTGTAACGAAAGCTGACCACATGCACGAGCGTGTGGTGAGCTTTCTCTATCCCCTTACATAAAGTCTCGCCAGAGCAGCGCATGCGCGCTGCTACAGGCTCAACCTAAAAATTAAGTGGATGCAGTTTATAATGGGTTTGACCTCAGCAGTCCTCCTAATAGTGAGGGAACTGAGTTGTTGCCTATGTCTGCTAAGCACAGCGAGCTTTGCGATTTCCCCCTGCCGAGACAGTTGATCAGGTGGTTGATCTAAGCGTACAAACCAAATCAGGAGTCAGATCCCTGTCCGTCTATAGAGGTGCATGGCGTGACTCGAAAGATAGCCCTGGCTCTTACGCCCTTATTTAACACTATTATTAAGGAGGGCTTCTTTCCTGAAGACTGGAAGAAGTCCTACCACTGCTAAAAAAGCCAATGCTGGATCCTATGATCGAGAATAATTATTAACCTGTATCGCCATTACCAATCCTAGCAAACGTTATTGAGAAACACATCAATAAATTTCTGTTAGGACACTTGGAGAAAAACAAAATACTGAATGAGGCACAGTTTGATTTCAGATCAGGCCACAATACTGAGACTGCTCTGGCCATACTCTCAGAAGAGATTAGAGCTACTATAGACAATGGTGGGAAGGCCGCAGTGATCCTTCTAGATCTTTCCACAGCCTTCAATACGGTCAGCCATGCAGTCCTCCTAAAGCTCAGTTTTCGATCTTCTATATTTTTTTAGAAGGTTGAGAACAAAAGCTGGCCCTTGGAGAGTATGATTCTGAATCGTTTACCCTGCCTTTTACCCTGCCTTGCGGGGTCCCCCAGAGGTCATCTCTGAGCTGTTCAATATTTATGTGGCTCCATTAGCCAAGTTAATCCACACATTCGTATTTGTCACAATAGAGTATGTAGATGACACTCAGATTGTCGTGTTGATCTCCAGTACATGGAGGAGGTTGCAGATTGGTTTAATAGGTGCATGACAGTCATTGTTAGTTGAATGAGTGGGAACTGTTTAAAGTAGAATCCTCCAAAAACTGAGGTTTTCCTTTTTGGCAAAGATATTTCATTCTGGAACCAATCATAGTGGCCTCATTCAGTTGCTCCCTATCAGCTTCTAAATTAAAAAATCTGGGTGTGATATTCGGTGCTGAACTGTCATTTGTGGAGCAGACTAACAAACTGACATCATCCTGCTTCTTTATTATAAGAATGTCAAGGAAGATACTTCCCTTTATTCCTACAGACTTGTAAAAATCAGAGGTGATCTCACTGGTCCTATCAGGGCTTGACTACTGTAACTCTCTGTATCTGGGAATGAAGCAAAAACCCTAAATAAGCTCCAGATGCTGCAAAATACAGCATTTAAGAAAATACCCAAAGTCACATATTTAACAAATTCTCTAGCACATCTTCATTGGCTTCCAGTCAGGAAAAGGTTTGCCTTTAAGGCACCATGTTAGGCTCATAAAGCTCTCCATGGATCAGGACCTGAGTAATTTAAAAGCAAATTTAAGCGGTGCTTTCCGAAAAAATCATTACGATCAGCCTCCCTTAGCCTAGTGACTACTCCTAGAATCAAGAGAACTGTGGTTGGAGTTTTTTTAGTCAACCTGCAATCTTTGGGATAGATTAGCCACACATCTCAAAAGTCAGACCAATTTCCTCTGTTTTCATAAGCAGTTGAAAACTTGGCTGTTCCCGCTTCTGTTATAATTCTCAGGGCTTTCTCTTTGTTTCCAGGTGGACGTAGATTGTGCAAGCACCAAGACGCCCTCTAGAAATATTCAAATGAATTAATCAAATAAGATCACTCTTTGTAATTTAGAACCCATTCCCCCTCTGGGTCTAATCACCTCTTCGGCACTGTGAAGTCAAAACTTACAGACCAACACGTTCATTAGATTGCTCTTCTGAAAACAGGTCTGTGTCCAAAGAGGTATTCAGAAGCACACTAAAGTGAACACGCCCTTTCATACCATTGTGTCAGACTGCTTCCCTTCTGTAAGGCCATCCAGAAAATGAGATTGGTGTTGGCATTCCATACCCATACATCCAGGGACACTCGAATGAGCCCTATCACAAATGTGACATTTGTGGCTGTGTTTTTTAGTAAATAGTTAACCTATTAGCTGAATGTAAAGAGTGGACTTAGCTTATCTCACATATCCTACAGCTGATTCCTCTGATGAAAGTGAGATTTGATTACTCTATGAAGAGGTTACTTCATGTGAGAGGGTTTGCTTTTTTGTTTTTTTTCTGGAGTTTTATATAGCGCGAACTTGACCCGAAGGTATCAGAGCACTTTACATGAGCATCAGTTGCTTTACATGAGGACACATTAATTTTTGTAAAGCAGGAGGACATTGAGTGATTTGCTCAGAATCACAGTATGTTGAGTGTCATCGTGGAGACTTGAACCCGGTTCCCCAGATTTGAGATCGACTCCCCTAGCCGTTACCAGAATAATGAAGCTGCTTTTTTCATATGAAGAAATGCATGGATGTCTGACGAATCATATAACTGCTGCTAACTTGTTGACGTTGTGAACATTTTCATATATTGTAGTACACACTGTTTAGACGGGCATCTTAATGCTATTTGTGTAGTGATGCTTTGTTACAGTGCAGGTTGCTCTAATGAGGAGGATTAACTTTAATCCTTCCATCAAGTCAGTCTGTGCTTGGACTTGCCTTCTACGCTGGGACATGTTCCAGGGTCTTGTTTTGCGTCTTCCCAAATTAGTTTTGTTGAGTTCCTTGAAGTTTATCTATTTACAAACAAATATTATTTGTCATTGTACTTTGATTCACTGCATCGTGCCACACGCCTGCCAAGTTGTGGGTTTTCAAAAAAACTGAGGATTCTGAAGGGAGTGTCGGGTCCAATAGCCTTCCCACCAACCCATGTGAGTGAGTTGTTACTCATGTACTAACGGTTAATCTGTCTGGGTGTAGTCCTTGTTAGATCCGTGGGAGAGTAGGTTTGCAAGTTCTTGTCAGCAAGTTTCTACATGTGTCAGGTTGCTGAGTCTGCTACGGCAAACCAATATTCTGTTCATTATGTTAGATGGCAGGTTACATCTGGTCAGCTAAAGTTCACCAACTCTTAAAAGTAAACTGGTTAAACTTGTACTAGAAACAACAGGAAGATTGCATATGTCGACAGAGTGTGAAAACATTTCATTAACATTTGCTTGAGTTGGTATTTCCGTGGATGCAGATGATGGTGGTGGTGTGCTGTTGGCTGGAAAGTTGTTGATTCATTTTTTAAAAGGAAGTTCTCAGATATATTGTTCTCACCAGAAGCGATATGGATGAGCTAAGAGACTTGGATTCCCCACCTGGAATCTCTACAGTGTGGGACTAAATGGTGACTTGGAAAAGGTTATCACTGAAATGGCAAGACTTGGGTTTATTTTTGGAGGAATTTCCAAAAATATTGAACATGGAAATATAATAACATTCAAATCTGTAACAATTTAACAGTTAACTTCTACCAGAAGAACCATATTAGGAGGTGTCCCTTGACTTCTGTTATGTTATATGGATTTGTACAGCACGCTATCACCTTGGAGGGTTTCCTGTCGCTGTGTAGGTGTGAGACTAACCTCACTTGAGGAGGGGGGTGGATGCTCTGATGTGTAGTGGCAGGTCGTTCCAGGCTTTTGGCGTGATGTAGCTGAAAAGGACCAGCCACCTGATCCGGTACTGTGTATGCGTGGATCGTGTGCAAAAAGTAGTCCAGTCGAGTGGAGTTATCTGGGTGGCTTGTGAACAGATATGCGGCTATTGAGGTATGTCAGACCTGTGTTGTGAAGTGCTCTGTATGTGTGTGAGGAGTTTGAACTGTGCTCATTTGTGTATTGGAAGTCAAAAGAGCTCCTGGAGGTGTGGTTCAATGTGTGCAGTGTGGGAGTTTAAGTGCAATTCTTGCAGCTAAGTTCTGAATGGTTTGTAGTTGTCTGGTGAGTTGTTTGCTGACCCCAGCATAGAAGGTGCTCCCATAGTACAACTTGCTTGTGATGCAGACATGGGTGCTAGTTTTACATGTGCTGGTCAGGAGCCATTTCAAGATTTTTCTCAGCTTCTTCAGGGTGAGGAAGCATGAGACAATCACGGCATTGACGTGAACGGTCATGTTGAGCTTTCTATTGATGATGATCCCATACTTCTCAGCAAGAGAGGTGGAGATTGGTCCTAGCTCTGCTGGTCACCAAGTGGTGTCCCATGGCGATTGGTTCTTTCCAAAGACCACAACCTCTGTCTTGTCGGTGTTGAGTTTAAGGCAGTTGACCCTCATCCAGTCGGTGACTTTGGTCATGCAGGCGATGAACTTGTTCTGGTACATGTCTGAGAGGGACAGTATAGGGCTGAATGTTATCAGAGTAAGAGAGGATATTGATGTTGTGAGAGAGGATGATATGAGCAAGAGAGATCATGTATGTGTTGAAGAGGGTCAGACCCAGTGAGGATCCTTTCAGTGCTTGACAGATGACGTTGTGGGTATCCGAGGTGTGAAGGGCCAGTAAGAGTAAGCAGGCTGTGATGGAGGCAAGGGTCTAATGGGGCCCAGGAGTGGTTGGAATGCATGAAGGTGGCAGTTTCTTCTATGGTGATGTCTGGCCAAGTGTATGTAGTTGTTTACTTGAACATGGCAACCAGTCTTGCTGAGAGTTCTTTCGGATGCAGTTGAGTGTTATAGTTGTCATATATGGAAGTAATCTTGTTGCAGAAGAACTGCAAGAGTTGGTTTGAGAGGTCCTGTGAGGATGTGATGCTATGTTCAGTGGCTGCTGATAAGGTGAAGAATTTGAGATCCACGGACAAAGCCTTACTTACTGTCCCCTGTATCCAATGGTCAAGGTGTGGAGGTAGGTCTTCCTCTAACCTGGATCCCTCCTATTGGAACAAACTGCCATACCACATCAGTTCGCGTACAGTCCATATTAAATTCAGGAAACTGATCAAGACAGATCTGATCTAACCTTGTGTTATATTCCTGCCTACGACGTGTCCGCATCACCAAGATACCCCTACCAGGGTAATTTGTGTGTGATATCAAATTAACATAACATAACAAAACAGGACAGCTACCACCAGACAGTGGAAGTGTGCCTGCAGTCCTGTACCTGGACTGTGGAGACCCAGTGCTCAAATTAGGAGAATAATGTTACACTTACAAATTCAATTAGGACCCTGTTAGTAAAGGGCTGGTGATTAGTTATTCCTGAGCAGTGCTGTTTGGTAGACGATAGAGGTGAAAGGTGAAACTGCAGTTCCTGTTGTTCAGGGTGAGGAGGATTCTTGGCAGGGCCTGCCCTTCAATCTAACTCGGATTATTTTTTCATTGAGGTTGAAGACAGCTAGGTACAGAGATCTCACACTTCTTTGTGCCCATGTTTTGAATACTCATCCTTGAAGGGAGCCCTTTATTGTTACCTGTTGCGAGAGCCATAACTTTGTACAAAATCTGTGTCTGGAGGGCAGTTTGAGAATAACATATGAAAGAGTGCCAACTCAAACCAGTCTGAAACCTTCAACAGTGAATCCATATCCCCTGTGTGCAAAATGTATTTAAAGTGGGATCCGAGCAACCCCCATATGTTCCAGGTTTAGTTTATTTTTTTTACCTAGGTAGGGAGTGCTCTGCAAAGCACTTAAACATGTGTTGTGCAACCAGGGCTGGTGTTTATCTGACAGCCAGCCTCTCAACGATGATGGAATATCCCCTGAGGTTTGCACTTTCTACTGGAGAAGCTAAGTAAGGGTCTGCTTGTAGTGTCTTGAAGCCTGCCTGTCGACTGAGAGAGAGAATGAGTGTGCCAGGTTTGGCAGGAGGAAAAACTACCTAGGAGAAGACCAGCATCTTCCTAGCTTCAGGAGCACCACATAGACTGAAGCTAGAAGTAACCCATTTCCTGAAGGGGCTGTATCCCGCAGTTGCTCAGTTCAGTTTCTGTGTCAGCAGCATAAGACTGTACCTGGACAAATATCCTGTGTTGTCAGTTGTTTGCCAAAGGTTGAGGAGACTGATGCCCTCATTGCCAAAGCTTTGAGTGAAATTTGTGTCTCGGTTGAAGCAGGAAGCCCTGATTGGCTTGGGGACTGCAAACAGCCAGAGATACATCAAACCAAGGGATTCAGCTTAAAGGCCACAACTGCCACTCCAGAACACCTTCCTACAGCTGGTCTGCATGGATGCCATAGCTGAAGACGAGTGTTGTCACAAAGTTACACCTCACCAACTTTGTCCTCAGCGAAGCTGTTGGCACAGGTCCCAATGGAGAAGATTCGCTGCTGGGAGGGTGGGACTGTTGACTGCATCTGCTACACTTCCTGAACTGCTAGAATAAGCAGGAGGTAAAATTGAGAGCTTAGTCTGCACCATGGATAATAGACTAAACGTGGCGAGATGAGTCAACGGCACATGCCAAGGCTTTTTTGCCATCTGTACCTGCTCCTAATCTTGTTTAAACTCATAGTGTGCAGGGGACTGTACCCTTAGAATTTCGACCTTAGTCAGAGGAAGGGGAAGCCCGAGAGAATACCGGGAAGAAGAAGGTGTAGCACCTCACTATTTTACGCACCTTAGTTCAAACCTGGCGAGGAACGGTGTTAAAGCCTGCACATTTCTTGGCATGCACATTGCTTTGAAAGTGATATGTCTTGCGACAGGAAGGCAGTGTGGATACTGAATTGCTGGTGAAAGCCGCTACCTAGGCATTAAGGACAAAAAGTTTTCTAACAGCTGCATTTCATAAAACAAAAAGCCGCCTAATGTAAGAACCTCTGTTGCGTTAAGTTGCGTCACACCTCACAATGGGTTTTAAGTGAAGATTGGAAGCTCATGTTATGTGTTTATCTCCTTTATTGAAATCCGATTGCGGCACGCTATAAGCAACCATCACGGTAGTAACAGAACCAACCAGTCTTCGGCATTCCGACCAATGTGAAGCGCTGCCTCTTTTATTGCTGCTCCCAGAGGTCAGGCCGGCAGCTTCCTGTATTAACAGCAGTGGGCCCGAGCCCTGGAGCAGACCCTTTTATCATCATTTACTTAATGCTGCCGAAAGATACTTTGATCCACAGCCAAGGAAGGCCTGGTCCTTCATTAATTTGGCATAGTTTGAGGCAGTGCACGAGCAGAAAAAGAGCACGCAAGTAAAATAAAGCACAGCCAGTTGACATGCAGGCTTTGCACAGCATGAGCTGATGAGATTCGAGTTTCAGACATAGAACACATGCAGCACATGTACGAAGGAGAACATACTATTCCCTCACACACACTGGTTTGCAGTAGTACAACCTTGCACGTTCGGCACAGGTACCAAAAGTACAAGGTTCCATTTTATTTGCTATGATGAGCATGGCAGCAGTAATGTAAGATTCCCTCATAAAAAAGTGAACACACAATGACTCCTGGTCAACACTAAACATGCAGCAATTCCTAGCCAAGAGACATACTCCTGCCTCTCGTTGTAGAATTCCCTGTACCCTGGAGAGAAGCTCTTGATCCCACACAGACTACAACCCCCAGTGGCTCAGGTGCACACCCATTTCAGGGGTTTCGTTTGACGTTTCTCTGCAGGTGTTATCAGCAGAGGCTGTTCTATTAGAGAGGTGAGATACTATCAGCCCGCTGCAATCAGAGCAACAAGTTACTTACTATCAATAATCCGCTCAAAGTGTGTCAAATGCCTCCCCCTGTGGTGGACAGGAACCTGCCATCGCCCAATATTCTGCCATTTCGTTTATTTTCCACAGACTGATCAGAGACATGTCTAGTAAGTCGGATTCAATGGAGTTCTGGCTCAGCATCTAACCAATATAATCGTGTAACATGGCGAAATGTCATGCACTTTCCTTCAATTTACAACCAAGTGTGAGACTCCTGAATTAACCAATACAACTAGAGAGCTGCTGTATTGCTGCTAGGGATCCAGTTTCCCTTGACCTTTCTCTAAAATACAAACTTTCTAAGGCCCAGACAATATAGCATTATTAGACCTAAAATATCTACCGGGACGCCCCCATGGACCATGTCTTTTGACTATGAAGCCATACATTTTTTGTCTAACACACCTAGCCCCAAAATTGGTAACATCCAGTGCTTTCATTACTCAAACAAAATCGCTATAAAATGTTGCCTTTTCCCTTTACCATAATCCCTGTTCCTCCTCCTAGACTGGTAATAAACAAAAACTCTTTGGGCCAGGCAATACGGTTGCCTCAGTCTATCCCTTCGCCAGTGGAATGATCAATTGAGTTATGGTGAAGTGCAACCAATAATGTCCCTTTTTTAATTTCTAACAACCCATGTCAATGCATGACCGAACCTGAAATACTCATGTTCATGTTCACAAGTAACACATCCTACATTCTATGTACTTGCAATCTTTTGATGAGTGTCCATTCTTACTGGCACTTATGAAATTTTGAATCCCCCAAACAATACCCACCCCTCCATTGCACCCACTGATTATATCTGGGTTGACACTCTACAAGAACTATGCATACATTCATACACATGCCGCAGACAAACCGACACAGTTCATTCTTAATGCGGGCATGCCTACTTTTTATGGAGTCAAGCCTTGGTTGCATTCATTGCACCAACAAAGTGCTGTGCAATGTTTCATAAAACATGTTGGTACATCTCCGCTGTGCTGCAGTCTTGGCACTGCCAGCGGTTGGCGGCCTTGGCATGGACCTACCCACTGTCTCTGCTTGCACATTGTCTCTAGGGTGAAATGCCTTGATAGAGAGCTGGTGAAGTGCTGAGACTGAAATTGCTGTTTTTACATTTCTATGCTCCACACCCTTGAGGTGTTTTGTACAAATACGTCAAGCAGACCCTCTCTGGAAAAGCTTCTCTGTGCTGCAGAAAAGAGGAGCATGCTTTCCAAGCGAGGGGGCAAGATGAGTGCACTTGGCCTATCAGCAGCCTCCCGTACCCTCGAAGGGCAAATGACATTGTCTGTTGCATCATTCCATCTCCAGTTGACTGGCTGGAGCCACTACTCGTCCCAGTCTGGTCAGCTAGATGTGATAACGCACTTTGAAATAACATTGGAAGAGTTGGATTTTCTCAGCAAGCTGTTTTCAGAAACTTATATTTGATAGAACTCCCCTAACCATGAGCAGGCCTGGAGCAGGCAGGTACACCAGACACTGAAGGGTATTTTATGGTAGCTCAATACCGAATTTGCCACCAGAAGCGGGGAGCATGGAAGGTGTTGGAAAAATGTAAGGGGTTGCAAAGGTATTTTTTTTACCAGCAATGTTCCGAATTTTCCCCTTTCACAAAGCCTGCAAAGTTTCATGCTTGCCCTCATCTGTGCCAATTTTTTCTGTGTATTACAAAATAATTTTCATTAAAACAAGTACTTCAAACACCCCTAGGGAGAATCCCAGTTCAAGAAAGAAGCAGTGATGTTCACAGTAAGGGAGTGCAATGTTTAAACTTTAGTGTGGACCATTTTACAGACTCTCCTGCCTGGCATGCCCTGCTGGTTATGAAGGGTGAATGACGCTGAAATCGGTAGCCATTGTTGTGGGATAGTAGGGTTCGATCACCGCAATTTGGTCTTTAACATTGCAATCTATGATAATTGCAGAGGAATAATTTGCAGAATATTTGCCAGGTGGGAGCTGTGGGTTTTGTCTCTCTGCAGGGTACATGGGACTCCAGACCCGTTTCTCCGACAGAGACCATGATGGTCTACAGACCAGGGAGGGATAGATCTGATCCGAAACTCTGTGACTGGGCAGAGTCAGTGAGCGAGGTACCGGCACTGGAGCACAAATGACGATGAAGCTCCTTCACTCCAGTGCAACCAGGTGTCTCTTGTGGTACATTTAGTAAATTTGGAATGCTAATTTCAAAAAGAATTTCCCCAACTTCTATGTACAATTTTGCATGTAATATATATGGCCCAATATCCATCTAGATATGTGGGGTTTGAACTGCCTTCAGGCGGGAGGAGGTTCGCAATATCAGCCAGTCCACCACCAACACGTCGCTGTCTACAGCAGCAGAGAAGAGTGAAAATGATGCAGAGAAAAGACTGCTCCGCCTACACCTGCCAAATTAAGAGACAACATGGAAAGAGAGAGGAGGCCAGAAACGACGAACCTTGAACTAGGGTTCCAACAGGAGCGCTGGTGCATGTGATGAGGCCACACTCAAGGGCCTAGAATCTGAGAGACGAGCACTGAAGAAAGCATTCTGGCAATAACAGTACATCGGGATTCACTTCAGGTGTTTATTTATTGAGTTGCTGTTGAATATAGTTTGGAACAGTGTGTGATTAAAACGATAACGTTGGACATAGAACCCCTCATTTATTATTTCGAACCTGCACCCTCTACAGGTCCACAAAGATGATTTTATAAGGACATTTAAGAAGCAATGACGCCATTTCCGCCAAAGATGGATACAAAAACTCCAACTAGCCCAGTGCTTGCCAGCCACTGGGTTATGCAGGCTCTGGTAGCGCTAAATTGGACGCAGGCTGAACTGAAGATAAAATGAGCGTGCGTTTGGTAGGAGGCCCTTCTTCCTGACTGCGCGAGGATCCGTTGCTGCACGCCGTTCTCGATCACTATCTGCGAGATCTCTCATCCCCAAATCGGAATTCATACCTGCAAGTAGGCCTGGGCGAAAATTTCGTTCCGTTCGCGGAAATTGCGATAATTTGACATTTTCGCGCTCCGCGGAGAGCGCAAAAATGTCAAAAATTCCGGTTTCCGCAGCTTGGCGATAATTTGTTTCTTGCTCGCGCTGTAAAATAATACATTCGCGCGCGATCGCCTTACCTGAATCCCTGCGTTTGCCGACAAGTTTTCTTGATCCGGTCGCGTTCTCCATGAGATGTTGTATTGTTTTTAGCCATTTGCGCTGTCTCGCGGCAGTTCGCGCCCGCAGTGACGTCATGCGTCGTGCGATCAAATCTTTCTTCTCGCGATCATGCACCGCGAGACAACTCAAAACAAGATGGCCGCGCCTGCAAGCAACCACTTGGGTAAGTTGGCGACCCGCAACCATGCAGAAAATCTCGCGAACATGCCGGAAAAAAACTTCCGCATCTTCGCGATATTTCCGCTTGTTTGCGATAATTTTAAACATTTTCGCGATAATTTGCGAAAGTTAATTTCGCAAATTCCGCCCACCCCTACCTGCAAGTCACATTCGGCACAGATCCAGCGGTAATCCGGTCCCGAGAGTGGAACTGTGCATCCTGCATGACCCAACAGCGCGTGACTGGCTGTATACGCGGCTTGTTGTGTTGCAGGAGACGCGATTTCTCGTCAACTTTGCACACTTTACCAAACTACGTGACCCGGTAAAAGCAAACCATATCTCTGCTTCGGTGAGCTCTTGTCTGCTAACATTGGGAGTGCTAAGGAATAGAACATGACACCCACATTAATGGTAAAGCGCCGGATGGAAGCAATACACTTGCAGCCAATCCTCCTGACATCTTGGAGAGTTTGTGGTCAGTTGATGTTGTGTGGGTGCTTCGTTGAGTAGAAGCGAATGCCGAGGGGTCTGAAGCGTGTGATTAAATCCAAGTCAGACACATAGGTGAGATCACTGCAGATGTGAAATGGAAACACTCTTTCCAGGTGGGGATATTGGAATGTATAGAAAAGCATTTCTTGGCCGAGAAAAGGACGCTGCCGCCTACTAGGAGCTTCAGAGAGTGCTGAGGGAGAGGTGTGCTCATGTAAGTGCTGGGTGATGGTGAATATTGTGAGTGAGTGCAGCATGAGTGGTACGACTGGGGTGAAAAATGTGCAGATGTGAGTTTCAGGTGAGTACATGAATGCAATGTGAGGGGAGACCCCATGTGACTTGGGTGAGAGGAGAGCATGCAGAGTGACAGGAGTGAGTGCAGGGTGGTGTGAGCAGTGTAAATGCAGAATGAATGGTGTGTCCCTAGGAGTTCCAGAAGACTATTGTCCCTGCATGCAGGCAGGATGAACAGAGAGTGCCTATATGAATGCAGGCTGAGACGCAGGCAGGATGAACAGAGAGTGCAGGCTGAGAGGTTTGTCAGTGTGAGAGGATGAAGTGCAGGGTGAGTGATGTGACACATGAGTTTGGGTTCAGATGAAAGTGCAGAGTGGGAGGAATTAATGCATGGTGAGTGATGGGGCTTGTTTGAGTAAGTTTGCAGTGTGAGCAGTGGGAGTAACAGGTAAGTGGTGTCACATGAGTGCACGGTGAGTAGTGTGCTCATGTAAGCTGTTGGACTTGGCCCTTCTGGCAGGTTCACCCCTGAACTTTTTGCTTTTTATTGGTGACTTGGTGTGGTGATTTTTGGTTTCTGCGCACTTTCCCTGTGTCCCAGGGTAAAGTGCGTGCGCGCTCTGAGTGCATGTGGTGAGATAGGCCTGCCCTCCCATAGGAATGCATGGGGAATGTATGTGTCCCTAGTAGTTCCTGATGCGTGGGGTGTGCAGGCCCGAGTTTGGTATGTGCGGACTCGTGTGATTGAATGCTGCGCGATGATGTGTGCGGCGTGCATGTACCTAGTGTGGAAGTGCCACTTCTAGAAGTGGGCACTTCGGTGTGCAGTGTAAAATGTGTGCCTTGTCGCATGATTGGCTGGTTGAGGTCATGTGACGGGCTAGGGATTCCCCAGAGTCAGGATGAGTCACCCAGTGGTGAATGGGGAGATCAGCAGCTAGATGGGTGGGAGGAGTACACCTGGGTCCTGAATAGGGCAGGGTTTTCCCCCACACAATGCTGGCTCCGCCCCCTGTGGTGCGACTGACGACCCTAGCCCTGCCAGTGAATAGAGTGAGGGGTGAGCATATCAAGGGTGCTCCCCAACCAGCTGCGACTGGTTTTCCCCCTCACCCTGAACCCAGAACAAAGGGTTTTTACTGTATAAAAATGGGGCTGTGTCCCCACAGAATCTGTTCTCTCCTTTGGATCCTGCCTGAGGGGGGGCTGCTGCTGGTGGGGCCCAGGAGGGACCGCCATGGGGGCTACCTCCCTGCTGGAGGGCCCTGTGTGCTGACCCCTGGGCCCTGCATTGCCCCTGGATACCTGGGGAACCATTGGGACCTTGTGCTGATCTTCTTTGTCCCTGAGAGCTTGGTGTTCTGCCTTGGGCGCCTGTGAGTGTTCTACTCTTTCCCTGGGAGCGCTTTTCATGGCGCGGTGCTCCCTGCAGCTGGGGAGGAGCGCTTCTGTCCCGTGTGGAGGGAATCCCTGGCGTGGGGATTCCCCCTCGTTGTGGGGTTCTGGCGGGTGCCTACCCCGCTTATTGTCCGTCTCGGCGGGTGCCCACCCCGCGTCATGGCCGCCTATTTTTATATTTGAATGAGCGGGTGCCCACCCCGCTGTACGATGTCATGAAGGAGGGAGCCTACCCCTCTTTGCTGCCAAAATTCGCCGCTGCCGTCCACAGCCCGCCTGGTTGTGGGCGGGGCCGCGGGACGGAAGCGGAAGTGCCGCCATTTTCCCCGGAGCCTCGCAGGCTCCACCAGAGAAGTCCCGGTCCCGAGATAGGGGACTGGGCAAAGACCGGCGCATCCAGGGACGGGGCTCTCATGAGGTGAGAGAGCCCCGCCAGTACAGAGAAGTCCCGGTCCCAGGAGAGGGACCGGGCGAGGAGAGAGCCCCGCATGTAAGGCGACGCTCCGGAGTCCCCGGAGACCGAGTCCTGCCTCCGCCTCCCCCAGCCGGTGAGTGTGCAACCCTTGTTTGTGAGCCCCGTGAGGCTCCAACGTGAAGGCAGCGTTTGGGGACATTCTTCGGTGAGAGCGCGAGTCGCTCCAACGTTGGGGGCACTGTGTCTTGAGCCACGAAGGCTCAGGGGGCATGAGTAATTAGAGCGCTAGACGCTCCAACGCGGAGGGCATATTTATGTTCAGAGTCCAGAGGGACTCCAACGGCAGCGCATTGTTTGTGTAGAGCGCAGTGCACGCTCCAACGCATACGGGGGCATTTCTTTGGCGATTGAGTGGCCCCAGATGGCAGCGGGCCACTCCCACCTTGCCCCACGATATTGATCAGAGCCCGCGAGGCTCAGGGGGCCACAAGTGTTTTCTTAGAGTCCAGGAGAGGCTCCAACCCCTGCCATATTTATTTAGGAAGGCACAGTGGTGCCCCAGCATCTCTCCAGTTGCCCAGCACTTAGTGGGCAACTGCTACGTTTAGGTTTTGGGGGCAACCTGGACTATAATGTGATTTTGGTGCTAGGAAATGTACTGTGTGGTATGTTTTGCGCACCCTGTGTTCATGCTTATGGGGGTTAGGAAATGGACTGTGTATAGTATGTTTTGCGCACCCTGTATTTCATACCTCTAAATGTGGTTAGTCCTGCCTAGGAGGTTGTTTTACCTGTTTAGGTTGATGGTAGGGAGAATGTACTTCCCTGTGCGATGTGCGCCCCTAGTATAGGTATACTTAGGTGGTTAGGTCTAATGCGTTAGACCAAGGAGGAATTGCATAATGTGATTTATGCCCCTGTGATGGATGCAGGATAGGTTTTACACCTGATGCTAGTGCGATGAGGCTGAGGTCATTATTGCGCCAGTAGAGACTGGTTGTGCTCTACAGTTACTTTGTGTTATGTTCTCTGTTTACTATTGGTGATTTGTGCTATGTTCTAAGTGCTAATTCCTGACGGTGGTCCATGTGGCCCTGTCCCCTGTATATATAATCCCTTGTAAATTCTGCCCGTGCCTGTTGGCACATTGTAAAGTGTGTTTTTTTATCTGATATGTTGTGTATAATACAAAGGCTATTTTTATAGAATACCTTGTGTGGAGTTTCCTTTGTGGTGGGCCTTGGGTGTTGTTGCTGGGTGCGCGCGCAAACGCTTTACACATCGCCTCAGGGATAAGCCTGTCTGCTCGTGCCAAGCTACCAAGGGGGTGAGCAGGGGTTATCTTTGGCGTGTAACTTCCTTGCCCTGACTAGAGTGGTGGTTTCTGCCTGACTTTGGCGCAAGCCTTAGCCAACCAGAAATCGCCAGTTCTAACATAAGTGAAAAGCCTGAGTGCATGGTGAGGGGTGTGAGTGCAGTGTGATCAATATGAGTGCAGGGTGAGTAGTGTGCTCATGTGATCCCAGGCTAAGTGTAGGGAGAACGGAGTGACTTCATGGCAAGGGGCATCAGTGCAGTGTGGTCGCTGTGAATGCAGACTGAGTGGTGTGCTTGTGTGAGTGCAGGTTAAGAGAAGGATGAACGGTGTGAGTACAGGGTAACAGCATCAGAGCGGTGTGATCGCTGTGAGTGTAGGGTGTGCAGTGAAAGGGACAAGTGAGTGGAGTGTCATGTATGTGCAAGGTGAGTGGTGTGCTCGTTGTGAGTGCAGTGTAGGAGGAGGGTGAATGGCATGAGTGCATTGTGAGCAGTGCGAGTGCAGTGTGATCGCTGTGAATGCAGGGTGAACATGAAACTAAAGGGTGAGCGCTGAGAATAAGGAGAGAATTGTCTGACTACAGGATGTATTCCCATACACCTGGAGTAACTGAGCATTGTATTGACGGCCGGCGTAGTGTTTCAGATATAATTTAAACTATTGCTATTAAGGCATCAATCAGGGATGGAGGGAGGAGGAAATAAATGATGTGCTGATCCTGCAAAAAACTTTCAGTCTCCTTATGAGTTGTCAGCTGATTGGATCAATACCGGTGCCACCAGCATTTTTATGTCCCAGCCAGTACAAATAAAAGCGAAATCACCTAAAGCCAGCATTTTTTTAGCACTTATTTTTGCATACTTCAAACAGCAAATAGAAATAGCACTTTTGAATGTACTCCAGACATTGCCCAGTGCAGCCCACAGCAGCTCAAGCTTCAGCATTCCAGGATAAGGCACATGAACTAAAGCCCTTTTAGCCCTATAAGCATTGTGCGCCTGGTCTGAGGGACGCAGGCAGTATAGCTCTAGTTGGAGACTTTGAAGTAGGTAATTTGGAATCTAAGGAGACTGCAATAATTTGAAGGAGTGCCAAAATGTAATCTGTAGACTGTTGAGAGCGGGGTCCCATCTAGGGTCCCCTCTTGCCTCTCAGTGTTACTGTCAGAACACAGGCCCGACCTTTATTTCACAGAGTTACATGCGCATGAATGAGCCCTGTATTCTGACCCTCACTGGTGACGTTTTAAGTGAGAAATCCAACATACAAGGATTGATAGTTTGAATTCAGGCCACAAAGAGTAGTTGCGGACATCATTGTTGGCAAAGTCACTGGTGAGCTAGAAAGTGAGCAAGGTTAGAGCAGTGTTGAGGCCTAAAATTCTGCACATCAGACCTCGTTCGGAGCTATAGAAAGTCGGAGTCCTGAATATTAATGCTGTAGTCTTCATTCCACCTCATGCCTCTTTAAGCCGCCACCAGACACTCCCTGCCTCCTTAGTATATGTACTGCCTAAGAGAGGAAGATTCGCAACACGAAAGGTTTCAGACAAATGCCTCTGCGGCAAGAAAGAGGATATGAAAGGCTTTATGTTGCTTTGCAGCCACTATGGCAAGGTCAGGTCCGACACGAAACAAAGATCGCTTTAAAAAGCAGCCTGGCAACAGAGCAGACCACGTATATTTATTTTATTAAGTGACCTTAAGGGTTCTGCAACCAGGCTCAGCTGGAACATACGCACAAAACATCCTACTGTCTATTACCGTTAGCCCAGAACCACTGTTTTACTGCTCGGACCTCTAAGGCCTGTCTCATTTGGCCCCAATTTTACAACATATAGCATTTTAGTCTTGTTTTTAATCTATATTACCTTTTATACCGTGTTTTTAATTTGTTTGTGCAAAAGGCAGTTATGTTTTGTACTATGGGCCAAAAGCACTTTAATAAATATCAAATATCCCAGCCTCTTTATCTAACTTTTAGACGTTATTTTTCATCCATGCTTTTCTTCATTTGCCGCTGTTTCCGCATCTTTATTGTAATTGTAAATTGTATTTAATTAGCTCTTACCACCCCTGATGAGGAACTTTCGGCAAGCAGCATGCTACTCCGGAACCCAAGATTAGAGTTAAGTAGTTGGTAGATTAGTCTGTTTTTTCCTTGTGGATTAGTTGGGTTAAGTTTGTGCTCTTGAGTTCTTGAGTATTAAGTAATGTTTTGGGTAGGGATAGAGTGATGGGAATGAAGGGCGCCACCCCTCCTAGGGGGCGTGGCGCCGTTAGTGGCAGCAAAGCGACAGCAGAGTAGAGATCATCCCTTCCGGGTCACATAACCCGGAAGGGGACGGGACTAGCTGGCAGAAGCCGGAAGGGCTTAGGGAGGAAGGAAAGGCCGGTGACCCCGGAAGCGGTTTTCGTGGGCGCGAGGCTTGAAAAGCCAGCAAGCAGGAATACGCCCCCTCTTTTGTCCTCTTTCCTGGCCAGGGTCGGAGGTCGCTTTCAAGTTGCTGCGGGACGAGTTGCTGCGGGGACTACGAGCGACACATCGGACGTCGAGGATTTCAACCGACTTCTTGGGCAGGTGAGCGGGCCTCACAGTGTGCGCTTACAGGGATGCGTAGAGAGGAATTAAATGGTTTTTTAGGTAATTTAGCCCGGCGCCGCAAGCTACGAACCTTAGCGCCGCATGAGTGCTCGGGGTATGCTGTGCGTAGGTCGAGGGGCGCGATCGGGGATAGATATCCGCATGAGAGTCCTTCAGTTACCACGAGGTGCTAGATATGAGTGCGTCAGTCTGGGTTCCATAGAGTGGGCAATGGCAGAGACACGGAGACAGAGGTACGAGGCAGGAGCGATTGCGACATTAAGCCGAGTGGTTTTAAACTGTGCAATAAGTCGTATGTTCATTGGTGCTGCGTATGCCAGTAAACCGAGTGCATTGCAAGGGACTGTGTATGTGTGACATAGCAAGCAGCCCTGAGCTGTGTATCTCAGGAAGCCACAAGGCCCATAGAGAGGCTTCGCTAAGGCCGCAGGAATGCTTCTACTGCTCCCGTAATTGAGGAATACGCTTGTGCCAGCAGGCGCGTTCACATATAGACAGGAGAATACTCTTTTCCGAGTCCGCTGCTAATGCCTTCGTTTAGAGATGCCCACTGTGCCTGCTAATACTGTCAGTAGTTGCAATATATGGGGCAAATTACTGCCTGTTTACATTAACCAGTGAACGAGTAAATAATGGTGATAGCAGAAGGCGATTATGCAACTGTTGTAGAGGGTTGGTGGAACACGCTTAAACAATAAGGCTAAACGGGCGATATAAAAAAGTTGCTTTGTTCACGCTGTTCTTGTCGTGCGCTCGGCGAACTGGCTCGTCTGGCTTACGTGGCGCTCCGGACATGCAGCGCAGCTAAGAAGGCACGAGTAAATGCAATGGTCGTTTTGAACCTATTAAGGCTGGTCGCATAGCACACTGGGCATTGTTATGGGGTGGAACTAACTTCTCTATTTCTCATTAAGTGCAGAATGCCACCAAAACGGCCAACGAAGGGCAAAGGGGCCCAGGCTAAAAAGGACGAGTATCTGGCGTTGACGGAGCTGCTGGAGTTCACGAAAGAAAAAGGAGTCGACTGGGCTCTGAAGAAATTAAAGGAAGGGGCAGGGACGGTTGCGCAGGAGAATTCAGGGCCTCCCTCAGATACAAGCGGAGGACCCAACTCGCAGAATAATGTTTCGCCGGCGGGTGTGACACCCGTCGCAAATGCGGGAGCGCCTGGGGCTCAGATAGCTGCGCCGCCAGTGGTCGCACATCCTGGCAGTGGCATCGCACAAGTGTGGGTTCAGTCTGGGGGGTTAGCGCAATCTCCAGGCGTACTGGCAACAACATCGCATGGCCAGGCCCTTAATAATTGCCCAGCGAGCGCAATGGTGCACTCAGCGGCTTACCCAGGGTTTTTGGGGTCGGTGGTTACGGGGCAATTCCCAGGCGGGGTGACGCCAGCGCCACAAGGGCAAACGGCCAGCAATGGCGCAACAGTCTCAGGGCCAACAAGCAACACGATTCAAGGGGCTGGGGGGCCAGTGGTGATGGGGCAGCCGACACTTGCTTACAGTCCCTTGATCTACAGGTCAGCCTCCATGGCTCTATCACCCTCAGCGGGCATCACATGGCACGTGCCCCTGGAGACCAAAGAGAAGATACTGAAAGGAGAGTACATCGATGTATTTGACCTCATTAATGCCGGGGTAGTCCCGGGTAAAGCCAGGGTAGGAAAAGAGGGGGAATACAAACAAAAGAAGGTATGGGTGGATCGGTCGATAAAAAATTGGATCACAGGTTTTGCCATTTATGCGGCCATCATGGCAGAAAGGTACCCCGCGGTGGCACCCCAGTTGATTAGTTATATTTCCCTGATTCATGGGGCGGCTTCCGAATTCTCAGGGACGGGTTGTTTACAGTATGACACCAAGTTCCGTCAAATGAAGGCAGTGCACCCTGAGATAGCATGGGACCAACGAGAAATTAATGTGTGGCATACGGTGTTCTATTCTACGGTCCCCCCGAATAAGACTAGTTTCCCGAGTCAGAATCAGTCCTTTCGGAGTGACAGAGGTGCAGGGGATAAGAAACAGGCCTGCTGGCAGTATAATAAGAACGAGTGCACCAGGGGCGCAACATGCAGATACAAGCACTGTTGCTCCTTTTGCGGGGGTCCGTCTCACCCAGAAACCAGATGTTTCAAAAAGTCAGGAAAACCGAGAGAGCAGCCGCCCCATAACGCGGCCAAAGGACGGCCCCCTCAAGCATCCGAGAAATCTGCCAACTCCAATTAGGATTCATGTACTGACACACCTCCTTAGCAAGTATGACAAATTGAAAGATGCGCAATTTTTGCATGATGGTTTTATGTCTGGTTTCCGCATCCCTTCCTCGGCCACCCCCGCCAGTGTTCCGCCTCGCGACCAAAATTCAGTGCTGCAGAACATGGAGGCGGTGGAGCAAAAAATCAGGAAAGAAGTAGCCTTGGGGAGGGTGGCGGGATCCTTCCAACAGTTGCCGAAGCCTTGTATGCTCACCTCTAGGTTTAGTACCCAAAAAAGAGGCAGGGAAATTCCGATTGATTCACAATTTGTCCAGCCCCCCTGGTCTATCTGTTAATGACATGCTTAATCCGGATTTATGTACGGTGCGCTATACAACATTCGACACCGCTATTCAGAAACTGCAGGCGCTGGGTGAGGGAGCCTTAATGGCCAAGTCAGATATTGAGTCAGCTTTTAGACTGTTAGCAGTACATCCTGAAGATACAAAGTTCTTGGGTTTCACGTTCAAGGGCGAGTTTTTCATTGACCTCTGCATGCCCATGGGGTGCTCAATCGCTTGTGCAGTATTTGAGACTTTCGCCAGGTTTTTAGAGTGGGCAGTGCAGCATTTCCTAACATCAGTTACATCTTATGGAGTTGTACATTACCTTGATGACTTCTTGTTTATGGGCCCCCAAGGGTCGCAGTCTTGCAGAAAGGCCCTGCTGGCCTTCCAGCATTTGGCTAAAGCACTGGGCGTGCCGTTGTCCGCAGAGAAGACTGAGGGGCCAACTACGTGTTTGACATTCCTAGGCATTGAAATAGATACCAGAGAAGGGGTGTGTAGGCTCCCAAAGTCAAAGGCGATTGCATTCAAGGCGGCCATCGACGCCTGTTTGGGGGCTCGGAAGGTGACACTACACCAATTGCAAGTCCTAGTGGGTCAGCTGAACTTCGCCTTGAGGGTCATACCGATGGGCAGGGCCTTCTCTAGGAACATCGCAAGGGCGATGTCGGGGCTTCGCGCCAAGCACCATCACACTAGGTTGTCAGCAGAGGTAAGGAACGACTTGGCCATTTGGAAAGATTTCTTGGAAAACTTCAATGGGTCAGTGATATGGCAAACGCCGAGTAGTTCCAATGTCGAGTTAGAATTGTTCACCGATGCGGCAGGCAGTGTGGGTTTCGGCGCAGTGTTAGGTCCCAAATGGTGCATGCAGCATTGGCCAGAGGAATGGGTAAGGCATGGCCTGACACGGAATATCACCTTTTTAGAGCTGTTTCCAATCATTGTAGCTTTGCATGTGTGGGGAGATACACTGGCAAATAGACATATTGTGTTTTGGTCTGACAGCATGTCGGTGGTGATGGCAATCAATAATCAGAGAGCGAAATGCACCTGGATGCTGCGCCTTTTAAAGGAGCTAGTGTTGCAATGTTTACGGCGCAATGTATTGTTCACTGCTAGACATGTACCGGGAGTTGACAACTTAGCCGCTGACTCCTTGTCCCGTTTTAAGTTGGCAGAGTTCCGCACCCAATGGCCGCAAGCAGACAGAGAGATGACGAACGTCCCGGCGGGGCTATGGAAGCTTGGTGCCCCACTGCCTCTGAATTGATAACAGCGTCTCTGGCCCCCAAGACTAAGTGTATGTATGAGAGGTCTTGGCAGTTATATCAGGATTACTTAAAAGGGGTGGGGATAGTGAATGTGTTCTCCCCTACGAGCGTGTTGGGGTTCATAGTACATCAAAAAGCCAGCGGGAAGTCAGTAGCAATGATGAAAAGACATTTATCGGCAATAGCTTTGTTTGCCGGTCTAGGGGGGGCCGCTGACCCAACAAAGGACCTTAGGGTGAGGAGAGCCATGAAGGGCTGGGAACGGCTAACCCCGGGGGTCAAGGACACTAGGAGACCCATAGTAGTAAGCAGGTTGGTAAACATCCTTGAGATACTGCCCAAGATTTGCTTCTCGCCATACGAGGCGCAATTATTTAAAGTAGCATATGCATTAGCCTTTTTTTCGGGGCCTTCAGGATTTCCGAACTGGTTCCTGCCTCTAAGGCAGACAGGGTGGGGGGAATATGGTGCGAAGACCTAATCATGTCGGAGGAAACCCTGGGAGTCAGGGTCCGGAAATCAAAGACAGACCAGTTAGGTAAGGGTACTTGGTCCCAATTGAGGGCGGTGAACGGGGCTACGTACTGCCCAGTAAGTCTGACGAGGGAATTCCTACAAATTAGGCCCCAGGGAGGAGACAGTAGGGTTCTGTTGCACAGCGACGGTACCCCCCTCACTAGATTCCATTTCAACAGGGTATGCAAGCTTGCTCTGATCAGATTGGGCGTAGACGCAACTGATTTCACATCTCATTCTTTCCGCATCGGGGCGGCCACAACGGCGGCGGGTCTGGGGTTACCTGAAGAGACAATTAAGAGGGTAGGCCGTTGGAAGTCTGCGTGCTATGAGCGATATGTTCGCCCACAACTAGTTTGAGTCTTTCAGGTTGCCTCCTTTGCCTTCCAGTGTCCTGCTTTGATTGCGTTCCATCTCTACTACTCTAGGTGCTACGGCTCGGAGGGCTCAAATATGTTGGTGCGGCCACTCCTTTATTCGCAGGGCGGGACTTGCCTTCGAGAACTCACGCGAGGAAAAAAGACAGGAGTTAAATGGATTCAACCACCATTGGGTGGGGATAGGCGGACAACATCTAGCTGAAGTACCGAACGATTTGCGGGGGGCCTTGAACAGAGGCATGCCCACCCCTGATCTATTAGTGTTACATTCTGGAGGCAACGATATGATTCCTGAGGGCAGGAGGGGCGTAAAAGAGTCCTTGTTTTCAGTCCTCGCAGCGGTCAGGAACATGCTCCCGAATACGTTATTGTTGTGGTCTGAAATTATACCAAGGCAAGTTTGGGCGCGAGGAGCTCCTCCGAGGGCAGTGAATAAGTCAGTAAGGAGGCTAAACCAGTCAGTGGCGGAGATCTTAAAGAAATCAAGCATCCGGACCATAAGGCATAAGTTGATACAAACATCAAGGTTAGAACTTTATGCGGCGGACGGGGTACACCTGTCCGACGCAGGTAATGACTTGTTCATACAGACAGTGCTGGGAGCCATTGCGGAGGCATTCGAGCGCGGGGGAGGGAGGTTGAGTCGGCCAGTAAGCACCTCTCCCTGTGGCGGGGTCCTGGGCAAGAGGAATGACAGGGACTCCGTTAGTAGGTGCCATTTTTGACCCCAGAACAGGTCCGGGCTGGCGAGAGATTTGAGCTGACCTGCTGGTGGCTCTGGATTCTCTAGCTCTACCCTGGAAGCCGTTGGTGGTCACAAGTGGTGGCAGATTATTTACCTGCGGCTCTGTTGACCGGAGGGCGGTCAACCTAAGGAGAGCAGGCTATCTTGGTTGTGGCCTGCTGGCACAGCCCGAAGGTCAAGCAAAGGCCCCTTGGAGAGCGGGTTGTAAATATAATGATAATGCGTGATTTTGAGATTTATTTAAATGCTGTGGTGTTTATAAGAAAAGTGTTTTTAAAGATTCTACAATAAATAAGATAGGCCAATAGAATAATTGGCCAGGAAGTTAATTTAATAAAACGTACACACTGTGAAGACCAAAGCCGACTCAGGTGTCTCCTTGAGAGAGTGGTGATGGGAGGTGGGGGACAAGTGCGCTTTGTATGCCATCTACGGATTATAAAAGGGGAAGTAGTAAGTTGTTGTTGGAAGCAGTGGACATGTGCACCTGTCAGTTGGGTGAATTGGCTAAAAATGAGGGGGTAGTTTGAAAAAGATGTTCAGGTGTACTGTAAATGTGTGCCTGTTGGTTGGAAAAATTGGCTAAAAAGGAGGTGGATGTTTGAGAAGGATGTTTGGGAGTTCATGCAGTCAGAAAGGTTTGAGGCTGAGGGGAATCGTTTTTTTTTTTAACCACAATCAGGAAAGTTTTAGTGGTTGTAGTAAACTCCTCTATATACATATTTATGCACATATATGCTTAGGAGTAATATGTGCATTGCACATGTATCTTGTCGTGAAGTATGCAATTTTTTTAACCAAATAAATGAATATATCTTATACATACATAGACAGACATGACAGTAAAGTTTTAGTAGCAGCCATACATTCTGCTATTTGTACACACATACTAACTTCAAAAGAGCAATATTTACATGGTCTGTTATACTCATGTATCTTGGGTGCAGAGACACAACTAGAGCCACCTTTTTTTGGGGGGGTACTACAAATTTCGGGTGGGGGGGCTAATTGTTACAGCAATAGACAGAGTGGAGATGAAGGGGTAAAAAAACAACAAGGCCTCCTTAACATGTAAATGGTCTTTAAAAGACCTGTGAAGTACTCGGGTGCGGCTGAGATAAGCTAAAAATACTGTCTGTGTGTGTGTCCGTTAAGCTGTCCCAGCTGAAGCCCTTTGAGCCCAATGGGCATTGCGCGCCTGCTTGGGTGCAATATGCACTTTTAAATATATATTTTTCCCCTTACATAAATGTATCTGTTTATAACAGGAAGCACATTTCAATGTATAATGACACATGTATAACAACAACCTCATCGACATAATGTGAGAAGCATAGTTAGTCATGTCTGAGTACAAATGCACTGTCCATCTATACGTGCATACAAAGACATATATATATATATATATATGCATTGCGGGCGCGCGAGTTATAGTTAGCTGAACTAACTAGAACGGGGGAATTTCAAGGGTTTTGTACGAGTGAAAAGTCCAGCTAACTATAACGCCCCTGAAACCTATGTTTTCTTCAGTGAATTTCTAAGGTTTTTTAATTGCTAATTTCTAACTATAACGTGCCTGAAACCTATGGTTTTTTCAGTGAATATATATATATACACTCAGAGAGATAGAGACTTTTTTATATCTAAATGTCTTTCTCTTCCTGTTTCTTTCCCCCTGTTGTGGCTTTTCTCTGACTTGCTCTGGATTAAAGTGTGTTGGGTAAAAATAAGTGCCGATCTCCAAAAATGAGTGCTGGTGGGCCCCACCTGCGACCACTGGGTCAGATGATGCACTGGTTCAGAGTGAGCTGTTTTATATCCATTATAAGGTCCGGTAGAGGAGCATGTGTAACGCACTGGCAAGGCAGTGTCTGGTGTGTGTTTGTGTGCGTGTGTGAGGGAAGGTTACATTGTCACTAGCTGTGCCATAGCTGGAGTGTATTTCTGTGTGTGTGGGCACACGTGTGTTACAGAAACATACGCTGACACTGAGGTTGCAGAACCTGTAGGTTGCGAAAGAAACCTACACTGACTGTCACAGCCTGAGCTGGACCCTGGGTGTACATACGTTTGTGAAGGAAGCGTACAGTGCCACTGTCTGTGCTGAGCCTGTACTGTGTGAGAGAAACGCGCACTGCCACTGCACATGCTGCCAAGCGAGGGTGCGTGCGTGTGACGCTTGCATTAGTGATGCGTGTTATACCAGCTCTCTACAGGACGGCCGCTTGCCCTATCACTGTCTGTGCTTTCGCTGGTGTGTGTGTGTGTGTGTGTGGTGTGTTACCGCATGAGTTAAATACATCTAGCGGTGGGGGTCTCAGCGCAGTTCTCAGGAGTGAACCTCAGGTGATGGGGTTTAGTGGATATGTCACCTGCAGAATTTAGAAGACCCGTGTTGTTATTCTCGCTGTCCTCACTTGAGCTGATTGTGGGATCTACGCATGACTTGCTAGTATTGTACTTTTCAAGAAAAGGGCAGGAAGTAAGCAGACACAAGGTTTGAAAATAAGCAAGAAGATGATATAAGATGCAATCAAGTTCCTTGCCGCACCCTTTGGAAGCAGAAGACAGGCGCGTTCAACGGTAACGTAATTTCCTTCGCTGTGCCTCACTTCACAAAGTGGGATACTTTAGAACACTCATTAATTCATTCAAAAGTAGTGGGTGTGGTGTAATAAACGGCAACTCCATCTTTAATTCATCTATTTGCGAGATATCAGTAGCACCTAACCAGGCTAGGTGCTCAACATTCCCAAACATTTGTAGCATCCTCAGCAGAGAGGCCATGAACTGTACGGGTACCGTCCCCTTTTGAGAATGTTTGACATTCACCAGTAGACAGTGTGGGGAGTCATACTGCTATGGAGCACTTTAGACCTCTGTGCTCATCAGCCTGAGTAAGCGCTATAATGCAAACCCTTTAACCCGCAGGCACGCGGCGATCGCCTAGAGGAGTTCCAGCTGGCAGTGGGCGCTATGCAGAAAGGCGCTCTCTTGTTCTTACCTCGGTAGGAGGTGCCCAGAGTTGAGGACGCCGAGGAGCGGGGTTTCTGCCTCCTGACGGTCATCAGGACTTGCTCCTTGACCCGCTGGTCCCCTGACATGCCATTTATAAGCTTCTTGTCCGATGGCAGTGCCAGGGACGAGTCGTTCTGTCCCTGGAAAAATTCGTAGGCCAGGGCCGTCTTCAAGTGGGCTGGAGAGGTGAGCATGGCGTCCGGTTGCAGGGGGCACAGGCTCTATGAACAGGTGGGGACAGAAAGTTTCCAAAAAGAGATACTGGCAGCAACCAGAAAAGGGCTCCTATGGTCCAAAGTAAAAGGGTACTTCCACTGCGTACTTCTCCTGCTGGTGTTTTGTGGTATGTGCACGGTGGAGCTCTGGCCACCCGGCCCACGCCCGGGTTATATATCCGCTCCCAGGCACCACCCTGCAGCAGGGCGCTGCACAAACCCAGGGCTGCAGGAGGCGCGGCGCAGCCTCTGACAGCGCCTGTCTGTTATTTATGACTCAAGTGCCACAAGGCAATAAAAGGCCAGGTAAAGAGGGAGAAAGGTGGAGAGGGCGGGGCCACCAGGGGAGGAGAACAGGGAGGGAGAGTCGGTGGAAAGGCGAACTAAAGCTCAGTAATGGCAGGGGAGGGCCAGGGCTGCGCACGGAGGACAGAGCGCTGAGTCAGGCACCCTCGCTGTCTGCACCTCAAATCTGCACGCATTTACAGTCTGCGCCCGAAGCTACCCCCATTCACTGTCTCAGATCTACTCTCGTCCACTGACTGCACTTCAGCATGGATTTGTTTCGTGACTCAGTCTAGAACTCAAACTGACAGCCCTCTGCATCTCACATTGACCTCACAGCCAGCACCCCCAAGAGGCACTCGGGTACATCCCACAGATCAATTTGCATTTACTGGAACCCTAAACCGTCACTGTCTTCAGCGGGCAGTTTGAATTCAACCTCTAACCCCAATTTCCCTTCACTACCTGGACTTCAATATGCACTCATTACACCTCAACTTTACAGGCATATTTCGCCGTCTACAAGTTTATGTTATGATATGTGGTGTTATATTAAAAGATTTGTAAAGCGCACGTCTACCCATGGATCTGCACTCGCAATTTGTGCCGAAGCCTCACTCTGCACGGCCCGCAAACTGCCTTTATTATCTGACCCTCCGTCTGCACTCCATTTGAACTCACTCTGCATTCTCTCTCCCCTTCTCTCCAATCAAGTTATGCTCATCACCACATCCTGTTCTTTTTGGGTCCATTCTAATCCTGTGAGCAAAAATGTGTGACATGATACTTTGCTTATGCAAGTCTGTGAACTAGAGCGGACGTCTTTGCACTGTCGTTAGTAAACCGCGAAGTTAAAATCAGTTTAACACAGCTTTTCACCATTCAGGGGTTGATAAAGTTTTCTCCGCAATTACAGTTCGTTAAATAAAAATGATTTGTGAAGTCCCTAGGCTCTATGGAAGAAGCAAGGTCCGCTCTTTACGACTTTCAGATCTAGGTGAACACCAAAAGAATGAGTGAGCACACCTTCCCGAGTTTGTGGTTTGTACCCCTAGAGAGATAACTCTTGGAGAGCAGTAAAATGTAAATGTTCAAATGATTGAAATCGTGTATAGTTAATTGAAACATTTTCACGCACAAAAGGTAAGACTAGACACACAGTACTCATTAAAAAAGATTCCGTTTTACACAGTATTCAATATAAAACGTAGATCAAGAGTCTGCCTGAATTATATTATTAAAATTAACCTACTAGCACCCTTCAAAGACTCATATGATTTGATAAGATAAAGTGCAGGTGTTAATAAAGTGCTTGCGGGCTGATAAGTGCCCTATCTCGGGAGTATGCCTTATGACACCATATTATAGTATTCTCCCATTCTTATTCATGTCTGTTGGAAAATGAGTTACTGGTTGAGGGGGAGTGAAACCCTACTCAAGCAGCAACCACAATTTCTGTCAGGGTGAAACACAAGCACACCTCAAATTAACCTGTGATTAACCCTCTGGCAGCTTGGCCCGAAAACAGTCAGACTTAACGTAGAGGCAATGTATAAAGTATTTATGCATCACTTCAAACAATAATAAAGTGAAAACACACCACAAGAAAATACCATAACAATCAAGGAAAATGGAGTAAAATGTAAAAAATAATTTGACGCAAAAAAGACAAAAATCGAATCAGTAGTATCCAGAGATATTTAATTTTTAAGATTTAAGTTAAGTATAGTGCCTAAAAGCACAAAGCACCACTCACAGTTATCTAGTTATGCGAGACCAGGTGAAAGTCACAAGTTCAGGCCGATTGCGATGGAGCTTGGGCCATATACAGGGACCAGGTCAGTCCGCTCACAAAATTACCTTCTAAAGTCTGGCGCAGAGTTCCATTCGTGGAGGATGTGGCCAGGCCCCCATTCCCTGGCTGAGCATTGAACCAGGATGTTCAGATCAATTACTACACTGCATTGCAGCGTTGTGATTGGCCATGGGAGCCTGGCTGTGCTTCCTGTTCCTCGAGTCCGATGAGGAGAGCAGGAGCAAAGACACGGTACCTGGCAGCAAGGTAAGTGTTTATTTTATTTTACATTGTGCAACCCCCGCACCTCCCCAAGCTTCTGCCTGCCCCACCACTCGTGAGCCGTGCATACCGCCACTGGAATCACTTCACACTGGGATGTAGGGTGCAGGTCCACTCTTCCTTCTCAACAAGCAGGAAAAGGCTCAAGCAGCAGGCCAGCAGGGCATCCTTCTTCTGTAATATCATCAGGTCTAGGAGGTTTCGGAAGAGTGGGTCTGTGGGTCCTCTTTTTATATCTGGTGCCTACTTTGAAGTGGGAGAAGCTTCTGGACTTTACCCCCTACAGATGTGTTGGGAATTTCCTGCTTACCTGCCCTGGTCCCAGTTTGTCTGGGGACACAATAGGCTAGTGCAAAGTCCTTTGTGTGCGAGCTGGGCCAGTACCTTTGAAGAGCAAGTGTGGTAGGTGACAACTCCGATCCCTCATCCTGCCAGAGATGGCCCATCGTGTCAACATCTAGTCCCCCTTTGTGATACTGTCTGGGAGGAATTCACAAAGGCCAACTGCCAACTACATCTTGTCATGTGACCCAGGATCAGGCTGCAGGCACACAATGGTATGAACTAGTACATTTTACACTTATTTTTACCCCAGGCAAATTGTTAGCCCAACTGGAGGAAGTTTAAGTTCCCCCATTTTTGGTCAAAACTGGGCTGGGGTCTCGGGGGGTACTAGGGAGAACCAATTGTGGGCACCAGGGCCTTACTGACTGGAAACTGAGAGTAGAGTAGAGCCAGCAGGAGTATCACCCTCCCAGGCAAACCTTGCAAGTGGGATAGGAGTCTCTATAGCCACCCCACAAGATCCCTGTTCCCCTCAGATACCTCCGAGGAGGCCCATAGACAGGGGCATTCTGGCGCCCAGCGACACTTCAGCTGTGACGGACCTAGTCTTTAAGGTTTTCAGCTGGAATGTCGCAGGGATTGCAAGAAAACTGGCTCTACCGGACTTTACTGCTTGGGTTGATGAGCACTCCCTGTGCCTTTTCCAAGAGACATGGAGCTTGGTGCCGGTCCATAGGGTGGGTTTTTCTTCCTATTCCTCCCCTGCGCAAGTCTCGGAAACAGGGAGAGGGCGACCTTCGGGTGGCCTTCTCATCTGGGTCGCGGCTTCTTTAGACTGCAGAGTAGTGGAGTCTCCCACAGGTTCCCCTGACATACAAAACATCACCCTAATAGATCAAAGGGGAAGAATTGTCTTAAATGTTTTTAATGTTTATGCCCGGGGAACTAAGGGTGGGAGAAAGTCTCCTGTAATATCTCTCCTCGAGACCTTGCTAAATAATACTCCATATAAGACTCGTACATTGGTTGCAGGTGATATGAACTGTACGTTCGAGCCCTTGGGCTCGGACGTCTCCCTCGACCAAGACGAGGAGGATACCAGGTTGGGGATCCCGGTACTGGAAATCCCACCGATCAGAAGGTGGACAGAAGTGGCGCTCCAGATATACTCCCTGAGCCTCGAATTCAACTTAAGGGCAGTTAATGGGAGGACATCCTCGGATAGGGGGGGTGCCCACACGTACAATAGACCAGGACACACCTCTAGGCTAGATTATTTCCTAATAGATGTATACTTATGGTCTTATGTAAGGGACATGCAGGTGGTCCCCTCGACTGAAAGTGACCACAATTCACTCTCCTTAAGTATAGTCCAGTGGTGGCGCCCCTTAAGGAAGGACAACATTAACCTGGTAGCCGCACCCCCGGATGAGTCTGAAGTCTCCCCTTGTGGTAGACGAATAAAATGGACGAAATTGGTTTTATCCGAGGCAAAGGTAGGGGAAATTCAATCCCATTTAAACCATACGGTAACAACCCTCGGAACCTCTTTAGAAGGGGTGGGTAGAGCGAGTGGGCTTTTTGTCTCCCTGGTAGAAGCCTTAACTAACGTGTTTACCTTATACCCTAACAAGTCGGGCAACAAAGAATTTAAAAAACCAGTTGATGGTTGGTATACCCAAACATGTAGGGTTCACAAGGCCAAGTTAGTTGAGGCGGTTAAACTCAAGTCCCGTAGTGTGATACAGGAAGCAAGGAAGACCTATAATAAGTCCCTTAAATTTGCCAGGAGGGAGTGGGAAGACAAATTCTGGGAAGACCTGCTCCAGGCTAGTAAAATCAGGGATTCAAGGGCCTTTTGGAATCTCATAAGCACACGGAATAAACCCGATGCATCTGTGAGACCCTGCAACATCCTGCCTCAAAGCTGGGTAAAACACTTTGGGACCCTATACCTCCCCCCAGATGGGGAACTGAACGTGGGGATGGACCTTACACGAGCAATTGAACCTCATGCCTATGATCTCTTCACTCCTTTAGAGATTGAGGGGGTTATAGGGTGGGTAGCGCCTCGCAAGGCAGCGGGCCCAGGCGGCCTTCCGGGGGACCTTATGAGGGCATACCCAGCGGAATGGGCAAGAGTCATAGCAGCTCTCCTAAACGATATCATGATGGGAGGGGCTGTGCCAGAATCCTGGAAAGGGGCGGTGGTGGTCCCGATTTATAAAAAAGGGTGCAGGGAAACACCGGGGAACTATCGCCCTATAAGCCTGATAGACTCCACCCAAAAGATAGCTGGTAAAGCTATCCTTGGAAGGATTCTCCATTGGGTGGAGGAGAATAAAATCCTATCAGACTTTCAGGCAGGTTTTCGGGCTGGTATGGGGACAATAGAGCAGGTGTTTAGGCTGGCACTATTGGGGTGGAAGGTGGTGGAACTGGGCAAGGGTAGTCTTTATTTGGCCTTTATAGACCTGAAGACTGCCTTTGACCTAGTCCCCCGGGAAGAGCTCTGGAGGGTGCTTTATGAGTTGGGATTACCCCCTTACATCTTGTCCCTTCTCATTAGCCTTCATGCCCATACCTTTGCACAGGTCCGTTGGGGTAAAAATGGAGAGCTCACTGAGAAGATACCAGTGTCCAGGGGCGTAAGACAGGGCTGTGTCTTGGCACCCACCCTATTTTCACTATATGTGAATGGGGTGGTAAAACATCTTCAACAAGAACCAGCCGACGCCCCCTGTCTCGGAGGAGTCCGTATCCCCACCCTGCTTTTTGCGGATGACACGCTCCTGATCTCGAAGACCCCACAAGGCCTCCAGAAATTGCTAACGCGATTCCAGGAGTTCTGTGCTGCAAAAGGATTAATAATAAATGTGGACAAAACAAAATACCTAGTCCTAAATCCTCCTAAGAAACTGGGCCGTTCACCTACACTTAACTCGATTCCCTTAGAGAAAGTAGCCGAATTCGATTACCTCGGTATTCGGATTACGGATAGGATGTCTTGGGCAAATCATATTGACAAAATGGTCCTCAACCATAGGAGAGTAGGAGGAGCTCTCATGAGGGAGTTCAGGGCCTCACCTAGGAGATCACTTACCCCAGTAATCGATATCTACAAGGCCAAAGTAGTGACATCAGCCTTGTATGGGGCAGAACTGTGGGGCCACTGCCGATTGGACGCCCTAGTGACAGCGGAGAGCAAGCTACTGAAATCCATTATCTCCATTCCACTGAGCACACCATCTGTACCAGTGTGGTTGGACACGGGTTGTAAAAACATCAAAGATCAGGCCCAGCTTCGCCCGCTCCTGCTATGGACACGAATCTGGAGGGGTGAAGAACTAAAATCCTATGCTGATGCCCTGGGGGAAATAATGAGTCTGGGGGGTTGGGCTAAGATAAGATGGTTAAGAGAAACTAAAATGCTTCTGGAGAAGATCGGTCTAGGAGACTGTTGGTCATCACGTTCAGCCCCTCCAAAAGAAGTTGTCAAGGCGCTTTACTGGAAATGGACTGCGGAGCGTCTAATTACAAACCCTAACCACTGAAAGTCCACTGTCGCCTTTTTACAAATCAAAGACATTGTGGCTTTTGAACCCTACCTGGACCTGATCACCCTCCCCTTTGACCGAGCCCTTTATTTTAAATTTAGAGTTGGATCCCTTCCCCTAGGTGCTGTGGTATCGAATTGGACATCAGCGGCCCGTACTTCTCCAAACTGTGCATGTTGCCTGAGTAGGGTTGAGTCCATTGCGCATGTCCTATTTGAATGCCCGGATTATGCAAGGCCTAGGATTTTCTGGTTGAAACCTCTTTGTCGAAATATGGGCACACGTAGCCACCTAGTAGCCTTGCGTATCCTAACCACGGACACTTCCCCCCCTATAGTGTGTGGAACAGCAAAATTTTTAAAGCAGTTTTGGCTTATTCGCTGTAAGAGATTGTCAGTAGCTGTTTAATTCCTTTTTAGCTAATTTAGTAACGGGCAATTCATGTCCTTTTATCTTTTCTAATGCATTTTATACTGGCTTCTTGTAGCAATGCTTTTTTGTACACTGTAATGATTGTATTTTAATTGTGCTTATAAGATATCTTGCATATCGAATAAAAGCTTATGATGATGAGTACATTTTACACATAAAGGAGGACCAGAGGAAATGTAAAGACCAGCAGGAGTTGACTCCCCACTACATTGATAATTAAGCACAAACAAAACACCTGGATCTAAGCTTGAAAGAGAAGAGTTGTTTTAAAATAGCCTAGATGGAGTGGAATATTCCTTTTAAAGGACAATTTTCCTCACCCACCACAATAAGGCCTTACAGTAGTGAAAAATGAATTTAGGTGCTTTTCACTACCGGGACATGTAAAACTTAAAAGTACATGCCCTACTTTTTAAATACACAGTCCCCACCCTCTGGGTCATTTGGTGCCCACCTTAGGAGTGACATTTATGTATTAAAAATGATGATTTAGGCCTGGCAAAAGGTTTATTTTGCCAGGTCGAAATGGCAGTTTATACTGCACCCACAGACTGCAATGGTAGGCCTGAGACATGTTTAAAAGGCTACTTAAGTGGGTGACACAATTAGTGCTGCAGATCTACCAGTAGCATTTAATTTACATACCCGACTACATGTAGTACGACTTTACCAGGGACTTATAAGTAAATGAAATGTGCCAATTTGGAGCCAAATTTACTATGTTTAAAGATGAGAGCACAAATACTTCTTCTCTGGTTAGCAGTGGTATCTCCCAGGCTAGCATAAACTTTAAAGGGGTACAAGGACCCATGCCGGGGCCGAGAAGAAAAATACTGCATCCTAGGACCCCATCCCCAGGGCCGACACAATAAGGAGTGCCTCCTCTGCTCCCCGTACCCATGTCTGGGGAGAGGCGAGGAGGGGACCCAACAGCCTGCATCCCTCCCACATGGAGCATGGGCAGGAGAAAGAAGAAAGATTGGCTCCTTCGCCGGCAGCTGGAACTAGCCAGATGTGAGAGAGCACGCCGGGGTTGCTGGGTCCTCGAAGCCCCCCACTGTAGCCCCAACCATGAACTCTGTCATGGGGGTGTCCCAGGTGGGATCTGGCACATCCATAAAAAGGAAAGAGGAAGAAGACACAGGGCACAAAGCTCTGCTCAAGAAAAAGTAGCTGCTGCTGAAGCCGCTAATAAAGCATTCATGGCTCCAGTGAGGAAGCGCCACATACGAGGCCTCTACGAGGCTTACTTTTCATATACTTCTCTATGCTTGTGATGGCTTGCAGACAACATGGTCGCCACCAACGTATCTTACGAGCAATGTGGGGGTTGCAGGAGGTGCCACACCTCCCAACTCTAACGTTTGTAACCTGAGATGCATGACTTCCAGGTTTTCATAATTTTATTTCAAACACTCCTAAGGTTGGAACTTTTGTTCTACTGCCTGGGAATGCAACCATCTCTAGTGGTTAGTTCTATAGCTGCATGTTATGTTGCCTAAAGTTGTATGCGAAAGACTCAGAAACATGTCATGTTGGTTTCATGACGTATTGACAATATATTGTTGCAAGGGATTTTTGATGAACATTGCAATGCTCTATTGATAATAGTGATTGAATTTAAACTTAGTTATTGATTTCAGTGGTGATTCATAACATGTGGTTATTGGTCTTTTACTGAGGTGACCCTGACAAAGCCAATAGGTTTGCGTTATATGTTGATGTGGTGACCCCTTGACAAACCCCATAAGCTTGCTTTATATATTGATGTGATCTTTGACACAGCCAATAGTCCTACTTTATGTAAAGTCATGCCCTCTATATTGTGATGTTCTATTTGGTATAGCTGGGGGAGGGTACTGTGATTTTAGGTGTCATGAGCCATTAGGGGTCAAATGTGATTTCAGAATGTCACCAAAGTTCATTCTATCTCCCTGGTGTATTATTTAGTATTGTATGTATAATAAATGTACATTTCTGTTTTCAAAGAAAAAGCACCAACTGGGCAATCATTTATTAAGTGTTATTATTACATGCTAGCAAACAGTGACTAGCAGCCCACACCACCTTCCCTGAGTAGGCCTTGAACTGCTCTGCTTCACTACCCTGAGAGAGGCAAGTGCTATAGGTGTGTGCTTGGTTCCCAGTAAGGAGAGAATATAGGACCCATTGCTAGCTCAGGCCTCACACCCTCCACAAAAAATAGCCCATTTATTTACAGCTCGATTCTGGGCACCTGTCACTTTTCCTGGGCCTGGGTCTTCTTCAATAGCACACCTGGGCTTGAAATCAGAGTCTTCTCCCTGCCTACACCTTTCACGTCCCACTGCCTCCCTGCTTCCCACCTGCAGAACACCTGGGGCAGTGGAAGTCTGGGGCCTCCTCCTTCTAGAAGTCACACGTCTGCAGGACCAGACCACAGAAGACTCCACCAGCAGATGCATCCATCTACTGATTCTCAGAGAGTGTGGGAGGCAGTACCACTGACTCAAGATAAACAAATCCTAGTCCCTGGGTGTCTAATGTAGTCAGGAGTCCATGAATCCATCTTTGCAAGAGGGATGAGGTGTTTGCTCTCTTCCATCTGGGCATTCCTCTGGTGTCACTTCCTCTAAGTCCAGACTGTTTGCAAAAGTCTGTGCCTTGTGCAGAAGTGTTTATATGGGGGTAAAAGGTTCTAAGTGGTTGACACCCAATCCTAGGGTGACATATCATTAATTCCTAAGTACCAACACTGCTGCACAGCATTTTGGGAATTTCCAAGATGGTGCTGTCAAGTTGTCTGTTGAAAGAACTCTGAGAGCCTCAGTCCTGCCTCTAACTGCCACAGCTTCCTGGACCCCCTTACCTCCAAAACTTCAAAGGGCAGCCTCTCCTGTGACTGGTTCCAGAGGTCTAGTTAGCATCCTTTGTATCTGTGGCGTCGAGTGTTTCCAGGCCAGGTGCAATGTGAAAAGTAATTAACACATGCAGGTTTCATCCCCACCCTCTCCTTTCCCTGAAGCAGGACTAATTACTGGCTACTGGACATATTGTGTGGGAAGGCCTTTGATCCTCCAGCTAGCCAGCAGAGTAATTAAGTAGGCCCAGCAGGGTGATTCAAAGACCCAAATCTACTGGGACATGAGTAAGAGAAAAATGATAATTCAAAGAACCACAAGGAGTGAAGATATGTGGATATTAAAATTAGATCTGCATTTGGTATCCTGGTTTGCCGTAATATTTGTGCATCAACCAAGTATCTAATTCTAACTATGACGAAAATATAGCTTGGTGCAGATTTTGCCCATTGTGCATAATACTGTGAGGCACACGCACTTTTCAGGATTACATACTCACACTATTGATGCTTACTCATATCATACATCATACTATAAGGCCTACTCAGATCAGCACCTCACTGTACCAATCTAAGAGGTGTCCCTTTTGTTACAGGCTTCCTGTGTGCAGATATCGGTCTGAGTTAGACGGTAGTCTTATACCCTCAGTCCACACACATGTGCACACATGTGTGAGTACATGCTCACGTGCAGCCAGCCCAAAACCTTATACACCAGCTGCACCACAGCAGAGCTTTTTCTGGAAGGTGGCCATATGCAGTTAGCACTCCCAATGAGTGAGACTCCTGCAGTGAGACTCACTCATGGCAGAAGCACATAAACCAGGTAGTTTAAAAAGTGAAAAATCCAGAGTTAAATGGGGCGGAACCCATTTCTCGCATTCAGCTGTCAATGCCGTAAAGAAAATGTGGTCTTATGCACACAAGCCATGTGCAAAACCAGGAGTACTAAGGTGTTGTCGTCATTCACATGTGATGTAATAGGTGGAGTAAGGGCAAGAGCCGCACTTTTACTTAGAATGGGGGAACTGGATTTCCTGACATAGCACTGACAAAGCTTCAAGGCCCCAACCTTTTCTAAGGGGAGCCAGTGATGAATAAAGCTAAATAGAGGCAAAGCTGTCATTTATCCTGTGCTTATTCATTTCATTGTGTTACTTCATCAGCCTTATCCAAGCTTTCTTGACAGGCCCGGTTTGGGCCATGATGCTGGTAATGACTGGAGGTACATTAGCTGTCTGTCTCTTACGACTAAGCAGGGCATAACTTATGAGTATGTGGCCTGTGATCCAGTGAACTCCACCCCTTTAGGACAAGGGTGACAGACACAAGGAGCAGAAGTCGTAGATGAGACTAAAGAGTAGAAGAAGTTTCTTATAGCATGCTAAGGAAATAAAAATTAGGTTATTTGTTTAGAGGGATGGAAGCCCTACTCGAACAAAACCCACAATCCTTGTCAAGGTGAACCACAGAAAGTAACTAAATTAACCTGTCTGTAACTTTCTAGAAGTGTGGCACAAAGCAGTCAGGCTTAATTTAGAGGCAAAAGTGAAAAAGTATTTATGCAGCACTTAACCAGTAATAAAGTGAAACAGAACACAAGAAAAATCCCAACCCAGTTTAGAAAAAGATGAGTACATTTTAATAAATAAAATAAAACCTGAACAACAAAAATCCAATCAATAAAACTGAGATATTCAATTGTAAAGTCTCAAGTAGATATAGCACGTAAAAGCACAAAGCGCCACCTGTGGTCATCTGGTTGTGCTAGACCAGGGGAAAGTCACAAGTTCAGGCCAACCACAACAGAGTGTGGGTCGGATACAGGGACCAGGTTAGTCCAGCTGGAAACAAAAGTCTGACTCAAAGAGTCCAGTTGACAGTGGAGGAAGCTGCATGGAGCAGGTAGAGCATTGTGGATGGTCACTGCTGTAGCACGAAGAGCAGGCCTTGCATCATGGATGTCATGACTGTAGCATGAAGATCCAGTGGGGCGTCATGGATAATCATTGCTGGAGCTTCGCGTTGACAGTCACCGTGGGCTGTCTCTGCTGTAGCTCAAAGTACAGATCTCACATTGCTAGTTGTGGCTGTCGATCGCTGTAACTTGAAGATTCAATGGAGCTTTGTGTTGTTGATTGTTGGGTGCAGCAGAGTATTTGTGCGAACGGGCCCATTTGTGGTTGCAAAGAGACCAAAACATCAGGATTTCTCCTTCTGTTGAAGAGGAGTACACTCTGATGCCTACCAAGGGTCTAGGTCCTGGGGAGGCACCTCTTGGAGATCAGGGAATCACAGTGGCAGAGCCCGGCAGGGCTCACTTAGGTCCAGTTTAAGATCCAGTGAGCAGGTCAGCTCAGCAGTTGCAGGGAGGCCACTGGAGCTTGTTATGTCCCTGAAGTCCAGAACATCTGCAACGGCAACTTAGGTAGCCTGGGATGAAGGGAGCAGGTTCAGCCTTCCTTCTCAGAGATCAGGGCAGGTCTCAAGCCACAGGACACAACTCTGTTGGACAAGCCAGGGCTCAAGCAGCCGGGCAGTCCTCTGGGGAACAAAGCAGTCCTTCCTCTTGTAATGTTCATAGGTCCAGGAATGTACTGAGGAGTGGTTCTGGAGGACCAAAATGTATACCTAGTGCCAGCCTTTAAACTGGGGGGATCCCCTATATTACCCCCACATCTGAGTCTGGAAAGTTCTTCCCTTCCCCTTTCATTGATCCAAGAACTCTGCAGTGACAAAAGACTAGTGCCAGATTCCTTTGTGTGTGCTGAAGGCAAAGCCTTTTAAAATGTAAGTGGGGCTGGATATAGCTCTGCCCCAACCATCCCGCCTACACGCAGCCCCCTTTGTCTCACTGTCTGGCAGGAATACACAAATCCCAACAGCAGAGCCTTTCACAGTCATGTGACTCAGGATACTGTCAGGAGGCACGAATGGCTAGGACCAGAAAATTCACACTTTCTAAAAGTGGTATTTTCAGAGCTGTGGCTTAAAATCTGACTGTACCATTAAAAAGGATTTGAAATTACAATTAATTTGTATCTAAACAGCATATCTCTATCTGCTCCCAACCAAACGTTATCACACATTGAAAGTAATGAGGTAACCCCATGCTCTCCATAGATAGATAGATAGATAGATAGATAGATAGATAGATAGTTATAGGTAGAACCTAGTTTCCATAGGAAAAGTGTTTTATGATTTGCCAATATCTTTGGCGTAGTTTGATGAATCTTTGTGAAATTTTCTCAAAAATAGGGCTGGACCGCTCAGTTTGTGTGTTGAAAATTTTGGGGTGATTCGTCAATCAGGGGCCACGTAAAACGGGGGTCCCAAAGCACGTTTTCTCAATGTTATTTTCCATAGGAAATTAACTTACAGGCTACAGCATGACCTGCTGAACAGAATTACACCAAATTTGGCAAAAATGTAGGTCTTGGTTTAGAGTGTGCCCTTTTTCTAAAATAGTGTAAATCCGTTCAGCAGTTCCTGAGAAATGTAAAAAAGAAAAATATCGATATCTGAGCACCGAGGAGGAGTCGCGACTCCCCCTGAGCATGAGCTTTATTCTAATTGGCTGCCCACACTCCAAACCAGGAACTGTTGGCAGCCATTTTGTGACTCGGTTACCGAGTTAGAAGAAAACTGTGCAAAAAAGGGTGAAACACAAGAAAAGGGGGCAGGGTAAGAATACTCTGACCTCCTAGGCCTGCTCAGGGGGTCCCACAAGGACCCCAAGCCCCAAATTTTTTTTAAAAAAAATTGAAGTTGCACTGGGTGCGTGACTCCGGACAAGAAAATTAAAAACAAAAGCAGGGTCCTGCACTTTGTTTTTGAAATCCCCCGGGTCGGCCAGGTCCCGGGAGAAATGGTGAGTTACATTGATTTGCGGGGACCCGTGGGGGCCCACGCAGCCCCGGGGATCATCACCTCCCTGGGGCTTTAATTAAATAAGGGGGGGCCTCGCGGGCACCCTCCAAGCCCCGGGGACAGCCACCTCCCCGGGGCTAATGGTAATTGGGTGGGGGGCATCAGCCCCCCCAAGCCTCGGAGACCGCCACCTCTCCGGGGCTATAAATAGTAAATAGTGCGTGGGGGCTCAAGCAAATTAAAAACAAAAGCAGGGTCCTGCACTTTGTTTTTGAAATCCCCCGGGTCGGCCAGGTCCCGGGAGAAATGGTGAGTTACATTGATTTGCGGGGACCCGTGGGGGCCCACGCAGCCCCGGGGATCATCACCTCCCTGGGGCTTTAATTAAATAAGGGGGGCCTCGCGGGCACCCTCCAAGCCCCGGGGACAGCCACCTCCCCGGGGCTAATGGTAATTGGGTGGGGGGCATCAGCCCCCCCAAGCCTCTGAGACCGCCACCTCTCCGGGGCTATAAATAGTAAATAGTGCGTGGGGGCTCAAGCCCCCCACACTGCCTCGGGGACCAACACCTCCCGGGGCACTAAAAATTGAAATTCGGGGGTCCGTCATGGACCCCCGGCCCCGGGGACACCACTTTCCCGGGGCTTTAGAAATATTGGGAGGGGGTCGCGCAGCCCCCCTTCAGGAGCCTTGATGACCCTAGAGACCGCCACCCCCCAGGGCTGGCTCCTACAATGTCCCGGGGTGCCCACCCCTGGGACATTGCCATTTGCTATGATAGGGTGGGAGCACGGCTCCCACCCTGTCATAGCAACCTCTGCTTGGTTTTTGGAAGTGAGAGCAGAAAACCTGCTCTCACTTCCAAAAACCAAAGCAGAATTGCCTTTGCACAAGGGGAGCTGCATGTTAGCAGCTCTCCTTGTGGAAAAGCAATGCCGGATCCCGCAGGAGGCAGGGAGCCAGTGGGACTGTGGGGGCATTGGGGTCCCCCACGGTCCCCAACGAGAGGCCAAAAATGCCGTAGGAGGGGGGCCATTCATCCCCTCTCCCTTTAAAAAAAATAAATAATATTTGGGCATGCCCGGGGGATGGGTCCCCGGGGCAAAAAGGGCCCGGGAGGGGGCCCACATGGCCCCCATCCCTTGAAAAAAAATATTTAAAATGTTTTGCATACCCTGTGGGATAGGGTCCCCAGGGCAAAAATAAAATATTGGAAGTGGACGTTTTTTTTCCCGACAAAGTTTGGAGCCGTGACCGTAGCGTGGCGCTCAGCGCTACCCCCTAGTGTAAACACGATGGGTGTGCAGCGCTCAGCGTGGCCTCCTAGTGTAAACGCAATGGGTGCGCGACTCTCAGCGTGGCCCACAGTGTGAACACGATGGGTAACCGGCTCTCAGCGCAGCCCCCTAGTGTGCACACGATGGGTGCGTGGCTCTCAGCACAGCCCCCTAGTGTAAACACGATGGGTGCGCGGCTCTTAGCGTGGCCCCATAGTGTAAACATGATGGGTGCGCTGTTCCTAAAGTCGCAATGGGTGCACGACTCCAAGCAAAAAATAATTAAGATTTTTTTTCTAAAGCTAGGTTATATGTTGGGTTATTGGGTGGCTCTAAAAAGAGCCCTTGTTATCATTGGGAGATTGTTGTAGGTACATGTAAGTGCGGATGTAGAGCTTCAGGTTGTTGAGAAACACTCTGTTCCCTTGATGAGTGAAGTGTACTCCATCACTTCTGTAGATGCCATCCATACGGAAACGTAGATTGTTGTTATAGATGGAGCCCATCCTATGGTCTCTGAGGTAAGCAGAAACAGCTTTATTGAAATTTTTTCTAGCTTTCTCAATCTGTAGACAGAATTGATTGGACCACTTCCATTTCTGTCTTTGACATATGTTAGAGTATGCAAAGACAGATTGGGGAAAAAGCAATATCAATTCTGCAAAGGTGCCATTCATTAGCATTTCCAGACCTACCCCAGTCAATGTGCCTAGGTCATTGCCACCACAGTACACAATCATGAGGTCAGGGGGTTGGAGATGTAAAAAGGTTTTAACCAAAGGCATCCATTGGCTCCACTTTAATCCTCTTTGTCCAATCCATTTAATGTCCACATTTTCCAAAGCTAGGTCTTTGTCAATACCTCTGTGTTCAGCATATCTTTTGCACCAGAAAACATAGCTGTGTCCCACAATCCACACTCTAAGCATCTTGAAGGGAAGTCTGGATGTAATGAAAAGACGTCTGTAGCTGAAGTTGTCAGTTGGTAGAATGAGAGGTATCCAAAATGGTGGACAAGATGCAGTTTTTAAATCAGGAGGGAAATAATTGGCTGTTTAAGAACATTTTACAGTCAAAAATAGGGTGTATGTTTCTGTCCTTAAAAAGCATGCTTCTTATTGGTTAGTAAAAAATGTTTGAAATTTACAGTAGATAGGATAAGCTCATATATTGTAAAATCAACCACACCTACTGTTTGTATTTGCAACATTGTGTGGTGAACTTGAAAATATGCTGAACTTGTGACCTGTAAGTTAAGTTGAGTGTTCCATGAACTGTTGCTATGAAAAATTGGCATTAAACAGAATGGGGGAAGGGTTGGATCTTAACTGTGGATTTAATATGTGAAATTGTGATGTATATGGAAGTGAAATTTCATTAAAAGTAAGATTTCCCAAGTCAAGAGTATTTTTAGAAGTGGTGTGTCCTTAAAAAATAGTTGAGTTTTTATTGGTAATATGTTTTTCAACTCCTGTGCGGGTGCACAGCTCCATCGCGGTGGGGTAGCGACTTTAGAACCTTCAAGAATGAATTTGGGCAGTTTTAGAAGTTTGTTTGTAAGGGTTAATATTTGTAACCAATAGAAATGTGTTTTGAAGTTTAAAATAATGTAGGAAGGATTGTGATTTGTTAGTTATATGTATTTGTGTGAAGAAAGAGAGGGACACTTTGCCATTACTGGTTCTACCTTGATTAGATTGGTGCATGACATTGATTGTGTGCATAAGCAAATCTTTTATGAGTTTGCGATATTTGAAAATCTGCAAATCTATTTGAAAGGTGAGTTATACGTTTGTGATATGTATTATGGATTAGGTTTATTTTAAACTTTAAAAATAATGTAAAATGTGTGGGGTTTGAGATATTTAATAAATGAATATATGTGTATTGTAGTTTGTTTATTTGTAGTTATATATTGTTCGAGTTACCTTTTGAAAAGTAAAAAGTGTATATTGGAAGATGGATTAGTGATTGTGGTAGTTTGTTTTTGAGTGTGGATATGTACATTTCTAGTATACCACGTAATTTTATGCTTTAAATTTGGAGCTGGAGTCTGTCGAGTTTTAAGGTGTGCATGGACTTCTATCAGAACTATGTTTCTACTTCTGTATGTATTTTGATATGTTTTATACGTTTGAAGGTGCATGATGTATAATAAAGAGGTGTTGTTATTAATTAGGCTTCTTTTTTAAATCTCTAGAGAAGGACAGTTGAAAAATGCTGCATACTTTTTATGTTTGTCTGAAATTTGAAGTTTGTTCTGTGAATTTTTAAGGTTTGGATAGATGTATGGTAGAGACACATTCATGTATGCTTCTAGGAATATGATGACAGTTTTACTAAAGATATGTGAAGGGTTCCTACTTTGTATCTGGGTAGGTGTTTTACTATAAGTAGTTATAGAATTGCTAAGCAGAAGCCTGAAACTGAGCTTTTAGATGTTTGTAGAGATGTTATTTGGTAGAGTAATTTGTATTATGTGAGGAAAGTTACATTTCATATATAGCGCAAAACTTTCAGTGTCTGTTTGAAAATTGAAGTGTACTCCGTTAAGTTTTGAGCTCTGCATGGTGTTGTGACTGAGATATGTGTCTACTTGGTCATACACTTATAACATCACCCAGGCACTACCTTTAAACTGCTGTAATCACTCAGGCAATACCTTTGCACTTCTGTAATCACCCAACAGTACCTATGGAGTTAAAAAATCACGCACTCACTTTCTATCTATTGTAGAAATCCCCCAGATATTACTTCTGTAGTCATGCAATCACCCAGGCACTTGTTATGTACCACCCGTACAGTCATGCTATCAAGCAGGCTGTAGCTATGCACTTATGTAATAACCCACACACTACCCTTGCAGTCATAAAATCATCCAGGGTCTACTGTTGCATTTAGCTATTCTCTAGGCAGTACTCAATGAGTCATCTATAGTTTGAGGTGATATTTATACCCAGGAACTATGTTTGCATTCTTTGAATCATGCAGGGACTACTCTTGCAGTTATGTAATCACTCAGACAGTAGTCATGCTGTTATGAAATCACCCAGGCACTTCCTTTGCACTCCTTTATTCACTCAGGCACTACCTCAATAGTTCTGCAATCAGCCAAGAATGACCCATGCACTTATAAAATCACCCAGCCACTTTCTATGAAGTCATGGCAATCCCCAGATATTACCCCTGTGGTCATGCAATCAGCTAGGTGTTACCTATGTACTCCTTAATCCCCCAGACATTACTGTTGTACTCATGGAATCACCAATGCATTAGCTATACAGTGGTTCAATTATCAGGCAGTATGTTTGTAGTCTTTCAATCACACAGAGACTACTCTTGTACTTATGTAATCACTCAGCCAGTATTCATGCATTTTTAAATTTCACCCAGGCACTACCTTTGCAGTCCTGTGTTCACTCAGATAGTACTTTAGTAGTTTTGTAATCACCCAGGCAGTACTCATGGACTTACAATATCATGCAATGACATAGGCACTATTTACGTACTACTCCTACAATCATGCAATCATGCAGGCTGTAGCTATGCACTCATGTAATAACCCATACACTACCCTTGCAGTCATAGAATCATCCCGGCCCCACTGTTGCATTCATGTATTCAGATAGGCAATACTCAATAACTTGTCTATGTCTTCAGGAGCTATTCATACACTTATCCATGCACTGAACCTCTATGTCTGCAATCATGCAATTAGCCAGTCACTATCCTCTCCTCCAATTACCCAGCGACTACCCTTGCACTTATACAATCATCCAAGCACAAGTCGTGGAGTTATGCAATCACTCAGGCAGATATATGACATATCTCAATTTGTATGTTTCACTATTTTTCAGAAATATTGCATGCATATTTCTTTTACATATGATGATGATTTGAAAAGGTAGAAACATATATATGCACGCTTTTAACAGTATGGATAGACTTATGGTTGAGTTATGCAATAGAGTGCTGCTTTATATTTGTCTAGGCCCAACACTTTTGCAGTTATAAAAAAGACCCAAGTATTGTGCATGCCGTCTTTGAATGATCCAGACTCTATATATGCTCTGCTGTAATCACTCAGGTATTAGTGCTGCAGTCATGCAATCATCTAGGCACTTCTCATGCAATCACCAAGGTATTACTCATGCGCTCTTCCAATCATGTAGCCACTAATGATGCACTTATATAATCACCCAGGCACTACCATTGCACTCCTTCAATCTCAGAGGTGGCATCCTTGTACTTAAGTAATCACTCAGTCAGTAGTCATGCTGTTATGAAATCACCCAGGCACTTCCTTTGCACTCCTTTATTCACTCAGGCACTACCTCAGTATTATCCCTGTGGTCATGCAATCAGCCAGGTGTTACCTATGTACTCCTTAATCCCCCAGACATTACTGTTGTACTCATGGAATCACCAATGCATTAGCTATACAGTGGTTCAATTACCAGGCAGTATATTTGTAGTCTTTCAATCACGCAGAGAGTACTCTTGTACTTATGTAATCACTCAGCCAGTATTCATGCACCTATAAATTCACCCAGACACTACTTCTGCAGTCCTGTATTCACTCAGATAGTACCTTAGTAGTTCAATAATCACCCAGGCAGTACTCATGGACTTATAATATCATCCACTCACTTTTAATGTATTCCAGTAATTCTCCAGATATTACTGCTGCAGTCATGCAATGACATAGGCACTATTTATGTACTACTCCTACAGTCATGCAATCATACATGCTGCAGCTATCCACTCATGTAATAACACTTACACTACCCTTGCAGTCATAGAATCATCCAGGCAACACTGTTGCATTCATCTATTCAGCTAGGCACTACTCATTAACTCGTCTATGCCTTCAGGAGCTATTCATACACTTAACCATGCACTGAACCTCCATGTCTGCAATCATGCAATTAGCCAGTCACTATCTATCCTCTCCTCCAATTACCCAGCGACTACCCTTGAACTTATACAATCATCCAAGCACAAGTCATGGAGTTATGCAATCACTCAGGCAGATCTATTACATGTATCGATTTGTAGGTTTCACTATTTTCCAGAAATATTGTATGCATATTTCTTTTACATATGATGATGATTTGAAAAGGTAGAAACATATATATGCACGCTTTTAACAGTATGGAGAGACTTATGGTCGAGTTATGCAATAGTGTGCTGCTTTATATTTGTCTAGGCCCAACACTTTTGCAGTTATAAAAATACCCAAGTATTGTGCATGCCGTCTTTGAATGATCCAGGCAGTAGCGGTGCGTCCATTGGGGCGCAGGGGCGTTGCCCCACTACTATGGGACGCACGCGGTGCGTGCTGCTGTGTGCACAAGCAGCAATGAATTTGAATTGGTAGCTTCAAATCAGTACTGGTAGCGTAGCGGCCGGGAGTCGGGACATGAAGGGGGTGGGGCCGGGGGGCGAGCACTAAGGTTGAGTGACAGTTTCACCCACTGACTGACTGACAGCGGCTCGCAGTTTGCACATGCTCGAGTTTGGCTCATGACCAGCACGAGCATGCGCATTCGCCGCACTGTCTGTCAGCCAGCCAGCCACTAGTTGTACTGAGAGGGAGGGGGCCGAGAGGCCGAGGGTTGCCTCATGCAGCAGCCCCCGTCTCTCGGTATGGGCGAGCCCTATCCGTGCTCTTTAGCCAATCCAGGGTAGGCGCTGCTAATGCAGCATCTCTGGATTGGCTGAGATAGTCTCAGACACCGCGCAGCAGCCTACAAAGAAAGAAGAATTGGGTGCCGCGCAACTATGGCCAATCACTGTGGCTTATGTCTGAACAGTGATTGGCCATGAGGTGCGTAGCGCACTCTGCAGTCCGTCGCGTCATCACGCATGGTGCCACTGCCATACACACCTCGTGGCGGTGACTGTGTACTGTAAATACAGTGTGTCACTAACTCTCCCGGACCTGTCGTGTCGTGTGGTGACTGACGTGACTCATCTGACTTTCAGACTGAGTGACTTCTGTGTCGTTCGTTGTCCACAGCAATTGTTGTTGTCCCTGACTCCCGTGACTATGTCTACCTGTCCATTGGTGAGTACAGGCCCTGACGGTCCGTCTCTACTCCCCGTAGTTGGGTCTGCCTATCTGTCCTTACTGTATGTCGTCACCGAGTTGTCCGTCTACACTACCTGTCTAAATCGGAATGTGTAAGCACTACCCATGACAAATAGAGGCCTTGATACTAGACACGGGGCCAAGGGCGGGGTGTGGGGGAGGGCAGGGAAGCCTTTGTCTAAAGGAAAACAGTTTTGAGTCTGATCTCAATTGAACTGGATAATATATTAGTGTTTGATTTTCATAAAACATGTAAAAGCCAGCTGGTACTAAGCCAGGAGTGATTAATGCACTGATACAACAGAACACATTGGGCGGCTGACTCACAAAAATCCTTTAGGGCTGTAATGACATTACCAGCGCGGGAGGAATTGAATTGTCCGCTTGGACAATAGGGTACTCCACTCGCGCTCTCCTTAAGTTCGAATAACATCTCCTGAAAAAAGCAATGTTCTCTCCTGTTTACTGCTTTTGTGCACGTGGTGTGTTGTGTTCCGGTGACAGATGACTGCGGAAACCTGCTGCACACAATGGCGCATTGAGACGGGAGCAGTCAGGCACCTTTGTTGTGCACTGCACGGCTCGCTCTACGTCAAGGTGTGCATTGTGCACATGGCGGTGGGCGGCGCTACTCCAGTTTCAGGCCTGTTCTCTTTCCAAGAGCCTGTGTGGTAAACAGATAGCTTAAGTGGCAGCCATACGGCAGGCCTGCTCTTAACATGGGAAAGGACCGTGGGCACTGCCCTCGCCCGAATAATGCCTTTTCCATCTGCAAGTTTCAGACCGCGTGAACAGGCGCGCGTCTCTATTGGCCAGGACTGAACAGCTGCGCTACCTGACAATAAGTGGAAAGATGTAGAAAAGTCTTAGCATGCCCAAAGCGTTATTGAATAAATGAAAAGTGCCCGTTGCCGAAATATTTCTGGACTTTGCAGGTATCAACCAGGGGTGCAGCTTGGTCAGTATGATTGGGGGGTGTGAACCTCAGATTTCCCAACAATCACACTGGGACAACTTGTTAAAAAACATTATGTGAGAAGCAGGGTATGAAGGGAGCCTAAGTGGCAGTGTGCGGATTGCTAGGGGCACTTAAAACGCAATCGTTTTCAAACTAAGCAACATTTTTTGAGGCCTTCAAAACATACATGAGAGAAAGTGTGTGTGTGTGTGTGTGTGTGTGTGTGTGTTTGTCAGTGTGGGTTCATAAAAATCCCATGTGAAATGCGACAGACACTACACCTCACATTACTCGATTGAAAGCACTTGTACCCAACTATTTATCGCAGAATGCATTTTTTTAGAGGGGTGCAACACCCCAACCCACCACAGCTACGCTCCTGATGGCAACTGCCATTGGCAATGGCAGTTTCCACTTTGGGAGTCTTCGCGAATCACAAAGGTAAGAAAGTTTTGGAAATTCCTTGCTTTGAAATCTGTATCAAATGTGAGTACAGACGCAGTGCAGTGTCTGTCTGTCCTTCCTCTTAGTGAGTACAGAGTCAGACCCTATCTATCCGTTTTTACTCGCCATACAGAGCTTTGTCTGTCCTTCTTCCTGCTTGGTGAGTCCCCATTCTGTCTGTCTTTACTGCACGGTTAACTCTGAGCTGTGTGCTTCCTACGTCTGCCTATTCTTTGAGTACAGGCGCTATCTGTCCGTCTTACACTTCGTGTCTGTCTGTCCTAACTGTACTGCAACACGGAGTAGTACGCCTCATGGTGAGCACTGGCGCCTTCTGTCCGCCTTTGCTCTTCGTAGCGGGGTCTGTTTATCTGTCCACCTTTGCTGTCCTAGTGTCCTTACAGTTACTACATACATACTGTCCGCATCGAACGTTGTGCCTCATACGTCTACCCGGTAGACGTATGAGGCACAACATTCGATGCTTCTACCCGTCAATGGTGAGTATAGGCCCTGCCTGTCTGTCCTTTCTCACCATAGTGAGTACAACAAGCTGCGCTTCACATAATTTTGAAATCATTTCTCACTTTTATGAGTCTTGGGAATGCGAAAGTCAGTTTGAAGCATACTTTCCATGTGACACATGTTCTTTGCTACTTTTTGTGCATGCAGACATTATGAGTGTTGGCGGTGTACGAAAATATTACATTCCTATATCACGTGCACTGCAAACTTAACCATTCTCATGCTTAATTTGAGCCGGTGGTTGCCTCTGCGCAGCACCGGCATTTAATACTCAATGACGGCATTTATGTCAGTACACCACAGGCTGACGCTTTTTGTCTAATTTTAAGATGAGCACAGCAACATAGTCTTTAATATTTCAATATACAATTAAAAATGAATAATACCTGCTCCCCAAGCCATTCTTATGGTTTTGGGTGGCTTGGAATCAGTGATTAATATAAGCCGGTGATTTCCGACACTTACGACAGTCTCTCAGACGGTAGAACAACAGTTATTTATTAATACAATGCACATTAAAAACAAACACCGAATACCTGAGCCATTTTTATAGCTTTAGGGCCCGGAATATTCAAATTATCAAACTTGTAGGAGTGTGATGGTTAGCAGTTGTGTAGGTAGTGTTGGTGGCTCGCTGACAGGGAAATGGGTGGTGCAAGCTGCAGGGGCCTCCTGACGAGGGCCCCTCACACTTATCTTTTTTTTCCCTTACAAATTAAGGAATTTTGGCATTTGTAGGATTGTGATTGCTAGTAGTTGTGTTGGTACTGACTTGCAGGGGAAATAGGTGGCGAAAGATGCAGTGGCCCCTGAGAAGGGCCATGGCACTTACATTTTTACAATGTAAGCACTGCCCAATGCTTGTGTCACATGCAGCTCAGCAAAGATACATGTTGTGTGCAACAGGAAGAGTAAATCTTGTATGCAAATCTGCAAGGGTAAATCTTTTGTTGATACGGTGGCGAGGTGGGAGAACACTCATGAAGCGCAATTAATTAATGATAACTGTATTGTTAACAGGATGGAATGAATAAAGCTTGATTTAGATCATATCAGAGATTTTCTGTGTGATTCATTGCGTTTTATTATCCATTCAGTGAATTTTTCTGGAAGTAAAATGAGAATCACCACATTATTAATTTGCACATTGATGCATTATTGCAGTGCACACAGCCTATACTGCAAATGCTGAATAATAGATTCCACTTAATGTACACAAATAAGTATTATATTCAGGAACCCCAACATAAATTAATGAGGTTTGGTGTACTAGTCTGCCCTTGGAAGGTGACATTAAAAGAGGCATTGGAAATGCTTGTTCTTATATTCCTATGTAGTCTTTACTTTGTTTATGACGCATTGCTTTCAAACAGTGTGTGTTTACACAGTGAATGCCAGACATGTCATTTTGCTTTTATTTTACTTTATTACATTACGATAACTCTATTGTGAACATAAAAAGAGGGTTACTGTTGGAAATGGGGTTTCTGTTTGGCTAGAGTATGCACCTAATCCAGGCAAAACCCACCACTCTAGTTAGGGTAAGGAAGTTACACACCCAAGATGACCCCTACTCACACTATTGGTAGCTTGGCAGAACAGTCATGCTTATCCCAGAGGCAATGTGTACAAGGCAGTTGATGAATATATGTTTAGTCACTTTCAACGCCACAAACACAAGGATCCTCTCAGAATGGACATCATGGAAAAAAACCTGGTCAGATTACACTGGCCGACACCCTACACGTTTCATCTGCTCACTGCACGGCCCGCAGAGGTTGTCTGGCTTAAGAGACATTGAGCCTGTGTTTCATCCCCATCATTTCAGACATATTACAAGTCCAGGAGCTATCAATCTCCTGCCCAAACCCGAAATGCTTCATCCAGTAAAGGTAAGGAAGGACCCTGAAGTCCATTGTGCTGCTCTCCTGTAATCCATTTCCCATGATCCCAGAGCACAATCTGTTTTTCTGCTCTTGGTTTGATTTATCACCATGAGAAGGAGATGGAGAGGGTCAGAACATTGAGTGAGGTGCACCTGGTTGTTCCATACACATGGACAGAAACCAACAGCACGCAGCCCCATTTGGGAGAACAGTGTGTGCAGCGGCCCCATTGAGCGCAGTGGTGCTGGAACAATTTTCAACGTAGGGGTGTTGGCATCAACGTTACATCACTGCTCTCTGTCTCTCATTGCTGTTCGCCTTCTACACCTTCCTGCCCACGGCAAGCACAGCCCTTGTGCCCTCGTCTCTTTCTAGTGACTGCTGGAACAATACCCACGCAGTGTGTTATGTCAGGCAGTGCTCGTGTGTACCCTGCCTGTCTTTTGTGCGACCTGGAGGTGCAGTTTGCAGCTTTAGGTGGGGTTTCCTACTCGTGGAAATCCTTTATCTGTAGAAGGGTGTAGAGTTCCGTCCCTCCTGATCGACGTCGTAAGGTAACCACCATAACAATGAACAACAGATCAGTGTGTGGAGCCAGGGGATACTAGAGGGTGTGGGTGATCACTAGTCCGATACAAAGCCTCTGAGCTGTGTGCTGTGACGGTATCGGATTGGCTTTAGATGGCATCGCTCAGCTGTCGGCTAGTGGCGACGAGGCATTCTGTTTCTTGTCTCTGTGGCTTTAGAGTAAAGTGTTGGGAAGACACTGAAGATTAGTGGCCCTTATACAGACCGTAACAATGTTTAATTAACAGTCCCATATTTTTTTTAATCGAAACATTTTCACTTCTCGTTATTCACAAAAAAAAATTATTTTGCTCCACGATTGGTAACTGCGTCTGGTGGCTCAGTGCAGTGGATGAATGATGACCTAATTGCATGGGTGGCTGGGCCTGAATTTGACTCAAATCATGCGCAGTCCACTCCGCCTTTCATCACATTGATCTTGGATGCAGCAAAGGTGCCCGATTGCCAGGTAATGGCGGCAAACAAAACTACACCTGATCTAAATTGACACTCTGATATCCATAGCTTTAAACCGCTAAAATTGTGTCATGTGTTGAAGGGGAAGCTCTACCCAGGCATTCATGATTACAGCAAGCAACCCTATCATTTTAGTCAGGTTCACTGGGTTAGTCCATCTCAGATGGTACATCATATCCTGCTCTTTGGCTTTCCTTTCATAAACCTTACCTGAATAAATTCAATGTAAGTGAATGAAGACTTTAACCCACAGAATGTACTAGATTCTAAAAACAATTATGAGAGATTGACACTAGCCTACTTCCCAGAGCATCCTTACAGCTGAGAGTACAGTGATGTTTCAAAAATAAATTGTTCTATTTTTATTTTCAGCACCTTCTAAAGCTTGACCACCATTACCAAATATTTGGTCAATTTTCCGGCGAAGAACAAGACCTCCTTTGCTGCTCTTTCACCCCGGCTACGACCCAGCAAACACCAGAGTTAAAGGTAAGGAAACTGATGCAATTTCTTTTTTAGATTGGAGTTAGGGCTATGTGTGTGGTCACTGTACATGGTGGTTGGGGTAGGCGCACATTCTGAACAGTGTACCCTCAGTGGATGGAATTTACTAATAGCCTTAGCCCTGTGATTTTGGCAATAACGGTTGTTAACAGTACTATCTATCCCATGCCTTGTTCAAGGCCCTCAAGCAGTGTCTGTTTCAATGCCTTCAGCAACCACTATGGCACACAGAGGCAGCAGGCAGTAAGGCTGTATTTTTAGCAGTCATGTTGTGCAAAGGGGAGCTGTCGGAGATTTATTGCGATACTGCACAAGATAAATGTATTTATACTGAAATTTGATATTATTGCACCACACCTTATATGTTGTACTTTGATTATTGACAGGTTTCTTTAATATATATTGGTAAGGCCAGCATCGGCATCATGAATACAGTACAAGAGCTGATTACAAGGTCATTCCAGGCACGGCCACTTGAAGAGAAACTACATTTAAAGCAATTAGGACCTCATCGGCCTGACATAAAACTACAGCAAACTTCCCAGGACAGAGGAAAAATGTCCACACGTACATTCTCAAACGCCTGGTACACAAAAGCTGATTGGCTTACAGGGTGCCCTTTAAGAAATTCTCTGTTCTGCTTCCCCTGCTTGCTGTTTGGTGGTGAGTTTTCTTGGACAAATCAAGGAGTAACAGACTTGAAGCATTTGTCTGAAAAAATAAAGAAGCATGCACGCACAAGAAAGCATATGGAAAACCTGATGAGACTGGGAATGTTGGGGGAAGACGCTCCGATTGAGCAGCAGATAAACGATGCATACCGCAAAACAATAAAGAAACACAATGAAGCAGTTGATAGGAACAGGCAGATTCTATCCAAAATAATTGATTGCATTCGTTTCTGTGGTGCTTTCGAACTGGCATTGCGAAGCCATGATGAATCACCAAGTTCCTCAAAACCTGGGATATTCAGAGGCCTTGTGGATTTAATAGCAAGCATAGACAAGGATATGGAAGCAGATTTAGCAAGTGCTACAATCTTTAAGGGCACCTCTAAAACAATACAAAATGAACTCCTTGAGTGTATGCTCGAAATTATGAGAAGCCATATTGTGCAAGAATTGCAAAACACGGACTTTGTGGCTATTCAGGCTGATGATACCACTGATGTGGCCACTAAAACACAGTCCGTATTAGTGTTTCGGTACATTGACAATGACAGAGAAGTTGTGGAGAGGTTCTATGGTTTCACACATTTAAGAGACTCTAGTGCAGAAACCATTACTGCAGCTATACTGCGTCAACTGAGCTTAATTTTTCCAAAGCTGCCTCAAAAAAAAAAACTTATCGCACAAATCTATGATGGTGCGTCCGTAATGAGTGGAAGCCTTAGTGGAGTTCAGAAAAGAATTCGAGATGTGTACCCTAATGTTCATTATGTGCACTGTTACGCTCACCAACTTAATCTTATTATGCAACAGGCAGTTTCAAGGATCACCGAGACACAAATTTTCTTTCAGGATATAGGAGGCATGGCAGCATTCTTCTCACGTTCCCCCAAAAGAACGGAAGCACTTCATGAGATTGTGGACAAAAGCGTTCCAAGGGGATCCTCAACTCGTTGGAACTTTAACATCCGTACAGTCAACCTAATCTATGAACATAGAGAGGACCTTGAGAAATGTTTTGCCGCCATAGAAGACAATGATGAGTTTGATTACAAAAGTCAGACTGAAGCCCGTGGCTTTGCTAGAACACTACAAGACAGAGAGTTTCAGTTCTTACTGTTTTTATTTCATGATATAATGGCAGCTGTCGACCTGTTATACAATCAGTTGCAAGCACGAGAGATAGATATTGTCAAAGTGCAAGTATATACCACTATGTTTGTACAAAGCATAAGCAAAGTGAGAGATGGGGTTGACAATTTAGAAAGCAAACTGCCAGAGCATTCTACTTTTTCAAACCGCAGGAAAAACATCACCACTCTGGTCCGAATTGCAAAGGAGATATGTGACATTGTAATTGTGCAGGCACAAGAACGTTTTTCTTTCACAAAACATTTGGTGAGTGCCACATTATTGCAAAGTCGACAGTTTGCCAAATATGATGAATCCTTCCCAGAGCGTGCTCTGAATGAGGCTGTGGAAGCTTATCCTATGCTCAAAAAAGAGTAGCTGAGAACTGAGTTTACTGTACTGTACGCAATGCCTGTGTACCGGAAGGTCACAAGTGCCTTGTCTTTGCTGGCTTTAATACATAAACTTAATATGGAAAAGTCACTTACAGAGACAGTGGCTTTAATAAAAATTGTCATAACCACTCCTATGACAACAGTCGAGTCAGAACAATGTTTTTCAGCCTTAAAGAAGATTAAGACATTCCTGAGGAACACCATGCTTGAGGAAAGACTCAATGCTTTGGCAATGCTCTCTGTAGAGAGCAAGCTAGTTCAGAAAATCCCGGACTTTAACATTAAAGTTATTGAAAAGTTTGCTGCTCTTAAAGAAAGACGTGCTGATTTCATTTACAAAAAGTAAACAATGTTGAATGCTGCTACTTTGCAACCAGTTTAGTTTGTTAAATAAAAAACATCTGTGAGTGAGGTACTCAGAAATGCATTGTATCTTGAAGTCTGTTATGAAGCTCTGTGGTTATACTGAATAAGCAGCTACCTATGTTATATGACATCTCTTTATAAATGTTATAACTGCACTTTCACAATTGCTTTATTAACCTTCCTGCTTTCTCAAATTTGCTTGAAAATGCACAATTTTTCTTCTCTTTTTTCAAAATTTTCGCAGGGGGGAGAACCCCCCCGAACCCACCTTATGGCGGTTCAGGCTCGCTCGCTACGCTCGCTCGCAATGGTGCAGTATACAAATCATTTTACGCCCACCACTTTCAAATGTCACCAGCCGCTCCTGGATCCAGGCTCTATATATGCTCTGCTGTAATCACTCAGGTATTAGTGCTGCAGTCAGGCAATCATCTAGGCACTATTCCTGCAATCACCAAGGTAGGAATCACTGTTCCAGTCATGTAGGCACTAATCATGCACTTATATAATCATCCAGGCACTACCGTTGCACTCATTCAATCTCGGAGGTGGTCTCCTTGTACTTATGTGATCACTCAGTCAGTAGTCATGCTGTTATGAAATCACCTAGGCACTTCCTTTGCACTCCTTTATTCACTCAGGCTCTACCTCAATAGTCCTGCAATCAGCCAAGAATGACCCATGCACTTAAAAAACCAACCGGTCACTTTCTATGAAGTCATGTCAATCCCCAGATATTATCCCTGTAGTCATGCAATCAGCCAAGTGTTACCTATGTACTCCTGTAATCCCCCAGACATTACTGTTGCACTCATGGAATCACCAATGCATTAGCTATACAGTGGTTCAATTACCAGGCAGTATATTTGTAGTCTTTCAATCACATAGAGACTACTCTTGTACTTATATAATCACTCAGCCAGTATTCATGCACTTATAAATTCACCCAGGCACTACCTCTGCAGTCCTGTATTCACTCAGATAGTACCTTAGTAGTTTTATAAGCACCCAGGCAGTACTCATGGACTTATAATATCATCCACTCACTTTCAATGTATTCCAGTAATTCTCCAGATATTACTGCTGCAGTCATACAATGACATAGGCACTATTTATGTACTACTCCTACAGTCATGCAATCATGCATGCTATAGCTATGCACTCATGTAATAACCCATAAACTACCCTTGCAGTCATAGAATCATCCAGGCAACACTGTTGCATTCATCTATTCAGCTAGGCACTACTCAATAACTTGTCTATGTCTTCAGGAGCTATTCATACACTTATCCATGCACTGAACCTCTATGTCTGCAATCACGCAATTAGCCAGTCACCATCTATCCTCTCCTCCAATTACCCAGCAACTACCCTTGAACTTATACAATCATCCAAGCACAAGTCATGGAGTTATGCAATCACTCAGGCAGATCTATTACATGTCTCAATTTGAAGGTTTCACTATTTTCCAGAAATATTGTATGCATATTTCTTTTTACATATGATGATGGTTTTAAAAGGTAGAAACTTATATATGCATGCTTTTAACAGTATGGAGAGACTTATGGTTGAGTTATACAATAGTGTGCTGCTTTATATTTGTCTAGGCCCAACACTTTTGCAGTTATAAAAATACCCAAGTATTGTGCATGCCGTCTTTGAATGATCCAGGCTCTATATATGCTCTGCTGTAATCACTCAGGTATTAGTGCTGCAGTCAGGCAATCATCTAGGCACTAGTCATGCAATCACCAAGATATTACTCATGCACTCTTCCAATCATGTAGCCACTACTCATGCACTTATATAATCACCCAGGCAATACCGTTGCACTCCTTCAATCTTGGAGGTGGTATCCTTGTACTTATGTAATTACTCAGCCAGTAGTCATGCTGCTATGAAATCACCCAGGAACTTTCTTTGCACTCCTTTATTCACTCAGGCACTACCTCAGTAGTCCTGCAATCAACCAAGAAGTCCCCATACAAGTTTGAATCCTGGAGCCCTGCTGTATGTGTCTGACCTGCTGCTGGTCGGTGGTCGCTGCTTGAGCTCTCCTCACCTCGTCGGAGTCCTGCTGTTCCTGGGCTGCCACGCTGACATCACCGCAACGCCATTTCGCGGACTACAGCCCCCAGCTGCCCTAGCGACCCGTGACGCTACCTGCGCGCCCGGAGGCGCTTAAAAGGTCGCTGAACTTCTGGGAGAGCGGGAAGTTTGAATCCTGGAGCCCTGCTGTATGTGTCTGACCTGCTGCTGGTCGGGGGTCGCTGCTTGAGCTCTCCTCACCTCGTCGGAGTCCTGCTGTTCCTGGGCTGCCACGCTGACATCACCGCAACGCCATTTCGCGGACTACAGCCCCCAGCTGCCCTAGCGACCCGTGACGCTACCTGCGCGCCCGGAGGCGCTTAAAAGGTCGCTGAACTTCTGGGAGAGCGGGAAGTTTGAATCCTGGAGCCCTGCTGTATGTGTCTGACCTGCTGCTGGTCGGGGGTCGCTGCTTGAGCTCTCCTCACCTCGTCGGAGTCCTGCTGTTCCTGGGCTGCCACGCTGACATCACCGCAACGCCATTTCGCGGACTACAGCCCCCAGCTGCCCTAGCGACCCGTGACGCTACCTGCGCGCCTGGAGGTGCTTAAAAGGTCGCTGAACTTCTGGGAGAGCGGGAAGTTTGAATCCTGGAGCCCTGCTGTATGTGTCTGACCTGCTGCTGGTCGGGGGTCGCTGCTTGAGCTCTCCTCACCTCGTCAGAGTCCTGCTGTTCCTGGGCTGCCACGCTGACATCACCGCAACGCCATTTCGCGGACTACAGCCCCCAGCTGCCCTAGCGACCCGTGACGCTACCTGCGCGCCCGGAGGCGCTTAAAAGGTTGCTGATCTCCCGCGTCACGGGACGCGCGCGGGCGGTCGCCGGGCTAAGCCCGGGCAAAGGGCGGGCCCTCTGTGGCCCTCAGAGGCCAGAGGAGACAGGGCTGGGCCACGGACCATGTATGTATTCGCTGTAGACCTTGCTTATGCACTACATTGTGATTTCTATTGTGCTTAACTGTATGTGTCATTAGAAGTCAGAAATACAATAGGGACACCTTGACAAATTTGCCTTCGCTGCTTTTGCTCTTTGGATTGCCCGTGGATTCTTTGCATTTCGACCAACGCTTCGCCGAACCCGTGGCGCGGGTCCCGCTTCACAGAGGGGTGTTCTCCTTTGTGGGCTGTTAGCTGCTGCTGGGGTAAGACAGGGGCTGAGGGCTGCGAGCAAGGGGGCTGGGACTATATTTCCCAGGAGTCCCTGTAACCCCCGCCCGTTCCATCTGGGCTGCTCTCCCTCCCTGCCCCGCCCCTAACGATCGGATGGACACCGTAAGAGTCATAAATCAACGTGTGAATACCGCTGCGCAGGAGCACGCGGGAGCTCGCCGGGGGCCGAAGGGGGCCTCCCCCCTGACAAGTATTCTACGGTCCCTTCTTCAGTAAGTGAACTCTGATATATTGTATCTTATTGATGTGAAGTAGGGCAATGTCTGCCTCAACAAGTACCGCCAGCGCCCGTTTAACTACCTCACCGGTTGAGACTGCTCCACTGGCAATTGGTCCTTTGGATAAATTCTTTTTTAACCGTTCATCTTCAATTGATAAACAGTTAACCTTGGCTGAGAGGCGCCTAGAGCGCAGACTATCAATTGAACTGCTTAAAAATTCTACGGACAAGAACTTAATTTTAACATATCCCACTCTGGTAACTCCATTATCTTCTGTAAATTTTCCAGTTGCCAACGAACAACTTGAAGGACAGGCACAAATAATAAATAAGGAAATTGTTACAGATTTGAACAATTCCAGTGGGAGTTATATTCCTCCTAAATTGTTCCCTGACCCAGGTGTCCAGGCTACCCCGACTCAACCTAAGCTTGGGTCCAAAAGGAAAAGAACAGCCCCACAAAGAAAATGTAAAATTGTGGCCAAACCCCCTCAAAAGCATAGGAAGCTACACAAAACTGTGATTACCAGAGAGGCTGTTATTGAAGAAGATTATAGCATAGGAAGTGTTCAGAAGTCAAATCTTGCTCCTTCGGGTAGCCTAGACTCTCAAGAGAAAATTTGCCCTGAGTCTGCCTTATCAATTAACGATAAATTGCTACCACTTGCAAATCTGCTCCCTGAGCTAGAAAGATTACTTAGATTACTACTTATCCCGATAGAGGATAGAATTGCCAAGCTTTCTGATAGGTTAAACCACTTCGAGCAGGCAACATTAGATAATTTTTACTCTACAAAATCTTTGATTAAAGCTAATGCCAGGGTGGATTTAAGTACAAAGCCCTATGACAATATTAACCTTGTCACTCAAGATAAGGGAAGAAGGTCTCAAAACAACTCCCCTTTACCCTCTAAGACAAGTAACACCACTGTCAATACAATTACCAAATCTACTGATTTGGTACATTTAGGCCCTGTTCAACTTCAGCCTAATACTATAAATCCATCTCAGTCTATGATATCCCAGTCGCAAAATTCATCTTCTGTTGCTGGTTTAGGGGTTACTGTATGCCCCTTAGTGGGTAAAGCTCCAGTACCCACAAAAGCAACCAACAAGCAGATAGCTCGAAACAATCTCGCGGCTGAGAAAGGGGCCAATGTATGTCCTCCAGCGGGTAAAGTTCTAGTACCAACCCAACCAACTAATAATCAGTTGGTGTTGAAACCTGCACCCCGTCCTGTTTCTATAGTTTCCAAATCAACCCCACCTCCCTTGATAAAGCCAAAACACAGAAAACCCCCAGTAAATCTTACTCCGGATTCCTTCCCCTATGTAGTAGTCCTTATAAATGTTCCACCACTTCCCATAGGGCAGAGAGAAACCTTCCAGATGCTCAAAAATAAGATCATGCACTGGTTAAGGGAGAATAGACCCCTCCCAGGGGACATCGATGGATTAATCATAGGGGTAAGGAGAATAGACTGGATAGGGTATACACCGAAAAGCCTGGGTGGGGACTGTGTTGTGGTCAACTTTCAAGATCCAAGGGCGGCGGGATGGATAACTAGGCAGGGATGGGGTGAAAACAAGGGAGGTATTAGAATTGTAGATCTTACCTTTTTCTACCCCCGCCCAACCTGTGTACTGACTAGCCTGCTTAATGAACCCCTGAACCCCTCTACTGCATTATGGCCAATTACTTCTACATCAGCTTCATCATTTGGTCAGAATTATACCACATGTATAAACTATAATCCTCATGCTGGATGGCAGGACCCAGGGTGGGGATATTGACAAATTACTAGAGAGTTGAACAGTAGTAATGGTGGGAACAATAACGAGTCCAAGGGGGCCTGTGAAGATCATGTTGGTACTACTGTTACAATCTTAACTGTTGGTTACACAGAGCAGGGGAGTTTTGTTGTAGAGGGAGGTACTGGGAAGGAAAATATAAATGCTAGTACTGTGAAACTACCCTTAATAACAGCTAATATGATTGTTGACCCCACTGTTGATCCTGGGAAGGTCGTTAATAACATCAAAAGCCCAATGATTTCCCGAGTATCTTCTCATACCAACAATTATGATGGGTCGGAGTCTAGCTTTGGTACGCTTCTATCCTGGAATGTTGCAGGGTTGAGTAGTAAGTTAGACTCCCAACTTTGGGTGGAATATATCTGTGGGTTTGATGTTTGTTGTTTCCAAGAAACCTGGGCTTGTGACCCCCTGTTTTGTTTCGGTTACTTAAACTTTTCGATACCAGCATCGAAAGGTGGAAGGGGTCGGCCCATGGGAGGTCTTACTGTATGGATAAAACAAGACTTGGATATTACCATCAAAATATTGGACCTGGGAACTAGCGACTTGCAACTGCTAAGAATCTCCACAGATAAGGGTCCGTCATTGGATTTGTATAATGTTTATGTAAGAGGCAGTAATACAACCAATTCCTCCACCTTAGAGCTGTTGTCTGCCTGCTTAGAGACCAAGTCCCAAGATAGCAGGGTAATAATAGCCAGGGATCTTAATAGGACTTTTGAACCTTTAGACTGCACAAATGATCCCTTAGGGAAGGATGAGGACAATCTTTGGGGAGTACCATCTTTATGTTTAAAGCCCGTCCCAAGGTGGACAAAAGACATCCTATTACTAAATGCTATTTGTATGGAACATGGTCTAAGAGCATTGAACGGGAGAACCACAGGGGACAAGGAAGGTAGTTGTACCTTTGATAACGGTAACAGCAGGAGCAGAATTGATTATATAATATGTAGTCTCCAGTTGTGGCAGGGGGTTATTGATATGGCCATTAGGCCAAGAGTAGAAAGTGATCACAACCCCCTTTGTGTGACCCATAGGTGGTGGAATGTTGGAGTGGGAAACTTACACCTAAAGAATGATCAGATTCCAGTCATGAGCAATGACGAACGTAGGCTAAAATGGCCAAAGGTATTGGCTAACGAGGAAACCATGACCTATATCAACCATGAGGTTGATAGTGCAATTACCGCAATGGAGGCGGTTGACCCAATAGTTCCCGGGGTTAGGGATATCACTGATATCCACAACAAGTTATTTTCCCTCCTTAAACCATGTTTTCTGACCAAGAGTAAGAAAGGGAGGAAAACCCAGGATGTTGGAAGATGGTTCAATCGCCAATGTAGATCTACACGATTAGAATTGGGACAAGCTATTAGGAACAGGGACCGCGTCGCAATAAAAGAAGCAAGGAAATTGTATAAATTGGCCATTTTCCAAGCCAAAAGGAAATGGGACGAAGACCACTGGGCCGAGTTAAAAGAGGCTTCTAGCAATAAGGACTCTAGGACCTTTTGGAAAATTATTAAGTGGGGTAGAGGAGGTGGCCCAGCAAAGCCTGATAACAATGTAGCTGAAGATGCCTGGGTTGACTACTTCAGACCACAATATGCCGAAGTCACGCGCCCCGGGGTAGGAGAGGGCATAACGCCAGTCTATGCTATTGACAATTTGTTCTCCCCTAAAGAAGTAGAAATCGCGATTAGATCTGTGAAAAGTGGGAGAGCGCCAGGGCTAGATGGGATACCCCCGGATATCTTCAAGTATGATATGACGAGATGGGTGAGGTATATCTTTTTAGTAGCAAATGCCCTAGCCAAGGGGGGGGTGGTCCCCGACCTTTGGAAAGGGGCAATTATTATTCCCATCCATAAGAAGGGAGATCGCTCATTGCCTGCCAACTATAGGCCCATAAGCCTAATAGCAACCATGCAAAAAGTAGTGGGAAGAATGGTTGCAAACCAGCTTATGGACTGGGTTGACGCCAACAACGCCCTTTCCTTATATCAAGCTGGTTTTAGGCGAGCTACCAGCACTATTGATCAGGTCTTCCGCTTTACCATACTGCGGTGGAAGACTGTTTTACTGGGAAGAGGCTGCCTGTATGTCGCGTTTGTCGACCTGCGGGCGGCATTTGATTTAGTCCCCAGGTTTAAGCTATGGTTGGTTTTGAAAAAAATGGGAATTCCTATTGATTTGCTTACACTAATCATGCGTCTACATGAATCCAATTTCGCAAGAGTACAGTGGGGTGGGAATGGCGAGTTTACTTCGGACTTCCCCGTGGAAAGGGTTGTCCGACAAGGCTGTTCCATGGCTCCCTTACTCTTCTCATTATTTATTAATGGGATTGTCAAGCGAATGTTGGAAGCAAGCGTAGACGCTCCTTCGTTAGCGGACGCCAGGGTCCCGATCCTGATGTTCGCTGACGATACCCTTATCTTGTCTAAAACCCCTGTAGGGCTGCAACGTGCATTAAATATTTTTGATATTTTTTGCACAGAGCACGGGCTTGAAGTAAACGTGGGGAAAACGAAACTAATGGCCTTTACCCCAAGCCGTAGAATCTATCCCAAGGTAACCCTAAATAATCGCAAGTTAGACACTGTTAAGGAGTTTACATATCTAGGGGTACAGATAGCAGAGGGTACTGGCTGGTTGCATCATTTGGAAAAAGTGGCCATAAAACATCAACAACTCTCAGGTGCTTTGAGGGGAGAACACCGCAAATCCAAGACAAAACCGATTAAACCCGCACTTATAGTGTACGATGCAAAGGTCTTAGGTGCCACTTTATATGGTGCGGAGTTATGGGCTTGGGACAATCTTGAGGCCCTACAGACATCTGAGAACAAGTTCCTCAGAGGGATTACAGGACTTCCACAGAGCACCCCCCTAATACCATTGTTCCTGGAGTTGGGTAGACGCCCAATTACCGATAGAGCGCGATTGCGCCCTGTTCTATATTGGAGACGTCTTTGGACAACTCCAGAGATTAGACAATATGCAGAGGGTTTTCTTTGGATAATTAAGGAAGACATCTTCCACAAGATAAAATGGCTTAAAAACCTAAGGGCCATGCTAATTAACTTGGGGTTTTCCAACCTTTGGAGCAACCCAGTGGGGGAGGAGTTCCCAAGCAAAGAAGCCCTCAAATTACATTATTGGGATTGGGTGGGTGGTAATCTGTTGAAAGACGTTAGGTCTGACTCTATGGCTGGTCGTTTTTTGGAGACAAAAATTTTTCCTATCCTAGAAAATTATTGGGACACTATTACGGTACCACTGGACAGGAAGCTAGTCTTCCAGCTAAGATGCGGAACTATTCCCCTAAAAAAACTAACGTCAGGTTGGCATAGGTCGACTAGTAGGTTATGTCCAGTTTGTGAAAACGCAGAAGAGAGTGTAGGTCACTTTCTATTTGTATGTAAAGCCTACTCATTACCCAGGAGATTATGGCTTACACCTGTATGTAAAAACCTGGGGACACGAGACAGTGCAGTGGCTTTAAGAATTTTATGTACAACAACTCATGAATCGATAGTCATTGGGGTAGCTAAATACTTGGGATGGGCCTGGGTTATCAGGCGACGTTTTCTTGGGGGGATTAATTAATTAGGTTTTCCTTTTATCTTTATTGTTTAATAATGTAAAATTACTTGTTACATGTAAATTTTTTTACGCTAATATTGTACGAGCTGCACAGAATGTCTATATGAATTCATATTTGTAAATGTTATGTTTTTATTTTGTAATGTTTAATTTTATGCTGTGCTTTTATGAGAAATAATCTCGAATAAAGCTTGTGCTATGTCTATGTCTACTTAAAAAATCACCCACTCACTTCCTATGTAGTCATGTCACTTATGTAAACACTCTGCCAGTAGTCATGCTGAAATCACCCATGCACTACCTTTGCACTCCTTTATTCACTCAGGCACTACCTCAGTAGTCCTGCCATCAGCCAAGAAGTACCCTTGCACTTATAAAATCATGCAGTCACTTCCTATATAGTCATGTAAATCTTCAGATATTACCCCTGTAGTCATGCAATCAGCCAGGTGTTAACCAATGCATTAGCTATACAGTGCTTCTATTATCCAGGCCGTATGTTTGTTGTTTTTCAATCACGCAGGGACTACTCTTGTTCTTTTGTAATTAATTAGTCAGTACTTATACACTTATAGAATCAGTCAGTCACTTCCTACGTAGTGATGTAAATCCTCAGATATTATCCTCGTAGTCATGGATTAAGTCAGGTGTTACCTATGTAGTCCTTTAATGCCCCAGATGTTACCGGTGTACTTATACATTTTTGTGTATAAATATTTTAATAGTAAATGATTTAACAAGTGTATTTAAACTTTTCTTTCGTTTCAGATACTGACCATTATCATTACTAAAGATTCATCATGACCAAGAAAGAAGAAAAAGAAAGAAAGAAAAGAATCCTATTTAAACAAAAGAGAAAAGAAGAAATCAGACAAAGTAGAACATGTGACAGTGAAGAAAAAGGCTTCTGGTAAGATAAATAAAGATTTTGTTAAAAGAGTTTTAAAGATTACGATTTTAGAAAATGGACAAAAGAAAAAGAAAACTTGTTCAGTCATTCAGAAGGAAAAGCAAAAAAAAGATAGTTAATAGAAGATCAAGTTTTGGTGAAAAAAAAATCTATGATGAAAGAAGGATGAAACAGTATAAAGTTATAAGGAAACGCATGTTTAAATGTAGAGTACTGCAAAATGTAATGAAACATTAAAAAAAATATAAGAAACGATCTGCATTTTATAAAAAAAAACAACAGATTGAAAGCGTAGTCGAAAAGGCTTTTGAATTAAAAAGAAGATTGTTTATATTAGTTTTGAACAGAATGAGAACACTCAATAAAATAATGGACTTTATGAAGGAGAAAAGTAAAAGAAAACGACTGATCAATAGAACTAACTTTTGCAAATGTTTTGGGGGGGATTGGAAGCACACTTCTAGTAGTGAACCTTTTTTTAATGAAGAGAGCTATTTTCAACAAAATACATTAGTTCACGCAGTTGATACCAATGGTCATTCCTATGAGGTTAAAAATGGTTGTCCAATTGAAAAAGAAAATATGGTTCCTAGAAATGTAGAAGAAGTAATAGCTGAAGAAGTTGAAGGGAGACGTTCTCAAGCTCCAGTGTATAAATGGGATTGTAGTAGCATTCGTAGTATACAACAGGAATCTATTGATATTTTTGTACATTTTTTTACGAGAATACAGTAAAAAAAAGTGTTAAACTGAAGATTAAGATGTTGCAAGGATTAGATCCTTGTAAAGTCAGAAAATATACTGGTTTGCAGGGTCATTCTCTAGCTTGTCTTTCTAGAAAAGTGTGCCAAAGTGTCTTTCATCATTTAAGAATGTTAGCAGTACATCACTCACAAAAGCGAAAGTTAGTGTCGCCGGATCTACTGACCTGAAGTAATGCCCAGTCCATGGGAACGAAGAGAGCTCTCCACACTCCTCAAAGACAGCCCCCCTGATATGGAAAAGAGATTCTCTCATACAGGAAGGCTAGCCCAGGGAGATGCGGGGAATTATATCCAACCCAGGTAGCCTCTTCTGAATCCCCAAAAGGTTCAAGGAAAGTGAATTCAAAGTGAGTGTCCTAGGAGAGAAAACAAGAAATGCCCCAAATGAAATTCTATCCCCTTATGTAAATCTCAAAAACTTCATAAGGATATTATGCCTGTCCCGCAGAGACAGTCGTTCCACTTACCAGCCAGAATTGATAAGGGACATATGAACTGTGTGAGTGATTCGAAGAACAAGGTACATCAGTTATTTCCTTCACAGTCCGCAGAAGATCCGAAGAAGAAGAGGCAGATAAATCCAAAAAGGTTTGCTTTCAATGTCCAAACATGTTTTAAAGGCGTAAGTTCCACAAAAAGTCTGACTTTACAAATTCGTAGGCCTCTTAAGAGCATTCACAGTCTATTACTGAGAACATATGGAAATTTCCAAACATAGGGACTTTGGCACAAAAATAAAAAGCTGGAGTATGGTTCAATTTCCCAAAAGGCCTTTTATTTTGGGGGCGTTTATTCAGCCCAATGTGGCCACTTGATATTGGGGGAATGTTCATGAATTGGCGCTAAAGCCCAAAAAAATAATCAGAGAGGTGCTACTGTAATAAACATGGTCGCGCATTAGATATATACGCGACCGCGGTTGCAGCGAGAAAAAGGACGCGGCCGCGAATTACCTTCAAACGCGGCCGCGGAGTCACACACTGCTCAAAAAAAAAAATAGGTGCTGCTCATTAAATGCCTTTAGCGCTACTGCGCAATAACAGGCAAACGCTCCATCCACAAAAAGAATCAGGGAGCAGTAGCGTGCCAGCTGGCAAAAGAAAAGGAACAAAAAGGATTGGCAGCCAAAAAGAAATAGGATTTAATACCTCCACAGAAAGGATGATCTCCACGAAGGAACAAGAAGTGGTCTCAAGGGTGAAGTTTTCAGAAGCCAAGCACTGGGTCCATCTGCTGGCCTGCATTTATACCCTTAAGGGAGCGTGTATAAATTCCTGTCCTTGTGTGACGCAATTGTTAATTCAGGGTTATTTGTACCATTATAGGTTTGCAGTTCTTCAAAAATTGAGGTACAGATTGTTCTTGCACTAGTCATATTTAGCATGAGACTCACATGGGTTGGTGAGTAGACTAATTAGTGCTATAAATTTTGTGTTGTCACCATAATTGAATTGTGTTCTTTGAAATATAATCTTTTGGGTTCTGATTATCAGTCATTTACACTGATGCTTTTAGCTCCACACAAATGTTTATATTGCGCACATGTCTGTAATAGCACCGGAGATTCCTTTGCTTGTGTTCAAAAAAACTGTTGGATCTATTTTGTGCTCAAACATTATTTACCGCCATTATTCTATACATTGTGTTATTTATGTTACTTCCAGCCCTGAGAAAGTCGTATGGGTTAATCCATTCGAAACGACGAAACGCGTTGGGGAGTGGAAGAATCTTGAAAATAAAGAAAGAAGAACTGAAGTTTTTGTTGGACATGATTTATTTAACCCCTTGTGTGCCACGCCCTTTCCCCGCCCTGTGCCGGGCGTTGCATTAGCGGGCGGGGTTCATGACGAGCTGGACTCGTCATGGGCACAGCGCAACCGCGGCCCATGACGAGTCCAGCTCGTCATGGGCACACAAGGGGTTAATATTCATATTTACTCGTAGCGTGTGCACCAATAATATTTAACAGAAAGTACAGATATTCTTAAAACAAATATGTTGGATACATACTATCCTAACAGAAGTCAACATCTGGTAAACAAATGTCTCTATGTAGCACTGCAACATTACACCTTTAAGAGAAATGTTACAGAAAATATAAATGAAGGAAAATATGCAGTGATTGGATGTGAAGGATGTTTGGTAAAACATGCCAAAGGACATCTGATTAATCACAGGAAACTCAGTTGCGATACTCCAGATAAAAGAGATTTTTTTTATTTAGCACTTCTACAACTCTTCAAGCCTTGGTGGACTGAAATGGAATTACTTGGATATTTTGAGTGTTATGAAGATTTGTTCAATGCATGTAAAAATAGCATTGAATGTACAATTTTTCCAAATTATCTGCAAATGTTGATCAAAGAGATTAATCAAGAAACTACAATTGCAGCTGAAATAGCTAGAGACAGTTCTAAAGATAGTCAGAGCTCTGCTGCACTAAGTCAAGATCCATTAGGAGAACCCATTGTTGAAAATGAAGCAGCAATAACAATGAGTGAAGTGCAAATGGCTATGCAACAAGCACAACAAGACACTATTGATTTGGAAAACTTAGAAGAACAACTGAATATTAAACAGAAAGATATATAACAGGAACTTACACAACAGATACAACATAGTTTACTTTATGAAAAGAAAGAATGCCAATGCACATCATTTAAACCTATTTGAATGTACATCAGTGGTCAAGCAGTAACAGGAAAAAGTTTCTTAATTAAAGGTTTGAGAAGTAATCTACAGAAAACCACTGACTCATATTTATCTTGTATTGTAACCGCTCCAATGTGTTAGCAGCACACAATAATATAGGGATTACATTACATCGTTTACTCATGTTACCAGTAGAACATGAAAATAAGTTGGAATATCACAAGCTATCTGGAGTAGCTTGGTATGAAGTGGCTAAAGTACTGAAGAAAATGAAAGTTCTGATAATTGATGAGGTAAGCATGTTCTCAAACTTAATGCTTGCCTTTGTACATTTAAGAATGCAACAGATTTTAAAAACAGACTATGATGTTTTATTTGGAGGAAAACATATAATTGTATTCAGCGATCTATTACAACTTACTCCTGTGAAAGGCCAACCAGTTTTTAAGACCCTTGTTCATGAAGACACTAAAAACCATTGGGAAGTATGGGAAATGTGAACATTTGGTCTCATTTTGAATATAAAGAAGTTATTAAGAATATGTGACAAACAAGTGGCGAACATTATGGAAACATTCTTCAAGATATTAGAATTGGTATCTTGACAAAGGATGGCAAAGAAGTCGGCTACTAACAAACTTGTTTCCAAATGAAAATATTGCAATTGGAACAATGTACCAAAAATAGCAGAAAAGAAGTCTATAATTTGCCTTATGCCAACACTGAAAAAATGCTCTACATTCAATGAAGAACTGTTGAAACTGGAGAAACAACCGATAATGAAAATGGAAGCCATTGATAAAATAGAGCATGAAGGAGTTACTATTCTTCTGTCAGAGAAATTGCAGTAAAAATTAGACTCTTTGGAAAAATCTATATCTAAGACTGCTGGTTTGGAAAAGACCTTATATGTACGTGCAAACTGTCGGATAATATTACGGCGTAATGTAGATGTTGAAAAAGTTTAAGTGAATGGAACAATGGGAAAAGTTGTTGATTATGTAAAGTTTCAGAACAGAGAAAATATTGAATAATTGAAGATTACATTTGATCAGATTGAAGAGGTCAAACATATTGGACATTGTGCTGTTCGTTTCTTGCTTGTAAAAGATTTGTATGTTCGTAGAAAACAGTTTCCTCTTTGCTTAGCATATGCAGTGACCATTCATAAATCTCAAGGTTTAAGTGTAGACAGTGCTTTGGTAAATATTGGAAGTTCAGTGTTTAAAGAGGGTATGGTATATGTTGCATTGTCTCGAGTAAGAACATTATCTGGATTGTATTTGATTGATTTTGATGAGAGAAAGATTAGTGCAGATGCAAATTGTGTAAGAGAGTATAATCGGTTAAGAAGACTGTATGCTCCCAACTTAGGTGAATATCCAGTATATGAAAACCGTGTAGTATGTCCAAAATGAACATATGAGAAACACTGTAGTGAGGTTGGAAAGAAGAAAAAAATCAAGAGGATGTTGAGGCACCAAAGAAAATGAAAATGGACACTGTTGATGATATTGTAGGATACCAGTTAGAAAATGGTTCAGGTATCAACTGCTATGCTAATGTAATTGTGAACGTTGTGTTTTTTCTAGAAAATCTACATCATCAAATTATGGAGAATCGTGAAAAAAGATTTTGTTCTTTGTTGCGTAATATTTTTGAAAAATTGACAACTGATAAAACTAAAATCCAAACTGCTTCTGGCATTCCGCATCATTTAGATATATGTTCTGGTTCTTCACAATCTACACTTAGGTGGCGATTCCGATCCTGGAAAAATGTTCCCCGTACGACTCGTATCCGGTCTTTTTACCGTACGAATCGTACAAGTGCCGTACAAACTGGCAAGTACGATTCGCATGGGAAAAACTCCATACGAATCGCATTGGGAATAATTCCCCACACGTCCTCGGGTCGGAAAATGTGTCCGACACGTCCCCGGACGATTTACTGTACAAATGTGAAAAGTGAAGTCCGACCGCGCAAGTACGATCCATCCCGTGCGTCCGATGTTACAACCGTATGGAAAAAACACCGTCCGCACCGAACTCCCATAGCAACCATGGAGACATGTGCCCACATACGCGCCGAACACCCCCCCAGCCCCCGTATGTACGCGCCGAACCACCCCCCCAGCCCCCGTATGTACGCGCCGAACCCCCACCCATGCATGTACACCCCCGCACGTACGGACCGTACACCCGCCCGTGTATATACACCCGTGTACGTACGGCCCGTACCCCCACCCGTGTATGTATGGAGCGTACCCCCACCCCAACAGTGTATGTACGGACCGTATCCTCACCCGCGTATGTACACCAGTGTATGTACGGACTGTACCCTCACCCGCGTATGTATGGAGCGTACCCCCACCCCACCAGTGTATGTACAGACTGTACCCCCACCCGTGTATGTACACCAGTGTATGTACGGACCGTACCCCCACCCGCGTATGTATGGAGCGTACCCCCACCCCAACAGTGTATGTACGGACCGTACCCTCACCCGCGTATGTATGGAGCGTACCCCCACCCCAACAGTGAATGTACGGACCGTACCCTCACCCGCGTATGTATGGAGCGTACCCCCACCCCAACAGTGTATGTACGGACCGTACCCCCACCCGCGTATGTATGGAGCGTACCTCCACCCCAACAGTGTATGTATGGAGCATACCCCCACCCCAACAGTGTATGTACGGACCGTACCCACACCCACGTATGTATGGAGCGTACCCCCACCCCAACAGTGTATGTACGGACCGTAACCCCACCCGTGTATGTACACCAGTGTATGTACGGACCGTACCCCCACCCGCGTATGTATGGAGCGTACCCCCACCCCAACAGTGTATGTACGGACCGTACCCCCACCCGTGTATGTACACCAGTGTATGTACGGACCGTACCCCCACCCGCGTATGTATGGAGCGTACCCCCACCCCAACGGTGTATGTACGGACCGTACCCCCACCCGTGTATGTACACCAGTGTATGTACGGACCGTACCCCCACCCGCGTATGTATGGAGCGTACCCCCACCCCAACAGTGTATGTACAGACCGTACCCCCACCCGTGTATGTACATCAGTGTATGTACGGACCGTACCCCCACCCGCGTATGTATGGAGCGTACCCCCACCCCAACAGTGTATGTACGGACCGTACACCCACCCGTGTATGTACGGAGCGAACACACACCCCACCATAAGTACGGAGCGCACCCCAGGCCCCAACACCAGCACCCTCACCCAACATCGCGCATGTACGAGTCGTACCAAGCCAGAGACAAGCACAGCACTGTACAACAAAATGGCCGATGTACGCACCGTACAGACGCTAAAAACACACGTACACAACCAGGAAAAAGCAAAACAACACAAGAAGACTCCATTCGAATCGCACAAAGCCACAAAACATGTCCAACAAGCACAAATACAACCTATTCACTGACCTGCAACTGCCAAACTCCCAAACAGAGGCCCAAAACACAACCACTCCTTATAACACACCCACCCAAAGTTCAAACACAGCCACACCCACCAATGGACCAATAAAAAGGCCCAACACACACAAACCATGATCCTTTGCAACAGACCCACTGCTGCCAGACCACACAGAGAAACAACTGCACCATACTACAACCTCCACTACACCTTACACCTGCACACCTTCACACAACCACCTTCACAAACACCCCCTCATCACATTCACACACACACCTGCACAACCACACCCACACACCCACAACCATCCACACCCACCCCCCCACAACCATCCACACCCACACCCCTCACCATGCCCACTAACAAGAATCCAAAGTTCACTAGCCGAGAGTTGGAGGTCCTTGTCGATGAAATCATCAGAGTCGAGCCACACCTCTTTGGAACATTGGTCAGACAGACCAGCATTTCCGCAAAAACAGCCATGTGGCAGACGATTGTCGATGCTGTGAATGCTGTTGCGTCCACCAGAAGGACCAGGCATGAATGCCAAGCCAGGTGGTACGATCTGCGGAGGATGGTCCGCCGCAAAATGACCGACGACCACAACCAGGCCAACATCACTGGAGGAGGGTCGCTCCGCAGACCCGTACACTACCATCCCTGGAAGGAGAGGGTGATGGCCATACTGCCGGTGGTGGCAGTGGACGGATTAGAAGGACTCCGAGACCCGGGTGAGTACACAAACAACTCACCTCACATGGGGGGAACGTCATCCACAACCAAACTCACAAACAGGCACACAACCACCCCAAGCTATCGCATGACTCAACCACACTCCATGAACACGCACATGCCACTGGCGCCACCATGCCCCATGCACCCAGCTGGACAATGCAAAGTCACAGGCCACAGAAAACACCAACACAAGACACGGTAACCCGGAAGGCGGGAGTGTGGGCCCCAAAAATCACATAATGCAACTCAGAAGCAGACAACAATGCCCCCTGCCCATATGGCCTAGGTCACATCCAGACAAACAGTGTGTCCCCACACAGGAAAGACTTGCCAGCAAATGGCGGACGCCTTGCATTAACACATGGGGGGACGGCACGTTTTTGCACATGACAGCAGCTAATGAACAGCCAACACTGTGAAAGAGTGGCAGCACACACCACCACAGCAGCAGCGCAGACACAGACACTACACCCAATGGGTGCCTGGAGATCAGAAACAAACTCACATCAACAAGCCAAGGGCCATTCAAAGATCTGCTAAAAGTGTGTGCCTAGGAAGCTGGGCTGAGGTGACAGAGGGTGACACACAGAGGGAGGGAGAGGGGGAGAGAGAGGGAGGGAGACACAGGGAGACGGACAGAGGGAGGAGGCTGACACACAGAGGGAGGGAGAGGGGGACAGAGAGGGAGTGAGAAAGGGACACACAGGGAGACCAATTCAGCCTTGGGGGGTGTGGGAATGTCTGCTCGTCAGCAGGTGGACTGCATGCATGTAGACAAGGGTGGCCAGTGCCTGAACCCCCCCTCCCTGGGAGGAGAAGGTGATGGCCATGCTGCCGCTGGTGGGAGTGGAGGGAGTACACAACAACTCAACTCACATGGGGGGAACGTCATCCACAACCAAACTCACAATCATGCACGCAACCACCCCAAAGCTATCGCATGACTCAACCCCACTCCATAAACACGCACATGCCACTAGCGCCACCATGCCCCATGCCCCCAGCTAGACAATGCCAAGTCACAGGCCACAGAAAACACCAACACAAGACACGGTAACCCGGATGGCGGGAGTGTGGGCCTCAAAAATCACATAGTGCAACTCAGAAGCAGACAACAATGCCCTCAGCCCATATGGCCTAGGTCACAGCCAGACAAACAGTGTGTCCCCACACAGGAAAGACTTGCCTGCAAATGGCGGACGCCTTGCATGAAGACATGGGGGTGAAGGCACTTTTTGCACATGACTGCAGCTAATGAACAGCCAACACTGTGAAAGAGTGGCAGCACACACCACCACAGCAGCAGCGCAGACACAGACACTACACCCAATGGGTGCCTGGAGATCAGAAACAAACTCACATGAACAAGCTAAGGGCCATTCAAAGATCTGCAAACAGTGTGTGCCTAGGAAGCTGGGCTGAGGTGACAGAGGGTGACACACAGAGGGAGGGAGAGGGGGGAGAGAGAGGGAGGGAGACACAGGGAGACGGACAGAGGGAGGAGGCTGACACAGGGAGGGAGGGAGAGGGGGACAGAGAGGGAGTGAGAAAGGGAGACACAGGGAGACCAATTCAGCCTTGGGTGGTGTGGGAATGTCTGCTCGTCAGCAGGTGGACTGCGTGCATGTAGACAAGGGTGGCCAGTGCCTGAATCCCCCTCTCTTCTCCATGGCAAAACACTGGGCCATGTGTCAACCTGTGCACGAGCACAACGCCAGCTACCTGCATTATATAAGTGTGTGGAACAACTCCATTTGCCCACGTACAGTGCAACACGGAAGGCGCCAATGCATGGCTCGCCACACCTGCACACTCCACTGCTGACTGCAGTCACAATTGACGCAGCAAGTAAGACTGTGTCACACATAGGTAAAGTCTCAAAAGCTGTGGCCAAGGGACATACCCATGCACAAGTGCACTGTGAGTGGAATGCAAGACATATCCAAATACCCAGAGGAAATGTGCCAACTTTGAAACGAATGAAACATGGATGTTGCATGGAACAAAAATAACATTGTCTCTCTCATACACAGGTCAACGTCGTGGATCACCCCCCAACACTGGGGGGGAAGACTCACAGGACCTGTCTCTGCGGGATGACGATCCCACCGGCAGCGACGACTCTCACCACTCTGTGGACGACCCCGACCAACCTGGCCCCTCTGGTGTCCAACCACCTGCAGCACCTGCGTCAGGTACAACTGGGCCAATCACCACCCCCACTCCTGCCACATCCCAGGAGACACCCAGGATCCCTGCCCCACCACCACAACGCAGCCAGGCTGACCAGGAGGGACATGGTGTACCGGGCACCCAGGAGGAGGCAGGCGACAACGCAAATGCCACCCCTCAGGGGTCCCGGAGACCCGATGTGCCCACAAGGGCAGGCTAGGCGCAAGTGGGCAGGGGTGGTGGGAGTGGAGGACGGCGGAGGCGCGAGCCTGACCAGTTGGCTGCGGAACCGGTATATTCCCATGTAAGAAACATCCTGGACACATACCGGCAGGACACCACGGGCATGAGCCAGGTTGTGTCCACCCTCAACGAGATGAAGGGGACCCTCGAGGAGATCAAGACCCAGCAGGCCCAGCAACATGCGGAGCAACATGCCTGTCAACAGCGACTCCAAGGACGGATGGAGGACAGACAGGCTGAGCTCGTGTCGGTGCTCACGGGAATTAACCTTTCACTCCGTCAGATAGCCGACAACATGGGCAACCCTCCCTGTGCCACCAGGCGAATAACCTCACCACCCACAGGGAGGGATCAGGAGGAGGAGGATACATCCGACGGAGCATCCCAAGCATCTTCACGGCCTGCTTCTGAGGGTTCCCGCAGGAGGGCGGGTCATCCACGGAAAAGACCGTGAGGGTCGGCGCAACAGCACCATCTCCCAGGACACCTGGCCTGGCACCTGGCCCACTGGCCCAACAGCAGCACATCAGCAAATGACATTCTCTGCCACATGGACTTGCTGGTCACTGTCTGACCAATGTTGACAAAGACTGTGGCATGGACTCTGAAGATTTCCAATGGCAAGGATACCAACTCCCCCAGTGAACTTTGAATTCCACACACCCGGAAAGCCCCTCTTGTCATACCCCCCCCCCAACACGTACCCCAACACAAATAAAAACTTACACGATCAAGAGATGATGCCTACATTTTGCATTATTACGTTACATGTGTCTTGTAAAGTCTAACCATGCCTGAGTTCTCATGTGACTTCAACCATCCATGCCCTGGGGCCTGAGTCTGGCACAGGACACACATGGGTCACAATGTATTAGGCAAGACAGACATGGAGCACCATACACACCCGTGATGGGCCCAACCAGCTGAGGGGGTGGCCGCACAACCGTGCCGACAGACATATTGAGTACAGCTACAGTCATGCGCAGAGGTCAGGGATCATGTGGAGTGTCCTGGGGGGCACCCAGGTATGTGTAGACAGGTGACAGAACCATGTCCTGCAAGCTTGAGTCAGGTGGATGCAGAGAATGGTGGCCTGGCCAACGTTGGATGCATGGGGATGGCACATGTCACAATACCCACACAGTCATGGACATCATGCACAATACAGAGTCTAATCCCAGACAAACAGCTTGCATCTTGCTACTCTACACATAGACACATAGCCACTATCACTGAGAACCATGCCAGACATGCCGTATGCACCGTGGCAACACACCAGCATTGACTGAGAAGAGGCACCTTGGAGGCATAGGGACACTTTTATTAGTCATGTATTCCGGAATGCAGAGGTAACTCGGAGCACACATACACAGGTCATGTGGAGTAACATGTTGGTCCAACACTGGCACCCCCCTTCTGCACCACAAATGCTTGATATCCATGGAACTGGCACACAAGTGTCGGGTAACAGCTAAACACCGCCTGCTTCTCACGGAGAGGCTGCCATACACCATTGATCCTCTGATGGGGAAGTCCCACACCATGTCAAGCTAATGCAAACCGTATGTGTCCGAGGGCAGTGTTACACACATTGATGCCTTCATCACAATCCACTATCCCATTACAGATGACTGTCAACAAGTCTGACCATCTATTCAGGTGAATCCAGCTACATGTCATGTGTCCCATGGTGATGTGACATGTCTGCAGAGGAACCAAACATCGACAGGGGCAGTGTGCACACATCGTAAACAACTGCCACACCCAACACACCCCTGATGCATCCCTTACCCTAAGGAGACTTCTAAACTTGTCTGTGCGTGTAATGCTGAGTCAGCACACGATGACGTGTCCATGAGGAATAGCAGTGCCACAACAATGCAACCAGCAGACGGCATGCGCAAGTACCTGGGGATGAGAGACACACAAGAAGTCAGCCACAAAAAGCTCATCCACTTGCATGTGCATGTACTCGACACATATAAGGATGACAACATGCTAGGTCACAATTATGACTGTGGAAATACACTCATCACTGGCACCATCACTCGAGTGACACATCCACACACACCTCTGACTCACGTGGCATCCATGCAGATGGACACACACATTGCAGACATGCCACACAAGGACCAATGCGTGCACACTCAGACACTGGTACTCACCACTAAGCAAAGAAGTCGCGTATCAGCCGACCCCGGATGTCCTCTTGCGGCTCCACATCCTCCACATCACTAGCCCCATTGCCAAGCCCTTCGTCCTCCATGGGTGGATGGTCCTGATCATCTTGATCCAGGATGAGTGGCACAGCTTTCTCAACTGCCATGTTGTGCAGCATGCAGCAGACCATGAAGATTTTGCAGACCTTCACCGGGGCATATTGGAGGGCGCCGCCGGTCTTGTGTAGGCACCTGAATCGGCTCTTCAGGAGGCCAAATGTCCTCTCTATCACTCGCCTTGTCCGGCCATGGGCGGTGTTGTAGCGGAGCTGGGCCGGCTTGCTGGGGTTGCGGAGAGGTGTGATCAGCCATGGCATGTTGGGATAGCCAGCGTCCCCTACATGGAAACCACATGGACATAAGTAGGACAGGAGAAGCAGTCGGGCTGGAAGTCTACGCAAAATACTGGACAGACAGAGTGTACCCACCAACAACACATGCTCGTTCGTTGCGCAGCTGCGTCATCATTTCAGGCACCCTGCTACGCCTCATGATGTAGGCATCGTGTGCTGATCCTGGAAAACGAGCACAGACATGTGAAATCACCATGTTGGACAGACACACCACAAGGGCATTGATGGAGTGGTAGCGCTTGCGATTCCTGTACGCTACCTCCTGTGCCTGTGGTGGTACCAAAGCCACATGTGTCCCATCTATGGACCCAATGACATGGGGCATCCCTCCCAGGGCATAGAATCCACGCTTGACACCTGTCAACTGTTCAGGAGTTGGGAAATGGATGAACTCATCCAGGTGAAGCAACATGGCCTCTAAAAAATCATGCAGCACACGGCTGAACATGGTCTGGGACATGCCACCAACATGAGCTATGGTATATTGAAAGGTACCCGTGGCAAAAAAATGTAGGGCTGCCATTACCTTCAGCTTGGGTGTCAGTGCCGTAGGATACCTGTGCAGCGGTTGCAGGTGTGGTGCCAGCCTTGCCGTCAACTCCTCAATCAACGGTTGGGGGAAGCGGTAGCAGCGTATACAGTCATTCTCCCGCATGTCAGCCAAGTCCGGAATTGGTCGGGGAAGAGGCGGCACTCTGCAGTAATTTGGAAGTGACAAGGAAGAGTGAGTGCACTACAACAACAATTCATATGTACTGAGCACATGTTAATCTGTCAATACACATATGCTACATACGGAGTCAGGTATGTGCTACATGCCCTGGACACGTATGGCTGCCAGGTGACACTCCTACCAAGACCCAGCTACACACGGGGATTGTGAACCTCCACATCCCATGGCATGGGACTAGCTGTGTCCCAGTGTAAGTGAACAGCCAGACGCAACACAGGAGTGACATACATCAACACATCAGCAGAAGTAGGATGTCGATTTTAGAGATAGGTAGCGGAACACTAGAGCCACAGGTCACATGACATTACACTAGGACAGCCCACACACCTTGCCAATAAGGTGTACATGTCATGACTGACCACACATACATTGAGAGAATGCAGACAGGTCCTTGTTACGCTACTCCGTGTCCCATGCATACATACACACCTTACATCCGATACCACATGTGGCCTGGTGTGCGTAACAGTGTGCCATGGCCATCTACACACAGACACATGTTGGTTGCAGCAACTGCAGATGCATTTGAGGGAACACCAACATCAAGCTAATGGGAACACACCACACATACATGACATAGTCACATCGTGCAACGTGGGTAGTCACATGTCAGGTGTGGTAACCCCTGTAGCGGGCATCAGGGGACACTTGTGTGTGTTGTTGACTGTGCCTTGCCAGTGACGCTCATCTCAAGTGTTCTGTACGACATGCACACATGTCAAAGGAGTGAAGGGCATGTCTGGCACATAGTGCACCATCACACATAACATATGTACACATCTCATCATACATCTATTGCCTTCACAACTCAAGAGTAATGTGCCACATCACAGCCTTTCACACCTGTGCCCCACACATGTAGTACTGCACAGACAATGCCTTGATGTCCATCCATGGACAAGTATGTCAGCTCTATTCCTTTCTGTGTGCTGCCTGTCACCACTGTTATGTGTGAAAGGCACCGTACATTCGCTCTGAGGGCGTGTGTACGTTCCCTATCACTATGGGAGTGCTGCCGTAGGCCTACCCATAGTGATAGTGAGCGTACAGGCGTGTGTACGGTCCGTATCACGATGGGTACGCATACGCGAGCACACCCATAGTGATAGTGAGCGTACAGGCGTGTGTATGGTCCGTATCACTATGGGTACGCATACGCCAACACACCCATAGTGATAGTGAGCGTACACGCGTGTGTACGGTCCGTATCACTATGGGTACGCATGCGCGAGCACACCCATAGTGATAGTGAGCGTACAGGCGTGTGTACGGTCCGTATCACGATGGGTACGCATACGCGAGCACACCCATAGTGATAGTGAGCGTACAGGCGTCTGTACGGTCCGTATCACTATGGGTACGCATACGCGAGCACACCCATAGTGATAGTGAGCGTACAGGCGTGTGTACGGTCCGTATCACTATGGGTACGCATACGCGAGCACACCCATAGTGATAGTGAGCGTACACGCGTGTGTACGGTCCGTATCACTATGGGTTTGCTCACGTATGCGTACCCATAGTGATACGGACCGTACACATGCCTGTACGGCCCGTAGCTATGCATTTGGGGTGCCCTAGGGCCCCGGAACGCACCGTACCTGTGTGTGAATCTCCAAATTACATAGGGGACACATGAGGGACAAGTATGAAGCCAGAGATGCATGCTGGTTGCCATGGAGACCGAGTTTAAACTTTGAATTTGCTGAATGAGGTGGCCTGCAAAAGTCGGTTTGGAATAATCTACTTTGTTGGAAAGTTGTTGAAATGACATCATGCTGAATTCTGAAAAAATCTAACCCCCTCACAGGGGTAGGTTTAAATGGTTGGAGGAAACATAGGATGCAAATGTGAGTGACCAATCACTCTGTACTCCTGTGCATGAAACAGGCCAGCAAGGCAGATATAAGGCAGCCAGGTCCCATGAGAGAGCACTTGCCTGCACATCTTTTGATTCTACAACACTGCTGCTGCTCGTGATTCCCTGGCACCATGTCAAGGTCTGTGGAGAGGGCCCAGCCTTTCACCCTGGAGGAGAATCTGGCATTGCTGGATGTGATCCTCCCACAGTACCCCATGCTGTATGGGCGACCAGGGTTTCAGGTGAGTGCAGAGTCCACTAGCACAGACTGTGTCCCTTTTTTGTGACTGGGACTTCTGGCATTGTGTCCAGGTGTGACACACATGCATTGTACTGTAGAGTGGGTCCCAGGGGGGGGAATGCCTGATGTCTCCCAGCCAGAGCATGCTGTGGTGCATGTCTGCCGTCCTCACTTGCATTGTGTTTACTGTGACAATCACTGCATGGTGCATGCCACATTCTGCCTGTCTGATCCTCCTGGGAATGTTGCTTCTACAGTCCTCATGTGATTCTGTGGTCACCCCAGTGTGACAGGTGACTGTACCCACAGATGTGTGTTTGTTCAGTGTACCTGTGCTGAGAGTGTCCACATGATGTGTTCGTACCCTGGACATCGGTGTGTGTGTAAGTCCCTTGTCATGTGGGTGGGTGCATATGTGGAGTGTAGCACCCCAGCTGCATGAGGGATGGATATACCCTGCCCATCTGATGCGAGCAGGGAGCAGTGCTGTGTGTCTGACGTGCAGAGCCAGCCCCACACCTGTGAGCCCCCCCAGTCTAGTGGCACATGTGCAGAGTGAGGTTTGTAGCTGCATTTGGCAATGGCAGGTGAATGTCCTGTGCCTGTGTGTGTCTGTGTACTCTGCTGAGGTAGCGTCAGTGGCCTGTGGCATGTGACTGCTTTGAGGTGCTGCACATAATCCTGGTGTACCTTCTGATGCACAGTGTGAGTCTGGATCATTTATTGTGTCGTACCCCTCATGCCACCTGTGTACTTTCAATGGCACGTGGTGCATTTGCCCTTACACAGAGAAAAATGTCCCTATGACAAAGGTGCAATGCTTTGGCTGCATACTATGCCTTGTTGAAACCAGCAAAATTGTTCTAATGTATGTCTCTGTGACATGTGGCAGGTGTATTGATGTAGTCTCACTTTTTCAACCCCACAGGTAGGCGCCTCTGCCAAGGAGCAGATCTGGAGGGACGCCGTCAGTGCCGTGAGGAGGACGGAGGGTCGCAAGCGGCGCCTGGCCCAGGTGAGAAAACGCTGGCAGGATATCCGGTGCTGGGGGGGACTCACCTGTGGGCCCTAAGAACCTTGGGCGTTGCCGTCTGACCCACATCCACAAGCGTGTGCTGGCGGTGGTCTTTCCAGACATGGACAGGCGTTTACGGGAGAAGCAGCAGCAGGAAGGGGGTAGGTACATGTGTGTTTGTTGTGTGTCACCAGCATTTGTAAGTGCGCAGTTGCATGGATACACTGCCAGTGTTTAAATGTGCGGTGCAGGTCCTGTCACCCACAGTATAGCGGTGCTGTCCTTCCTCCCTTCCCCTCCTTGCCATGTGTCCCCTGGTCTGTGTGTAGTCACTCTTTCACAAGGTCATCTGGGCTGGCAGTTTATCCACGTGACCAATGCTTCCAGCATCATGTGTGGGGGTGGTGTGTAACAGGTTTTTGGACCTTGCCTGTGCCCTGTCCAGTTCAGTACTTGTGGGGTCCATGTCAATTGGCACTGATGCTGAGTCCAGACATAGGAGTATGTCTCTGAAGTGTAATGCCTTACAGCAAGCATGTCCTATGTTGTGGCCTGTGACATGATGTGCATGAGTGTGCGATACGCAGAGTGCAGGGATGGTGGCCTGTGTTGCAGTCATTACCATTCAGGACCATGGAATATTGTGGCCACTACTGTCCCCTGGGGCATATTTTGCTAGGTATCATGTGTGTCATCACAATATGCGGACACTCTCAGTGTCTACAGCATAGGATGTGCTCTGTGCCATTGTCCCCTGGCACCATGTATATTTACGTAACGTGTTCTACAAGTGTCCACTGTACAGCCTGACCTAATTTTCCTCGTTCATACTCACGGTGGCCAGTGCCTGTGTGTCTTGTTACAATTATCTGATGATGGCCATTTGTAAATGAGATCGTTGTACAGGCGCACATGGGGTATTTTGGGTCCAATATGGGTTTCTGGCAGCCCATGTGTATTTCTCCCAGACTAAGAGATGCAAGTGCTTCCTGTGTCTCATCAAATTGTCTCATGTAGGGGGTGGTTGGTGCGGGCAAGGCCTACATGTCGACACCTGAAATCTCATTGCTCGGTCTGGCCAGTGTGTGATGTTTGTCTGGACATACACTCAAGGTGCAGTGTCCCATTCATGTTGGGCATGTCTTTAAGTATTACCTTTGCAGCATGTGCCTCAAGTTCATGGAGATGGTCCCTGCTCATCCCTAGTTACGGCAACGCTGTGTGGTGCAGATGCAGTGCTGGATTGTCCCCAGAGCCTGGCTCCTCTGTCCAAATCCATATCATGTCATTTGCAAATGTGTCATGCTCTCCATAGTTTCTCAGTGGCATGGTGGGTGAACCAACTGTGTGTTGCAGGGCCTATATATGTACCTTGTATTGTAGATGTTACTCATCTTTCATTTCAGGCTATGCACTGTAACCTATGTAGATTTGACTCATGTGACATATGTATACAGGTGTCTGATTAATTCCTGTTTATTCACCTTGCCCACAGCATCGTCGGGGGACACGGATGGAGACACCGGCACAGACCGTGCGGAGGGACCGGGCACCAGTGCCAGCAGTGACATCTTAGCTGGCACATCGAGTGGAACTGAGGCCGAGGGGAGTGAGCCGGAGGACCTGTCCACTGCCACCACAGAATATGAAGCTGACGGGTCCGAGGCTGAGCTCTCCGAGGGGGCGGAGGCTGCTCCAACAGCTGACAGCAGCACAACATCTCTCCCCGCCCCCTGAATTGCCATCACCGGCCTCCCACTTGCTCGTGTCCCTTCCTGGCGTGCTAGGTCACCACATGTCTCCTTCCTGCCAGGCACCGCACCCCCTGCCCCTGTCTCCACTGCTGCCGCCAATGCCGAGTCTGTGGACATCCTGCGGCAGTTGCAGGTTGGTCAGGCTGCGATGCTTAATGTCCTCCATGGCCACAGCCAAGTGCTCAACAACATGGAGGCATACTTGGAGGGCATTTCAGCATCGCAGGCTGACCAACGCAACTTGCTGCGGTCTATTGACTCGACACTGACTGCAGCAGTGGGTCTCCTGCAGCACTTCGTCCCACCCCCTACCCATGCCCCATCCACACTTCCCACTCCCATGCCTGTCCCACGTACACCCAGACGTCAGCATGCACACACCCCACCAGACACAGGCACCACACCAGCAGGGAAGGCAAAGCGCACACCTCCTGGCACGCACACACAGGGTGAAGTAGGCACACCCACTGGGTCGGGGGGGGGAAACGGAAGACACGCAGCCAGAGTGGGAGTCCACATTCCTCACGACCACCACCCTCCAAATCCACTCCCCTCAGCTCTCCTGGCCAAGAGTCGGACACAGCGTCAGTCCTGCCCAGTCTGTCCATCAGCCCCAGTGTGGCACCACCCCGCAAGCGGTGGAGGAAGGACACCGGCAGGGGAGTTGAGTCCCCCCCCTGTCCACACCCCCCCCAGTAGCGCTGCGACCCATCCCTCCAACCCCCCCCCTCCTTGGGGCCTGTGGTTCCTTCGCGTGCAGGGGAGACGCTGGGCGACCTGGCAGTAGTGTGCAGCGCCGTGCTCGAATCCACCTTTGGCGCTGCCCCACCCCCTGTGTTGGAGTCGTCCGTCCCTGCACCAACAACACCTCCCCTTGCCCCTCCTGTCCCTGCGGTGCCTGGTCCTTCCCCCCAACATGATGCCCCCCCCCCCTGTGGAAGACAAAGGAGTCTGACTGTGCAGGCAAGCTAGGGGACACACGTACCACTGTGTCCCCCATCCGGATTGGAGTCATGGACTGCCCTATGGGCCTTGTATATATTGACATTTATGATGATTATTACTTACATCCTGCTGAATAAAGCAATTTGTTTTTTCCTTGGAACACTACTGTTTATCTGGTATTGCTGTTGGTGGACCTGCTCCATGATTTTGGGTGGTGATAATGTGTTGGGTGTGTGGGAAATGTAGTCTTGTGCTGGTCATAGGGTGGACCCTGGTATCTGTGTGCCATCACAAGCTGTTGGCTAAATTACTTTGTTCATGTAAGCAGTTACTGCATGGTGACATCGTCCCAAGGTGTGTTCCTTCCTCTGTGTAACCTGACATCTTCCCTGCAGGGTGTTTCCACTCTGTGGTGCTGAGCTGTGTCTACATCAGCTGGGGGTGTGACGGACTCCTTCAACTTTGCACATGCATGCTGAGCGATGTCTCCATCTGCATCATTCGTGGCATCCTTGGTGGTCACTGTACTTGTGTATGTAGACTGTTGACATGACTTCATGTGGACATGTTCTCTTTTAGGTGCTATGCATGTGTGTACTCCCAGCCTCGCACACATGTGGTACATGTACTGCAGGGTCTTTGTGCACCTGACTGACATTTGTGGGCATTGTATCTGTGGCTACTCCACCCTTTGCGTTCCATGGGCACTGCTGGGAGGACTCTACACCCACCCCTCCTGTGTCTGGGCACTGCTGGGAAGACTCGGCACCCACCCCTCCTGTGTCTGGGCACTGCTGGGAGCGATAGGCACCCACCCCTCCTGTGTCTGGGCTCTGCTGGGAGGACTCTGCACCCACCCCTCCTGCGTCTGGGCACTGCTGGGAGTGATAGGCACCCACCCCTCCTGTGTCTGGGCACTGCTGGGAGGACTCTGCACCCACCCCTCCTGTGTCTGGGCACTGCTGGGAGGACTCTTCACCCACCCCTCCTGCGTCTGGGCATGTACGCTCCATACATACACTGTTGGGGTGGGGGTACGCTCCATACATACACGGGTGGGGGTACGGTCCGTACATACACTGTTGGGGTGGGGGTACGCTCCATACATACGCGGGTGAGGGTACGGTCCGTACGTACCCGTGCCCACGCTGTGGAATGCTTGTGCGGCCCGTACCCAGGCCTTTGGCACATGGGTACGGGCCGTACCGCCATTGTTGGGGTGACGTGGGTGTGGGCGTGGTACGACTCGTACCCACGCTCTTAAGGCGTGGGTACGGTACGTACCTGTATTGTTGTGTTGCCGGTTCGCGTTGTCGCCCACTTCCGTTGTGGCGGACGCTGGCGTTGCTGGACACGCTCCCACCCCCTTGAAGTGACCAGGGCCTGGAGGTCAGGTATGTCCAGGGCATGTGTGCTGTGTAACTTGGGTGGGGGTTTTGTGTCCTGCCCCCCCCCCCTTTGCCCCTGGGTGTTGTTCTGACCTTCTGCGGCGTCTGCGTCGGTACCTGTAGAGGAGGTCGACTGCTATGAGGGCCGGGATGACACGTAGGTTCGGGTCCATGTCTGTCCGTCGCGTACAGGTGCTCCTTGTGCGCGTCGTCCTGATTTCCCAGCAGTTTTTGGCTGCCGGAAAATATTCTCTGCGCGGGATGACGTCGGTGCGAATCGTACTTCCTGGTTCGTGGAACGCAGGCTGCATACGTCCCAACGTCACGTCGGCGCTTTTCCGGATCTCATTTGTATGTTTATTTTCCTCGGTTGGTGTTTTGTACGAATCGTACGGAAATAGTGTTTCCGTGCAAATCGTACTTGCATGTTTGTAAAGTTTTGCAACCGGGTACGAGTCGGACGGAGAAAACCCTCCGTCCGACGGTTCGTACCCGGTTTCTCCAGGTTCGGAATCGGCACCTTAATGTACAGCAAGATACTCAAGAATTTCTTATGCTTATGCTTGCAGTATTGGAAGGTGAAGGAATACAAATTGAAAATCTGTTTGGAGTACGCTACAGATGGGATCATAAATGTGAAGACTGTTCATTTTCTTCTACCACTGAAATAGACACTGACCGATTCATATATTTGACAATACCAGATTGCAAAACAGTGTCTTTTAACAAATTAGTGAAATCAGCTAATCAAGATATGAAATGTACTCACTGCAAATCGGAAATGTTGTCAACATTATTTATAGAAAGATTTGGACAATATATCATTTTAATGCTACAACGTTGTAGAGCAGATGGAAGAAAATTGGAAACGAAAATGTTAAATTTTGTGGTACGTCAAGTGTCAATTTCAGGAAGAACTTTTATAGCAGTGGCTATTATTTTCCATGGTGGGCCTAGTTCAACATCCAGAAACTATGGCGTCGATTCTGATCCTGGAAAAACCGGGTACGAACCGTCGGTCGGAGCGTTTTCTCCGTCCGACTCGTACCCGGGAAAAAACCATTACAAACATGGAAGTACGATTCGCACGGAAACACCATTTCCGTACGAGTCGTACAAAACACCGACCGACGAAAATATACATACAAATGTGATCCGGGGAAAGCGCCGACGTGACGTCGGGACACTTTCAGGCAGCGTTTCACGAACCAGGAAGTACGAACCGCACCGACGTGACCCCGCACGGATAAAATTCTCCGCCTGCCAAAAACTGCCGGGAAATCAGGACGACGCGCGCAAGGAGCACCTGTACGCGACGGACAGCCATGGACCCGAACCTACGTGTCATCCCGGCCCTCATAGCAGTCCACCTGCTCTACAGGAACCGACGCAGACGCCGCAGAAGGTCAGAACAACACCCAGGGGCAAAGGGGGGGGGCAGGGGCAGGACACAAAACCCCCACCCAAGTCACAAATCATACATGCCCTGGACATACCTGACCTGCAGGGCCTGGTCACTTCGAGGGGGTGGGGGCGTGTCCAGCAACGAAAGTGGATGTACACGCGAACCGGCAACACAACAAGTCCGGTACGTACCGTACCCACGCCTTAAGAGCGTGGGTACGAGTCGTACCATGCCCACCCCTACGTCACCCCAATAATGGCGGTACGGCCCGTACCCATGTTCCAAAGGCATGGGTACGGGCCGCACCCCCACCCGTGCGGCGCGTACCAACACCCCAAAAGTGCATGTACGGACCGTACCCCCACCCGTGTATGTAGGGACCGTACCCACACCTGCATATGTATGGAGCGTACCCCCACCCGAGTATGTACAGACCGTACCCCCACCCGTGTATGCATGGAGCGTACCCACACCCGCGCACGTATGGAGCGTACCCCCACCCCAACAGTGTATGTACGGACCGTACCCCCACTAGTGTATGCATGGAGCGTACCCACACCCGCGTACATATAGAGCGTACCCCCACCCCAACAGTGTATGTACGGACCGTACCCCCACCCGTGTATGCATGGAGCGTACCCACACCTGCATATGTATGGAGCGTACCCCCACCCGAGTATGTACAGACCGTACCCCCACCCGTGTATGCATGGAGCATACCCACACCCGCGTACGTATGGAGCGTACCCCCACCCCAACAGTGTATGTACGGACCGTACCCCCACCCGTGTATGCATGGAGCGTACCCACACCCGCATACGTATGGAGCATACCCCCACCCCAACAGTGTATGTACGGACCGTACCCCCACCCGTGTATGTATGGAGCGTACCCACACCCGCATACTTATGGAGTGTACCCCCACCCCAACAGTGTATGTACGGACCGTACCCCCACCCGTGTATGCATGGAGCGTACCCACACCCGCGTAAGTATGGAGCGTACCCCACCCCAACAGTGTATGTACGGACCGTACCCCCACCCGTGTATGCATGGAGCGTACCTACACCCGCGTACGTATGGAGCGTACCCCCACCCCAACAGTGTATGTACGGACCGTACCCCCACCCGTGTATGCATGGAGTGTACCCACACCCGCGTACGTATGGAGCATACCCCCACCTCAACAGTGTATGTACAGACCGTACCCCCACCCGTGTATGTATGGAGCGTACATGGCCAGACACAGGAGGGTGTGTGCTGAGTCCTCCCAGCAGTGCCAAGACACAGGAGGGGTGGGTGCCTATCACTTCCAGCAGTGCCCAGACACAGGAGGGGTGTGTGCAGAGTCCTCCCAGCAGTACCCAGACACAGGAGGGGTGGGTGTAGAGTCCCCCCAGCAGTGCCCAGACGCAGGAGGGGTGTGTGCAGAGTCCTCCCAGCAGTGCCCAGACACAGGAGGGGTGTGTGCAGAGTCCTCCCAGCAGTGCCCAGACGCAGGAGGGGTGGGTGAAGAGTCCTCCCAGCAGTGCCCAGACACAGGAGGGGTGGGTGCAGAGTCCTCCCAGCAGTGCCCAGACGCAGGAGGGGTGGGTGCCTATCACTTCCAGCAGTGCCCACACACAGGAGGGGTGTGTGCAGAGTCCTCCCAGCAGTGCCCAGACACAGGAGGGGTGGGTGCCTATCACTACCAGCAGTGCCCAGACACAGGAGGGGTGGGTGCAGAGTCCTCCCAGCAGTGCCCAGACGCAGGAGGGGTGGATGCAGAGTCCCCCCAGCAGTGCCCAGATGCAGGAGGGGTGTGTGCAGAGTCCTCCCAGCAGTGCCCAGACACAGGAGGGGTGTGTGCAGAGTCCTCCCAGCAGTGCCCAGACAAAGGAGGGGTGGGTGCAGAGTCCCCCCAGCAGTGCCCTCACACAGGAGGGGTGGGTGCAGGGTCCTCCCAGCAGTGCCCAGACACAGGAGGGGTGGGTGCCTATCACTACTAGCAGTGCCCAGACGCAGGAGGGGTGTGTGCAGAGTCCTCCCAGCAGTGCCCAGACACAGGAGGGGTGGGTGCCTATCACTACCAGCAGTGCCCAGACACAGGAGGGGTGGGTGCCTATCACTACCAGCAGTGCCTAGACGCAGGAGGGGTGGGTGCAGAGTCCTCCCAGCAGTGCCCAGACACAGGAGGGGTGGGTGCCTATCACTACCAGCAGTGCCCAGACACAGGAGGGGTGTGTGCAGAGTCCTCCCAGCAGTGCCCAGACACAGGAGGGGTGGGTGCAGAGTCCTCCCAGCAGTGCCCAGACGCAGGAGGGGTGGGTGCAGAGTCCCTTCAGCAGTGCCCAGACGCAGGAGGGGTGTGTTCAGAGTCCTCCCAGCAGTGCCCAGACACAGGAGGGGTGTGTGCAGAGTCCTCCCAGCAGTGCCCAGACACAGGAGGGGTGTGTGCAGAGTCCTCCCAGCAATGCCCAGACACAGGAGGGGTGGGTGCCTATCACTTCCAGCAGTGCCCAGACGCAGGAGGGGTGGGTGCAGAGTCCTCCCAGCAGTGCCCAGACGCAGGAGGGGTGGGTGCAGAGTCCCCCCAGCAGTGCCCAGATGCAGGAGGGGTGTGTGCAGAGTCCTCCCAGCAGTGCCCAGACACAGGAGGGGTGTGTGCAGAGTCCTCCCAGCAGTGCCCAGACAAAGGAGGGGTGGGTGCAGAGTCCCCCCAGCAGTGCCCTCACACAGGAGGGGTGGGTGCAGGGTCCTCCCAGCAGTGCCCAGACACAGGAGGGGTGCGTGCCTATCACTACTAGCAGTGCCCAGACGCAGGAGGGGTGTGTGCAGAGTCCTCCCAGCAGTGCCCAGACACAGGAGGGGTGGGTGCCTATCACTACCAGCAGTGCCCAGACACAGGAGGGGTGGGTGCCTATCACTACCAGCAGTGCCTAGACGCAGGAGGGGTGGGTGCAGAGTCCTCCCAGCAGTGCCCAGACACAGGAGGGGTGGGTGCCTATCACTACCAGCAGTGCCCAGACACAGGAGGGGTGTGTGCAGAGTCCTCCCAGCAGTGCCCAGACACAGGAGGGGTGGGTGCAGAGTCCTCCCAGCAGTGCCCAGGCGCAGGAGGGGTGGGTGCAGAGTCCCTTCAGCAGTGCCCAGACGCAGGAGGGGTGTGTTCAGAGTCCTCCCAGCAGTGCCCAGACACAGGAGGGGTGTGTGCAGAGTCCTCCCAGCAGTGCCCAGACACAGGAGGGGTGTGTGCAGAGTCCTCCCAGCAATGCCCAGACACAGGAGGGGTGGGTGCCTATCACTTCCAGCAGTGCCCACACACAAGAGGGGTGTGTGCAGAGTCCTCCCAGCAGTGCCCAGACACAGGAGGGGTGGGTGTAGAGTCCCCCCAGCAGTGCCCAGACACAGGAGGGGTGTGTGCAGAGTCCTCCCAGCAGTGCCCAGACACAGGAGGGGTGTGTGCAGAGTCCTCCCAGCAGTGCCCAGACACAGGAGGGGTGGGTGCAGAGTCCTCCCAGCAGTGCCCACACACAGGAGGGGTGGGTGCAGAGTCCTCCCAGCAGTGCCCAGACACAGGAGGGGTGGGTGCCTATCACTACCAGCAGTGCCCAGACGCAGGAGGGGTGTGTGCAGAGTCCTCCCAGCAGTACCCAGACACAGGAGGGGTGGGTGCCTATCACTACCAGCAGTGCCCAGACACAGGAGGGGTGGGTGCCTATCACTACCAGCAGTGCCCAGACGCAGGAGGGGTGGGTGCAGAGTCCTCCCAGCAGTGCCCAGACACAGGAGGGGTGGGTGCCTATCACTACCAGCAGTGTCCAGACGCAGGAGGGGTGTGTGCAGAGTCCTCCCAGCAGTGCCCAGACACAGGAGGGGTGGGTGCAGAGTCCTCCCAGCAGTGCCCAGACGCAGGAGGGGTGGGTGCAGAGTCCCCCCAGCAGTGCCCAGACGCAGGTGGGGTGTGTGCAGAGTCCTCCCAGCAGTGCCCAGACACAGGAGGGGTGTGTGCAGAGTCCTCCCAGCAGTGCCCAGACACAGGAGGGGTGTGTGCAGAGTCCTCCCAGTAGTGCCCAGACACTGGAGGGGTGGGTGCCTATCACTTCCAGCAGTGCCCACACACAGGAGGGGTGGGTGCCTATCACTACCAGCAGTGCCCACACACAGGAGGGGTGTGTGCAGAGTCCTCCCAGCAGTGCCCAGACACAGGAGGGGTGGGTGTGGAGTCTCCCCAGCAGTGCCCAGACACAGGAGGGGTGTGTGCAGAGTCCTCCCAGCAGTGCCCAGACACAGGAGGGGTGGGTGCAGAGTCCTCCCAGCAGTGCCCACACAAAGAAGGGGTGGGTGCAGAGTCCTCCCAGCAGTGCCCAGACACAGGAAGGGTGGGTGTAGAGTCCCCCCAGCAGTGCCCAGACACAGGAGGGGTGTGTGCAGAGTCCTCCCAGCAGTGCCCAGACACAGGAGGGGTGGGTGCAGAGTCCTCCCAGCAGTGCCCAGACACAGGAGGGGTGGGTGCAGAGGCCCCCAGCAGTGCCCATGGAAAAAAAAGGGTGGAGTACCCACAGATCCAATTGCCACAATTGTCAGTCAGGTGCACAAAGACCCTGCAGTACATGTAACACATGTGTGCGAGGCTGGGAGTACACACATGCATACAGCCTAAAAGGGAACATGTCCACATGAAGTGATGTCAACAGACTACATACACAAGTACAGTGATCACCAAGGATGCCACGAATGATGCAGGTGGAGACATCGCTCTGCATGCATGGCCAAAGTTGAAGGGGTCCGTCACACACCCAGCTAATGTAGACACAGCTCAGCGCAACATATTGGGAACACCCTGCAGGGAAGATGTCAGGGTACACAGAGGAAGGAACACACCTTGGGACAATTTCACCATGCAGTAACTGCTTACATGAACAGAGAAACTTAGCTAACACCTTGTGATGGCACACAGATACCAGGGTACCCCCTATGACCAGCACACTACTACATTTCCCACACACCCAACACATGATCACCACCCAAAATCATGTAGCAGCCCCACCAACAGCAATACCACAAAAGCAGTAGTGTTCTAAGGAAAAAAAAAAGCTTTATTCAGCATTTTCAAATAAAGTGTGTGTGGATAAAGTTCAATATTTACAAAGCCCATAGGGCAGTCCATGAGTCACAGCTGGATGGGGGACACAGTAGGACGCGTGTCCCCTAGCTTGCCTGCACGGTTCAGACCACCCTGTCTTCCACGGGGGGGGGATCATGTGGGGGGGAAGGACCAGGAGGGGCAAGGGCAGGCATTGTGGGTGCAGGGACAGAGGACTCCACCACAGGGGGTGGGGCAGCGCCAAAGGAGGTGGTGAGGATGGCGCTGCACACGTCAGCAAGGTCCCCCAGCGTATCCCCTGCACCCGAAGGAACCACAGGCCCCAAGGAGGGGGGGGGGGCGGAGGAATGGGTCGCAGCGCCACTGGGGGAGGGTGTGGACAGGGGGGGGCACTCAACTACCCTGACCGGGTACTCCTTTGCCCGCTTGCTGGGTGGTGTCACTGTTGGGCTCAGGGACAGAGCGGCCATGAAGGAATCCTTGCTGGATTCGTGGCCAGGAGAGCTGAGGGGAGTGGATTTGGAGGGAGTGGATTTTGCGGAATGCGGACTCCCACTCTGGCTGCGTGACTTACGTTTGCCCCCCCACCCAGTGGGTGTGCCTACCTCACCCTGTGTGTGCGTGCCAGGAGGTGTGCGCTTGCCCTGCCCTGCTGGTGTGGTGCCTGTGTCTGGTGGTGTGCGTGCATGCTGACGTCTGGGTGTACGTGGGACAGGCATGGGAATGGGAAGTGTGGATGGGGCAGGGGTAGGGGGTGGGACGTAGCGCTGCAGGAGACCCACTGCTGCAGTCAGTGTCGAGTCGATGGACCTCAGCAAGTTGCGTTGGTCAGACTGCGCGGCTGAAATGCCCTCCAAGTATGCCTCCATCTGGTTCAGCACTTGGCTGTGGCCATGGAGGACATTAAGCGTCGCAGTCTGACCAACCCGCAACTGCCGCAGGATGTCCACAGACTCGGCATTGGTGGCAGCAGTGGAGACAGGGGCAGGGGGTGCGGTGCCTGGCAAGAAGGAGACACGTGCTGACCGAGCAAGGCGGGAAGGGACACGAGCAAGTGGGAGGCCGGTGATCGGAATGGAGGGGGCAGGTAGTGATGGAGTGCTGGTGTCAGCTGTGGGACCAGCCTCCGCCCCCTCGGAGTGCTCAGCCTCGGACCCGTCTGCGTCATAGTCGGTGGTGGATTGACTGGACAGGTCCTCCGCTGCACTCCCGTCGGCCTCCGTGCCACTCGATATGCCAGACAACTCTGCACTGATGGCACTGGTGCTCGATCCCTCCTCACGGTCCGTGCCATTGTCTCCCTCGGTGTCCCCCGACGATGCTGTGAGCAAGGTGAAGAGACAGGAAATAATCAGACACCTGTATACATATGTCACATGAGTCAAATCCACATAGGTCACAGTGCATAGCCTGAAAAGCAACATGAGTAACATCTACAATACAAGGCACATATGTAGGCCCTGCAACACACAGTTGGTTGACCCACCATGCCACTGAACAACTATGGAGAGCATGACACAATAGCAAATAACATGGTATGGATTTGGACAGAGGAGCCAGGCACTGGGGACAATCCAGCACAGCATCTGCAGCACACAGCGTTGGCGTAAAAAGGGATGAGCAGGAACCATGTCTATTAACTGTAGGCACATGCTGCAAAGGCAATACTTAAAAACATGCCCAACATTAATGGGTCACTGCACCTTGAGTGTATGTCCACACAAACATCACACACTGGCCAGACCTAGCAAGGAGACTTCAGGTCTAGACATGTAGGCCTTGCCTGCACCAACCACCCCCTACATGAGACAATTTATTGAGACACAGGAAGCACTTACATCTCTTAGTCTGGAATAAAAACACATGGCCTGCAAGAAATCCTGATTGGACACAAAATACCCCTGGTGCGCCCGTACAAATACATCATCTACAAATGGCCATCATCAGATCATTTTACCATTACACACAGGCACTGGCCCCCGTGAGTATGAACAACGGACATTTGGTCAGCCTGTACAGTGGACACATGTAGCCGAGTTTACGTAGACACAAATGGTGCCAGGGTACAATGGCACAGAGCACAACCTATGCTGGAGACACAGGGATTGTCGAGATTTTTGGATTACACACATGATACCTAGGAAAAGATGCCCCAGGGGACAGTAGTGGCCATACTACTCCACGGTCCTGAATGGTACTGACTGCAACACAAGCCACTATCCCTGCACTCTGCATATCTCACACTCATGCACATCATGTCACAGGCCACAAAACAGGACATGCATGCTGTAAAGCAATACACTTTAGAGACACACTCCTATGTCTGGACTCAGCATCAGTGACAACTGACATGGACCCCACAAAAACTGAACTGGACAGGGCACAGGCAAGGTCCCAAAACCTGTTACACACCACCCTCACACATGAAGCTGCAAGCATTGGGCACATCGATAAACTGGCAGCCTAGATAACCTTGTGTAAGTGTGACTACACACAGACCAGGGTACACATGCCAAGGAGGGGAAGGGAGGAAGGACAGCACCGCTACACTTTGGGGACCAGGAACTGCACTGCACATGTAAACCCTGGCAGTGTATCCATGCAACTGTGCACTTACAAATGCTGGTGACACACAAAAAACACACATGTACCTACCCCTTTCCTGCTGCTGCTTTTCCCGTAAGCGCCTGTCCATGTCAGGGAAGACGACCGCCAGCACACGCTTGTGGATGTGGGTCAGACGGCGGCGCCCATGGTTCTTTTGGCTCACAGGTGAGTCCCCCAGAAGGACCCGTGCGATCCTCCGCGTCCAGCACCGGATATCCTGCCAGCGTTTCCTCACCTGGGCTAGGCGCCGCTTCCGACCATCCGTCTGTCTCACGGCACTGACGGCGTCCTTCCAGATCTGCTCCTTGGCACAGGCGCCTACCTGTGAGGGTGAAAAAGTGAGACAACATCAATACACCTGCGACATGTCACAGAGACACACATTAGACAATTTGGCTGGTTTTAACAGGGCATAGAATGCATCAAACTCATTACACCTGTGTCATAGGGACACTTTCCTCTGTGGAAGGCAAATAGCCATAGGTGGCATTGTAGAGTACACAGGTGGCATGAGGGGTACGACACAATCAATCATCCAGGCTCACACTGTGCATCACAAGCGACACCAGGATTATGTGCAGCACCTCAAAGCAGTCACATGCCACAGGCCACTGAGGCGCCCTCAGCCGAGTACACAGACACACACAGCCACAGGACAATCACCTGCCATTGACAACTGCAGCTACACACCTCACTCTGCACATGTGCCACTAGACTGGGGGGTGTCACAGGTGTGGGGCTGGCCCATCACTGCAGACACACAGCACTGCTCCCTGCTCCCATCAGATGGGCAGGTTATATCCATCCTTCATGCAGCTGGGGTGCTACACTCCACATATGCACTCACCCACATGACAGGGGACTTACACACACACACCAATGTCCAGGGGACAAACACATCTTTTGGACACTCTCAGCACATGTACACTAAACGAACACACATCTGTGGGTACTGCCACCTGTCACACTGGGGGGACCACAGATTCACATGAGGACTGTAGTAACAACATTCCCAGGAGGATTAGACAGGCTGAATGTGTAATGCCACATGCAGTGATTTTCACAGTACACACAATGCAAGTGAGGAGAGCAGACATGCACCACAGCATGCTCTGGCTGGGAGACATTAAGGCATTCCCCCACCCGGGACCCACCCTACAGTACATTGCATGTGTGTTACACCTGGACACAATGGCAGAAGTCACAGTCACAAAAAAGGGGCACAGTCTTTGCTAGTGGACTCAGCACTCACCTGAACCCCTGGTCGACCGTACAGCATGGGGTACTGTGGGAGGATCACATCCAGCAGGGCTTGGTTCTCCTCCTGGGTGAAAGGCTGGGCCCTCTCCACAGACCTGGACATGGTGCCAGAGGATTTACGAGCAGCAGCAGTGTAGTTGAATCAAAGGATGTGCAGGCAAGTGCTCTCTCATGGGACCGGGCTGCCTTATATCTACCTTGCTGCCCTGTTTCATTCACAGGAGTACAGAGTGATTGGTCAATCACATTTGCATCCTATGTTTCCTCCAATCCCTTTAAACCTACCACAGTCAGTGGCTTTGATCTTTTTTTTTATTGAGCATGATGTCAACTCAACAGCCACTTTGCAACAATGTAGATTCTTTCAAACCGACTTTAGCTGGGCACCTGATGAAAAAAATTCAAACTTTAAACTCGGTCTCCATGACAACCTGCATGCATGTAGGGCTTTATACTTGTCCCTCATGTGTCCCCTATGTAATTTGGACATTCACACACAGGTACGGTGAGTTCCAGGGCCCTAGGGCACCCCACATGCATAGAAAGGGCCGTACACGCGCATGTACGGGGCGTATCACTATAGGTACGCATGCGCGAGCTAAGCCATAGTGAAACGGCCCGTACACGCGCGTGTACGGCCCGTTTCACTATGGCTTTGCTCGCGTATGCGTACCCATAGTGATACGCCCCGTACACGCGCGTTTACGGCCCGTTTCACTATGGCTTTGCTCGCGTATGCGTACCCATAGTGATACGCCCCGTACATGCGCGTGTACGGGCTGTTTCACTATGGCTTTGCTCGCGTATGCGTACCTATAGTGATACGCCCCGTACATGCGCGTGTACGGCCCGTTTCACTATGGCCTTGCTCGCGTATGCGTACCCATAGTGATACGCCCCGTACACGCGCGTGTACGGGCCGTTTCACTATGGCCTTGCTCGCGTATGCGTACCCATAGTGATACGCCCCGTACACATGCGTGTACGGGCCGTTTCACTATGGGTAGGCCTACGGCAGCACTCCCATAGTGATGGGGAACGTGCACACGCCCTCAGAGCGCATGTACGGTGCATTTCACACCTGACAGTGGTGACAGGCAGCACACAGAAAGGAATAGAGCTGACATACATGTCCAAGGCTGGACATCAAGGCATTGTCTGTGCAGTACTACATGTGTGGGGCACAGGTGTGTTAGGCTGTAATGTGGCACATTACTCCTGAGTTGTGAAGGCAATAGATGTATGATGAGATGTGTACAGGTGTCATGTGTGATGGTGGAGTATGTGCCAGACATCCCCTTCACTCCTTTGACATGTGTGCATGTAGTACAGAACACTTGTGAAAAGCGTCACCGCCAGGGCACAGTCAACAACACACGCAACTGTCCCCTGATGCCAGCTACAGGGGTTTTAACACCTGACATGTGACTACCCGCGTTGCACGATGTGACTATGTCATGTATGTGTTGTGTGTTCCCATGGGCTTGCTGTAGGTGTTTGGTCAAATGCATCTGCAGTTGCTGCAACCAACATGTGTCTGTGTGTAGATGGCCATGGCACAGTGTTACGCATACCACGCCACATGTGGAATCCGACGTAAGGTGTGTGTGTATGCATCGACACGGAGTTTCACAACAAGGACATATCTGCATACTCTCAATGTATGTGGGATAATTCTTGAAATGTAATCCTTAATGGCAAGGTATGTGGTGTGTCATTTTTCTAGTACATGTGACCTGTGCCTCTAGTGTTCCGCAACCTGTCTGTACAATAAACATCCTTCCTCTGCACATATTTGGATGTCTGTAACTCCTGTAATGCGTCTGCCTGCTCACTTACACTGGCCCACAGCTAGTTTTATGGCATGGCATTATGAGGTTGAGAATAAACGTTTGGAGCTGTCTCTTGGTAGGAGTGTCACATGGCTGCCATACGTGTCCAGGGCATATTGCACAGACCTGACTCTGTATGTAGCATATGTGTATTGCCTGTTGACCATGTGCTGAGTACATTGACATTGGTGGTGTACTGTACTCACTCTTCGTTGTCCCTTCTAATTCACTGCAGGGCTCCGCCTCTCTCTCGAGCAATTCCGGACTTGGCTGACATGCGTGAAAATGACTGTATACGCTGCTACCGCTTCCCCCAACGTTTGATTGAGGACTTGACGACACGGCTGGCAGCACACCTCCAACCGCTACACAGGTATCCTGGTGCACTGACACCCAAGGTGAAGGTGATGGCATCCCTACATTTCTTGGCCACAGGTACCTTTCAACATACCATTGCCCATGTGGGTGGGATGTCCCAAACCATGTTGAGCCGTGCTCTGCATGATTTTTTAGAGGCCATGTTGGAGCACCTTGATGAGTTCATTAAATTCCCAACTCCTGAGCAGTTGACAGCTGTCAAGCGTGAGTTCTATGCCCTGGGAGGGATGCCCCATGTCATTGGGTCCATAGATGGAACACATGTGGCTTTGGTACCACCACAGGCACAGGAGGTAGCCTTCCGTAACCGCAAGCATTACCACTCCATTAATGCCCTTGCGGTGTGTCTTGCCAACATGGTGATTTCACATGTCTGTGCTCGTTTTCCAGGATCAGCACACGATGCGTACTTCATGAGGCGTAGCAGGGTGCCTGAAATGATGCTGCAGCTGCGCAACGAACGAGCATGCATTGTTGGTGGGTATACTCTGCCAGTCCTGTATTTAACGTCATCTGCCTGTCTTACTGCTTCTCTGACCGACTCTTGTCCATGATGTTTCCATGTAGGGGACGCTGGCTATCCCAACATGCCATGGCTGATCACGCCTCTCCGCAACCCCAGAACGGCTGCCGATCACCGCTACAACAACGCCCATGGGCGGACCAGGCGAGTGATAGAGAGGACGTTTGGCCTCCTGAAGAGCCGATTCCGTTGCCTCCACAAGACCGGTGGCGCACTCCCATATGCACCGGTGAAGGTCTGCAAGATATTCCTCGTGTGCTGCATGCTGCACAACATGGCAGTGGAGAAAGCTGTGCCACTCATCCTGGATCCAGATGAGCAGGACCATCCACCCGTGGAGGATGAAGGGCTTGGGCACGAGGCAAGTGATGTGGAGGAGGAGGAGGCGGCGGAGGACATGCGGAGTCGGCTCATACGCGACTTCTTTGCTTAGTGGTGAGCTCCAGTGTCTGAGTGTGCATGCATTGGGCCGTGTGTGGCATGTGTTGCAATGTGTGTGTCCATCTGCATGTCTTCCAAGTGAGTCTGAGGTGTGTTTGGATGTGTCACTCGAGTGATGGTGCAATAGAAGAATGTCTTTCCTGAGTCATCATTGTCACCTAGCATGTTGACAACCTAATACGTGTCGAGTACATGCACATGCATGCGGATGTACTTCTTTTGGCTGACTTCTGGTGTGTCTCCCATCCACAGGTACTTGCGCATGCTGTCTGCTGGTGGCATTGTTGTGCTCCTGCTATTCCTCATGATCACAGCAACATGTGCTGAATCAGCGTTACATGCACGGACAAGTTCGAAAATCTCCTTCGGGTAAGGGATGCAGCACGGCTTTTTGGGAGTCGTATTTGTTTTGAATGTGTGTGCACTGCTCCTGTTCATGTTTGGTTACTTGGCATACATGTAGAATCACCATGGGGCACATGACCTGGAGCAGAATTCACCTGAATTGATGGTCAGACTTGGTGACAGTCATCTGTAATGGGATTGTGATGGAGCCATCAATGTGTGTGACACTGGCCTCGGAAACATACGGGTTGCACCGGGTTGACATGGTGTGTGAATTCCCCATTAGGGGCTCAATGGTGTATAGCAGGCTCTCCGTGAGCAGCAGGGGGTGTTTAGCTGTCACCCGTCACTTGTGTGCCAGTGCCATGGATTTCCAGCATCTGTGGTGCTAAGGGGGGTGCCAGTGTTGGTCCCACGTCTTCATCCACATGACCTGTGTATGTGTAGACAGAGTTGCATTAGCATTCCGACACACATGACTAATAAAGGTGTCCCTCTGCCTCCAAGGTGCCTCATCTCTGTCAATGGTGGTCTGTTGCCAATGTGCATGCGGCATGTCTGGCATTGTTCTCAGAGATGGTGCATATGAGTCTATGTGTAGAGTAGCAAGATGCAAGCTGTTTGTCAGGGATTAGATTCTGTATTGTGCATGATGTCCATGGCTGTGTAGGTTTTGTGGCCTGTCAGTCTCCACGACGGCCACTGTGCCGCATGTGAATCCATTGTGTGTGTGTGTGCCATGTTGAACCAGACATTCCTTCCTTGACATGTACCTTTTGCATGGTTCCTTCCTGAGATCCTTGTCTTTGTGTGCTACTTGTGGCATTGTGTCCTTGCAGGCCCTGCTGCAAGGGCACCCAGTGTCCACGCAAACGAGCTGGTGTCCATCATGGATTGCTTGCTGACATGTGCTATGCTGATCAGCAGCATCTGTGCCTCATGCGGCAGCACACTCTGCATTATGCACAAGATCCTCAGTTCCATCCACCTCAAGGCAAGAGGGAGACCATCCCCCAGGTCAACTATGACATCCGTGTCTACTCCTACCCTGCACTCTACGGACATGTGCGTTAGAAATCCCATGATACTTGTTCACATCCAGGGTGCATCTGCACAGCTCTGCTACTACATCCGGCGACCAGGCCACATCAACGTCAAACAGAGATGGGGGGAGTGGATCACTGCCAGCTGCAGGATGACCTTCTCAATCCACGCACACCCTCAGGATGCAGCCCACACCCACAACACAACCTTGTGGCACTGTGATCCAACACCCTATTGTGCCATCTCCATGCATCCAACCTTGGCTGGCCCACCATTCACCACATCCACCTGACTCAAGCATGCAGGACATGGTTCTGCCACGTGTCTACACATACCTGGAACTCCCACCCCAGGACACTCCACATGATCCCTGACCTCTGCGCATGACTGTTGCTCTTCTAAATAGGTCTGTGGGCACAGTTGTGCGGGCACCCCCTCAGCTGGTTGGGCCCATCACGGGTGAGTATGGTGCTCCATGTCTGTCTTGGATGGTACGTTGTGACCCATGTGTGTTCTGTGCCAGACTCAGACCCCAGGGTATGGTGGTTCGGAGTTAATTCAGAAATCAGGCATGGTTTGACTTTACAACACACACATGTAGTGGAATAATGCAAAATGAAGGCATCATCTTGTGATTGTGATGAATTTTATTAGTGCTGGGGTACGTGTTTGGGGGGTTGACAAGAGGTGCTTGGCGGGAGTGTAGAATCCAAAGTTCACAGGGGGAGTTGGTGTCCTTGCCATTGACAGTCATCAGAGTCTGTGCCACAGTCTTTGTCAACATTGGTCAGACAGTGACCAGCAAGGCCATGTGGCAGAGAATGTCCTTTGCTGCTGTGCTGCTGTTGGGCCATAGGGCCAGGTGCCAGGCCAGGTGACCTGGGAGATGGTGATGTTCCGCTGACTCTCACGTTTTCTTGCGTGGACGACCCACCTTCCTGCGGGGACCCTCAGACGCCTGGCTTCACGGTGCAAGGGACGTTCCGTCAGATGATTGCTCCTCCTCCTCCCTCCCTGGGGCTGGTGCTGCTCTACGCCTGCTGGCACAGGGAGGGTTTGCCAGGCTTTGGGCGATCTGACGGAGGCATTTGCTCAGGTCCCTCTGCACCGCCAAGTGCTCTGCATGTCTTGCCTCCATCCTGGCATGATGCTCAACCTGCAGGGCCTTCATCTCATTGAGGGTCTCCACTACCTGGGCGATGCCTCTGGAGTCACGCCTGTATGCGTCCAGGATGGTTCTGACGTGTGCCATAGCCGGGTCCTGAGCCAACTGGGCAGGTTCAGGCCTCCGCCGTCCTCTACTCCCACCACCCCTGCCCACTTGCGCCTGGCCTGCCGTTGTGGGCACATCGAGTCTCCGGGACCCCTGAGGGATGGCATTTGCGGGGTCGCCTGCCTCCTCCTGGGTGCCCGAAGAACCTTGTCCCTCCTGGACAGACTGGCTGCGTTGTTGTGTGCAGGCAGGGCTCCTGGGTGTCTCCTGGGATGTGGCAGGAATGGGGGTGGTGGTTGGCACAGTTGTACCTGACGCAGGTGCTGCAGGTGGTTGGACACCAGAGGGGCCAGGTTGGTCTGGGTCATCCACGGAGTGGTGAGAGTCGTCGCTGGCGTTGGGGTCCTCTTCACGCAGAGCCTGGTCCTGTGAGTCTTCCCCCCCAGGGGAGATCGACGACGTTGACCTGTGTGTGAGAGAGACAGTGTTAATTGTGTTACATGTGACATCCATGTTTCATTATTTTTTGATTTGGCACAGTTCCTCTGGGTGGTTGGATTTGGCTAGCATTCCTCACACAGTGCACTTGTGCATGGGTATGTCCCTTGGCCACAGCTTTCGACACTTTACCTATGTGTGACACAATCTTAGTTGATGCATATTTTGTCAACGCAGTCAGCAGTGTAGTGAGAGGGCGTAGCAAGCCATGCAGAGCCGCCTTACGTGTTGCACTGTACGTGGCCAAATGGTGTTTTTTCCATGCTATTTGAGAATGCAGGTAGGTAACTTAACAATTTGTGACAGGGTTCTGACGAACACAGTGGGTAGGTATACTGGGTGTACGGTTCTGTTTGTGCCTGCAGCACGGATGTACTCGTGCACAGATTGACACATGGCCTAGTGTTTATCAAAGGTTGAAGGGGGGGTTAAGGCACTGCCAAACCTTGTCTACATGCACACAGTACACCTGCTGACGAGCGGACATGGCCACACCACCCAAGGGTGATTTGGTCTCCCTCTGTCTCCCTTACTCCCTCTCTCTGTCAGCCTCCTCCCACTGTCCGTCTCCCTCTATCTCCCTTTCTCCCTCCCTCTATCAGCCTCCTCCCTCTGTCCGTCTCCCTTTACTCCCTCCCTCTGTCAGCCTCCTCCCTCTGTCCGTCTCCCTTTCTCCCTCCCTCTGTCAGACTCCTCCCTCTGTCCGTCTCCCTTTCTCCCTCCCTCTGTCAGCCTCCTCCCTCCCTCTGTCTGTCTCCCTGTGTCCACCTCTGTCTCTGTCCCTCTCTCTGCCCCTCTCCCTCCCTGTGTGTGTCACCCTCTGTCACCTCAGCCCAGCTTCCTGGGCACTCAGAGTTTGCAGGTCTTGCAAAGGCCATTGGCTTGTTCATGTGGGTTTGTTTCTTCTCTGCGGGCACCCATTGGGCGGAGTGTGTGAGTCTGCACTGCTGCTGTGGCGGTGTGTGCTGACACTCTTTCAGTGTGCTGCGTCTTCATTGGCTGCTGTTATGTGCAAATTGTGCCTTCATACCCATGTCGTCCTGCAACGCGGCCACCATTAGCAGGCAAAACAGTACTGTGTGGGGACACACTGTTGGTATGGCTGTGCCCTAAGCCATATGGGCTGAGGGCATTGTTGTGTGCTTCAGAGTTGCTCTATGTTAGTTTTGAGGCCCACCCTCCCGGCATCGGGGACATCCTGTCTTGTGTTTGTCTTTTGTGTGGCCTGTGACTTGGCCTGGCCTTGCTTGGGGCATGGTGCATGGAGGCGCTAGTGGCATGTGTGTGTTTTTGGAGTGTGGTTGTGTCCGGTGCTGGCTGTGTGGGGGTTGCGTGCATGATTGGTATTTGGGTTGTATATGGCGTTCCCCCCATGTGAGGTGAGTTGTTTGTGTACTCACCAGGCTCTCGGACTCCTTCTAGTCCGTCACATGCCAACGGCTCCAGCGTGGTCATCACCTTCTCCTCCCAGGGATGGTAGTGTACCGGTCTGCGGGATGGCCCTCCTCCAGTGATGTTGGCCTGGTTGTGCTCGTCTGTCATTTTGCGGCGGACCGTCCTCCGCAGATTGTACCACCTGGCTTGGCACTCATGCCTGGTCCTTCTGGTGGACCCAACAGCATTCACGAAATTGACTATCCTCTCCCACATGGAAGTTTTTTCTGATATGCTGGTCCGTCTGATCAATGTTCCGAAGAGCTGTACCTCGACTCTGATGATTTAGTCGACAAGGGACTCCAGCTCGTCCTTTGTGAACTTTGGATTCTTGTTGGTGGGCATGGTGTGGGGTGTGGGTGTGGATGGGTGTGGGGGTGGGGGTGTGGATGGGTGTGGGGGCGGATGGTTGTGGGTGTGCAGGTGTGTGTGTGTGAATGCGATGAGGGTATGTTTGTGATGGTGGTTGTGTGAAGGAGTGCAAGTGTAAGGTGTATTGATGGTTGAAGTATGGTGCAGTGCGTTGTCTCTGGGGTCTGGCAGCAGTGGATCTGTTGCAAAGGATCATGGTTTGTGTGTGTTGGGCCTTTTTATTGGTCCATTTGTGGGTGTGGCTGTGTTTGAACTTTGGGTGGGTGTGTTATAAGGAGTGGTAGTGGTTTGGCCCTCTGTTTCTCTGTTTGTCAGTTGCAGGTCAGTGTATAGGATGTATTTGGCCTTGTTGGATATGTTTTGTGGTGTTGTGTGCCTCGGATTGACTGTCCTTGTGTTTTTTTGGTTAGTTCTGGTTCAGTAGGAGTGTTATTGGCGTCTGTATGGTGCGTACATGGGCCATGTTGTTGTACAGTGCTGTCCTTTGCTATGGCTTAGTACGACTCGTACATGCCCGATGTTGGGTGAGGGTGCTCGTGTGTGGGCCTGGGGTAGGGTGCGTACGAACACGGGTGGGGTGGGGGTTCGGTCCGTACATACACTGGTGGGGTGGGGGTATGGTCTGTACATACACGGGTGGGGGTACGGTCCGTACATACACGGGTGGGGGGTACGGTCCGTACATACACTGGTGGGGTGTTGGTACGCTCCATTCATACATGGGTGGGGGTACGGTCCGTACATGCACGGGTGGGTGGTATGGTCCGTACATACACGGGTGGGGGGTACGGTCCATACATACATGGGTGGGGTGGGGGTACGGTCCGTACATACACTGGTGGGGTGGGGGTACGGTCCGTACATACACTGGTGGGGTGGGGGTACGCTCCATTCATACACGGGTGGGGGTACGGTCTGTACATGCATGGGTGGGGGGTACGGTCCGTACATACACGGGTGGGGGGTACGGTCCGTACATACACGGGTGGGGTGGGGGTACGGTCCGTACATACACTGGTGGGGTGGGGGTACTGTCCGTACATACACGGGTGGGGGTACGGTCCGTACATACACTGGTGGGGTGGGGGTACGGTCCGTACATACACGGGTGGGGGTACGGTCTGTACATACACTGGTGGGGTGGGGGTACGGTCCGTACATACACTGGTGGGGTGGGTGTACGGTCCGTACATACACGGGTGGGGTGGGGGTACGGTCCGTACATACACGGGTGGGGTGTTGGTACGCTCCATTCATACACGGGTGGGGGTATGGTCCGTACATACACGGGTGGGGTGGGGGTACGGTCCGTACATACACTGGTGGGGTGGGGGTACGGTCCGTACATACACTGGTGGGGTGTTGGTACGCTCCATTCATACATGGGTGGGGGTACGGTCCGTACATGCACGGCTGGGGTGGGGGTTCGGTCCGTACATACACTGGTGGGGTGGGGGTACGGTCCGTACATACACGGGTGGGGGGTACGGTCCGTACATACACAGGTGGGGGGTACGGTCCGTACATACACTGGTGGGGTGGGGGTATGGTCCGTACATACACGGGTGGGGGGTACGGTCCGTACATACATGGGTGGGGGGTACGGTCCGTACATACACTGGTGGGGTGGGGGTACGGTCCGTACATACACGGGTGGGGTGGGGGTACGGTCCGTACATACACGGGTGGGGTGTTGGTACGCTCCATTCATACACGGGTGGGGGTACGGTCTGTACATACACGGGTGGGGTGGGGGTACAGTCCGTACATACACTGGTGGGGTGGGGGTTCGGTCCGTACATGCACGGGTGCGGTGGGGGTTCGGCGCGTACATCCACGGCCGGGGGGCATTTTGCGCGTACATGCGGGGTCTGTGGTGGGGTGTTCGGCGCGTATGCGGACACGTGTCTCCATGCTTGCTGTGGGAGTTCGGTCCGTACGGTGTTTTTTGCATACAGTTGTAAAATCTAAAGGACAGGAGTGATCGTACTAGCGCGGTCGGACTTCATTTTTCGTACGGTAAATCGTCCGGGGATGTGTCGGACACATTTTCCGACCCGAGGACGTGTGGGGGAGTTTTCCGGATGTGATTCGTATGGAGTTTTTCCCATGCGAATCGTACTTGGCAGTTTGTACGGTACTTGTGAGACTTGTACGTAAAAAAATACGGATGCGAGTCGTACAGTATTTTTTTTTACCAGATCGGAATCGGCACCTATACTGTGTATTTAAGATGCAATAAAGGATGGACACTTTGTAATGATGCCCATTTAGAATTCAAATGTCGGATGCCCTATGAATTACGAAATTCATATCTAATATTTTTGATGCCAAAGTTCTGAAAACATCATTCGGCCTATTGGGAAGATGTCAATATGTATTAACGAGTTTATTTCAGATATTGTCAATGCAAATAAATTCACAAACATCATTCTTCCTATTGGGAAGATATCAAAATTAGGCCTGGGCAGTAAATTCTGTTCCGCTTGCAGAATTTAGGTAATTTCGCGTTCCACGGAGAACGTGGAGTTGCCAAAAAATCCGCGATCCGCAGCTTCGTGGAATTTTTTGCATGTTCGCACTTTCAAAATGTGTATTCACAAGATATTTCTCCCCGAGCACGCAAACAGCATTCGCGAACAGGAAAAAAGCATTGCGAACGTGCGGAACAAGCAATTCCCCATGTTTGCGGAACTTATGTGTGTTCGCGGAGATTTTTTACAGTTTCGCTGAGCTTTGCGTAGCGCAACTACGCAAATTCCGCCCACCCCTAATCAAAATGAATTAATGAGTTATTTTGGGATATTTTCAATGGGAACAGTTTGGGAAACCAATTGTGACCAATTACTGTTTTTATTTTCATTTTGGTTCATTGATATTGCGTTTGGAAAATTGTGATAGAGAAAAGTAGTTCATATATTTGATCTTTGTATTTTATGCAATGTAAATGAAAGTGTTTATTTTTTAAAATGTAAACGGATAGTTGAATTTGTTGTGAACATTTTGAACAGAGATTTGGTTTTTTTTAACAATCTTATTGATTGTATTTTTTTTCCTGCTGTTTTATGATGATCAACATTGAAATCACTGTGTATGGTGAAATTCAATAGAATCTGAAAACTGCAAAAAAGGCAAACTGAATATGTTATGTAATTGTAAAATTATGTTGTGTTCTTAAAACTATAATATTATATGTAATAACAGTATTTTTTCTTCTCTTTTACAGACACTAATTCTAAAGTTTGAAAATATTTTAAATTTAGATTATAACAAACAACTGAAAAAATTGTTTCAATGACTTTCATATCTACTTCCAAAAAGGTAAGATTAAGCAACTACCCATGCAGTCCTCTAATCACCTAGACACTACTCATTCACTCCTTCAATTACCCAGGAACTACCCATGCACTGCTCCAATCACCCGTGCACTACCAATGCACTCCTCCAATCACTCAGCCAGTACCATGTACTATCGTTGCAGTACTCTAATAATCCAGTCAGTACCCATGTACTCATGCAATGACCCAGGCACTAACCATGCAGTGATACAATCACCTGTGCACTACCCATGCAGTCCTCTAATCACCTAGACACTACCCATTCACTCCTTCAATTACCCAGGTAGTACCCATGCACTCCAGCAATCACCCTGTCACTACCCATGCACTCCTCCAATCACCCAGCCAGTACCATGTACTTATCTAACCACTCTACCAATAGCCAAGTACCTATAAATTCACCATTCACTATCCTTGCAGTACTCCTATAATCCAGTGAGTATCCATGTACTCATGCAATGACCCAGACACTAACCATGCAGTGCCACAATCACCTGTGCACTACCCATGCAGCCCTCTAATCACTTAGACACTACCCATTCACTCCTTCAATTACCCAGGTAGTACCCATGCACTCCAGCAATCACCCTGTCACTACCCATGCACTCCTCCAATCACCCAGCCAGTACATATGCTAATCCAATCACTCCGCCAATACCAAAGCACTTATAAATTCACCATGCACTATCCTTGCAGTACTATAATCATACAGTCAGTACCCATGTACTCATGCAATGACCCAGGGAGTATCCATGCACCTATGCAATAACTCAGACACTACTTATGCACTACTGCAATCACCCAGCCAGTATCCATACACTCATTCAATCAATCACTCTGCCACTACCCAAACATTAAAAAAAAACATGCACTACCCTTGCTCTTTTCCAATCAGCCACACAATGTCCAATTTTTGTAATTTTTTGGGGTATATTTTAAACCTTTTTTTCTTTTTTGTGTGTTTTTGATGTTTTTTTAGATTAGAGAAAAATGAAAAACAACAAACGAGCTGTTTAACAAAAAGAAAAGCACATTATAAAAAAAATGAACATTTATGTGCTTTTATGGCAGCTGGCATAACATTGAGACATTGCTCTCCAATGCAGAAGTCTCACACTTCTTGCAAATGATTGCAGCTTCAAAAAGTTCAGGGACAATGTGGGGGCCTTGGTGCTGGAGGAACTTGCTGGGATGAGGTAGAAGGGGAATTTGGATCTCGTTCTGCCGCCTCATCAAGCTGTCTCCTCCTCTCCTCTCTAGCCAGGTGAAAGGGTGCGGAGTCTCCAGATGTTTTTTCATGCTGCTGAAAGATCCTCTGGATAATATTCATTTGCATATGGTACATGTGACTTTACAGACGTTCATTTTTTTCTCGCCCTTTGGAACTGAAAAAAAGGCCCACAGAATGCTCTCCTTTCTCTTTTTGATTGGTTCTATAATTTCTCTCTCCTCTTCCATATCCAAGGGGTCAATTGTTGGTTGATTGGAAGCCATAGTTTCGAAAAAAAAGTCCATAAACACACAAAAGTTGAAAAAAAAAGAGAGAAACAACAAGCAGGTCTTCTCTCCAAGGTAGCCAAACAATAAGAGGAATATCACAAGGATGGAACCTCCCTCTTACAGAATGAAAATGATTTAAACCAATCAAGTTCTTTCTTTTCATGCTGACACAAAATCGTGTAGTGACCACAACCCCTTATGTTTGATGTTAGGGTGGAGCAACTTAAAAGGTGGTCCAAAACCAGCTCCATCGAGGTTAACAAGGGAGGTGGTCCCACACGATGGCAATCGAAGATTGAAATGGGACAAGGTTAGCACCCATCCTGACAAATTAGCAAAGATTAAGATGCATATTGATGAGCTGACTAGAGAGTTGGCGGGATTAGCCTCGGGAACAGGGGTTGCTCAGGAGTCGCTTTTTCCTCATATATACAAAAACGCTATTAAGGAAGTTGGTAAACATTTTTCAACCCAGAGCTCTAAAACAAAACCCCCTAAACCCAGTAATCCATGGTATTCTGCAAAGTGCCGGGCTAAAAGACGGGAGCTAACTGTTGCCCTCCGCAAAAAGAATCAACCTTTAGTTAGAGTAGTCAGGAGGGAGTACGCGAATGAACAAGTGCGGGCTAAAAAAGAGTGGGAGGAACAGTATTGGCAGGACCTTAAACACGCATCTAAAATGAAAAATGCTTTGCTGTTTTGGGATTTGATTAATAAGGTCAGAAATTACAATAGGCCATTATTGGCTAATCACATTACCAGCCAACAATGGTATTCCCATTTTTCAGCCCTATACGGCGGACAAGATGCAATTGAATCTTCTTTTTATGATCCAGCCAATCGGACCCCTATTTTATCGACGCTTGAGGAGCCATTCGTGACTTCGGAGGTAGTATTGGCCATAAGACATCTTACCCCGAAGAAGGCTGCTGGCCAAGATGGTATCCCGGGGGATCTTCTTTTGAAAGAACCCATAGCCTGGGCCACACTCATTGCATTAATAATGAATTTAATTTCTAAGGGACATCCTGTCCCAGATTCATGGAAGGGTGCAGAAGTGATCACTGTTTATAAAAAGGGTGACAGAGATGACCCTGCCAACTACAGACCAATCAGTCTGATTGACGTGATTCAGAAAGTGGTTGGCAGGGTCATCATATTGCGAGTTGGGGTATGGATGGAGAAGGAGCAGGTCCTCTCCCATTTCCAGGCCGGGTTTCGGAAAAAAGTGGGCACGATGGACCAGGTCTTCCGCTTCTTTGCGATCTACTGGAAAACTGTGTCAATTAACAACGGTAGTCTCTACCTGGCGTTCATAGATCTCAGGATGGCGTTCGACCTGGTCCCCCGAGCTAGGCTGTGGGATATTTTGGAGAAGATGGGCTTTCCGGGCCCTCTTTTGGACCTTATAGTGAAGCTCCACGAGGGTAACTATGCGAGAATCAGATGGGGTACCCAAGGCCAATTGACCGAGAGGGTGCCCGTGAGAAGGGGAGTTCGCCAGGGATGTGTTATGGCGCCGACCCTTTTCTCTCTATTTGTGAATGGTGTGGTGGACCATCTGAGAGAAGAGTCGGCGGATGCGCCATCCCTGGCAGGGGAAAAAACCCCTACCCTCCTCTTCGCGGACGATACCATTCTGATCTCGAAAACCCCAGCAGGTCTCCAAAAGTTATTACACCGCTTCAGTGAGTTTTGTAATGATAGGGGACTCACAATTAACACCTCTAAAACCAAACTTATGGCCCTCTCCCCTTCTAAAAGATTTAAGAATAGTCTTACGCTTAATGGTGAGTCTTTGGAGATGGTGGACTCCTTTGACTACTTGGGTGTTAGGGTGAATAGTCGGATGCGCTGGAATGATCATCTGGCCAAAATGCTACTAAATTTCAAAAGAGTTGCAGGGGTGGTAATGCGGGAGCATAGGGCGTCTGCGAGTAAACCTGTGGCTCCTGCCCGCGCAATTTATGAAGGCCAAATACTACCAACTGCCCTGTATGGCTCTGAACTCTGGGGGTTCGAGAATACCCCGGACCTAATTACTTCAGAAAACAAGTTCTTGAGAGAACTGGTTGCCTTACCAGTTTCCACCCCATTAATACCATTACGTTTAGATATGGGCAGGCGCCCTCTTAGAGAAATAGTGCGCCTTCGCCCTCTACTCTTTTGGGTCCGACTGAGAAGGACTGAGGAGCTCAAGAACTATGCAGCTGCTTTGGATGAACTCATCTTACTAGATAAAGGTAATAGGATTAAGTGGCTGAGTAACTTGAGGCAGCTGGTCAGATATATAGGCCTAAGTGACCTTTGGAAGAGCCAATCCCCGCCACCCAAACTAGTTATCAAGAAGATGTACTGGGAGTGGGTCAAGCAGGAGACTTCCTGTAGAGGTGTAGGGGGTTCTCTCACTGAGCGCTTCCTAGAGTTTAAGGGGATTAGGTTATTTGAACCACTCCTTGACTTTATTGAGAAACCCCTGGATAGATCACTATATTTAAAAATCAGGTTTGGAATCCTTCCTGTAAATGCTTTTACTTCTGGGTGGAACATTCAAAGTGGCTTATCAAAGGCCTGTCCGTGCTGTGTAGCCCCTATTGAGTCCGTGGCGCACCTTATGTTTGCTTGCCCAGCCTACAAGGTGGCTAGGAGAATATGGCTAAAACCCCTATGCAAGGGCTTGGGCCTTAGATGTCATGCAATGGCCCTGCGTGTCCTCTGTACCGAGACATCCTCTCCCTCGTTGGTGTGTGGTGTTGCCAAATTTATTGGAAGTGCTTGGATGATACGTATGAGAAGACTCAAGACCCAACACGCCTTGCAGGTCGGAGCGTCTTCATGAAGGAATGCTCCTAGGGTTAGGATAGTTGCCACAGCTATTTATACTGCAGGGGAAATGTGTAGTTATGTTGATTAATGCAGAACAAGCTTGTTGAGTTTTAATTGTATCCCCCTGTATTATGATGTACCATGATGTTTCAAGTAGAGCATTTTAATGATTCAATTGTACTTTTATATTGTGATGTTCATATAGGTTATGACTACTGTATATTTACTTTTATGATGAATTCTTTTTATCGAATAAAGTATACATACCATACCATACCGTGTAGGGTGCGCGCACCCATTGCGCACCCGTAAAATATTGTATACATAATTATAAACTATAAATAAATGTTTAGACAATATTTTAAAAAAGATATTAGTGAAAGTGTTTATACAAATCTGATATTTGAACTTTAGATAGTGATATTTTACACTTTGAAAATACTCTGAAGTCGCGACCCCAGCGTGACCCCGGAAATACGTGCGGGGAGAAGCCATGCACCGTACGTGTATACGTCACGCAGTCGTGAAATTTCAGATTGTTAATAGTATGCTGAAAAAAATAGTTTATAAATAGTTTTCTAAATTAAATTAGTCAAACACTATAACCAAAAATGTTATTGATAATTTCTATAATGATATTTCATACTTTTCAAATTACGCCGAAGTCACGACCCCGGCGCGATGCCAGCGCGAAGTCCCAGCGCGACTTCTGAAATGTGCTGTAGTGAGGTGTGTGCAGCCATCGAGTAGGAGTTGTTTACGGTGCGTGACTCCTTTATAATATTCACACAAAAAAAGAAAGAATGAATGTATTTTTCCTAAGTATAAATTATTCTTAACCTTTGTTTTATATATATATATATATATATATATATATTCACTGAAAAAACCATAGGTTTCACACACGTTATAGTTAGGAAATAGCATTTTAAAAACCTTACAAATTCACTGAAAAAACCATAGGTTTCACACATGTTATGTTATGTAATTTTTCACATGGATGATATCATCAACACAGTGATGTCATCAGTGATGTCATTTGAGATGTCATCAGTGATGTCATGAGTGATGTCACTGACCATGTCATGAGTGATGTAATATGTGACGTCATCAGCAGTGGATTGCGGGCGCGCGAGTTATAGTTAGCTGAACTAACTATAACGGAGGAATTTCATTGGTTTTTTACGAGTAAAATGTCCAGATAACTATAACATGTGTGAAACCTATGGTTTTTTCAGTGAATTTGTAAGGTTTTTTAAATGCTATTTCCTAATTATAACGTGTGTGAAACCTATGGTTTTTTCAGTGAATTTGCAAGGTTTTTAAATGCTAATTCCTAACTATAACGTGTGTGAAACCTATGGTTTTTTCAGTGAATTTCAAAGGTTTTTTAAATGCTAATTTTGGATTTTTTAAATATATTTTTTATATATTTCTTTTACAAAAATTTCCCTATGTATACATTTATAAATTATCTGTATCCTTTAATTTTGTGTGGGTCATTTTTTTTTTTACTTTGAATTTGGATAAAGTTGAACAGCATAGGTAATATCTTCTATTTACTTATGTCCACTTTATTTCTTTTTTTTTTTTCTATAAATTTTTAGGGTGCGCGCACTGAGCGCGAACCTAGTACGTTTGCGTACGTTTTTCATGTATGCAGGCGTACGTTATCTACGTACGCATACATACGTTTTAGTGCGCGCTCGCAGCGCGCACCTAGTACGCATGCGTACGTTTTTTGTGTACGCATGCGTACGTTATATACGTACGCATACGTACGTTTTAGTACGCGCTCGCAGCGCGCACCCAGTATGCATGCGTACGTACGCATGCATGCGTCGTACGTGCTCCACGCGCTACACTCGCGTATATGCGTAGAGTACGCGCGCTGACGTTCACGCATGCGCGCGTGGTGCGTATGCGCGTTACGTACGCGCATAATACTTATGCGCATGCGCGCGTACGCGTTCGCGCATCCGTAATTGCACGGTGCGCGCTCTGAGCTTGCTCCGTGCGCGTACCTGGGGTTATGTGATTAATAAAACAACACTTTTAATTGGTTTTCATTACTTTCAGTTTCAGATTGTTTCAACACCACACCCAATCCCCTCATGGCAAGTCATGTGATCAAGAAACATCACTTTTCATTGGTTCAAAGTACTTTCAGTTCCAGATTCTTCCAAAACTACACCCACTCCCCTCATTATTAGTTCTGATTCCCTTGGAGAAGGAGCTACTCTGTTTTTGTGAGACACTGGCAGAGCACCAGCCACATTCTCAGAGTGAGCAGGACACTCTTGAGAGACAGAGGCAGAGGAAGCAGAAAGACTCCTTTATATGACAGTTTTTCACTTTTCCTGAGGGACAAAAGAAGGTGAATGCACCAAAGGTCACCTGCACACTGTGTCACCGCACCTTGTCACGTGGGAATGCTAATAAGAAGTACTCTTTTAGTATTCACACTATGAAGAGGCACGTTGAGGCAATGCATCCTGTGACTTTTCATCAAGCTTCTGGAGCAAACCCTCCACCTGCTCAGCCGATGACATCTGCAGCAGCTCAGCCGAGCACATCTTCGGCAGCTCAGCCGAGCACTTCTTCTGCAATGGTGCCTTCACCTTCTAACACACCTCTGGATATTCGTCCTTGTTTTGGGAGGATGAGTACACGGTGCATGGATTGTGCTACTCTTATTACTATGGGTGAGAGCAGTATTGATCTCATTCAGAAGAAATTTGAGGAGCACCCTTGCACTAGGCCATAGTTTTGTTATTTTTTATTTTTTATTTTTCGTTTTTCTCTTCCTCTGTCCCTACATTAACTCAAGGGCTCTTTTTAGAGCCACCTAAAATCTAAACACAAAAACTTGTTTTTTTAATCTATTTGTCAATTTAAAAAAAAAAAAAAACATTTTTCTCACCTTTAGTAAACCTTCAGGGACTCCCTGACAAAGAGAGGGGAGTGGTAAAGTAATTAAAAAAGAGATGGTGTACATTTCACAGATGAAGGGAAGAGAGTCTTCCTAGTAAATTTTAAACTCTGCATCAGTACTTACGTATAGGTACCCTAAACCTATCAAAAAACATAATAGCTCATTTTAGTGCTGCGTTTGAATTGGCTGTATTTACAAGGAGAGGAAAAGACACACAGAGTGGCTTATCCTCTCCTTGTAAATATGGAAAAGCACCCTGCGCCACTAGTACGTCAAGAAAAGTGACGTAGTGGTGGCGCAGGTGGCTTGTAAATCTGCCCCAGAGATGTTAAGGAAATTAAGGGTAAAACAGACAAACAGAGAGTGACAGATACAGAGACAGACAGCAAACAACTGAGAAGGAGTAAGGCAGTTAAAAAGACTAAGACATATGGATACAGAGAAAGAAACATGGATGAAAAATTAGTGATGGAGGTAGTAAAGGTAGGGGAGTAGTAGAGAAGGAGTGAGGGAGTTACAAAAGAGTAGTAAAGCAGGAAGAGTGAGTGAGAAGAGAAATGAGAAAAGCAGAGTAAGGAGAGGTGAAGAAAGGAAGCATGAAACGAAAGCAGTGACACATACAGATATTTTATACTTACCTGACCATCAAAGTAACTTATTTAGAAATAAACGTTTTTATTTAATTGCAAGGAAACTGAATTACATTTTCTAAATTTTCTTTCTAGTTCTGAAAAAAAGAAAAAAAGTATTAATATTCAACAATACATTTTATTAAACAGTACATGTTTTTTCATATTTAGCAAAACAATTTTTGGCCCTTTTTTTGCTGTTTTCAGAATTTTTTGAATTTCACTAAAAATAGTGAAATCAATTGTATTCATCATTTAACAGCAGGCAAAAAAAAACCAATCTGAAAGATTGTTTAAAAAAGCCCCAAATGTATCCTCACTAAAACATACCTTAATAGAAATGTCAAAAATACCTTTTAAGAACAATAACAATTTACAAGAAATAACGTCTGTAAACCTTGTTGCAAAAGAACATTTTCCAAAATAATATCTGTCAAAGAAGTCCACAATTGTTTGTTTTACCTTTCCTTGAGGCCAAATGGTAAGTTTAAAATCCTTTTTGAGTGAAATATCCAATTTTAATCCTTTAAAATTTAAATAATGCTTTCTTCAGATGCTGAATTTAGTATTTAAAATTTGGGTTTCAGAAAAATTAAGTAACTATTGGGTAAATCATAAGGCAAACGTTGCTTGAAAATCAATTGAGAATCATTACACAGTGTCCATCCTTTTTCACATTTAAGATAAACTGTGTAATGACCAGAAGTTATAGAAGGACTGTCATGAAAAATTATTGCAACTGCTACAAAAGTTTTTCCAGATATAGATAATTGATTACCAACAAACTTCTTTAGTAAAGTTTCCAATTTTGTTCCATCCGCTCTACAACGTTGTACCATTAAAATTACATACTGTCCATATTTCCTTAAAAATAACGTTGACAACATTTCAGATTTACATTTAGAACATTCCATGTTGTGATTAGCATCTTTAACTAATTTACTAAAAGTCACTGTTTTACTTTCTGGTAATGGTAAATATATGAACCTTTCAGAATCAACATTACTGCTGCTTGTGTTCATACAGTTATCACAACAATGTTCCCATTTATAAGAAACACCTAATACATTTTCTACTTCTACTCCTTCATCTTCCAGTACCATCAGGATATACATCAAGAATTCCTGTGCATCTTGCTGGACATTTTGTGTAAACTGTGTACATCCAGAACATACATCTAAAAGATTTCTAACATCAGAAGCACTTTCTATTTTATTTTTATCATTACTCAGCTTCTCATAAAGGAGACTCAGCAAAGAACAGAATCTTTTTTCATGATTTAGTATTATCTGTTCTTGCAAACTTTCAAGATAAAATACAACATTCAGCACTACATTTGCGTAGCAGTTGACACCAGAGCTATTTTCAAAATGACAACCAACAACCTCTTCCACACTGTCCTTTTTCTTTTTCCTTGCAATCACATCACTCTCTTTTTGTTTTCTCTTCTGTACATCCTCATTACAGATATTCTCAAATCTCCTTTTCCGACAAACAACACGTTTTTCAAACACAGGATACTGACCTAAATGAGGAGCATAACTTCTTCTTAATCTATTATACTCCTTTACACAGTTTGCATCAGCACTTACTTTTGAGTCATCAAAGTCTATCATGAATAAACCAGATAATTTTTTCACGCGTGACAAAGCAACATATGCCATACCTTCTTTGAACACAGTAGATCCAATGTTTACAAAAGCACTATCAACAGTTAATCCTTGAGACTTGTGAATAGTTACAGCATATGCTAGAGAAATCGGAAACTGCTTCCTACGTACATATAAGTCGATTCGTAACTTTATTCGATTGTGAATGAGTACAATCATAAAAGTATAAAATAACAGCAATACAGTTCATTATAAAAGGTTTAAAAAAGGACGCAACATATAAAAATACATTGTCATGAGAGGGAGTATGGGGAGAAAACCATTTACATAATAATCCTATTTCTAATATAAATCACTTTCTTTAAGTACAATGTAATAGTTGCAACACAGAGGCAATTGTCCAACCGTTGAATTTCGTACATGGCCGGGCGGCATTGTCGATGGCCAAGCTCTCTTAGAAAAGGTAACAATTGGACTTTCCTCATTTGTTGATAAAATTTACAAAATAAAACAACATGCATTGTACTTTGGGGAGATCTTCCATCACAGGGACAAGGAACTAATACATGGGACCAATTATTAACTGATGGAAAACTAACCAGTCTATGAAAAAGGCCCAGCCTAAAACGAGTTAATAAAAATCTGTCATAATTACGTGTAACATGGATCAAATAGGGCTGAATATTAAAAGAAGTTAAGATTAGGTGGTGATTTAAAACAGTGGGTTTTAAGACCTCAGCAGTAATTCTTAAGGATTCTAAAAAGTGCAACCCCTCTTTTTTAAGGTCTTTCCGTGAAATATCAGACATGGGTGCCGATCACGATCCGGTAAAAACCGGGTACGAACCGTCGGACGGAGCATATTCTCCGTCCGACGCGTACCCGGTCGTCAATTTCTACAAACAAGGAATTACGATTCGCACGGGTACACCATGACCGTACGATTCGTAAAAAAGTCCGACCGAACAAAAAAACACCTACCAATGCGATCCGGGAAAGTGCCGACCTGACGTCGGGACGCTCGCAGCCAGCCATTCACGACCCAGGAATCACGATTCGCACCGACGTCACCCCGCACGGTGAATATTTTGCGGCAGCCAAAAACTGCCGGGAAATCAGGACGACGCGAACAAGGACCACCAGTACGCGACGGACAGACGACGACGCGAACAAGGAGGACCAGTACGTGACGGACACACAGGACGACGCCACCAAGGAGGACCCGTACGCGACAGGACGACGCGATTGGAGTACCAGTACGCGACGGACAGACATGGACCCGAACCTACGAGTCATCCCTGCCCTCATAGCAGTCCACCTGCTCTACAGGCACCGACGCAGACGCCGCAGAAGGTCAGAATAACTAAGGGAGGGGGGAAAGTGGGGTGGGGTGGGGGTGGCACGACCAGGGCAGACCACAAAACAACCACATAAGTCACACATGGCCTGGACATACCTGACTCCCATGCCCTGGTCACCACGAGGGGGTGGGGGTGTGTCCTGATAAGCCAGCGACCGCCACAACGGAAGTCCGTCACCACGCGAACCGGCAACACAACCAGACAGGTACGTCCCGTACCCACGCCTGAAGAGCGTGGGTACGAGTCGTACCACGCCCACACACACGTCACCCCAACAATGGCGGGACGGATCGTACCCACGTGGCAAAGGCCTGGGTACGGCCCGCACAAGCATCACATAGCGTGGGGACGGATATGTACGGACCCTACCCCCACCCGCGTATGCATGGAGCGTACCCCCCACCCCAACAGTGTAAGTACGACTCGAACCCTCACCCGCGGACGTACGGACCGTACCCCCACCCCCACCAGTGTAAGTACGACCCGTACCCCCACCCGCGTATGCATGGAGCGTAACCCCCATGCCAACAGTGTAAGTACGACACGAACCCTCACCCGCGTATGCATGGAGCGTACCCCCCATGCCAACAGTGTAAGTACGACCCGTACCCCCACCCGCGTATGCATGGAGCGTACCCCCCATGCCAACAGTGTAAGTACGACCCGTACCCCCACCCGCGTATGCATGGAGCGTACCCCCCACCCCAACAGTGTAAGTACGACTCGAACCCTCACCCGCGGACGTACGGACCGTACCCCCACCCCCACCAGTGTAAGTACGACCCGTACCCCCACCCGCGTATGCATGGAGCGTACCCCCCACCCCAACAGTGTAAGTACGACTCGAACCCTCACCCGCGGACGTACGGACCGTACCCCCACCCCCACCAGTGTAAGTACGACCCGTACCCCCACCCGCGTATGCATGGAGCGTACCCCCCATGCCAACAGTGTAAGTACGACCCGTACCCTCACCCGCGTATGCATGGAGCGTACCCCCATGCCAACAGTGTAAGTACGACACGAACCCTCACCCGCGTATGCATGGAGCGTACCCCCCACCCCAACAGTGTAAGTACGACCCGTACCCTCACCTCGAATGCATGGAGCGCACCCACACCGTGTATGTCCCAAGCGTACATATCCAGAAATTGGAGGTGTGTGTGCAGAGTCCTCCCAGCAGTGCCCAGAGACAGGAGGGTGTGTGCAGAGTCCTCCCAGCAGTGCCCAGAGACAGGAGGGTGTGTGCAGAGTCCTCCCAGCAGTGCCCTGACACAGGAGGGGTGGGTGCAGAGTCCTCCCAGCAGTGTCCAGACCCAGGAGGGGTGTGTGCAGAGTCCCCCCAGCAGTGTCCAGACCCAGGAGGGGTGTGTGCAGAGTCCCCCCAGCAGTGTCCAGACCCAGGAGGGGTGTGTGCAGAGTCCTCCCAGCAGTGCCCAGAGACAGGAGGGGTGGGTGTGGAGTCCTCCCAGCAGTGCCCTGAGACAGGAGGGGTGGGTGCAGAGTCCTCCCAGCAGTGCCCTGAGACAGGAGGGGTGGGTGTGGAGTCCTCCCAGCAGTGCCCTGAGACAGGAGGGGTGTAACACATGTGTGTGAGGCCAGAATCATCCACATGCATACTGGCTACAAGGGAACATGTCCCCATGAACTCATGTCAACAGACTCCACACACAAGTACAGTGATCACCAAGGATGCCACGATTGTCGCAGGTGGAGACATGGCCCTGCATGCATGGCCAAAGTAGAAGGGCTCCGTCACACACACAGCTCATGTAGACACAGCTCTGCGCTAAACATTGGGAACACCCTGCAGGGAAGAAAGCTGGGTACACAGAGGAAGGAATACACCCTGGGACAAGTGCACCATGCAGTAACTGCTTACATGAACAAAGAAAGTTAGCCAACACCTTGTGATGGCACACAGATCACAGGGTCCCACCAATGAGCAGTACACTACTACACATCCCACACACCCAAACCCTTACACACCACCAAAAACCATGTAGCAGCCCCACCAACACCAATACCAGCATAGCAGTAGTGTGATAATGAAAACAAAATTAAGCTTTATTCAGCATGAGCACAATGTCCGTGGATCGCAGGCAGTTCAATCTACACAAAGCCCATAGGGCAGTCAATGATTCTCAGCTGGATGGGGGACACAGTGGGATGCGTGTCCCCTACATTGCCTGCACAGTCAAATGGCATCGTCTTCCACACTGGTGAGGGCATCAGGGGGGGGGGGAAGCAACAGGCACCGCAGGGACATCAGGGCAAAGGGGAGGCGTTGTGGGTGCAGGGATGGAGGACTCCACCACAGGAGGTGGGTCAGTGCCAAAGGCGGAGGCCAGGATGGCACTACACACCTTTGCAAGGTCCTCCAGGGAGTCCCCTGCACCCGAAGGGACCTCAGGCCCCAAGGAGGGGGGGGGATCAGAGGGATGGGTCGCAGCGCCACCGGGGGAGGGTGGAGACAGGGGGGGAGACTCAACCACCCTGACCGGGGACCTCCTTGACCGCTTGCGTGGTGGTGTAACTGTGGGGCTCAGGGACAGAGCGGCCATGAAGGTGTCCTTGGGGGAGATGTGGCCAGGAGAGCTGAGGGGAGTGGATTTGGAGGGAGTGGACTGGGTGGAATGCGGACTCCCACTATGGCTGCGTGTCACACGTTTGCCCCCCGACCCAGTGGGTGTGCCTACCTCACCCTGTGTGTGCGTGTCAGGAGGAGTGCGGTGGACCTTCCCTGCTGGTGTGGTGCCCGTGTCTGTTGATGTGGGTGCATGCCGACGTCTGGGTGTACGTGTGACAGGCATGGGAGTGGGAAGTGTGGATGGGGCAGGGGTAGGTGGGGGGAGGTCGCGCTGCAGGAGACCCACTGCTGCAGTCAGTGTGGAGTCGATGGACCTCAGCAAGTTGCGTTGGTCAGCCTGCGATGAATGAATGCCCTCCAAGAAAGCCTCGATGTTGGTGAGGGTTTTGCCGTGGGCATGGAGGACATTAAGGATCGCAGCCTGACCAACCTGCAGTTGCCGCTGGATGTCCACAGACTCTGCATTGGCGGCAGCAGTGGAGACAGGGGCAGGGGGTGCGGTGCCTGGCAGGAAGGAGACATGCTGTGACCGGGCACGCTGGGAAGGGACACGAGCAAGTGGGAGGCGGCTGGTGGAAACTGAGGGGGCGGTGCGAGGTGTTGTTCCGCTGTCAGCTGCTGGTGCAGCCTCCGCCCACTCGGAGACATCGTCCCCGGACCTGTCAGCTTCGTAGTCTGATGTGCCAGTCGACAGGTCCTCGGCCACACTCTCCTCCGCCTCTGTACCACTCGATGTGCCAGACCCGATGTCACGGCTGGCACTGGTGCTCGGTCCCTCCGCCTGGTCCGTGTCCATGTCTCCCTCTGTGTCCCCCGACGATGCTGTGGGCAGGGTGGAGAGACAGAAATTAATCAGACACCTGTACACATCTGTCACATGAGTCCAATCCACATAGGTAACATTGCATGGCCTGAAAAAGAAGATCCCTAACATCTACTGAACAGGGTACCGATGTAGGGCATGAAACACACAGTTGGTTGAGCCACCATGCCACTGAAATACCATGGAGAGCATGAGACAATAGCTAAACACAGGAAAAGGAGTCTGACATAGCACCCAGGCCCTGGGGACAATCCAGCACTGCATCTGCACCACACAGCGTTGGCGAAAATACCGATGACCAGGGACCATATCCATGAACTTGAGACACATGCTGCATAGGTAATGCTGAAAACATGCACAACATGACTCTGTCACTGCACATTGCGTGTGTGTCCAGACACATCACACACTGCCCAGACCCAGCAAGTGGTAATCAGGATTTTACACATAGGCATTGCCCGCCCCAACAAGACCCTACACGAGGCAAATTGTTGAGACACAGGTGGCACCAACATCTCATAGTCTGGGTGATACACACAGGGGCAGGCAAAAAGCGAGATTGAACGCCAAACAGCCAAGGTGCGCCTGTACAAATAATGTGGTACCAGTGCCCATCCTCAGATGAGTATAGCAAGACACACAGGCACTGGCAACTGTGAGTATGAAGAAGGACAATCAGGTCAGGCTGCACAGTGGACACCTGTACAAAATAGCACGTCTATATACATGGTGACAGGGGACAATGGCAGAGAGCACAACTTACGCTGTAGACACTGACAGTGGCCACGTGTATGATGACACATACACCACTCAGGAAAAGGTGCCCCAGGGGACAGTAGTGGGCACGCAACTACATGCTACTGAATGGTAATGACTGCAACACACGTCACCATCCCTGCACTATGTGTATCGCACACTCATGCACATCATGTCACAGGCCACTACATGGGACATGCGCGCTGTAAGGCATGACACATGAGAGACCAACTCCCATGTCTGGAGTCAGCATCAGTGCCAACTGATATGGAACCCACATGCAGTGAACTTGACAGTGCACAGGCAATGTCCCACAACCTGTTACACACCACCCCCACACATGATGCTAGAGACATTGTTCCCGTGGACAAAGCGCCAGCCTACATTACCCTGTGGAGGAGTGACTACACACAGACCAGGGAACACATTGCAAGGAGGGGAAGGGTGGCAGGGGCACAGCGCTATACTGGGGCAAACAGGATCTGCACAGCACCTTCAAACCCTGCCAGTGAATTCATGCTACTGTGCCCTTACAAATGCCGGTGACACACAACAAACACACATGTACCTACCCCCTTCCGGCTGCTGCATCGCCTGTAAGCGCCTCTCCAGGTCTGGAAAGACCACCGGCAGCACACGCCTGTGGAGGTGGCTCAGACGGCGGCGGTTGCGGTTCTTGTGGCTCTCAGGTGAGTCCCCCAGCAGGAGCCGTGCAATCCTCCGCGTCCAGCACCGGATATCCTGCCAGCGTTTCCTCACCTGGGGCAGGCTCCGCCTCCGACCATCCACACGCCTCACGGCACTGACGGCGGTCAGCCAGATCTGCTCCTTGGCAGTGGCGCCCACCTGTGAGGTAGAACAAGTGACACCACATCAATACACCAGCCACATGTCACAGAGAGACATATGGGTACAAATTAGCTGGTTACAACAAGGCATGTCATGCAGCCAACGCATTGCACCTTTGTCATTGGGACATCATCCCCTGGTGAGGGAAAAAGCTGTACGTGCCATAGTGGGTACACAGGTGGAATGATGGCAATGTCACAATCAATGATCAAGGCTCACACTGTGCATCACACCCACCCCTCCTGTCTCAGGGCACTGCTGGGAGGACTCCACACCCACCCCTCCTGTCTCAGGGCACTGCTGGGAGGACTCCACACCCACCCCTCCTGTCTCAGGGCACTGCTGGGAGTGATAGGCACACACCCCTCCTGTCTCAGGGAACTGCTGGGAGTGATAGGCACACACCCCTCCTGTCTCAGGGCACTGCTGGGAGCACACTGTACCCACCCCTCCTGTCTCAGGGCACTGCTGGGAGTGATAGGCACACACCCCTCCTGTCTCAGGGCACTGCTGGGAGGACTCCACACCCACCCCTCCTGTCTCAGGGCACTGCTGGGAGTGATAGGCACACACCCCTCCTGTCTCAGGGAACTGCTGGGAGTGATAGGCACACACCCCTCCTGTCTCAGGGCACTGCTGGGAGCACACTGTACCCACCCCTCCTGTCTCAGGGCACTGCTGGGAGTGATAGGCACACACCCCTCCTGTCTCAGGGCACTGCTGGGAGGACTCCACACCCACCCCTCCTGTCTCAGGGCACTGCTGGGAGTGATAGGCACACACCCCTCCTGTCTCAGGGCACTGCTGGGAGACATCAGGCACCCCCCCCTGGGACCCCCCCAACAGTACATGGCATGTGTGTTACACCTGGACGCAATGGCCGAAGTCACAGTCACAACATAGGGACAGTCTGTGGCAGTGGCCTATGCACTCACCTGATACCCTGGTCGCCCATACAGCATGGGGTACTGTGGGAGGATCACATCCAGCAGAGCCATGTTCTCCTCCAGGGTGAATGGCTGTGTCCTCTCCACAGCCCTTGACATGGTTCCAGGGAATCAGTAGCAGCAGCTGGGTCGACGAATGCAAAGATGTGCAGGCAAGTGCTCCCTCATGGGACCAGGCTGCCTTATATGTGCCCTTCTGCCCAGTCTCATGCACAGGAGTACAGAGAGATTGGTCACTCACATTTGCATCCTATGTTTCCACCAATCCCTACAAACCTAGCAGTCTGTGTGTTCTCTATCGGTTTCATTCTCCTGCATGATGTCAGCCCCACAAACACATTGCAACAAAGTAGACAAATTCCAACTGACTTCTGCTGTGCACCTTCCAGAACAATTTCGAATTTTGAACTTGGTCTCCATGACAACCAGCATGCATGTAGGCCTTAATACTTGTCCCCTATGTAATTTGGAGCATCACACACAGGTACGGTGCGTGTGGGGGCCCTAGGGCACCCCAAATGCATGGCAACGGCCCGTACATGCATGCCTACCCTCTCCATCACTATGGGTCTGCACGCGTATGCGTACCCGTAGTGGTACGGACCGTACACTCGCATCTACGCTCTCTATCACTATGGGTCTGCACGCGTATGCGTACCCGTAGTGACACGGACCGTACACTCGCATCTACGCTCGCCATCACGATGGGTACACATACGGCAGCACTCCCACAGTGATTTGGGAACATGCACAGGCCCTCTCAGCAGCAGTACGGCGGATTTTACACATCACTGTGGTGATAGACGACACACATGTAGGAATAGGGCGGACATACTTGTCCATGGATGGACATACTTGTCCAGGAATGGACATCAAGGCATCGTCTGTGCATTACCACATGTGTGGGGCACAGGTGTCACAGGCTGTGATGTGGAACATGCCTCCTGAGTGGAGAAGGCACCAGATGTATGATGAGATGTGTACATGTGTACTGTGTGAGGGTGCAATGTGTGCCAGGCATGCCCTTGACTCCTTTGACATGTGTGCATGTGGGACTGCGCACTTGGGGTGAGCGTCACTGGCATGGCACCGACACCAACACACGGAAGTGTCCCATGATGCCAGGTACAGGGGTCATGACACATGACTTATCACTACCCACAGTGCACAATGTGACTATGCCATATATGTGTCCGGGATTTACATCAGGTTGATGTTGTAGCACCCTCAAAAGCTGCAGCCGTTGCAGCAACCAACATGTGGCTGTGTGTAGATTGTCATTGCACACTGTTCCCAACACCATGCCACATGTGTTCTCGGATGTGAGGTGCACATGTATGCAAGGGACACGGAGTAGCGTGACAAGGCCATGTCAGCAAACTCACAAGGAATGTGTGGTGAGTCATGACATGTGCACCTTCATGGCAAGGTGTGTGGGCTGGACTAGTGTAATGTCATGTGACCTGTGGCTCAAGTGTTCCGCTGCCAGTCTCTGCAATCGGCATCACACTTCTGCTGATGTGTGGGTGTATGTCACTCCTGTCTTGCGTCGGGCAGTGCACTTGCACTGGGACACAGCTATTTCCATGGCGTGGCATGGGGAGGTTCTCAATCACCGTGTGTAGCTGGGTCTTGGAAGGAGTGTCACCTTGCATCCATACGTGTCCTGGGCATGTAGCACATGCCTGACTCCCTATGTGGCATGTGTGTATTGCCAGATTTACATGTGCTCAGTAGACATGAGTTGTTATCGTAGTGCACTCACTCTTCCTTGTCACTTCCAAATTACTGCAGAGCGCCTCCTGTTGCCCGAAGAATTCCAGACTTGGCCACCATGCAGGAGAATGACAGTATCCGGCTCTACCGCTTCACCCAACCGTTGATTCTGGAGCTGACGGCGAGACTGGCACCACACCTGCAACCGCTGCACAGGTATCCCACGGCACTGACACCCCAGCTGAAGGTAATGTCTGCCCTACATTTCCTTGCCACGGGTACCTTTCAATATACCATAGCTCATGTTGGTGGCATGTCCCAGAGCATGTTCAGCGGTGTGCTGCATGATTTCTTAGAGGCCATGTTGATTCACCTGGATGACTTCATCAAGTTCCCAACCCCTGAACAGATGACTGAGGTCAAGCGTGGTTTCTATGCCCTGGGAGGGATGCCCCATGTCATTGGGTCCATAGATGGGACACATGTAGGTTTGGTACCACCACACGCACGGGAGGTGGCGTACCGCAATCGGAAGCACTACCACTCCATCAATGCCCTTGTGGTGTGTCTGTCCAACATGGTGATTTCACATGTCTGTGCTCGTTTCCCAGGATCAGCACACGATGCCTACATCATGAGGCGTAGCGGGATGCCTGATATGATGATGCAGCTGCGCAACGAACGAGCATGTGTTGTTGGTGGGTACAGTCTGTCTGTCCTGTATTCTGTTTGGCCGAGCAGCACTACCGCTTCGGCAGTTCTAACGATATCCATGTGCTTTCCATTTAGGGGACGCTGGCTATCCCAACATGCCTTGGCTGCTGACACCTCTCCGCAACCCCATCACGCCGGCCCAGCTCCGCTACAACACCGCCCATGGCCGGACAAGGCGAGTGATAGAGAGGACGTTTGGCATGCTGAAGAGCCGATTCCGGTGCCTCCACAAGACCGGCGGCGCACTCCCATATGCCCCGGCAAAGGTTTGCAAGATCTTCATGGTCTGCTGCATGCTGCACAACATGGCAGTTGAAAGAGCTGTGGCACTCATCCTGAATCAACATGACGAGGACCATCCACCCGTGGAGGACGAAGGGCTTGGCAATGGGGCTAGTGATGTGGAGGATGTGGAGCCGCAAGAGGACATCCGGACTCGGCTCATACGCGACTTCTTTGCTTAGTGGTGAGTACCAGTGTCTGAGTGTGCACGCCTTGGTCCCCGTGTGGCATGTGTTGTGATGTGTGTGTCCACCTGCATGTATGGCACGTGAGTCAGAGGTGTGTGTGGGTGTGTCACTGGAGTGATGGTGGCAGTGATGGTAGTATTTCCCCAGTCATAATTGTGACCTAGCATGTTGTCATCCATACATGTGTCGAGTCAATGCACATGCAAGTGGCTGTGCTTTTTGTGGCTGACTTCTTGTGTGTCTCTCTTCCCCAGGTACCTGCGCATGCCATCTGCTGGTTGCATTGTTGTGGCACTGCTATTCCTCATGGACATGGCATCGTGGGCTGACTCAGCGTTACAGGCACGGACACGTTTGGAAGTCTCCATGGGGTAAGGGATGCATCTGGGGTGTATTGGGTGTGGCAGTTGTTCACGATGTGTGCACACTGCCCAGGTCGGGGTTTGGTTCCTCTGCAGTCATGTGGCATCCCCATGGGACACGACATGCAGCTGGGTACACCAGAATAGATGGGCTGCCTGGTTGTCAGTCATCAGTGATGGGATGGTGGATTGTGATGATGGCATCAATGTGTGTGACACTGCCCTCGGACACATACGGTTGACATTGGCTTGACATGGCGTGGGACTTCCACATCAGCGGATCTATGGTGTATGGCAGGCTCTCCGTGTGCAGCTGTGGGTATTTAGCTGTTAGCCGACGCTTGTGTGCCAGTACCATGGCTATCACGCATTTGTGCTGCAGAAGGGGGGTGCCAGTGTTTGAGCCACATGTGACTCCACATGATGTGTTCATGTGTACTTCAAGTTGCCTCTGCAATCCCAAAAACATGACTATTAAAGGTGTCCCTATGCCTCCAAGGTGCCTCTGCTCAGTCAATGCTGGTGTGTTGGCACGGTGCATCCTGCATGTCTGGCATGGTATTCCCAGATTGTGGCTATGTGTCAATGTGTCGAGTGGCAAGATGCAAGCTGTGTGTGTGTGCTGAGACTGTGTATTGGGCATGATGTCCATGACTGTGTGGGTAGTGTGACATGTGCCATCCCCATGCATCCAACGTTGTCCAGGCCCCCATTCTCTGCATCCACCGGACTCAAGCTTGCAGGACATGGTTCTGCCACCTGTCTACACGTACCTGGGTGCCCCCCAGGACACGGGCCAGGTTCCCTGACCTCTGCGCATGACTGTTGCTGTACTCAATGTGTCTGTCAGCACGGTTGTTCGGCCACCCCCTCAGCTGGTTCTGCACATCACGGGTGTGTATGGTGCTCCATGTCTGTCTTGCCTAATAAACTGTGACCCATGTGTCCTGTGCCAGACTCAGGCCCCAGGGTGTGGATGGTTGAAGTGAACAGATGACTCAGGCATGTTTAGACTGTACAAGACACATGTTAGGTAATAATGCTACCAGCAGGCATCTACTCTTAATAGTGTGATTTATTAGGGGGGGGGGGGACAAAGTGGGGGGCTTTCCGGGATTAGGGAATCCAAAGTTCAGTAGGGGAGTTGGTGTCCTTGCCATTGGAAATCCTCAGAGTCCATGCCACAGTCTTTGTCAACATTGGTCAGCCAGTGACCAGCAGGGCCATGTGGCAGAGAATGTCTCTTGATGCTGTGATGCTGTTGCTCCAGTGGGCCAGGTGCCAGGCCAGGTGTCCTGGGCGATGGTGATGTAGCAGCCACCCTCACGGTCCTTTCCGTGGACGACCCGGCTTCCTGCGGGGAACCTCAGCAGCAGGCCGTGACGACGTCTGGGATGCTCCGTCGGATGTTTCCTCCTCCTCCTCATGATCCCTCCCTGTGGGTGGTGATGTTCTCCGCCTTCTGGCACAGGGAGGGTCGGCCATGGTGTCGGCCATCCGACGGAGTTCAGCGTGAATCCCCTGGGACGCCGTCACTTGCTCAGCCTGTCTGTCCTCCATCCTCCGTTGGTGTAGCTGTAGACAGGCTATTAGCTCCGCATGTTGCTGGGCCTGCTGGACCTTGATCCCCTCGAGGACGGACACAACCTGGGCCATGCCCGTGGTGTCCTGCCGGTATGAGTCCAGGATGTTACGGACATGTGAAAATACCGGATCCCCAGCCAACTGGTCAGGCTCGCGCCTCCGCCGTCCTCCACTCCCACCACCCCTGCCCACTTGCGTCTGGCCTGCACTTGTGGGCACATCGGGTCTCCGGGACCCCTGAGGGGTGGCATTGGCGTTGTCGCCTGCCTCCTCCTGGGTGCCCGGGACACCGTGTCCCTCCTGGCGAGCCTGGCTGCATTGTGGTGTTGGGGCAGGGATCCTGGGTGTCTCCTGGGAAGTGGCAGGAGTGGGGGTGGTGGTTGGCACGGTTGTACCTGACGCAGGTGCTGCAGGTGGTTGGACACCAGAGGGGCCAGGTCGCTCGGGGTCGTCCGCAGAGTGGTGAGAGTGGTCGCTGCCGGTGGGATCGGTCTCCTGCAGATCCGGGTCCTGTGAGTGTTCCCCCCCAGTGTTGGGGGGTGCAGCACGACGTTGACCTGTGTGTGAGAGAGAAAATGTTAATTTGGATCCATGCAACATCCATGTTTCATCCGTTACAAAGTTGGCACATTTCCTCTTGGAATTAGGATCTGTCTTGCATTCCACTCACAGTGCACTTGTGCATGTGTGTGTCCCTTGGGCACCAATTTGGCCCCTTTAACTATGTGTGGCACAGTCTTACTTGCTGCGTCAAGTGTGACTGCAGTCAGCAGTGGAGTGTGCATGTGTGCCGAGCTATGCATTTGCGCCTTCCTTGTAGCACTGTACATGTGCACATGGAGTGGATCCACACACTCATATGATGCAGGTGGCTGTCCTTGTGCTCGTGTACAGGTTGTGACATGGCCCTGCGTTTTGCCATGATGAAGAGGGGGGGTTCTGGCACTGGCCACCCTTGTCTACATGCACGCAGTCCACCTGCTGACGAGCAGACATTCCCACACACCACAGGACTGATTTGCTCTCCCTGTGTCTCCCTCCTTCTCTGTCCCCCTCTCCCTCCCTCTCTGTCCCCCTCTCCCTCCCTCTGTGTCCCCCTCTCCCTCCCTCTGTGTCCCCCTCTCCCTCCCTCTGTGTCCCCCTCTCCCTCCCTCTGTGTCCCCCTCTCCCTCCCTCTGTGTGTCAGCCTCCTCCCTCTGTCCATCTTCCTGTGTCTCCCTCCCTCTGTGTCCCCCTCTCCCTCCCTCCGTGTGTCACCCTCTGTCACCTTGGCCCAGCTTCCTGGGCACACACTGTTAGCAGATCTTTGAGTGGCCCTTGGCCTGTTGATGTGAGTTTGTTTCTGATCTCCAGGCACCCATTTTGTCTGCTGTGTGTCTGTGCGCTGCTGCTGTGGTGGTGTGTGCTGCCACTCTTTCACACTGTTGGCTGTTCATTAGCTGCTGGCATGTGCAAAACAGTGCCTTCACCCCCATGTGTTGATGCAAGGCATCCGCCATTTGCTGGCAAGTCATTCCTGTGTTGGGACACAGTGTTTGTCTGGCTGTGACCTAGGCCATATGGGCAGAGGGCATTGTTGTCTGCTTTGGAGTCGCACTATGTGATTTTTGGTGCCCAGCCTCCCGCCATCCGGGTTACCGTGTCATGTGTTGTTGTCTTCTGTGGCCTGTGACTTGACATTGTCCAGCTGGGTGCATGGGGCATGGTGGCAGCAGTGGCATGTGCCTGCTCATGGAGTGTGGTTGAGTAATGCGATGGCTTGTGGTGGTTGCGTGCCTGTTATTAATTTTGGTTGTGGTTGCAGTTCCCCCCATGTGAGGTGCGTTGTTTGTGTACTCACCCGGGTCTCGGAGTCCTTCTACTCCTTCAACTGCCTCCACCGGCAGTATGGCCATCACCCTCTCCTCCCAGGGATGGTACTGTACGGGTCTGCGGGAGGGCCCTCCTCCGGTGGCGTTGGCCTGGTCGTGTTCCTCCTGTCTCTTGGCTCTGACCCTCCTCCGCAGATCGTACCACCTGTTCTGGCAATCCTGCTTGGTCCTCCTGGTGTCCGCAACAGCATTCACAGCATCGACGATGGTCTGCCACATGGCTGTTTTGGCTGCCTGGCTGGTGCTTCTGACCAATGTTCCAAAGATCTGTGGCTCGACTCTGAGGATTTGATCAACAAGGACCTCCAACTCTCGGTGACTGAACTTTGGATTCTTGGTAGTGGGCATGGTGAGGGGTGTGGGTGGGGATGGTGTGGGTGTGGGGGGTGTGTGGATGTTGGGGGGGTGTGGATGGTTGTGTGTGTGTGTGAATGTGATGAGAGGGTGTTTGTGAGGGTGGTCGTGTGAAGGTGTGCAAGTGTAAGATGTGGTGTCGCTTGTAGTCTGGTTCTGTGGTGTCTGGCAGCAGTGGGTCTGTTGCAAAGGCTCATGGTTTGTGTGTGTGGGCCCTTTTTATTGGTCCATGGGTGGGTGTGGCAGTGTTTGAATTTTGGGTGGGTGTGTTATAAGGAGTGGTGGTGTATTGGGCCTCTGTTTGTTTTTGACAGTTGCAGGTCAGTGATTGTGTTATTTTAGTGGTTGTTGGCCATGTTTAGTGGCTGTGTGCCTTTCGAATGGTGTATTGTTGAGTTGTTTTGTTTTGTCCTTGTTGTGTACGTGCGTTTTGTGCGTGTGTACGGTGTGTACATGGGCCATTTGGTTGTACGATTTGGTCCTTGTGTGTGGCTTTGTACGACTCGTACATGCGGTTGTGATGTTGGGGCATGGGGTGCGCTCCGTACTTAGGAGGTTGTGTTGGGGGTGCGCCAGGAACGTACTGGGGTGGGGGTACGACTGGAACGTACTGGGGTGTACATAGACGGTGGTACGACACGTACAGGGGTGGGGGGGTGTACATTGACGGTGGTACGACACGTACTGGGGTGGGGGGGTGTACATTGACGGTGGTACGACACGTACAGGGGTGGGGGGGTGTACATTGACGGTGGTACGACACGTACAGGGGTGGGGGTACACGGGGTACGACACGTACAGGGGGGGTGTACATTGACGGTGGTACGACACGTACAGGGGTGGGGGGGTGTACATTGACGGTGGTACGACACGTACTGGGGTGGGGGTATGACTGGAACGTACTGGGGTGTAGGTAGACGGGGCTGTGACACGTACTGGGGTGGGGGTGTGGCTCGAACGTACTGGGGTGTAGGTACACGGGGGGTACGACACGTACTGGGGTGGGGGTGCGACTGGAACGTACTGGGGTGTACATAGACGGTGGTACGACACGTACAGGGGTGGGGGGGTGTACATTGATGGTGGTACGACACGTACAGGGGTGGGGGTACACGGGGGTACGACACGTACAGGGGGGGTGTACATTGACGGTGGTACGACACGTACAGGGGTGGGGGGGTGTACATTGACGGTGGTACGACACGTACTGGGGTGGGGGTACGACTGGAACATACTGGGGTGTAGGTAGACGGGGCTGTGACACGTACTGGGGTGGGGGTGTGGCTCGAACGTACTGGGGTGTAGGTACACGGGGGGTACGACACGTACTGGGGTGGGGGTGCGACTGGAACGTACTGGGGTGTACATAGACGGTGGTACGACACGTACAGGGGTGGGGGGGTGTACATTGACGGTGGTACGACACGTACAGGGGTGGGGGTACACGGGGGTACGACACGTACAGGGGGGGGTGTACATTGACGGTGGTACGACACGTACAGGGGTGGGGGGGTGTACATTGACGGTGGTACGACACGTACTGGGGTGGGGGTACGACTGGAACGTACTGGGGTGTAGGTAGACGGGGCTGTGACACGTCCTGGGGTGGGGGTGTGGCTCGAACGTACTGGGGTGTAGGTACACGGGGGGTACGACACGTACTGGGGTGGGGGTGCGACTGGAACGTACTGGGGTGTACATAGATGGTGGTACGACACGTACAGGGGTGGGGGGGTGTACATTGACGGTGGTACGACACGTACTGGGGTGGGGGTACGACTGGAACGTACTGGGGTGTAGGTAGACGGGGCTGTGACACGTACTGGGGTGGGGGTGTGGCTCGAACGTACTGGGGTGTAGGTACACGGGGGGTACGACACGTACTGGGGTGGGGGTGCGACTGGAACGTACTGGGGTGTACATAGACGGTGGTACGACACGTACAGGGGTGGGGGGGTGTACATTGACGGTGGTACGACACGTACTGGGGTGGGGGTGCGACTGGAACGTACTGGGGTGTACATAGACAGGTGGGGGTATACATATACGGGGGTACGTGTCGGACGTACGGGGGCTGGGGGGAGTGTTGGGCGCGTATGCGGGCACATGTCTCCATGGTTGCTATTGGTGTTCGGTGCGGACGGTGTTTTTTCCATACGGTTGTAGGCTCGGACGCACGGGATGGATCGTGATTCCTCGGTCGGACTTGGATTTTTACGTTTGTAAAGTAAATCGTCTGAGGACGTGTCGGACACATTTTCCGACCCGAGGACGTGTGGGGAATGATTCCCGGTGCGGTTCGTATGGACTTTTTACCATGCGAATCGTGATTGCCAGTTCGTACGGCACTTGTACGATTCGTACGGTAAAAAGACCCGATACGAGTCGCACGGGGGAATTTTTTACCGGATCGTGATCGGCACCATGGTGTGGGGTTTTGAATAATAATCCAATTTACCAATGTCACTTAAGAATTTTTGAACGTAGTCCAACCACGGTATCCTCGAGTATCCATCTAGTTTTAAGACATCTGCCAGTATGACTCTGTTGAGTTTGGGTTCTTCTTTTGTCCAAATCCTGTGCCAAAGTAATACCGGTTCCAACTTAATAAGGTCAGATATAAAAGGGAGACCCAGTTCTGAATGACAAATAAGATTAGAGGTACCCCTAGGAACAGCGAGGATAAATTTTAAAAAAGAATTTTCAAGAACCTGCAACTGGGAAACATCAGCAAAACCCCAGATACCACTACCATACATTGCTGCAGAAACGCATTTGGCTTTATATATCTTAATTAGTTCAGTGGGAGGTCTGGTGCCGAGTTTTCTCGAGAAGGATCTAAGAGCGGCAATTGCACGATTCATTTCCAATTTTCTAGCTAATATAGCCTTGCTCCAAGCATCCTTCGCGGTAAATAAAATGCCCAGGTAGGAGAATTGATTTGCACAAGATAGCTGCTGGCCCTCAATAAATATGGTCTTTTTAACTTTTGCACTTCTACCACATGGCATGATGAAGGTTTTTGATATATTGACTCGTAAGCCCAGATCTTTCATAAAAATGGCAAAATTCTCAACCATGCGTTGTAGACCCACTTGGGTGCGAGACATTAGTGCGGCATCGTCCGCGTACATTAATAATGGAATAGGATGGCCGGCTACATATGGGGGATCAAAACTTGTCTTACACAGGGCGTTCTCCAATCCATTAATATATAAATTAAAAAGGATTGGTGCCAGGACACAGCCCTGCCTGACACCGCTCCTAATGGGGATTTTGCCCGTGCACTCTCCCGTTCGTCCAAAGCGGACCCGAGCAGATGCATCACTATAAAAACATTTAAGAAAATAAATAATATTTTCTTCAACCCCTATTTGGTCCAAGAGTGTCCATAGTTTAGAGTGGACGACACAGTCAAAAGCGGCTGAGAGGTCGACAAAAGCCACAAACAAGTTCTCCCTCTTAGCCCTGGTATACTTCCCAATCAGCATTAAGAAGTTAAGGCCCTGTTCCACTGTTCCCAGGCCAGGACGGAATCCATATTGTAAGTCGGACAAAATAGCATTAGTCTCAACCCATGAAAGTAAGCGGTCCAAGATAACACGACCAGCTATTTTAGTGTAAGAATCTAAAAGGGAGATAGGTCTATAGCAACCCGGATCAAGTCTATCCCCCTTTTTATAAATTGGGACTATAATCGACTCCACCCAGGTAGGCAATAAGTCCATCCTACAGCTAGCGTTAAGCACCTGGACCAGAAGAGGGGCCCACAGAGATGGAAGAGACTTAAACACATCTATAGGCACACCATCAGGACCAGGGGCCTTCCCACCTTTACTTATTGATATGGCTTTTTCAACCTCTTCTAAGCGAAACTGCATATTACCAAAAAGCGGGTAGTCCAAAGGTTTGCAAGATAGATAAGGCAAGCCATCACCCTTATATACATTAAAGAAGTGGTCAACCCATTTATCCTCTGGGATGGCTATCTCTATAGAGGGGCAGACCACATCTGTAAGAAAGGGGTTTCTGATGATTTTCCAAAAGCTTGCACAATCATTGGTGACTGAAGCCTGATAAAGCGCATCCCAAGATTCTTTCCTTAACTCGTCTTTTCTCTCTTTTAGAGCTAATTTATAAACTTTCCTAGCTTCACGAATGTCTTCCGAGCATCTGGGATGGATAGATAATGTTTTCTTTAGATATGAGTATGCTCTAGTGCAACTAGAGTTAAACCAACCATTCCTAGGTGCAGAATTATTTTTACATTTCCTCGTTAAGGAGGACTTAATTTCGACACAGATTTTCGAAAAAGAAGCGAGGATATTAGCTGGTAGAGCATCCTCTGAGAGGCAAGTCAGGAAATCCGGCACACATTTATTTAGTACGGAAGTTAATACTTGAGATTGGTCGACCATGTCCCATTTAAGTGTGTAACCATTGGTACAACCAATGGTCAAATTTTTCCACAATATATCCCTATCGCTGCTCTTAAAAGCAGATCCCTTGGGGATAGTAATGGTTAAACATAATGGGAAATGATCACTCAGTGCCATATCAGAAACATTAAAGTTAACAATCCTACCCGCATGGTGAATTGTGGTTAATGCAAAGTCTATGGTTGAAAAGCAACCACGGCCGTTAAAAGTTGGTGGAAGGGGGAAAGGGTTAGTGCCAATGTCGTTTAAAAAGCCCAAATCAAATTGGCCCAGAAATTCATTATAATGTTCTCCCAGGTGAGAGTGATTAAAATGTAGGGAACTCACGCCATCTTCTCTCCCTATATTACATCTCTTATCGGTAACCATATTGCACAGAGTACAATTAAAATCACCCAATAGAAGGATCATCAAATTCTGTCCAAAAGATTTTTCTTGAGAGGACACTAAGTTGGTCAGTTTATTGAGTATAATAGGAGCCTCCTCCAGGGGAAAATTGTTATAAAGATTAATTAAAACAATCGGAGAGGTTATAGTAAATACCAATATCAGGAGTTGAAAGTGAGGATCTTTAACTGGCTCCAGAACCTTTAATAGAGGCAGTTTATTAGATATATAAATTGACAGACCTCCCTTTGCTCTGCCATATGAAGAGTTCAATGCTGGAGTATGATACGTTATAAACCCATTAATATGAACTGGGTCCCTTGTCCATGTCTCTTGGAGGCATAGAAGATCTTGCTCATAAATAAAGTTCTGCCATAGGGGGTTGCCAATTTTGGATTTAATTCCAGCAATATTCCAAGAACAGATATTACAAATTAAAGTATCAGTCGAAGAACAGGAAATAGGGGCCTGGGATATTTCTATCCTCGGAGGAAGTAAACTGCTCTCTCTTAGATCTTCAATAGGCTCTACGGTCCTCGTATCCCCTCCCAAACAACCATCAATCCCGAAACACAAACTGTCCATAATAAGTGCATCATTATTAATAGTCAGTGATTCAGAAGGCAACACAACTGGCATAACAGATAGGAAGGAGTTAGATGAGACATTAGTTTGCTGTCAATCATTATTATCTAATCCGCTAAGGATATCAAATCGGTTGTGAATTGGGACAGCAAAACTCCCTCCTTCTAAATGCCCTCGAATAGGGCGTGGAGGGCAGAAACCTCGCATTCTATCCTGCCAATGGGACAAATAAAAATAGGCAAGTGGAACAATACTAACATAATCACTGAGTGGTTGACCTGAAAAACATCTCTCTAAAATATCATTAACCAAGAGGGGTGACCGAAAGGAAAATATCACGCAGTCACCTCTTAAAGATTTGGGGGATGGGCCAACCCATGCAACTCTTGTGGCCATCTTAAAATTAGAGAACAGAGCAGCATTTAACCCGGATTTGACTGATAAAAAATGTAAAGATTTGTTTCTCAGGGTTGACCAATGTTCACGTACATTAAGAGGAAGGGGGGGGACGTTAGTTAATACCACAGTATATGGTAAGGCCTCCGGGGGCAGGTCAATAGTAGGTAACCTGGATGTAGGAATGGCCTCCCGTACATCAGCAGCTACCCCTATAACAGATGAGGGAATGTTTGGAAGAGTTGAGGAAGGCCCTAATATTACTGGCCCTGTCGGATCGGTATTTTCCAGTCTGGCGGATGGCAGCTGAGCGGAAGGTTCGACCAACTGAGGTTGTGTATTAGGGTTACAATTTGTTGTAAGCAACAATTTTTGTGGTAATTGTTCATTAACCCGTGTTGGATGTAATTTCGCCTTTATCAAATCTTCCAGATGGTCAACCCTGGCTTCAATATTAATTAATTTCGCCATAATGGGTTCCACAAGAGTCGTTAGTAATTTCTCCATTTTCCCCCAAAATCCCTCCCCCAATAACAAGTCACTGGCATTGGGAGTAGGGGGAGTGGCTAGGGTGTGATTTGTGGTCTTTTTCCCTGTTTCAGACGGCTTATTAGTAGTGGTACGAGGTTTATGGGGTCCCTTTCCCTTTAAGTTAGTTGAAAGTGTCCCCTCCTTAATGCAATGATTTTGTTTCCTTTTTACCTTTTGCCCTCTAGTTGTCATGCGTGCTGAATCATTGTTAATAGGCTGTTCGGAACCAGAAATTACAATTATGTTTGCAGGTAGTACTACTCCCTCCCCAACTGTAGAGTTCTCATGTAAGGAAACTTCGGGAAGTTGGTCGCTAGAAAAAATAACAGGGGACAAAGATAATCTAGATTCCGCAAGAATAGGATCTGATTGTATCAGCGGAAGAGGAGTTACATTATCCCCGAGTATATGCGTGGGACGAACTTCGGGAAGCCCTATAAAGGATGGGGCCAACAATGACTCCTGGAAATTGGAACAAAACGTGGATTCATTGTTGACAGGAAGGGGGGAAGCATACCCGCCGGAAGCGAGAGGCGCCTCTCGGTGCTTTCAATAGCCGAAGAAACCACCCCGATAGTCTTTTGCAGCATCCGATCGATGGCAGTCAAACTGGAAAGCGAGGTATTAGGAGGATTAGGAGGTTGCGGACCATTATTTGCACACCCGGACCTAGGTTTGCCCATAGTTTATAAGAACAATACAAATAATGACACAGGTGACTATACAACGACACTAAAATAGATGCTGTGAAAAGTCACTTGCTACAGGAATCACAAACAACGCTATATGCAGTCCAGTGGTATGGCCCTGCCCTGCCTCGAACTGCCCCGGACAGCCACAGACGGCCCGCCCTCTGCCCGGGCTCAGCCCGGCGCAGCCCGCGCGCGTCCCGCGACGCGGAGGAAGCAGTTAGAATTTATTGCCTCCAGGCGCGGAGGTGGGGCGATGTGGGGGCGGTGTCAATGCGGGGCTTCTGGGAAGCGTAGTCCTGCTCCCACACGATGCGCGCCGCTCTCACCAGCTGCAGCAACGCCGAGACCAGGGGAGACGCCAAACACCAATGACCCTGCCGCAGCCAACAAAAGCTCGGTACTGCCTCCCAGGTAGGTGCGCTCCGCTAAATCGTCCAAGGAAAGGCTCCCGCTCCTCAGAGGAAGCAGTTGAAATTTATTGCCTCCAGGCGCGGAGGTGGGGCGATGTTGGGGCGGTGTCAATGGCGGGGCTTCTGGGAAGCGTAGTCCTGCTCCCACACGATGCGCGCCGCTCTCACCAGCTGCAGCATCGCCGAGACCAGGGGAGACGCCAAACACCAATGACCCTGCCGCAGCCAACAAAAGCTCGGTACTGCCTGCCAGGTAGGTGCGCTCCACTAAATCGTCCAAGGAAAGGCTCCCGCTCCTTAGAGGAAGCAGTTGGAATTTATTGCCTCCAGGCGCGGAGGTGGGGCGATGTGGGGGCGGTGTCAATGGTGGGGCTTCTGGGAAGCGTAGTCCTGCTCCCACACGATGCGTGCTGCTCTCACCAGCTGCAGCAACGCCGAGACCAGGGGAGACGCCAAACACCAATGACCCTGCCGCAGCCAACAAAAGCTCGGTACTGCCTCCCAGGTAGGTGCGCTCCGCTAAATCGTCCAAGGAAAGGCTCCCACTCCTCAGAGGAAGCAGTTGGAATTTATTGCCTCCAGGCGCGGAGGTGGGGCGATGTGGGGGCGGTGTCAATGGCGGGGCTTCTGGGAAGCGTAGTCCTGCTCCCACACGATGCGCGCCGCTCTCACCAGCTGCAGCAACGCCGAGACCAGGGGAGACGCCAAACACCAATGACCCTGCCGCAGCCAACAAAAGCTCGGAACTGCCTCCCAGGTAGGTGCGCTCCGCTAAATCGTCCAAGGAAAGGCTCACATATAAGTCTTTCACTAGCAAAAAACGAACTGAACAACGCCTAATGACTTTAACCTCTTCAATCTGATCAAATTTTATTTTTAAGAATTCAATTCCATCTTTTTTCTGGTACTTTACAAAACCCACAACTTTACCCATAGCTCCATTCACTAAACCTTTTTCTACATCCAAATTACGTCTTAAAATTAGTCTACAGTTCATACACACATAAAGATTCTTTTCCAAACCAGCTGTTTTTGAAATGTTTTTCTCCAGAGAATCCAATTTAGTAGCCAATTTGCCTGTCAATATAATAGTTATTCGTTCATGTTGAATTTTATCCACAGCTTCCAGTTTTATGATCTCTTCATTTTCCAATTTCAAAAGTTCTTGATTGAATACAGAGCATTCATGTAGTGTTCGCATTAAGCAGATTACAGTATTTTTTCCAGCAATTTTCTTGAATATTTTCTCTGGAACTATTTCTTCTGTTGTAAACAAATTACTCAGCAATCGACTCTGTAATACTTTTCTGCCATGTTCTGTGAGTAGTCCAATTCTTATATCTTTCAGAATACTTGCATAGTCCTCATCATTGGCTTGCCTCATATTGGTAATGAGTTCCTTATACTCAAAATATGTCCAAATATTTACATTGCCTATACTTCCTAACGACTTTTTCGTGTCTTCATGTGTAAGTGTATGGAATACCGGTTGTCCTTTAACTGGAGTAAGTTGCAAAAGATCCACAAAAACTATGATGTGTTTTCATCCAAATAACACGTCATACTCTGTCTTCAGAATTTGCTGCATTCTTAAATGCACAAAGGCAAGCATTAAGTTTGATACCATGCTTACCTCATCAATAATGAGTACTTTCAATTTCTTCAATACTCTTGAAACTTCCAAGCATGCTTCTCCTGCTAGTTTGTGGTACTATATTTTGTTCTCATGCTCTACTGGTAACATTAGCAAACGATGTAAGGTAACTCCTTTTATGTTATACGCTGCTAACCCAGTTGGAGCAGTAACAACACAAGACAAAATGGAATCCATTTTCTTCTGTAGGTAGCTTCTAATTACATTAATTAAGAAACTTTTTCCAGTTCCTGCTTGTCCACTTACATACATTCTCATTGGTTGAAAAGATGTGGATGAGCACTCTTTCTTTTCATGTAGTAATCTGTGATCAATTTTTTTCCTGACTTCTTCATAAATTTGTTTTTGTTCTTCATTCAGTTGCTGCTCCAAATATGTTAAGTCTACTAAATCTTCCTGAGCTTGATTCATAGCTGTTTCCACTTCATTCATGGCTATTGCTGCTTCATTTTCTACGATTGGTTGTCCTAGAGGATCTTGACTGAATGTCCCAGAACTTTGACTGTCTTGAGAACTGTCTCTAGCTACTTCAGCTGCAATTGTTACTTCTTGTTCAATTTCTTCATTTAACATTTGAACATAAGTTGTGAAAGTACTGCATTCTATGCTGTCTTTGCTAGCATTGAAGTAATCTTCATAACTCTGGAATTCTCCAAGTAGTTCGTCCTCTGAACGCCATGGTTTAAACAGCAGCAAAAATGCCAAGTAGTAAAATTCCTTTTTGTCAGGAGTGTCGCAACTCAGCTTCCGGTGATTTATCAAACTTCCTTTTGTTTGCTTCACCAAACATCCCTCCTCACCACTGACTTTATATTTTCCATTGTTGATATCTTCTGTGGCATTCCGTTTAAAAATTAAGTTCTGCAGCACTTCATAAAGACACATGTCCTCAAGGTGATGACTTCTTTGTGGGTAATATGTGTCCAACATGTTTGTTCTTAAAATGTCTGTACTTTCTGGTTCGAACTCTGCTAAATATTCAATTTCTCGAATAGATTTCAGTACCCGATTTCGCATTCCTGCAAGGCCTAAACTTACCCAAATTATTCTTCTGGATTTGGAGTACAGACTTGCAGATGATAACCTATCTGAGCATTCGTAGGATCCAATTTCTCGATGCGATAACATCTTTAAACTGAAACTGTATAGCTTCTTACTGACAGTCTTCTCGTGAGAAATCTCTTCCCACATTTCCTTCAATTCCGTTTTCTCAGATTTAGTGATGTAAGATTTGACATACCGAGCAACAGAAATAGAATTGTCAGCCACATACTGTATATCCATGTTAGCATTCCACATGGATAAAATGACTGGATTGTAGTCATTTATATATTTTGACTCTTCTTCTCTTCTTAGTTTGTAGGTATTCTTAGGCGATTTTCTTGTAATAGTATGTCGCACAGCTGACATAAAACTGTTTACTCTTCCTTTTGAAAGAACAGGTCGTGGAAATCCAAATCGACATATTGTGTAGAATTTATCTTTACTCTTGTACTTTCGTCGACAGTATTTTCCACATCGATGACTTTGGAAACGTAAAACTTTCTCTTTTAAGTTTTTCTCTTCTGTGCTTTTAGGTATAGCACATGTTGCATATCCTTCAATGAAAGATAAAACTGCTTCATCAGCATCTGTTCCAAATTTTGGGGCATCCTTGATCCACAACAGCATATGAATATGAGGAGCACCTCTTGCTTGGTACTCTTTTCTCCAAAAGAAATCCACAACTTCTCCAAGAGGTGGATTTTTTTATTGCAGATGAAGGACATCATAGCCTCAAATCTATGATTAAAAAATCTGCAAACATTAACCGGATCCAATGAGCACAATTCTCCTGCTGTCTTGTATTGTATGTTTTTAATGTTTGAATTTGCCTCTCGCAGAAAATCCAGTAAATCATCCCAAGCGTACTCAGCACAGCTCAGGGTAAGGAACCATGTAGGAGTTCCTAAATTCCGTAACATACACTTCAATTCTCCATGGCGTCGGTACCAATATTCATTAGTTCCACGCTGACAAGCCATCAAATTGATGAATTGAGATTCCAAATGATCATCTCGCTGTTGCACTTTGTTGAGAAAGTCCTTTGCTGACACATTATGTAGATGTACTCCAGTTTTCAAAATGTGATTTACTGCATAAGATAGTGCAGACAAGTCACTTTCAAATAAAAGATGGAACAAATAAGGAATACTTTGACGAAATCTGGGATCTTCTGCATATAATCTTGTAGTCCGATACTCCGAAGCAGGAATCTGTACTGGACGTTCATCATATCGTCCACCTTCTCCTGTAGGAAACAGTTGGGGAAAACAACAAGCTTCCAAGCTCTCCTCCCATACACTCACAGGAGTTCCTTTTGCTTTCTTCATCTGAAACAGATCAATAGCGTTTCCCATAACTTCTTTAGAATGAAGAGGATGTATGCTGAAATGTTCATAAATTTCTTCTTCTTTTGACTAATCCACTTTTTCAATTTGCCCAGTTGGTATTCCTGTGTCTTCTAGTATTTCTTCTTCATCTTCATCCATATAAATGGCTTCATACCATTTATTATTTTTTTTCAACTACAAATTTGCTCTTTGTACTTTTCGTACATCCACCAGCTCCTGCCAAATTTTCTTATTCTTTGTAGGTACACCATTAACCAGAATAACTAATGGTTCAGTTTCCAAAGTATCTGCATCAATTGTTTCCATATTTTTTTTCAAATCCAATGGCAAATAGACAACTCTTCCTTTTAAACCTATTTGTAAATCCGAAGGAGGTAATTTACCTGTTTTTGGCTCCATACGCACTATGGTCTGAAACGGATGGACACATTGAATGAGTATAGACTCATACGTATTTAAATCAGAAAGTTCTGGAGGAATTTCAACCAATTCTAATTTATTATGTACAGCTCTTGCTGGCATTCTATTTTCTTCTAACTTGTTATAACAGTATTTACAAATACGCTGATCTTCACCCAATTCAAAACAATTTTCCAGAAATATATATGTTGCAAAATCTTTCCACTTATAATTATCTTCATTTTCACTTTTTTAATACAGATCAACATTCCTTATTTGAATTTTATAATGGCTTCTCCGGCAACAAATACAAGTAATATTTGGTCTTTCATTAGAGATGATAGTAAATGTTGTCATTTCATCTTCAAAATTTTTACTAACAGTAAGTTCTACATTCTCTTCCACATTTTCATCAATAACTGTGTTATTTTCTGCACTTTCTTGTTCTGGACCAAACTGAATCTCATCAGTAACCTTCACTACATCTGATACAGATCCACGGAACAGAGCATTATTCAACTCATTTAACTTTAGTGCTGGACTTTTAGCAAAATACAATGTTCTCACAAACTTTCTCATTTCAGTTTGATGAACAGCCAGCATCCTAAAATGGTGAAAAACACTTTGACACACTTTCCTAGATAGACAAGCCAGAGAATGTCCTTGCAAACCAGTATTCTCTCTCACTCTGCATGGATCTAGTCTTTGAAGCACCTTGATTTTCTGTTTAACACTCTTTTTACTATATTCTCTTAGAAAGTCACGTAATTTATCAATAGATTCCTGACACACAGTACAAATACTACTACAGTTCCAAGGGTACACTGGGGCTTTAGGACGTCTCCCCATAACCTCATCAGCCATCACTTCTTCCTCATTTCTTTGAACCATTTTCTCTTTTTCCATTACACAACCATCCTTAACTTCATATGCTCTACCATTGGTGTCAAATGCATGCAACAAACTATTACTTTGAAGATAACTCTCTTCATTAAAAAATGGTTCAGTACTTGAACTATGCTTCCATTCTCCTAAGAACACTTTACAAAAGTTATTTTTTTTTACTTCTCTTTTCCTTTTGCTTTGTGACTTCATTGCATTGACTAATTTATCTAATCTACGCATCCTGTTCAAAATTAAAATGAATAGTTTTTTTTAATTTCTAATGCCTTGGTAACAATACTTCCAATTAATTTCTTTTTCTTATAAAATTTGGTTTTCTTCTTATATTTTTTCACATCCTTTAGCAAATTTAACATCACTCTTCTCTGAAACATTTTTCGACTAATGTTTTTAAAATCTATTTTCCGTGTTGTCACTCTTTCTTACTTCTGAGTCTACATTAGCATTTTGTTTTTGATGTCGACTCTGTTGGTGTTTTGTACTTGAAACACTGTTTGAATTTATCTTTCGATCATTTTATTTTTTTCGGAAGATATTTTTTAAAAATTCTTTAGTTTGCTTACCAGAAGACTTTTTCTGTTTTCCAACACAAGCTTCTCCTCCTATTTTTTTTTTACCAGTTGTCTTCAAATATATTTGTTGTTTCTTTTCTTTTCTCTTTCTTGACTTTATAGGCATCTTTATATTTTTTCACTGTTGCTCAGCAATACCTGCAAAAAACTAAAAAAAAATACCTTTATGTAATTTTTATTCATTACAATTTTTTTTTTCAACTTTTCAAATCCTATCACATGAGCTGATCCTTTTCTACGAGTCCAAGTCTTACAAAACAAGAGAAACATGAATTAAATCTCTGACAACAATTCCTGTGTGCACACAGACTCATGGTGTGATTCTAGGCAGAAAACGATATTTGATTGGCAATTTGAAAGCACATTTACTACTGTTGAGGAGCAAATGATAATTACTGTGACAGCCTGACACATTTTTCTTATATTTTAGAGAAGCAGAAAAGAGCACATGTCCTTACACCTATTTGAGACCATGACCATGTGTTACAGGATGAGTGATTAGACTAGAGCAAAGGAAATGAGCCTTAGTGACATTGAATCTGTTTGCGTTACACACTGCTATCTGAAACACCACATACAGCTGAGTAGTACGCACAGGAGTGTAGGAGAAGCTGCTGCGTGTGTGCAAAAAGTGTGTTTCTGGAGACTGTGTATTGTCAGTTGCAAGAGAGATCTGCATGGAAACTTGCACAACTGCATGAAGAGTGCAGACATGCGTATAAGAGTAGATGTGTGGTAAGGGTTAATTTGAGTTTTGAACATGTAGGAACTACCTCCGCCATTGCAAGATTTGATGGTAAATCTACCCTGTGGTTTTCAAATGTGTTAGCATTTGCCTCTCATTTGTGAGATAGTGATTTCTGCTGAGGGCTAACCATCACAGTTGAAGAAAACAAGCTGCCCCTTTCCTACGAGTGCAAGTCTTACAGAACAAGAGCAACACAAATTAAATCTCTGACAACAATTCCTGTGTGCACACAGACTCATGGTGTGATTCTAGGCAGAAAACGATATTTCCTTTGGCAATTTGAAAGCACATTTAGTACTGTGGATGGAGCAAGTGATAATTACTGTGACAGCCTGACACATTTCCCTTATATTTTAGACAAGCCAAAAAGAGCACATGTCCTAACAGCTTCTTGAGACCATGACCATGTGTTACAGGGTGACTGATTAGACTACAGCAAAGGAAATGAGCCTTGATGACGTTGAATGTGTTTGCATTATACACTGCTATCTGAAACACAACACAGAGCTGAGTATTATGCATGGGAGTGTAGGAGAAGCTGCTGTATGTGTGCAAAGAGTGTGTTTCTGGAGACTGTGTATTGTCAGTTGCAAGAGAGATCTGCATGGAGACTTTTACAAGTGCATGAAGACTGCAGATATGTGTGTAAGAGTACATGTTTGGTAAAGGTTAATTGGAGTTTTGTACATGTAGGAACTACCTCACCCATTACAAGATTGAAAGGAAAATCTACCCTGTTGATTTGAAATGTGTTACCATTTGCCTCTCATTTTTTTTATAGTGATTTCTGCTGAGTACTAACCAACACATTTGAACAAAACAAGCTGGCCCTTTCCTGAAAGTGCAAATTTTACAGAACAACAGCAACACAAATAAAATCTCTGACAACAATTCCTCTGTCCACACAGACTCATGGTGTGATTCTAGGCAGAAAACGATATTTCCTTCGGCAATTTGAAAGCACATTTAGTACTGTGGATGGAGCAAGTGATAATTACCGAGACAGCCTCACACATTTCCCTTATATTTTAGAGAGGCAAAAAAGAGCACATGTCCTAACAGCTACTTGAGACCATCAGCATGTGTTACAGGGTGAGTGATTAGACTAGAGCAAAGGAAATGAGCCTTAGTGACGTTGAATGTGTTTGCATTATACACTGCTATCTGAAACACAACACAGAGCTGAGTATTATGCATGGGAGTGTAGGAGAAGCTGCTGCATGTGTGCAAAGAGTGTGTTTCTGGAGACTGTGTATTGTCAGTTGCAAGAGAGATCTGCATGGAGACTTTTACAAGTGCATGAAGACTGCAGATATGTGTGTAAGAGTACATGTTTGGTAAAGGTTAATTGGAGTTTTGTACGTGTAGGAACTACCTCACCCATTACAAGATTGAAAGGAAAATCTACCCTGTTGATTTGAAATGTGTTACCATTTGCCTCTCATTTTTTTTATAGTGATTTCTGCTGAGTACTAACCAACACATTTGAACAAAACAAGCTGGCCCTTTCCTGAAAGTGCAAATTTTACAGAACAACAGCAACACAAATAAAATCTCTGACAACAATTCCTCTGTCCACACAGACTCATGGTGTGATTCTAGGCAGAAAACGATATTTCCTTTGGCAATTTGAAAGCACATTTAGTACTGTGGATGGAGCAAGTGATAATTACCGAGACAGCCTCACACATTTCCCTTATATTTTAGAGAGGCAAAAAAGAGCACATGTCCTAACAGCTACTTGAGACCATCAGCATGTGTTACAGGGTGAGTGATTAGACTAGAGCAAAGGAAATGAGCCTTAGTGACGTTAAATGTGTTTGCATTATACACTGCTATCTGAAACACAACACAGAGCTGAGTATTATGCATGGGAGTGTAGGAGAAGCTGCTGCATGTGTGCAAAGAGTGTGTTTCTGGAGACTGTGTATTGTCAGTTGCAAGAGAGATCTGCATGGAGACCTTTTCAACTGCATGAAGACTGCAGATATGTGTGTTAGAGTACATGTTTGGTAAAGGTTAATTGGAGTTTTGAACATGTAGGAACTACCTCACCCATTGCAGGAGTGGAAGGAAAATCTACCCTGTGGTTTTCAAATGTGTTAGCATTTGCCTCTCATTTGTGAGATAGTGATTTCTGCTGAGTGCTAACCATCACAGTTGAAGAAAACAAGCTGCCCTTTTCCTGCGAGTGCAAGTTTTACAGAACAACGGGAACACAAATTAAATCTCTGACAACAATTCCTGTGTGCATGTTGTCTCATGGTGTGATTCTAGACAGAAAACAGTATTCCTGGGTCATACCAGTACACCTTAACTTATGGTGAAGACATACTCCATAATATCTTTCAAGTTCAAGGCACTTAAATATCTTCCTTAACATAAAATGTAAAACACAACTTTTAAATTGGTAGGAAAATGTACCATGCTATTTTCAAATGTGTTTGCTTTTGCCTCTCATTTTTGAGATAGTGATTTCTGCTGAGTGCTAACCAACACAGTTGAAAAAAAGAAACTGCCCTTTCTTAAAAGTGCAAGTTTTACAAAACAACAGCAACACAAATTAAATCTCTACCAACAATTCCTGTGTGCACACAGACTCATGGTGTGATTCTAACCACAAAGCGATATTTTATTTGGCAATTTGAAAGCACATTTAGTACTGTGGTGGAGTAAGTGATAATTACTGTGACAGCCTGACACTTTTTTCTTATATTTTAGACAAGCAGAAAAGAGCACATGTCCTAACAGCTCCTTGACACCATGACCATGTATTACAAAAAACAAGCTGCCCCTTTCCTGCGAGTTCAAGGGTAATAGAGCAAGACCAACACGAATTAAATCTCTCATAACAATTCCTGTGTGCACACTGTCTCATGGTGTGATTCTAGGCAGTAAACAGTATTCCTGGGTGATACCAGTACACCTTAACTTATAGTGAAAACATACTCCATCATATCTAACATGTTCAAGGCACTTAAATATCTTCCTTAACATAAAATGTAAAACACAACTTTTAAAGTGGTAGGAAAATGTACCATGCTATTTTCAAATGTGTTTGCATTTGCCTCTCATTTGTGAGAAAGTGATTTCTGCTGAATGCTAACCATCACACTTTAAGAAAACAAACTGCCCCTTTCCTGCGAGTGCAAGGCTAACAGAGCAAGAGCAACACAAATTAAATCTCTGATAACAATTCCTGTGTGCACACAGACTCATGGTGTGATTCTATGCAGAAAACATTTTTCCTGGGTGATACCAATACACCTTTACTTATGGTGAAGACATACTCCATATTATCTGACAAGTTCAAGGCAGTTAAATATCTTCCAAAACATAAAATGTAAAACACAACTTTAAAACAAGAATCACATTTCTATTATTTATATCAAAATGCTCCACATACATTCCCTCTCAAATTCATAACTAACCTTTAAAATTATTTAGTTGAGATCGAAATGTGGCACTCAAACAGCAGATTATCAGAGCCAGAATCTCAGAGCCGTACACCTCTCTCCTCTCACCACAACCAGTAAATGGCAATGTTTCCCTCTCTTTTTTCACACATATACATGTTAATGTAAAATCACAGTCCTTCCCACATTTTTTCAAATGGAATCACACATTTCTATTGGTTGCAACTTTCGACCCCTTTCCAAATCATCCCTTCCCCCAACATGACTTCTGCCTGCTACCATAGCAACAGGTCATGGAACACTGGTGTGAGCAGAGAGGTCAGAAGTTCAGCACACAATGTTTCAAATCCAAAGAGCAAGACTGCTTGACTTTTCAAACCTAACAGCAAATCCAAAGTAATGTTCAGTGGGAACACATTTTTCTGTACCAATCCAAAACATGCTTTTAAAAATTTAAACATACAGCCTAGTTTTAACTGTAAAATGGTTTGAATCAGCCAATGAGTTCTTTTTATTAATAAAAAGTATGTATGCCTCCATTTTTCAACTGTCTTTCTTTTCATATTGCCATTCTACTGAAAGACACCTCCTGAGTGCATCCTGTTCTCCTTGGAAGATGTTCACAGTGTGGATTGTAGGTCATAGCTATGTATTCTGGAGTGAAAAGTATGCAGAAAAAAGAGGTATTTTCAAAGACCTTGCTTTGCCAAATGTAGACATTAAATGGATTGGTCAGAGAGGGTTAAAGTGGCACCAATTAATGCCTTTGGTGAAAACCTTTCTACATCTCCCACAGCCTAACCTTATTATTGTGCACTGTGGTGGAAATGACCTAGGCGCTTTAACTGGGGTAGGTCTGGAAATGCTTATTAAGGACACCTTTCTGCAATTGATGTCACTTTTTCCACAAACTGCCTTTGTATATTCTAATATATGCCAAAGGCAAAAGTGGAACTGGTCCAACCAATTTTGTCCGCAAATTGACAAAGCAAGAAAGCACGTCAATAAGTCTGTTTCTGCTTTCCTCAGAGACTATGGTATGGGTTCTATATACCACAACAACTTGCGTTACAACATGCAAGACATTTATAGAGGAGACGGTGTACATTTCAATGATGAAGGGAACAGAGTCTTCCTCTTGAACTTTAGACTCTGCATCGGTACTTACTTGTAGGTACCAAATAACACTCAATGAACACAAGAGCTCTTTTTAGAGCCACCTAATATCTAAACACTTAAACTTTATTTTTATTTCTATTTTTTTTAATGTTTTTTTTCGGGTGCGCGCAGAGTGCGCGCACCTCGCGATGTTTTAAAAAAAAATTTAAATCATTTTTTTTGCCCTTCGTGGTCCTACTGTGACCCCCTGACAATGGCTTGGGGGTCAAGTACTCCCTACTCTGCCCCTATTCACGTTCTCCACCTTTACTTTTCAGTGCGACAGACAAAATGGCGGCCGACACTTCCTGATTTCGACCGATTCGAATGTTTACTAACATCTAACAACCAATCAGAATTAAGCTCGCGCACGGCAAGGTGCGCGCATAGGGCTTGCACAGTGCGCGCACCCTGCGCGCGTATAGATATTGATATGCTTTTAAATGCTATTTTCTCAGGAAATACTGAACAGATTTACACCAGACCTGCAAAAGGCACTTCCTTGACCTTATGGCTACCTCTCTGCCAAATTACACGTAATTCTGTTCAGCCGTTTGGGCTGTAGCTGTGTCTAAAGGTCCTATGGAAAAATGCATGGGGAAAACGCATTTTGGGACCCCCCTTTTTTCTCGGCCCCCGCTTGACGAATCACCCCGAGACTTTCAGGGTAGGAGCTGAACGGAGCGCAGATTCGTCAACCGGCGCCAAAGTTATTCAAAATAGAATTTTGAGATTTCCTATGGATAAGATATATATATATATATATATATATATATATATATATATATATATATATATATATATATATATGTAAAGTTACACCGCACTCCTTCTGGACTACAGAGGACCCACGGAGAGTGGCACGCTGGCGGAGCAGACCGGTTATCTTAATCTTTTCACCAATTTCACTCGTATATATATATATATATATAGATCGATAGGTAGATAGATAGATAGATAGATAGATAGATAGTCAATGAAAAAAACAGGTTTCAGGGACATTATAGTTAGAAATTAGCATTTAAAAAACCTTTGAAATTCACTGAAAAAAGTGGTTTCAGAGACGTTATAGTTAGAAATTCGCATTTAAAAAACCTTTGAAATTCAATAAAAAACCCATAGGTTTCAGGGACGTTATAGTTAGAAATTAGCATTTAAAAAAACCTTTGAAATTCACTGAAAAAACCAAAGGTTTCAGGGACGTCATAGTTAGAAATTAGCATTTAAAAAACCTTTAACATTTACTGAAAAAAACATAGGTTTCAGGGACGTTATAGTTAGTTGGACATTTCACTCTTACAAAACCAGAAAAATAAAGCCGTTATAGTTAGTTGAGCTAACTATAACTCGTGCCCCCGCATTGCACTGCTGATGACGTCACATATTGCATCATTCATGACATGGTCAGTGACATCACTGATGACATCAGTGATGACATTTCAAATGACATCACTGATGACATCATCCACGTGATAATCTTATGCACCTCCTCACACCCTAAAATAACCTTTAATACACCCACTCTAAAATACAGACCTCCATTTTTGGAACCATAGACACACCAATACCAGTTACTACATACCAACTCACTGATTCCTAGGTCTATACACACATCCACTCATTCACCCATACAGTCACTCATACATGCAGTCACTCATCAATACAGCACTATCATTTGCACTCATACACCTATACAGATACTCACACACCGCCACTCACCCATAGAGTTACTCACACACCTAGTCAGTCATGCAAAGAATCAATCACACTCCTTTTTACTCATCTATACAGTTATACACACACCACCTCACTTATTCCCACAGATAATAACACATACTTACTCTCTTATACGATCAATGATACAAGCACACACTCATCCATACAGCCACTCTCACAATCATTCACTCTCACGTATAGTCATTTATATACTCCAACACTCACATATACTGCCTTTCACATACAAAGTTACTCACACAGGTACTGTAAACTACATTTACCACAAATCTTTTTCCCCGCAGGGAATCACAGCGCGGTCGTTACAACGACCGCATTGTGATTCTGCATACCATTACTCCGCAAGTCGGAACGACTTGCGGAGGGGGGGAGGTGTTAGATTTAAAATCCAACACCTTCCCTATTGTCCGCACAGACTGGAGTTGGAATAGTAAATTATACTATTCCAACATCCAGCACCCCCCTTCTGCAAGTCGTTCCGACTTGCGGAGTAATGGTATGCGGAATCACAACGCGGTCGTTGTAACAACCGCGTTGTGATTCCCGGCGGGGAAAAAGAATGCAGGATAACAACACACATTCCATATGTACCACTGAGACATCCATTCACTCACCAACACACCCATACACACATTCACCCACCCATAGAACCCTCACTTATACAGTCAGTCACACTCCTACTAAATCATCTATTCAGACACTCAAACACCCACTCGTACTTCAATACACATTTGCATATATATTTATAAAACATATTTAAACTTTACTGCAACATACAGTCACTGGATGATGTCATCAGTGATGTCATTAATGATGTCACTGACCATGTCATGAATGATGTAATATGTGACGTCATCAGCAGTGCTAATTTCTAACTATAACGTCCCTGAAACCTATGTTTTTTCAGTGACTATATATATATTTGTCTTGAGGACCTTAGCAAAGACAATGTCATATCAGTGGGAAATTATCATAATTAATATGAATTAATATGATTGTCAGGAGGCACTCTCTGCAATATCAGGATGAGTCGGTCAGGTGGAAGAAAAACTGAGTTCACAAAGCACAGACAGGGAAGAAAGGGAATCTGCTAGCAGTAACGAGAGAATGATGAAGGTGGACGATGAGCCAATTGGCAATGTGGTCAGGAAAGAAGCCAGCACACAAACTGTTCTCTTGTCATGAAAGCAGCAACAGTAATTAAAGTAGGGCTTTAATTGGGGCCGGTCCTACCAGTGCTGAAACCTGGAAGTGATGAAAAACTGACTTTGAAGCTGGTCCCTATGGCGCCCTATAATAATGTCTGCAAATAAAAGTAAAAAAATGTAATTGATTTCTTAACAATTACTGTAATTACTCTTAAAGGCAGTCCATGTCAGCTATGCTGTCCCTGATTACATTTCACATGGTTTAGTCATCTTGCATTCCCTAAGAATATTAGCTTTTTCCAGATGATGTATTTCTGCAGTTTGGTTTTCATGCAAGATATGACTCATTTATAATTCGTTCTGTGAATTGAGTCCCTTCTAGATGTCTGTATCAGTTGTCCCCCCACCTCGGACTCCAAATGCCCACGTTTAGGATCCGGGGACTTTTGCATTCATTTGGTGTCTCTCAGACTGGGACGCTGCGATAAGATGGTGTGCGGGGGTGAGCTGTGAGCAGCAATAAAGAAGGTATGATAAACCTGAAACTCATAAGTCCAAGTTTATTCATTGTCCTTACCATGTGCTGAACTTACTGAGTCTGGCACATATTATGGTAAAACTGTCACCCGACTCCAGAACCACTCAACCAATGCCACAAACAACCATTAACACTTATTACCAATTGATCCGCACAAAAAGTTAGGCAACTTTAACAACCGTCTAGGTCAGACTGCTTCATTAATCCCCACTCCACTCTTACTGGTGGTCCACATTTCTATTATTGTGATATATATGTCTTCTGCAGGGGGGAACTCTGTTGAATAAAGTAGTCAAAAAGTGCTTTCTAATCTTGACCCCTTATTCTGTTATAAAAATCACTCTAACTCAGTCCAGATCACAGAGGCAAGAAGCCTCCTTCGAACGCAAACATTCTGCAACTTAAAATGAAGATCAAAACTTCACCTGCAGCTCTAATAAATTAACCACAAACGTAGAGATGAGCAATATTTTGAATTAAAGGGATGGCAGGGTTAGTAACAAGGTTGGGCAAGAAAGCGTTTGGTTCAGTGAACTAAGGTAACTGAAAACACTATGGTGCCGATTAGGATCCTGGAAAAAATTTCCCCAACCGAATTGAATCTGGACTTTTTTCCGTACAAATGGTAAAAGCGCCGTACAAACTGCCAATTACGATTCGTATGGGAAAAAGTCCATACAAATCGCATTGGGAAAATTCCCCCACACGTCCTCGGGTCGGGAAAAGTCTCCGACACGTCCCCGGACATTTTTACGTACAAATGGGAAAACTGAAGTCCCAATGCGCAATTACGATCCGTCCCATCCGTCCGATTGTACAACTGTATGGAAAAAAGACCGTCCGGAGCGAACTCCCATAGCAACCATGGAGATGTCCAAACAAGTGCCTGGTACGCGCCGTACCCCCCCCCGCCCCCTGTATGTTCGCGCCGTACCCCCAGCCCCCCCCGCGGATGGGCGCGCCGTACCCCCAGCCCCCCGTATGTACGGAGCGTACCCCCACCCCCATATGTACGGAGCGTACCCCCCAGCCCCCCGTATGTACGGAGCGAACCCCCACCCCCATATGTACGGTGCGGACCCCCAGCGCGTAGCGCTGGGGGTCCGCACCGTACATATGGGGGTGGGGGTACGCTCCGTACATACGGGGGGCTGGGGGGTACGGGGGTACGCTCTGTACATATGGGGGGCTGGGGGTACGCTCCGTACATACGGGGGGCTGGGGGGTACGGGGGTACGCTCCGTACATATGAGGGGCTGGGGGTACGCTCCGTACATACGGGGGGCTGGGGGGTACGGGGGTACGCTCCATACATATGGGGGGCTGGGGGGTACGCTCCCTACATACGGGGTGCTGGGGGGTACGGGGGTACGCTCCGTACATATGGGGGCTGGGGGGTATGCTCCGTACATACGGGGGGCTGGGGGGTACGCTCCGTACATATGGGGGTGGGGGTACGCTCTGTACATATGGGGGTGGGGGTACGCTCCGTACATACGGGGGCTGGGGGGTACGGGGGTACGCTCCGTACATATAGGGTGGGGGTACGCTCCATACATACGGGCGGCGGGGGGGGTACGGCGCGTACCGGGCCCCCTAATCAGCTCGCATCGCTGCGTACTTAGCTTTTCCGGCACTTTTTAGGTGCCATAAAGATTTTCCCATCCGGACTGCAGTCGGTGCGAATCGTAATTGCTGGTACGTAAAAACATGCCTAACTCCGTCCGGACGTCACGTCCGCGGTGTCCCAGATCACATTTGTATGTATTTTTCTGTCGGTTGGTCTTTTTTCCGAATCGTACGGGAATGGTGTTTCCGAACGAATCGTAATTGCATGTTTGTAAAGTTTTACAACCCGGTACGAGTCGGACGGAGAAAAAGCTCCGACCCACGGTTTGTACCGGGTTTTTCCAGGATCGTAATCGGCCCCTAAATATTGTCAAGAGGAAATCACCCAAATGTTGGACAGTTTTCAACTGTGGCCCAGCTAATGTGCTGCTGACCATGATGAGCAGGCACGAAGAAGCATGCATATGAGACATCTTTTTGACTAATTGAAAGATCACACTTTCTTTCCTTCCCATTTATCCAAGAAGTTATTCTTACCCACATCCTTGGCAATTCTCATCTATCCCTGTACATATATATTGGCTTAAGCCAAGATCATGGAGGGGCTAGATGAACGGCTTGTCGCTATAGGTTCCTTAAAAAACTTGCAAGTCACAAAGTGACCAGAGCTTCTTGGTTTGCAGTCCAGACTATGGAACAGTTTTCTCCAGAAGAAAATATTCTCTCCTGTTTCCAGAAAGTCTTAAAGAAGGGATTGCTTTTCTAATCTGCTTTTTGCTTCAGTATTGTTTCTCATCAGCAATAACAAGGTTATGGCCTCAGCAACCAACCATTGTGCGAAAACAGTACTCAACATTAGGAGGCAATTACAACGACAGATGTCACACTTTAAAAATGCTACCTAACCTTTATTCTCTTGATAATAAAAACTGAACTGTGGGTCAGTGCAAGTGACTGTAGGTAAGCTCATCTCTGTCACACTTCAAATTCCTTATGTTTCAGTGTTCCATTAAGAGAAAGTAAAATTATTCTGCAAAATATATTTTATGAACAAATGTTCTTTTCCTATGGAGCACCAAATTATGGTTCATATGCAAATCTTATGTAGTGTCTATCATGTAGACATGGAGGACAATAATCGCTGGGATTGAAGCTACGTCATGGATCCTGACTCACTTTAGCAAATAACACATGCCTACACCACCTCTATGCACCTACAACTGTTTACAAGCCACGTGCCATGGGTGTCAAACTCAGTTCCTCAAGTTTTTAGTCAATAAGCCTCAGAAAATGTGGATATATAGTGGGCTAAGCTTGCAGCAAAAAAAACCCAAAAATCTGTAAAGCCACCAAACCAAAGGTACTGGCCAGGAGGCAACAACTGGTTAAGGTAACACTCATGACTCCAGGCCAGTTGGCCACTCTGCCTACTCTGCCACACTGCGTAGAACAGAAGACTAACACACATATTGCAACCCATCTGATAAATGTTGGTATAGTCCATTGACTGTACCAATATTTCTCTCCAAGTATAGAAACACTTATCAAATGCATGCGTGCTAACCAATCAAGTCAATTAGGGAAAACTAGGGGCAGCTTCAGCTACCCCTGGTATGTCTTTTGGCAGCCAGGACACTGTGCTTAGTACAAGAGCCATTTTAAGGCATGGCCAATTGCCCAGGGCCCCCACCTTCCATTGGGGCCCGCTGGAAAACTGAGTTTTCTCTCTATTTGAACTCCCTCTATTCTATTTCTCTATCTAAACCTCTCTCCCTCTCTGCCTACCACTACCTCTAAGTCTGTCTCTCTAAAAATAAAAGTGTCATCTAAAGAAATATTTAGTGTCCCGGGGAAGAAATATTTTAAACTATTTTTGTGTCACACTGTTAAAATGTAATATATGATTTAACACTTCTTCCATAGGGGCGCCTAAAATATTTTTTGCCTGGATGTCCCAAAATCCTTAAAATGTCACTGCTTGGTACTTTTGGGCTCAGGGGCCATGTATGCTCCAGCTGAATCAAAACCTTTGTTTACTTTGTGTTTTCTTCTTTTGACCTTCTCCAACAGTAAATAGGAGTCGTTTATGGCTAACTGTGAGACAATAGATCAGTCCTGTAATGTCGTCAGAGGGGTCAAAGGGTGTTTGGTGTCGAGTGTGCTTTCCTGGAATTTGTGTGAATGAACTGTATGGAAACTCTCCTAAAAAGCGCTCACACTGCCCAGGAAAAGTATAGCATCCTTGTTGAGAAGCATAGGTATTGTCTATGAAAAGTATACCATTCTACCTCAGACGTTTTGGTTCTGTCCATCAAATGTATAAATTCTCTCTTGAGAAGTGTTTTTTTTTATTTTGTACCTCATTCGCCTCCAACCCCAGACAACTAGAAGGCTAGGAAGTCGCCACTGTTACTCAATGTTTGAGACGCAGGCCCTCGAGGTATACACCCCGCATCTGTCACCCGCCTACCAGTAACGAACAAATCCCCTTCATGTTGCTGACCTCTCGTTGTCAAGGAGAGGGTGGTCGCGCTCTCTGCTGATTACTCGTAACCAATGACTGTTGCTTGAAATCGAAAATCGAAACTGGGAACCAGAAAGGCAAGGCCCAGCACAGTCTGAGAGCTTCCCATGAGACTTAATCATAGGATCAAAGAATATTTAACTAAACTCATTTAAGAGAGGAAAATAATTAATGCTTAACCAGGAGACCAATTTATCAGGCAATCCCAAATGGCTTTCTTTCTGCTACTTTTCAGTCTGGTCAAATCAATTCTAGAGGTTTTATACAGGGAGGACAGCCAGTCTGAGTATGTGGAGGGTGCAGCCTTAACCCATCTCTTACATATTTCTCATCTAGCCAACAAGATAGAATAAAACCGGAAGCCCCTGCTCAGGCCTATGATTTCACTTGATATACCAAAAATGATAAGACCGAGAGAACGTGTACTGGGAGACCCAGGATATCTGTTAGGGTGTTCCCTGCTCTCTCCCAGAATTCATGGATGGCCGGACAGTCCCAGAACATGTGTATGTCAGAGGCATTCACCATACCGTATTTTTTGCAACTGACAGGGGGACCCTTAGCCATTTTAGAGAGTCTAGCCGGGGATAGATAAGCTCTATGTGTGGTAAAATAGTGGTTTCTCCAAAACCAGGCTGGTCTCACGACTGTAAATAGGGTGTTAAAAGAAGTTTGCCACAGATCTACCCAATTTATGTCTGGTATAGATGCTCCCCACAATTCTTAGGCTAGCCTAAAATCCCCATCAATGGCCTCCTCGATGGACCAATAAAAGAAAGATACTTCTCTCTTCCCTGTCGGCCTCTGTACCAGTTGCTCTTCCAGCACGTTCCCTTTGCCTATAGGTTTTTTTAAGCCTCTGGGACCAGCTCTTTAATTGTAGATGTTTAAATCTAGACAAGCCCTCCTCCAATTTATTATTTAATAATGCCCAAGGCAAGAGTGAACCCTCAACAGCCAAGTCTCCCCACACAAAGAACCCAGCTGTTTTAAGAGGGGCTGCCAATGTATCCTTCAAACAGCCCAGGGCCCATGGAGAATCCCACAGTGGAGCCAGACTTGAGAAGTAGTCTAAGCCCGTGCATTGTTTAATTCTGGCCCATGTGCGAGCCGTATTCAATAAGACTTTCAGCCTTATTTACTTGAAAAATTTCTGGTCTCCATATTTAAAAAGAAAGCCCTCCTTAGATAACCCCACTTGATCTAACATAGCCGAAAACATTACCCCCCTCTCCGATGAATCTGGGGATTTCAGCAACATTCTTGAGTGTGTCAACTGGAAAGCTCAGGCGTAGTACTGTAAATCTGGTAATGTGAGGCCCCCTTTTTCCCTCCTACGCCTTAGCTTTTTCCAGGATATCCTCGTGGCTTTATAGGCCCACACAAATGAATTCATGGATTGCTGAAGTTTATCAATTGCCTATTTCTCAAATATAAAGGAATGGTGTTAAAAAGAAAAGTGACAATAGTGAGAATTACCATCTTGATTAAATTAATTCTACTCAAAATAGTCAAAGGAAGATGGGCCCAGGACTTCATGAGTTTCTGACACTCTCTTGAAACCTTCAAAAGATTGGTCTCCGAAATCTTGTCTATATTCTGAACAATCTTCACTCCCAGATATCTCATCTCGCTCTTGATTTGATGTTGACACCCCGGCAGATTCCATGACATAATCTCAGCTTTTCCTGCATTGACCTCGTATCCTGAGACTAGCCCAAAATCCTGTGCTAAGCGGAAGACGTGGGAAAAAGACACCTCCAGATCTGATGAAAGATTTAGTACGTCATCAGCATACAGGGCTACCTTCCTCTCCCATGCTCCACATTTAAATGGAGTGATACCCATCTCCTCTCTGAGACATTGAGCAAAAGGCTTTATGTACATATCAAATAGGAGGGGGGAGAGGGGGCAACCCTGTCTCATTCCTCTTTTAATCCTGAAGGGTTTGGTCACATTTCCGTTGACCGAAAGCCTCGCCGAAGGGTCGCTATATATAAGATTAATAACTTGGCTAAATTTTGGCCCAAACTTAAACTTCTCCAACACAGCCGCTAGGTAGTTCCAGTTAACCCTATCAAATGGCTTGGTGGCATCCAGTGTCATTGCTGCCAAAGGGAGTGAGAAGGTGGAGGCAAAATCAATGGCACCCATGAAATCATGGGTGAGATCGAAAAGATTCCTACCTCTCAAAACACCCTTTTGATCTGCATGCAAAAAAACACCTGCCACCGCACCCAGCCTGTCGGCCAAAATTCTGGAAAAATCCTTATAGTCAGTGTTTAAAAGCAAAATAGGTCTATATAACCCACAATTAACTGGAGGCCTCCCAGGTTTTAAGATCAATGTTATGGTGGCTTCTCCCCGCTAGGTGGGAGCTCTAACTCCTTCGAGTAATATTTAATTAAAGAGGGTTGTCATTGTCGGAATTATCGCCTCTCCCAGGAGTCTATATAATTCTACCTGGGAGAACATGGCGGCCGTGAGTTGAGCAGTCGCTTGCCGCCGGTGGTGCTCCCATCCCTGCTGAAGCATGTAGCAAGCAGGAAAATGGCAACGGCATAACGGCAAACAGTCGAGAGAATAATCACAATCGAGGAAACAATCGAGAAAACTTCACGTTCGTATAATTTAAAACTACGATCGTTGAAGCTTGGCTCTCCTGGGGGATGTGCTTTGGAGCGCTTACAGACCTCCCGCGTTGGTTCGTAGCGGCCCTGGAGCTGAGGAGGGGCCGGAGGGTGGCGGCCAGCGGACTCCTCCGAGTCGAGTCCAGAAGAGGCAGAGGCAGCACAGGGTGCTTAGCCGTGGCTGCTGCACAAGCTGTACTGGAGAGGACTGCAGGTGTGGAGGAGACAGGCTTGGGGCTACCTGCAGAGAGGTGTAGGTTTGTCCTGACGACCTTGAGCCCGACGCTGGACCCGTGTGAGGTACTGGGAAGCCAGGAGGAGGGGGGCATAAGCGAAGTAGCTGAGGTTGGTGAGCTTTTACTACCTCTCCTTCCCAGTCCGCAGATTGTCTAGGACAGACTTTGGAGGGCCAGGAGGGGGGTATCCTTGAGACTGGTACAATACAACCTGGTGTAGGCCTGGGAGGTATTAAACTGAAGGTAGGAAAAGCCCCGACAATACAAGGTGCAAAGAGAGGCAGAAAACGAGGAGCAGCAGCAGTGCAAGGGTCCACAAAAGGGAAAATACTTGAAAAAAACACCAAGTCACCCTTAGTGGGCAAATCCGCCTTACATACATATAAGAAGGGGGATACCACTGAGGAAACAGAACCCGAAGATAGTTATGATAGTTCGTCCATTCAGCCCTGTGAGATTAAGGGCAGGGGTTCCAAAATCAGTAGAAAGAAGCCCCCCCCCCCTAGATTCTAAAATAAAAATTACTCCATCATTAAGGTCATATTTCAAAATTCTTCCACAGGTGTTAGACATGGCAAAGCAGGGAGAGAATCTTAGGAAAGATTTTGGGACAGCCTTTCTCAGGCTATATGGAAGAGTTTAAGTCAGGAAATACCTCTACCCCTACCCCTGTATCTACACTGGCTACACTCCTTACACCTGCCAAACGACTTGAACCATTAAGCAATCTTGAAATCTTGGGAGCAGGTATAATCATGACTTTAGCTGAAGTTAGTGGGCATGCCAGAGGCGGAAACCTTGCAGCGGAAAGTACAGAGGCCAGTGGCAGTGGCAACGGCAAAGGTAACAGCAATGGAAGTAGTTGTGGCATTGGTAATAGCAGTAGAGAAGGGGAGAAGGTTTCTGAGAAAGAGATCCCCTCTGTGGCATCTTTGGAGGCTCTTTTTTCTACTCTGTCTTCAGATATCAGAATGGGGTTTGGTGTCTCAGAGACGAATCAGGGAGAGATCAGGCTCTTCTGCCAATCTCTTGAGAAGAAATTTGACCTCCTAAACTCCAGAACAGTGGCTCTAGAAAGTTCAGTGGAGGAGCTCAAAGACGACCTGGGAGCAGCCAGAGCTGACATTTCAACACTCAAGAAGGAAGAGGCTGCGCTCCGAGATAGATTAGAATCGTTGGAAAACAACACCCGGCGCAACAATCTACGCCTTTTGAGTATCCCTGAGGGAAAAGAGGGAGAAGACCTTAAAGTTTTCAGTGTAACCCTCATAAAAGAAGCGGTTCAGATTGAAGAGTCTGAGGAGGATTTGATGAGGGATATATAAAGGATCCACAGGGACCCCTTCAGGAGGCACCCCAATCGAACAAAACCAAGAAATATTTTAATAAATTTCATGACTTTTTCCTTGAAAGAGAAGATTCTAAATGCTGCCCTAAAGCAGAAATCGCTGAAACCTAGAGACTTCGCTTTTGAAATTCGTTCGGATTTAGCTTGAGTCACATTAGATCGACAATGGGAGCTAGGAAAAAAAATGGATGACTTTGACTTTAGGAAACTGGGGGCTGTCGTCCATTTAAAGTTTCCGGCACACTTAAAAATTATGCACAACAACAAAATGTATAATTTGAAAACAGTGCAGGAGGTGGAGGAGCTCTTGGGAAATTTAAGCAATAATCCCTAATAGTTTTTTAACCGGAAAGGCACATCATAGATCTATTAGAGGATATGAATAGTTGACTATGATAGGTTTTACAAATTTACACCTAGCGTAAAAATATGCATGAGGCAATTAGGGTCAGGAATTGGGTCAAATTAGAATACACGGGGGTCACAACACAACACAACGCAATATAACACAATATTAACACAACACTACAAACAATACCAGTAATAGTGGCAGTAATGGTGAAAGTTTTTTTTTAGCTGTTTGCTCACTTTAGTAATTTGTAATAGTTATGGACAGGGTAGGGAGCCCCGGCAGGCGGAATCTGGACTTATAGTTCAGGTAAATGGGGGTAGGGTTCTCCGGGGAGGGGTTCAAGGGTGGGGAAGGGGAAGCACGGGTGGGGGAGCATTGGGGTAAAAAATATTTTAAAAATCCTAATTCGCCTCTTGGCCTAATTGGTTTCTACTGGCTATTGTTCTTGGTCTGGTGTCGACACTTGAGGAGATCGGGCATACTTAGAGTTCCGCTTTTTAATCCACCACGAGAACGTTACAGTGTCTATCCAGGAACGTTAATGGTCTCCGGGTTAAAAGTAGGAGGGAAAAATTTCTGCAATATCCTAAAGATTGCCCTGCACAGATAATTATCTTACAGGAAACACATCTCCTGAGAGAAGAAATAAGTAGGATCTGTGGGAAGCTTAAATGGGTGGAGCACTGCGTTAGTTCATGTCAAAGTGCTAACATTAGGTGGGTAGCCATTCTAGTAAAAAAACAAGCAAAAGCTCATCTTCTGAATACTATGATAGACCCAAGTGGCAGGTGGGTGATTGTCAAGTTACTCGTTAAGGGTTCTTTCTTAACAGTAGTAGGCTATATTAGTCCTAACCAGGATGACCTCTCCACTTTGAAAACTATTTTTGCGAACTTGTTGGGATTTCCAGATCCAACCATTTTAGCCGGAGATTTTAACATAGTCTTGAACCCTCAAATGGTTAAATCCCTAAGTAGCAGGGAAAATGTTTTGTCTAAATCAAGGACATACCTTCAGATGATGATGAGGCAGAATGCCTTATTCGATATCTGGAGAGAAAGATCAGGTGCTCAATTATTATTATTAAACTCGCATTATTGCAATTACGACAACGAAGTCTATCTTCACTTTTCATCACCACGTGATGCACGAGTCTCTAGATTTGTAATCAGAGGAAGTAACTTTCTCAAACACTAACGAACGGTTCCACATCGCAACCCATCTGAATTCACGACACGGTAAGATTGCTTTCAGATTGCCGTCTTTTCACGGTAAACTTAGTACTCCGTATCCTTCCCGCATCCATTGTTTACTGAAAAGCACCCTGTATATTTTGTTTTAGACAAGCTTTGTGTATGAATCATCATGTCGTGGGTCTCCACGATGGTTTGTTAGAATTTTGATGTTCACATCTCGAAAGGTTAGAAAAAATTAATCACAATTTGGTTTACCTTTTACACGGTTATTTTCTTCTTCACGATTTTTTGCATGAGCACATCTTGAACTATCGTTCTTTATCTTTCTGTTACGCCCCCGCCGTCAAACTTCTAGACACATTGTAACGGTCTTTTGCACAGACAGCAGACATATCAATTAAGTGCGTAAATCTATCTTCTAGTGCATGAATCTGACACCCCGATAATCCGGTACTCTTCCGCTCACGGCCAACTCTGACTTCCACAAACTATCAATATACTGACTAGCATGCAATTCTTTGAACATTGTATGATATTGGGTGATGTATCTTGTTATCCGAATAAAACGTTTTCTGCTTTCAGAATGTAAGTCCCCTGAAGAAGGGTTCGCCCGAAATGCATAGGGCTGAAATATCGTGAAATTGTTGAAAAGAAACACGCAATACTATGTGAGAAATAGTATGAATTGGAAGTAAACATATTTGTGAATTAAAGAAATTATTGTGAAAAAATCTATCACCCCCTGGATCACCATTATTTGAATTTTGACAATACCGGAGTGCTGAGTAAAGGACGTTACTCCCACGGGAGACAACGCATTCATCCTCGTTACTTTTACCTCCTGGCTCAGGAGGGTATTTACCAGGCACCCAAAATAAACGCAACATCATCCACACACAGTGTGTGCGACGTTCCACCATCCAATTGGAGTTTCACACTCAATTATGTGTCTCATTTATAACCAAAAATACGGACATAAATCCAGGATTGATTACATCTTGATCAGTAATGATTTGAGGGGTAAAGTGGAAGACATAGGTTATCTGAATCCCCACCTATCAGACCACGCAGTTGTATGGATGGATCTAAATTTGGTAGAAAAAGAACAACCGATGGTGTGGACATTTGATCGTATACTTCTCCTAAATGAATCAGAGGTCTGTTACTTATCTCAGGAGGCAGAGTTCTCCCTAAATATAAACATAGGTTTGGCAGAGATTCCAGTGGTGTGGGACGCTCTGAAGTCCTATCTGAGAGGGATAGTAACAAGTAGGACCTCTTACAAGAACAGGCAGTATAGGGAAGAATTCGCACACATTGAGTGTGAAATGAAGGAGGTTGAAAAGAAGATCAGTAATGAGGTTGACCAAGTAATATGTCAGGCACATGTTGCGAAATTGAGAACTTTGAAAGATCATTTAGACAATATTATTCAGACCAGGATCTTGGAACGATGGGAAGCTAGTAAGATTGCCCATTTTGAATACGGTGAGAGGGCTAGTAAACTTTTGGCATGGAAGGCCAAAACAGACAGGGTACGAAATCTTATAAAACAAATAGATAATGAGTATACTAATTCATTGGCAGTTAGCGACGAAGAAATCGGAGAAGCCTTTTTCACCTTTTTTCAAGACCTGTACAATGAAGAGAATGAGGTAGATAGCAACTGTGCACGGGAATGGCTGAATCAGATCAACCTTACCTCCTTAAGCTCCACCCAACGAGAAAACCTACCTCTTTAGATATCTTAACAGCTGGTTAGGAAGGCTATTTCTGCTTGTAAGGCGGGTAAAGCTGCGGGGCCGGATGGCCTTCCTGTAGAATTATATAGCCTCTTGAGAAGTGTTGGTAATCTCCCAATAAAAACATAGCAGAAGATTTGGTGATGTTTGAGAGGACTTCTGTATATCAGTTTGACAGCCCAGCTGAAAGGAAAGAGGGTCTGTCCATGAAATTTTCAGCAGCCCTGCTGAGACATGCTTCTAATGTCGATGAAAAGCACAGGAACTCTGATAAAATCTATTCCATTTAAAGTATGATATCCCTAACCGGAAGTAATATTATAGGGATTATGTATCTCGTTTCAACTAATGCTCCATGTCCAATGTGCTTTAAAGAGTACAACTGTCTACTACGTTTAACCAAATATTCCTCAGGATGAATAGGAACAATATTTTTTTTAAAGAAATGCATTGTGTCCTTTAGTATCTCAAAATAATGTACTGATACTTCAATGAAATTCTGGGCAGGAATTCCACTCCCTTTTCGCTTTCATCGCCAAGGCTGCATTCATGTTGTCATTTCTTGGGGCCGTGCCTCCCTGTACAAATACTCCTGACTATGGGACAAGACTGAAAGATCTGAAGATGAGACTCACGCGAGTTTCTCACTTTTCCTGTAAGCTCTCACTACATGCTCATCCAATCCATGGTCTCTGTTGAACTTGGCCCTTTGTGGCTAAACTTCCTTAAACTTTTTGCCTTCCTCCTAGACCTTTTTCTGACATAATGTTGCCGACTTACATGCTTTGGGGACTTTGCCACTGCTGATCAGTGTCAAAGTGCAAGTGCTCCCTGTATAAAATGTTATGGTAATTGGTTGTCCATAATTGATATGTTTGTCTTACTAGTAAAGTCCCTAGTAGAGTGCACTATGTGTACCAGGGCTGGTAATGCAAATGCTACTAATCGTCTTGTAGCACTAATTGTGCCACCCACACAAGTAGCCCTAAAGAGAGATCTCAGGCCTGCCACTGCAGTGCCTGCGCACAGGTTGTTAACTGCCTTGTTGTCCTGACAAGTGCACCCACTTGCCAGGCCTTACCTTCCCTTTATATGCACATCAGACACACCTATAGTGGGCCCAAGGTACCCCCCTGGGCAGGGTGCAGTGTATGTGAAAGGTAGTACAGGTACTGAGGTGTGTACCATGTCCTGACTGTGAAAGGCTGCCAAAGTTGTTTTTCACTGTTGCAAGGCCATCTTGCCCATAGGACAGAATGGGGAATGCTGTGTCCCATGGTTCCAGCATATCTTCCCATAGGCATAAGATGGAGGGATGGAGTGCCTGAAATCAGAATTTAATAACACAATTATTTTTGTGAAGATGGTTTTTAAATTGTGTGCTTAAAAAACAAGTTTTTAAAAGTGGCTGGTTTCTTGTCTAAAACCATCTTGTGTGCCTCTGCCTGGTTGTATATTGCCTGCCTGGGTTTAGATGTGCCAGGGTCTGGGAAGTGTCCTGACCCCAGAGAGGAGAAGGTGAGACAGCAACAGCCTGGGCCTGCATTTGATGTAGGGGGAGGAGGAGCCCCCTGGATGTGAAGAGGGCTGAGTTGCTGCCACAAAAGGATGTGCTGTGTCCTGAAGTAGCATGTCTCCAAGGGCCCGAGGGGAGCTGGTCCCCTGTTGTGGAAGCTCAGGAACACAAAAGTTTCCAACCGTGTCTCAGCGACGCTGTGTGCGTGGTGCTCTTGCATGCCTGACACTGCAGTGTGGTCCGTGGTACTGTTCACGAGGGGCCCATGATCGCATTGCCCCCGCAGCGTGAAACAACGTCCACGCTGCTGTATTGATGTTTGTGGCCCGAGAGTCAAGACTGCTGCCACCGGCCCAAGCCGTAACGTGCTGATGGGGTACTTGGAACTGAGGACTGTGTCTCAGCGACGCTGTATGCGTGGTGCTCTTGCACGCCTGAGACTGCCGTGTGGTCTGTGGTACTGTTCACGAGGTGCCCATGATCGCATTGCCCCCACAGCGTGAAACAACGTCCACGCTGCTGTATTGTTGTTTGTGGCCCGAGACGTCATCGTAACTGAGGCTGCGAGTCAAGATCGCCGCCACTGGCCTGAGCTGCAACGTGCTAACGGGGTACTTGGGACTGAGGACTGTGTCTCAGCGACGCTGTAAGCGTGGTGCTTTTGCATGCTTGAGACTGCCATGTGGTCCGTGGTATTGTTTACGAGGTGCCCCGGGATCGCATTGCCCCCACAGCGTGAAACATCGTCCGCGCTGCTGTATTGCTGTTTGTGGCCCGAGCCGTCATAGTAACTGTGGCCGTGAGTGTGGATCACCGCTGCCGGCCTGAGCCTCAACGTGTTAAAGCATTGCTTGAAGATAAGGAAGCTACAAGGTGAAAGGTATAGTGATCATTGTTCGTCGAAAGGAATCTGCCCAAGATCTTCAGCGATGGAGAAGGCAGCACCGTAACCTGTCCGGCTACAGCACCGCCTAGCAACAGAGCCACAACGTGATCGGGATCGCCCAGCAGGACGTCTGACGAGAGGGGAGAGAGAGTGAGTGAGGCAACGCACCCTCCCAGGTAAGGCTTGGACTCCGGTTGGGAGTCGGAAGCGTGTGTGGCCTGGGAGGTGTGCAGGAGGAGCACAGGAGTGCTCCGAGCACTCTCCCGCTGCACGAGCTGAGTGTCCGAGCGGCCTGGACCTGCCCAGCAGGACCAGGGCCACCCCTGTAAGTCTATGACCGTTGTCTCTGCTGTTGGGGCCTAGTGAGGGCTCGACATGATCGCGCAGATTGCATCACGAACTGCATTATTATTGCATTACTAACTGCCTGATTTTTGCATCGCAAATCGCATTATTATTGCATTACGAACTGCCTGATTCTTGCATTGCGAATCGCATTATTATTGCATTACGAACTACCTGATTCTTGCATTAAGGACTGTCCTATTATCACAGTACGAACTGCATAGCATTGCATTAGGACTGCATTGGAGATTGTAATTGTTCATTAATACCGCAAAAACATACAAGTGATTGCTGACCTCGTAACCGGCCAAGTGAATTATTACGATTACGCATATGTTGATTTTCCATCGTTTGGTCTCATCATATTCCTTTTTTATAAAGATACTGTTATTTCTATGAAACCAGTGTGGTGTCCATTTGTGGTGTTATCACTGCTTTACTGGGAGTGTGGTTGCAAATACTTTACGCATTGCCTTGGAGATAAGCCTGGCTGCTCCTGCCAAGCTACCAGGGGCCGAGCAGGTGTGTCCCTCCTTACCCTGACTGGAAGTAAGGGTCCCTATTAGGGCTAAGGTACCTACCTCAGCCAACTAGAGACCCCCAGTTCTAACAGTCTGACTATAGAGGGAACAGAGAGATGGTCACATATGAACTAACTGCACTAGCCATTTTATGTGAAAATATGGTGGAGGTATACACAGCTATTGAAATCTTGACAGCGTCCAAGGAAACAAAAATGGTGTGTTTACATGTGAGGAGGGAGGGAGAGAAGACGGAGAGGGAGAGAGAGGAGGAGCAAGAGACTGTGAGTGAGGACATGGATGGTAAGGGGAGAAGACTCACAAAAGTACATGATATGCAGAAGCACTCAGTGAAAAACCAGCGATGAAGAGAAATTAAATGGGTTTTGAGATATGTAAATGGGGGATTTCACAAATATGTGGTTAGCAAAAAGTGTCTATCAGTGAGAGATTGCAGAGTAAAGTGCTATGAACGGGAGAACACGAAGGATTGAGATACTCCAAATACCATTGCAGCCTCCGCTGATCTTTCTAGTGTTTAATTCACAGCCTCTTATTTTCAGAATTGAAACATTGTCAATGTTAATTAATCACAATAATGTAGTTACTTGTTTATCTGATTCTGCTAACAAGCCTTGGCAAAGCCAATAGGTCTTGCATGTTGTAAGTTTATGTTTTCATTGTTGTGTAATATGTTTGGCTGTGATAACAGAAACCTCACTGAGAGGCATTTAAATACTGATCAGATAGCAGGCTGCATGAAGCAGAGGACATGTATAAAGCCATGACCTTAACGACATGGGCCACGCCTCTCATAAAGAATGTCTAATTATATGTTTTTGACTATCGGCCTTTTAGAACCATACTCTCCCTTGAAACACTGGCTATATGGTTTGCCTTGCATTCTCTTGTTTAGTTATACTGTTCCCATCTAGTTGTTGTAGCTCACACCTGGCATTTGCAGCCCTTTTTGTTTGTTTTGTTCCTTCCCTTGCGTTTCATCCCTAGTATGGTTGCTTTCACCAGAACTTATTTTCCTTTTTTCTGCATATGTTTCACCGCTCTTTGCCTCAGGCTGCTCCTGCTTCTCCTTTATTGTGGTGTTTTTCAAGTAGCTCAAGGGTTCGTAATTGTCTATTGATTGGAGAGACAGGTAAGACACTTTTGTGTGCATTAATTATGCACTCCTCCTCAGACACGATATTCTAATTGACGCTTCCTAATATCTCAGTATTAACAGCTTGAATCTCAGCTGTTCCTGGGCATGTCTATCTAACTGAACTATGTCACTTGTGGGTGCAAAGAGCTTGCCAGAGGAACCTTCAGAGCCCTGGGGTCCTTCCCTGTCCCCACATTCTCTGCTTCTTATGTCTATAAAGTTGTTTACCTACACTTTTCTGGAGTATAAGTGTGAGAACACATGTAGCTGACAATTGGTTCCAATTGCCCTATCCAGATATTGTGACAATGAGATATCTTTATAAGGGCTTTGGGCCTCATGTTAAATATAGAAGGTGGACACCAATCCATCAGGGTGGCTGAAGCAACTACCTCCACCACCCTGGCCAGACTAATGCACACATTATTTTAAGAAATCTACCAGCCCTGAAGAGCCAGACCTGTGCCTTTAGAGGAGCTTTTACCACACCAGGTCCTCTAAAGACACAGAAAGTTTGCTGAGAAGCCTGCCAAGTTTTGGTTTTTTTCAAAAACAAATTTCCCGAAAGGGAACTTGTTCTGAAAAACAAAAAACAAATGACTCTAAGCCCTGGGTGTTTTCTCGCACGGTGTGGGTATCATTTACATTTTTTTCAGTTTGTAATCGCCGGGCTGTCAGTGTAAGGTTTCTAATGGCAGCGGCGACTCTTCCCCTAAGGTGGAGGAGTGTCACCCTCCCGACAGCTGCCTCAAAATGACAGGAAATAAAAAATAAAAATAATAAACACATTATATTATTGTTTTGTTTTACCTTTTCTGCTTCCGTCTTTGGTGGCGGGGCCATGGGGAATGACAGGCTACAAGGAGTGGCGGGCACTGCTGTCATTGCACATGATAGTTGGTCCAGCCGTCTCAGGCTGGCCAAACAGTCATGCGCACTGAAGCTGTCTCCAACCCGAGCTGCGTTGCCAGGGTGGAGACTATGGAGTAATGTTGGTTCTATTGGGTACAGAATTGCTTTCTACCTTACTGAATAAAAAACAATAGCAGAAGAAACAATTACTCAAACATCTGTGTAATAGCGGTTAATGGAGAAAAGGAGGTCTGTCCTTGTGTTCCTTTCGTCCTGAGGAAGACCCACCATGACTATCAGCAATTCACACACACTTTTGGGTAGAAACGTCGACGGGCTTGTCACAATCCTGACCCTATTCTCTCTGCTCGACGTGAAAAGGAAATTCAAATCCCAAGCGGACCAGAGATTTATGTATCTCGGGATGGATGACCTTTGAATGATCTTTTTTAACCAGCTATGCAGCACTGTATATATCTTGCTCACAACTAGCACTTTTTTTTGCACCTTTGTCACCTTATCACTTGCGCCGTTCTGAATAATTGTTTTGTTTATTACTCGAGACAGCCTTTTAGTGTCATTTATACACTATAAAATGTAAAAAGAAAAAAGTGATTCATTCTTCAATACATTCCTTTGATCTATTCATGATTGGTGTGTTTCTTTGTTCTCCTTTTCTCCATTAACTGCTATTACACAGATGTTTGAGTAATTGTTTCTTTCGCTATTGTTTAATATTCAGTAAGATAGAAAGCAATTTTGTACAGGACAGAACCAACATTACTCCATAATCTTCACGTCCAGGTTCTGAGGTGCACTGGGCTACCCCATTATACTAGGGGACATATTCTCAAGAACCTGAGATAACTATCGCAAAAGTTACTTAACTCAACCTACAACATCGCAGTCCATCGCGAGAATTTTACGCCGTGTTAACCAGGTATTCACAACACGGCGGTACCATCCGATAGTCTCCAGATACCATGTCAACTGACCACGATAAAATCAACGCCATGCTGCAAAAATGTGAAACCCGAATGTAAAAAATGCTGCGATGAGGCCAGTCGCGATACAAAAATCAGCGAAAACCAGCTACAGGCCTGCAATTCACACGCATTAGGCGGGAACAATCACCATAAAAGTAGATAAAAACTGACAAACAAATGCCAAACAACAGCCAAGCACAATGGATGTTGCCGGAGCAAGTACGGAGGAGAACCAGAACCCCACACACCCCCTCCCGGAGGACCTGCCTGGGACCTCAGGGTCAGGGAAGGGCAAAGACAAGAAGAGTAGGAAGAAGCGCTTCAGTCCGCAGGAAAACAGGATCCTAATAACGGAGGTGGTCGAACACCATCAACTACTGTTCGTCACCTCCACTGTGTCACTGGCAACAAAAAATGGACAATGGCAGTCCTTCGTGGACAAGGTAAATGCAGTCGGAGTGCTGAAGAGGACAATGGAAGAGGTGAAGAGACGCTGGAATGATGTCAAGCGAAAAATAAAGCTGAAACTCGCCAACAACTGGAAGGCAATGCAGACTGGAGGTGGCAGACCTGCACCACAAGAGGGGCTGGACGACATGGAGGAAATGGTGTCCACAGTCATCAGTGGGGAGACGGTGGCTGGAGTCGGTGGACCTGACACTGCTCAACAGGACTGGACACAACAGCATCAGGGTGAGTGACGACCAGGGACTGGGGGGACGGGGGGAGATGGGCTCAAAGGCATACATGCACAAGTAAGCACAGCATATCTGCGGACAAACCATGCCCCAGACCCCAACTCCCACCAAGAGAACAATGTACCCAAGTATGCTACATGTCAGCACTGTACAAGCACAGAAGTCAAAGGCACACCGCATGAAAGGGATAAGGAGCAGCAAAACAGAGCAGCAGGGGCCAACCCCCCCTAATGCAGCACACACGCATAACATGCAGAGCACATCAACACTGACAACAAAGTGGCACAAACCCCAACACGTCCACACCAGAACACAGGACACAACTAGTGCCGACTGGGTGTAGACACTGGCCAATCACAAGTGGCATTGTAAGGAAATCAGAGTTGATATTGTGCAAGTACAAACACACATCCATGATGTTGTCGAAATGTCCACTTTCCCGCAGCAAATGTGCAGCCCCTCCGAAACAGCCACGATGTACACAGTCATACATTCGGTATGTAAACCTATACAATGTGACAACACACATGTGAACACATTGTTAAACTGCATCTCTCCTTCACATTGCAGAGGGACAATCAATACCTCCTGCAGAGCAGCACGACCCCGAACCTCTCTTCTCTGATGATGAAGAGGACCACCCCAGCTTCGACTCCGATGCCCTCCATGAGTTCATTAACAGTCTCCGCAGCCCACCTCCAGGAGCAGGGCAGCCCAGCTCCAAAGGGGACACCCCACCCCCTGCACAGACCACACAGCAGGCAGCACCCACCACCACGGCTGCCTCCCAAGACCCCCACGAAAAATGGCCTTCCAATGCCTTGTGTTGGGATGCCAGGATTAGCTGGCTGAACAGGTGAGGGTGGGCTTTGACTGCATGGCAGACAAACTAGATGCCATACGTGGGTATCTAAGTCCCATCAGGGACCACTCACAGTCCCTAACGCACACCGACAGTCCACTCTATGCCCTCCAACGAACCATGGCTGACTTCGCCAGAGTCCTGACTGTGCGACAAGAATGACTGTCTAGTCAGGGTGGCTCCAGCGAGCTCGCCCGGGAGTTGGGACTCATGCGGAGGCTCATGGAGAACATGGAGCGGGCCAATGCGGAAAGAGCGGCTGCCAGGGCTGCACACCAGCGATAGATAGCTGGGTTCCACAATGACCTCAAAACCATCCTCATGGCATTGCTGCTACAAGGCCTGGCGCCGATGCACGCTGCTGCTACCACTACATCCACATCTCCGCTGCCTGAAGTGTCAGTGCCACAAAGTACAGCAGACATCCCACCTCCAGCCCCTGAGGTGTCACTTCCAGACAGTGCTGGAGAAAGGCCAGCACCACCCACACGTGAGGCACATGAAACAGCAGAGGACGAAGATGTGGATGAAACCGCCTTACTGGTACAGAGAAAACTGTAGCATTCATCTTCGCCATATGGCCAGTTTCAGCTTGGTTCTGCTCTCTGCATCATCACCTTCCATCGTCTCCCGATACATTCTGCGACACTCACCTTGGACCTCGCAATGGACTGCCATATTCTTTTTGGTCGCCAATGACACAGCGAACAGACTGTGGACTGAACTCTTCCACTTCCTTTGGACTTGTCATTCCCTGAATGACTCTGGCTGGCCCTCCACGGGCCAACATTTGAAAGTGGGGTTTGCATGGCCCTGTACTGCTCCAGATGCAACACTCCACTGAATGTGCATTAAACATTCAGAATCACACAGATGTGTTGTGTCTTTGGTGTTTGAAGTGTGGTAGTATGGATGAATGTAGGGTCAGTGATTTCCTCTTACGTCCATGTGGCTCATGTCATTGGACTTGGGTCGCAGGGTGACACATTGCCAATTGTCGTCTTGTGGCTTGCAGCGGCATGTGATGGGCCCTCTTTTCTATGCGCCGGTGGCGGAAGGTGAGCAGTGAGGCCTGGGTGCGCAGGGGCGGGCATGCACCACTGGGCGGCGGGAGGGGCTGGGGTGCAGCTGTCTGAGTGCACGGAGGTGGACAGGCAATGATGTCGCGTACAATTGTATGTACTTTGCCACTCAGGTATGTGTTTCAGATGACAGGTCTGTCTCAGATGTGGGACCCGGTGAACTGCACTACATACCGGCACGTGGTTGGAGACACACCGGTGGCAGCAGGTAAGCAGTGCGGCCTGGGTGCGCAGTGTCGACACTCTCTCTCTCTCTTCCTGTCCCTCTCTTCTTTTCTCTATCTCTCTCTCCCCCTCTCGGTCCGTCTATCTCTCTCTCCCCCTCTCTGTCCGTCTATCTCTCCCTCTACCTCTCTGTCCGTCTATCTCTCTATCCCCCTCTCGGTCCCTTTATCTCTCTTTCTCCCCTCGGTTCGACTGTCTCTCTCCCCCTCTCTGTATGTCTATTTCTCTCTCTCCTTCGCTCTATCTCTGTCCCTTGATGTGCGCAGGACACACCTTCTCATCATGATTTTTGTCTTGCAGGCTGTGACCTACGGATTGTCCCGAGCAGAGCCGCCATGTGTCTTCATTTCTTTTCTGTTTTTATTTTAATAAATTATCCTTTGTTGCTTCGAAGGTGAATGTGTGATGCTCATTTTTGTGACGACACATGCATATCACCAGGTGTGATTGTGCGACATCATGCGGGTTATTTGGTACTTGATCCTGTGTAGTTGATATGGCATGTCGTTGGCCGCGGGGGTGCCTAGAAGTGGGTCCGGGGGGTGGTGGCGGTGGGTTTTGTGGCCCTCTTGGGTGTCCGGCATGCATGTTCAGTGGCTCCATGGAATCTGTTGTTCTTCAGGTGTGGCTGTGGTCTGGGCTCCCTTTTCTGGTGCAGGCTGTAGTCCGACTTTGCACCAGGTTGGAGCAGGTGTTAGTTTCCTGGTGCTAACGCGCCTTATCGCCTGTTTTGTGATCTTATTGCAGATCAGACTGTTCGTTGAGAATGTTGGGGTGTGGTGTTGTCGCGGCTTTTTGCACAGGAACGCCTACTCTGCATCTCATTAGCGATAGTTGCCGGGGTCATCTGTGGCTATGTTTTTTGCGGCTGCTATCACTGGAAAACTGGTGATATGGGCTTTTAGCACCAGCTTCTGAATGGGGCGGTAAATTTAGTGCAACTTTGGCTGCGCTAAAGTGATGTTAACTCGACGATAGCTCCTTGAGAATATGGCCCTAGATGTAGCCAAGGTGGAGACAGCAGGAACAGACTCCCAGTATGCCTGGGAGCACAAATTCATGACACTTAGGCCAAATCTGACACTGCTTTCATGCTGCCACCAGCAGCATGAGAGCAGTGTCAGGATTGGCTGCATTGGAGTCTGGGAGCTTGTGTCTGCGGAGGAGGGGAGGTGAAGCTAAGTTAAAAAATATATATATTTTCATCCCCCAACCTCACCCTATCCCCATCCCCGTCCCGCCACTCTTCACCAATACTGTCTAATGGCAGAGCCAGTGGGAGCATGGTTGTTGGAAATATGACAGTCCTCCCAACTCAAATTAGAGCGAGCAGACCATCAGTTTGGTGGCAGGCTAGTCAGACACAATAGTAGTGGTTTACCCAGTTCACCAAACTGTAAATCAGGCCCTTATCATTGCTTTAGAATGTGAGTTCTTGATTTGTTTTGTAATGTCTTTATACATTCCAAAGAATATGAAAGCTTTAAATTAACATTTAAAAAATATTTTCAATATCTTAGTCAACTGTAAGACTAGACATAGTCAATAAGCCATCTGATGCCAGGAAGTTTTGCAAAAACTTTTTCAATAGTCTCTAAACTGTACAGGTTTTTCAAGGAACAATACTAAAAAGTTTTATCAATGAAAGGCTCGGCAACTTGGCAAAAATCCAACAACACCACTTCAGCCTGTCTGTTAAAATTCATAAGTACATCAGGTTCAACAAGTTCATAGTTTCCACGGCAGACATTCAAGATCAGTTTCTAAAGACATTGTTATGCTGTCTGGGCTGTAAATATTCACACTCGTTCATATCCGTAGCCGTGATTCCCATATTACTAATAATGGCAGTCAATAAACGCAACATATTGGTTTATATTTTAGGTTATCTGTGTGTATAAATCTGTTTTGTATTTCTGCATATTAAGTTAATTTTACAATTGTCAAAAGTAGTTAGATATAAGGCTAGAGATATAATGAGAATAAAATATGAATGGTTAACGCAAGAGGAAAGATGGGATAAGAATGCAAGAGGAACAAATCCACTTTAAAATACATTGAAAAAGGTGTACGACAGAGTGAACTGGACACATGTAGGGCAGTCTTCCAAAGGCTAGGTGTTGGACTTGGCCCTTCTTTGGGGATTTCCTTAAAACGTTTTGCTTTTTTCTTCCTGATTTTTGCTGATTCTCTTTTTGTGGCCCTCGGACTCTGGACACTTCCCACTATAATGCAGTGTGAAAGTGCATGCACCCTTCCTACACATGCTAGGAAGTTGTGCTGGCCTGATTGTTATGGGTGTTGTTCCTGTGAGTACCTTGTAAAGCGGTATACCACATACCCCAGGCAGATACTGCACGGGCTACTGATTGTGCCACCCACAAGAATAGCCTTTGAAACATTCCTCAAGCCTGCCATTGGATTCACAATGACAAATCCCCCCTTGTGGTAAAGGTGTATTTGTCATTAATAGCTTAGAAATGTTACTTACAGAAATTGGACATTTCTCTGTGATAACATCTATTGTGTGCATTTTAATTTCACTCCAGTCCACAGTGGAGGCTGGGAGAGCACATCTGTACATTCCCCAAAGGCAGCCATAAACATTGGGCATGCAACTGGAACGACAGACCCCTGCCACGTGAGAACTTGGCTGGATAGATTGGGGGAAGAGGTTTTGACACTTGGGACCAGATGTACAATCATTCACTTTTGCACATCGCAAATTGCATTGAATTGCGACTCACAGTTTGCGACTCGCAAAAGTGAATGTACAACAGTGTCTAGGACACTGTTTTCGATTCCCAATGGGGTCGCAAATTGCATGCCTCATTAAAATTATTGAAGCAGGGGCAATTTGCGACCCCATTGGGAATGGCTAGCACTCCCAGGGATGGTGGCCTGCTAGGGTCAGCAGACCACCATGTCTGTGACTGCTTTTTGAATAAAGCAGTTTTTTTTTTTAAAAATGCAACCCGTTTTCCTTAAAGGAAAACTGGATGCATTTAAAAAAGAAAAATGAAACTTTTCAGTTTAATTATTTAAGTGCAGGCAGTGGTCCCTGGAATCACTGCCGTGCTCTTAAAAAATATTTTCACAAACACTCACATAGGTGAAGGGGTGCCCTGGGAACCCCTTCCCGTTTGCGAGTGGTTTACCACCTACTTGAAGTAGGTGGTAATCTGTGAGTGTTTTGCGGCTGCAAATGCGGTCGCAAAACAATAGTACATTACATTTAGCCTCGCTATTAGGAAGTGTCCCTTCCTAATAGCGAGAGTCGCAAACGCTATTTTGTGAGTCAGTCACTCGCAAAATAGCCTTTGTACATGCCAGGGCTCTTTTTTGCAGTTGCAAACAGGCCGATCTCCCATTTGCGCCATAAAAAACGGTCTTACATCTGACCCTTGGCCCGCCAGATCATGGACCTTCTAAAGATTGAGATATGCATTCCAAGGACTCATGGCAGACAGGACTGAAATTTAGGGGAGACATTTGTGCTTTAAAGGGGAATCCTCTGAACCACTACCAACTTTAAAGACACACTACAGTATAACTACTGGTGCTTTACGTCAGAGGGCAGAGATACACTTGTGGGGACGTGGGACCAGACATCCTGGACTGCATGGTGCACACTGCCAGAAGAATATGTTGTGCACAAGAAGGAGACTGTCATTGGAAGGGAGCTTGCACTCTGCCTGAATAGTCGCTGGGTTGGGCTGACTACCTGCTGCTGTGTGTCAACCTAAAGTGTGCTCTTCAAGGGCATGTTGGCTTTCCCCCTGTTCTTTCTGGAGGTCTCAGGGAAATCAAAGACCTCCTGTGAGGGACCTACAACATCTACATGTTTCACCTGATGAGCGGTGCCCTCTCAAGCGCCTACTTCATTTGATGGATCCTAAATGCAGTGCAGTGTGATTGAGGAACTGAGTATTGTGTCTTGAGACCAGATTACCTTATGTGGAGCCCCCAAACCGTGCCCGCCTCTAAGGAGTGTGGCCTCTGCATCAAGGGGCCTCAGCATGCACAAGCGTCTTGTTGGTGGTGAGCAGATTCACCAGTTGCATGACTCAGCGTGGGCCACTTCATCGTCTGTGCCACATCTCTCCCATGTGGCACGTAGGCTGCATGTTCATTGTGTGCAATTCACAGGTTGCAACCCAGTGGAGGAAGGGCTCATACGTAGTAGTGCTTCATTCTACCTTGTGCGGTATTACTGAACTTGCAACTGCGTGTGTGGGACAGGATTGTCTGATGTGACTTGTATCATCACACACCTGATGTTGTGCCTCATTCCAGGGAGATACAGCTAACCAAACCGTGGGTTGATTGTGACCTAATTGTCTGGTGCAACTCTTATTATCGTGCACCCGATGTTGTGCCTCATTTCCAGGGAGGAACGGAGAACCCGACTTGCGGTTCATTGTGACGGGATTGTCTGATGCGACTCAGATCAACGCGCATCAGACATTGTGTATCACTTCTTGTGGTGTGAGGGGACAGCTGCATCCCCCATTCACCGAGTGTTACCCCTGGCCCTCTCTGCAGCAAATCAACTGCCCTCTCCTCACCTGGCTGATGACTTGTGTTGCCAGGTAGTATCGCCTGGATCAGCCTGGGTGGTGAGAGTAAGTGACTTGGCTGAGTAACACTCCCGAGAGTGATCGGAAGCAGGAGAAGAGACTGCGTGACCCCCCTGTGCTTCGCAGAACTGGGCTGGTGCTGGAAGGTGAATTGAGGGACCTCTTGATTGAACTGGGACAGCCTCTAGCTCATTTCTGCTCTGCATGAAGTGGGTAACTTCCAGAGTGGTGGCCAACTCCCCATTTGTCAGCTCTGCCTTGTTACCCCGCTAGTTACTCCAGCCTTCTTCCCTGGGCCCCTGACACTAATTGTTAGTCCGGCCTTAAACAGGTATAGTAATGGGTGGGGATTTTGACTCTAACATGTTGGCATAGTAGTGGGGGGAAACTGAGATTGTGTGGGGGGATTATGCCCTGGGGTCTGCATTCATATTATCAACTGACCTACCGGTTATCATTTGCACTGTGTTATGAGGCAGTGTGTTTATGTGCAAGTGGGTTTCCTACAGATTTGCCGATATCCTATGCACTGCGCTACAGTGCTGTGTGAGTGTGGTGTGGGAGAGGGTGCTGCATGAGAACAGCCTGCTAATAGTTGCACCGCTTAGGGATGTTGTTTCATTTGTTTGTTTCATTACCTAACAAATACTCCATTTTGACATTTGTTTAACCCATGCAGCTTTGGCCCACAGCATGTCTGAAAAGTGTTAAAGATTCATGTGTGTACACATTCATGATATCATTGTGACCTCAGGTGCACCCTAGAAATGTGTGGATTTGAATTGTGATATTTGCCTTGGTGGACCTAGTTCTGACAATGAATCGCACTGCATAAGGGTGCTGGGTTGAAAATAGTTTTTTTCCCAAGTGTACATTTTGATAGGGCCTAGTACTGTTAGTAATATTGCCAAGTGTGATTTATGCCTAGAAATACATGATGTTCATGTTGTGTTAATGAATGTGTGTGTTGAATACAATCTTTATTTACATTCACCATGTGTGAAGCCTCTTTTGTAATACTTAATGTATTTATTGTGTGAGAGTGCGGGCCACTTCTTTACACATTGTCTCTGTGATAAGCCTGACTGCTCGGTGACAAGCTACCCAAGGGTGAGTGCAGGTTATAAAGTGAGTGTAATCACCCACCCCTGACGGGAGTGTTAGGTTCTGCCTGGCTTGGGCACCGTCTCAGCTAACCAGATAGTATCAGTTCCAAGACAGAGATAGGACCATGGTTCACAAAATGGGTCACAGCAAATTCTCAAACAATCTATGGCGAAAATAAGGGTTTCGGAACAAGCTCATAATTTATTTTAACAGGGAGGGCTGTCCATTCTCCCCCTATTGTTCGCCCTTACCTAAAGCCTTTTGCTGATGCAATCAAAGATAGACTTGACATTAAAGGAGTAAAAAATTGGAAATACCACCTTTAAATGAACAATGCTTGCTGACAACATTATGTTGTCCCTAAAAAACCCCGTAGAATCGGTGCCTCCGGTTCTAGATGAGCTTCACATTGTATAAAACACCATTCTATGCCATTTCTAACTGGTGTCCCCTCTCCCTCTCCCTGTCTTCCAACTCTTCAGGAGAAAGGCTCTTAGAGGACACACTGCTGCCGGGAGATGCCACGTGCCCATTCATGGGCTCTTCCACTTCCTCTTCCTCTTCCTCTTCCGGTACCACCCCCGGATCAGAGGGATTTCTGGCCTCTAACCAGGCCTTCAGTGCTTTGAGGAAGTCGTCTCTCAATCTGAGACCTGTGGGAGGAACTTTAAACTGCTTGCAATATTAGTGTAGCTCCTTTAACTTGTACTTATTTATCAATTTCTTATCAAATTCCTCCACAACAATAAGAGAAGGGGTAGCAGCTCCGGCATTCTCCATGGTCAAAACTGGCAGTGTTTAAAAAATAAGCTCCAGGAAGCGGAGACAAAAATAGAATATCCTACCAAAACAGATTGTGGCTGCGTTATGGTCTGCTTTCACTATGTAGCGTACACTAATCACTGCACATGAGTCATAAATGCAAAGTTCAATCCTCACCGCTGACCACCAATGTTAGAACCGGCGGTCTCTAGTTGGCAGAGGTATACACTTCTGACAAATAGGGACCTACCAACTCTAGTCAGGGCAAGGGGATTACACACTCAGATAACCCCTGCTACCCCCTTGGTAGCTTGGCAGAGCAGACAGGCTTATCCCAGAGGCAGTGTGTTAAGCATTTATGACCACATACAGTAATAAAGTGAATACACTACAGATGGACACGACACAGAAGTTATTATAAAAATAGGATTTTTATATAAGGCTTAGCACAAGACCAAATAACGACAAAAATATACCACAGTCTTAATAAATACTCTTTGGAAGGAAAAATAATAGTTCAAGTAAGGTTTCTTCTTGGCAAATAGTTCTTTAGCAACAAAATTAAGTATTCTTCTGAAACACAGTTCTTTGGCAACAATGTGACCCCCACAGGAGTCACACGACATCGAGTCTACAAGATTCCCAAGGTTCGGCGTCGACCGCGAGGAGCGCTACGTCGAGCCTGGAGTTGCAACAGACCCCACAAGTACAGTACCTTGAGAAATGAAGAAAACAATGATCCACGGCGTCGAGATGTCGGCGTCGAGGTCGGCGTTGATCGTGCCTCGGAGTCGGGTCGATCTGCAACGGCGTCGAGGGCCGGAGCAGCGCGCACGGCGTCGAGAAGGACGTCGAGTCGATGCGATCAGCAGCGGCGTCGGGACGGGGTCGCTTGGAGGTGGAGCCGATACTCACTCCTCACTGGCGTCGATACCGGCGTCGAGACGGGGTCACTTGGAACTGGGGCCGATACCCACTGCTCACTGGCGTTGCTGCTGGCGTCGGTCGGGCCCGGCGGCCGGCGTCGAAGGCTCGGGACACTGGAGCCGTTACTCACGATGTCGAGCTGGATTCGGCGGCGGCGTCGGCGGCGTCGAGACTGCAGATTTTCCCTTGTGTACTGGAAACAACACTTTCCAGCAATTCAGCAATTCAGTAGATGGTGAAGTCCTTTGGCCCTGTGACTTCAACAGGAGACTGGCACTCTTCCAGCCCTTGGAGATTTTCTAGCAAGCTTTTAGAGAGTACACACCAAGTTCCTCTCTCCTTGTTCCTTGGCAAAAATAAAGAAGCAGCTTTCAGGTTCCTCCACAACAAAACAGCACTCTGGCAGAAAGGGGAGGCAAGTCCTTAGATCAGCAGGCTTCTTGTCCTTGGTACAGGTTTCCTTGTCAGAAGTGATCTGAGTTCTTGGTTCAGGGGTCCTTCTCTTATACCCCTTTTCTCCTTTGTTCCCTTTGTCCAAGCAGGGAAATTCCCCCCATCTCAGGTTCGTTGTGGGTGTTGCCAGGCAGAGGCACCTGGCCTATTCACTGAGCAGGGCAGAGTCCTCAGCCGCCCAGCAGGAGGCGGAGCCAGTATTGTCACTGGCAGGAGCAGGGCTATGAGTCGCCCAGCAGGAGGTGGAGCCAGCATTGTGTCAGGCAGGGCAGGCTACTCTTCCCTCACTCTATGTGTAAATGCCTCATTCACCCCACACTGACTCATTCAGACCTCTGGAGCCACCCAGCCCCTGACACACACACCAAACCAGCAGAGACCGGTGGATAGTTGGACAAGAAAATAGCCACTTTCTAAAAGGGCTATTTTCAAACATAGAATTTAAAAACCATCCATCCTAAAGGGTGTGTTATTAAATTCTGAGTTCAGGGGTACTAAACTCGACCTGCTACCATGCTCCCTGAGTCAGATAGATTATAATGGAGTTAATAATCAGTCTCCCCAGTCTGGCCTATTGGAGGCAGGTAGCCCTTCAATAGTGAAAAACGAAAATGGCTGTAATTCACTATTAGGTCATGCCACACACATCAGGGCATGACCTACCTTTTACCAACAATGCACCCTGCCCTAGGGCCTACCATAGAGGTGTCTGAAATGTGGCAAAGTGAAGGTTTAGAGACTGGCAAGTAGCTTTCCTTGCCAAGTCGACATGGCAGTCAGGGACTGCACGCAGGCGCTGCAGTGGCAGGCCTGAGACACATTTTACAAGCTGCTTCTGTGGGTGGCACAACCAGTGCTGCAAGCCCACCAGCAGCAGTCAACTTACATGCCCTTGGCACACGCAGTGCACTAGACTAGGGTCTGAACAGTAAGTCAACCAAGCCAATCATGGTAACACCAATCAATGTAACAATTTAACATAGGGAGCACTTGCACTGTGGCACTGATCAGCAGTGGCACAGTGCCCCAAGCAATAATCCAGCAAAACATCGTAAACAGAGGAGGCAAACAGAAAAAAATGGAGGAGAGACTCATGCCAATGATGCCAGGTCTAACAAGTCCCAATTCACTTCATAGGATTTTAGATCATGTTGTACTATTAAGTCTATTGCGTCCATAGACAATATCTCCCATATGTGACCTTTCCAAGCAGTGAATGTAGGTGGGTTGCTATTCCACTATAGTATGAACATGCATTGGTTCTCCACTATTAGGGCCATAACTAAATGTTTTTTCTAATTGATTTTGGGGATCTCTATGGAGCATTTGGGCAGCCTCACAATATGACTGTGGAGTCTCTCTCGATCCTAATAGTAATTGTACCCTATCAGTCTCGGTAAGGACTTCTTACCAGTGTCTGCCAAGTTTGTGGCAGTGTCATTAAAGATGACCCAGGGTACCCGTCACCCCACAACCTCTACAGCAACTGTCAGAACTCGCAAAAATCGTTTTTGTGATTTTTTTCTGGCTTTCTACACCAATAGGCCAACATTGGAAGCAAACCTACATGCTCTGGTCTATATTTTCCCCAATTCTTTCTGTGCCATCTACTCTCCTAGTTCTTTTCCCTCCAGTTCCTGGACTGGTTTTTTATCATCTCGAGGGGAATCTATAAGGAACTGGTAGAACATGGAGATCAGGGCCTGTACATGTGTTCTATCCTTTAGACATTTTTCAACAGTTGCCTATATTATCCCTCTCTCATTGTCTTTGCAGAACCCAATGTCTGAGCTGAGTAAATGTGAATCGCTCAGATTCTGGGATGTCAAATCATGGCTTGCGTGCTTCAAAGGCTAATGTTGTGGTTTGTAAAAACAGAACCTATTCTTGGGCATTTTTTGGCACTGAATATGATTGGAGATGTCACAAGTACTATAGTTTGAAACAACTAGAGAATATGATATTAGATTGTAATTTGCATCAGCGCATTTCACCCTAGCCAAGAACACTGCTTTATGCAGCATCTCTGAAAGTCTTGTTTTTTTTTATTTTTCAGCGCAGAGTAGTTCAGGGTTAATACTTGAGTGCACTCTATGTAAATCCCTAGGTATTTTATTCAATCTGCTGATCATGAAATGGTAATGAGGTTTTGCAGGGTCTCTGTCTGGCTCAGGAGAGGGTGTAGCAGAATAGCTTCAGATTTAATAATATTGATTTTTGAGGCTCAAAAATCAATATTATTAAATATTTATGACTCATGTGCAGTGATTAGTGTACGCTACATAGTGAAAGCAGACCATAACGCAGCCACAATCTGTTTTGGTAGGATATTCTATTTTTGTCTCCGCTTCCTGGAGCTTATTTTTTAAACACTGCCAGTTTTGACCATGGAGAATGCCGGAGCTGCTACCCCTTCTCTTATTGTTGTGGAGGAATTTGATAAGAAATTGATAAATAAGTACAAGTTAAAGGAGCTACACTAATATTGCAAGCAGTTTAAAGTTCCTCCCACAGGTCTCAGATTGAGAGACGACTTCCTCAAAGCACTGAAGGCCTGGTTAGAGGCCAGAAATCCCTCTGATCCGGGGGTGGTACCGGAAGAGGAAGAGGAAGAGGAAGTGGAAGAGCCCATGAATGGGCACGTGGCATCTCCCGGCAGCAGTGTGTCCTCTAAGAGCCTTTCTCCTGAAGAGTTGGAAGACAGGGAGAGGGAGAGGGGACACCAGTTAGAAATGGCAAAACTTAAATTAGGAGGGCAGTTGGAATTAGAGAATGCAAGAAGCAAGAGAGAAGCTGAAATGGAGAGCAAAAGATTAGATTTTGAGAGAGAGAAATTAGCGTTTGAACGTGAGAAGATGGTGAGGGAGATGGAGCTTAAAACTAAGAGTTTAGAGTTGAATCCCTCTGGTGGCAGCACTCCATCTGTGCCTGCAGAAAGTAGGTTTTATTTTCCCAAAGATGTGATCAAGCATTACAGTAAAAATGAGGATATTAGTCAATGGTTTAAAGCATATGAGTTAGCATTGTTGGCCCACCGGGTCCCTGAGAAAGATTGGGGAACGGGGTTGTGGAGCCGCTTTACAAATGAAGGGAGAGATACCTTGTAGAGCATGCCTGCTGAGGATAGGATGTCTTATAATCATATGAAAGATGCTTTGATGTTGAGATATGGCTTAACTCCAGAAAAGTACCGACAAACCTTTAGAGAATGTAAGAAGTTGCCTGGTACTACGTGGGTTGAATATGTGTCTTTTTTTTGCAGAGCCATGGATGGTTGGATAAAGGGTAGCAAGGTTGATAGTTATGATGCTCTTTATGATTTGTTTGCTTGGGAGCACTTGTCAAATAACTGTTTTCCAGAGCTACGCCAGCACCTTATTGATAGCAAGATATCTAACCCTAGAAAACTTGCTGAGGAGGCGGACCGCTGGGTCAGTACCAGGGTCCACAAGGGTCCAGTGGGAGACTCAGCCAAAGGTGGGCAGGGTCCCCAGCAGAAGAGTGGGGGGGACAGGGATAAACAGAGGGAGTTTCAGAGAGGGCCCCAAAGTAATCCCCAAGGGAACCAAGGGAAGGGTTCCCAGCCTCCCCCTGTAAAGAAGCCAGAGGCCCCGACAGGTAAACCTGTTCCAAGGGGCCCCATGACCTGCTACGCTTGTAAGCAGGTGGGACACCGTTATTATGATCCCCAGTGTCCCATGAAGGATTCCAATGCACCACCACGTGCACCCCCTCGTCAGGTGACGAATGTAGCCCTGGGAGGGAATGAGATGGGTGCCCCCGGTGGGTGGGGTCCCGCACAAATGTCCCTGGTCTCTTTAGGAGATGTGGAAATGGTCCCTCCAACCCCTCTGCCTAATAACACTAAAAAATATAGGCAGTGGGTGACCATTAATGGCCATAGGGTGGAAGCTCTCAGAGACACCGGAGCGAGTGTGACAGCTGTCAAGTGTCACTTGGTGTCCAGAGAGCAGGTGGTCCCTCATGCATTCTACCCCGTTGTAGCTGCTGACAACTCACAGAGTAAGTGTGAGGTAGCTCAAGTTACGTTTGAGCGGGGGGGGGGTCTCAGGGACTCTTCAGGTTGCTGTGAGGCCCGCCATGCCTGTTGATTGTCTCCTGGGCAATGATTTGGAGGACTCCCCTTGGGCTAAGGTGGAGAGAAAATCGCATCTGGAAATGTTGGGTCTGCCTGAGTGGGTGTGTCAGTTAGTAAGGGTGTTGATGGGGCCCTGGAGCCTGAAATAATGGCCCAGGTCCCAACCGTGAAGAGAAGAGGCAGGGGGCGTGAGAAACCGTCCCCCATCGTTCCCACGGTCCAGGAGGGAGCAGACCCTGAGGGGGATGCCCTGGAACCTACAGGGGAACAAGTGGCTGAACTGGGAGACCTGCCCGAGCTGACCCATTGGCAGCAGGATGGTGGTCCCTCCAGGGAGGAATTTTGTGCTGAACAGAAAGTGTGCCCTTCTCTTGTGGGTATGAGGCAGCAGGCCTAAGCCCAAACGACAGGTGATCAGTCAGGATCACATTGGATCTACTGGGAGAACGACCTCCTGTATAGCGAGCCTAAGGCTGCTGAGCCTGGGTCAGCCCGTGTGCTGGTGGTACCCAGCGCTTCAGAGCCTTCCTACTGGGGTTGGCTCATGACGTTCCGTTAGCTGGACATCTGGGGCAGGACAAGACCTATGACAGGCTTGTCACCCATTTTTATTGGCCCCAGATGAGAAGGGATTCAGATATCCATTGTAGGACCTGTCAAACTTGCCAGGCAAGTGGGAAAAGTGGGAGGAAGCAGAAGGCTCCCCTCCAACCTTTTCCCGTCGTCAGTACCCCCTTTGAGCGAGTGGGAATTGACATTGTGGGGCCACTGGACCCCAAGACAGCCATGGGCAACAGGTTTATCCTGGTCTTGGTGGACCATGCCACCCGGTACCCGGAAGCCATCCCTCTCCGCACAGTGACGGCCCCCGTGGTGGGACGGGCACTGATGGGTGTTTTCTCCCGCATGGGGTTCCCCAGAGAGGTGGTGTCAGACCGGGGCACCAACTTCATTTCGAATTATATGAAGTCTCTGTGGAAGGAGTGTGGGGTAACCTACAAGTTTACCACTCCTTACCACCCTCAAGGTAATGGGCTGGTTGAGAGATTCAACCGGACCCTAAAAGGCATGATCATGGGTCTTGAAGAACCAATGAGGCGTAAATGGGACGTCCTCTTGCCATGCCTGCTGTTTGCTTACCGTGAGGTGCCACAGAAGTCTCTAGGGTTCAGCCCATTTGAACTTTTGTATGGTCACCCGGTAAGAGGACCTTTGAGTCTGGTTAAAGAAGGCTGGGAGCAATCTCCCAGGAAACCTCCCCAGGATGTATATAGTTACATGCTGGCCTTTAGGAACCAGACTCGGCGCTTCAGAGATCTTGCTCAGGCAAATCTGGAGGCCAGCCAGGAAGAGATGAAGCGGTGGTACGATCAGAATGCCACTCTGGTTGAGCTACAACCTGGTCAGAAAGTTTGGGTCATGGCTCCTGTGGAACCTTGTGTGCTCAAGGACAGGTGGACTAGACCATTTGAGGGTGTGGAGAAAAAGAGCGATGTCACCTACTTGGTGGACTTGAAGTCTCCCAGGAACCCCTTGCGGGTCCTGCATGTCAACCGGTTAAAGCCCCACTTAGAAAGGTCCGAAGTGGGCATGCTCCTAGCCACAGATGCTGGAATGGAGGAGGAGAGTGAGCCTCTTCCTGACCTCCTGTATGCAAAAGAGCAAGATGGGTCAGTGGATGTTGTTGTCCTCTCTGACACACTGACCCCTGAGCAGCAGCAAGATTGTCGCCATCTGTTGGTACAATTCCCTGATCTGTTCTCCTTAATCCCTGGTGTCACTCAGTGGTGTGTCCATGATGTGGACACTGGGGACAGCACTCCTGTGAGGCACAAGGCCTACTGGGTGACTGAAAAGGTCAGAGCATATATCAAGGAGGAGGTCTCCAAGATGTTTGCCTTAGGGGTGGTTGAGTCCTCTAACAGTCCTTGGGCCAGCCCAGTGGTCTTGGTCCCAAAGGCTGCAGCGCCTGGTGCTTCACCAGAACTTCGGTTCTGTGTGGATTACCGAGGACTCAATTCGGTCACCAAGACTGATGCGCACCCCATCCCCAGAGCTGATGAGCTCATCGATCGGTTGGGGGCTGCCCGGTACCTTAGTACGTTTGATCTAACGTCTGGGTACTGGCAGATCGCCTTGACTGATGGGGCAAAGGAGAGGTCTGCATTCTCCACACCAGATGGGCACTACCAGTTCCGTGTGATGCCCTTTGGGATGAAGAATGCCCCTGCCACATTCCAGAGGTTGGTTAACCAGGTATTGGCCGGGCTGGAGGATTTCAGCGCCGCCTACCTGGACGATATAGCAGTGTTCAGCGCCAGCTGGGAGGAACACTTGCGCCACCTCCAGGAAGTGTTGTTGGCCCTGCGCCGAGCAGGCCTCACAATCAAGGCCAGTAAGTGCCAGATTGGGCAGGGTTCAGTGGTGTACTTGGGGCACCAAGTAGGGAGCGGCAAGGTGGCCCCCCTGAAACCCAAGATAGATACCATCCTGGCTTGGGAACCGCCCAAAACCCAGACTCAGGTGAGAGCCTTCTTGGGTCTCACGGGTTACTACAGGAGGTTTGTCAAGGGGTATGGCAACATTGTGCACCCCTTGACCTCGCTGACTTCCAGGAAGCAGCCGAGACTTGTGATCTGGACTGACGCCTGTCAGAACGCCTTTGACACCCTGAAAACTGCAATGTGTACAGCACCGGTCCTCCAGGCACCCGACTTTTCAAAAGAGTTCATTGTCCAGACAGACGCTTCAGAGCATGGTGTGGGGGCTGTTCTAGCACAGATGAATGAGGATGGCCGAGACTTACCTGTAGCCTTCATCAGCCGGAGGTTACTTCCCAGGGAACAAAGGTGGAGTGCGATAGAGCGTGAGGCATTTGCTGTGGTCTGGGCGCTGAAGAAGCTAAGACCCTACCTGTTTGGGACTCACTTCCGGGTTCAGACAGACCACAGACCCCTCAGATGGTTAATGCAGATGAGGGGTGAGAACCCAAAGCTATTGAGGTGGTCCATTTCCCTACAGGGGATGGACTTTACGGTGGAACACCGCCCTGGTACAGATCACGCCAATGCTGATGGTCTGTCCAGATTTTTCCGCCTTAGTGATGAGGACTCCCTGGGTGAAGGGTAGTTCCCCCCACATTTCAGCTGGAGGGGACACGTGTTAGACCTGGCATCATTGGCATGGGTCTCTCCTCCATTTGTTTCTGTTTGCCTCCTCTGTTTACGATGTTTTTGCTGGATCATTGCTTGGGGCACTGTGCCACTGCTGATCAGTGCCACAGTGCAAGTGCTCCCTATGTTAAATTGTTACATTGATTGGTGTTACCATGATTGGCTTGGTTGACTTACTGTTCAGACCCTAGTCTAGTGCACTGCGTCTGCCAAGGGCATGTAAGTTGACTGCTGCTGGTGGGCTTGCAGCACTGGTTGTGTCACCCACAGAAGCAGCTTGTAAAATGTGTCTCAGGCCTGCCACTGCAGCGCCTGCGTGCAGTCCCTGACTGCCATGTCGACTTGGCAAGGAAACCTACTTGCCAGTCTCTAAACCTTCACTTTGCCACATTTCAGACACCTCTATGGTAGGCCCTAGGGCAGGGTGCATTGTTGGTAAAAGGTAGGTCATGCCCTGATGTGTGTGGCATGACCTAATAGTGAATTACAGCCATTTTCGTTTTTCACTATTGAAGGGCTACCTGCCTCCAATAGGCCAGACTGGGGAGACTGATTATTAACTCCATTATAATCTATCTGACTCAGGGAGCATGGTAGCAGGTCGAGTTTAGTATCCCTGAACTCAGAATTTAATAACACACCCTTTAGGATGGATGGTTTTTAAATTCTATGTTTGAAAATAGCCCTTTTAGAAAGTGGCTATTTTCTTGTCCAACTATCCACCGGTCTCTGCTGGTTTGGTGTGTGTGTCAGGGGCTGGGTGGCTCCAGAGGTCTGAATGAGTCAGTGTGGGGTGAATGAGGCATTTACACATAGAGTGAGGGAAGAGTAGCCTGCCCTGCCTGACACAATGCTGGCTCCACCTCCTGCTGGGCGACTCATAGCCCTGCTCCTGCCAGTGACAATACTGGCTCCGCCTCCTGCTGGGCGGCTGAGGACTCTGCCCTGCTCAGTGAATAGGCCAGGTGCCTCTGCTTGGCAACACCCACAACGAACCTGAGATGGGGGGAATTTCCCTGCTTGGACAAAGGGAACAAAGGAGAAAAGGGGTATAAGAGAAGGACCCCTGAACCAAGAACTCAGATCACTTCTGACAAGAAAACCTGTACCAAGGACAAGAAGCCTGCTGATCTAAGGGCTTGCCTCCCCTTTCTGCCAGAGTGCTGTTTTGCTGTGGAGGAACCTGAAAGCTGCTTCTTTATTTTTGCCAAGGAACAAGGAGAGAGGAACTTGGTGTGTACTCTCTAAAAGCTTGCTAGAAAATCTCCAAGGGCTGGAAGAGTGCCAGTCTCCTGTTGAAGTCACAGGGCCAAAGGACTTCACCATCTACTGAATTGCTGAATTGCTGGAAAGTGTTGTTTCCAGTACACAAGGGAAAATCTGCAGTCTCGACGCCGCCGACGAAGCCGCCGAATCCAGCTCGACATCGTGAGTAACGGCTCCAGTGTCCCGAGCCTTCGACGCCGGCCGCCGGGCCCGACCGACGCCAGCAGCAACGCCAGTGAGCAGTGGGTATCGGCCCCAGTTCCAAGTGACCCCGTCTCGACGCCGGTATCGACGCCAGTGAGGAGTGAGTATCGGCTCCACCTCCAAGCGACCCCGCCCCGACGCCGCTGCTGATCGCATCGAGTCGACGCCCTTCTCGACGCCTCTGCAGATCGACCCGACTCCGAGGCACGATCGACGCCGACCTCAACGCCGACATCTCGACGCCGTGGATCATTGTTTTCTTCATTTCTCAAGGTACTGTACTTGTCGGGTCTGTTGCAACTCCAGGCTCGACGTAGCGCTCCTCGCGGTCGACGCCGAACCTTGGGAATCTTGTAGACTCGACGTCGTGTGACTCCTGTGGGGGTCACATTGTTGCCAAAGAACTGTGTTTCAGAAGAATACTTAATTTTGTTGCTAAAGTACTATTTGCCAAGAAGAAACCTTACTTGAACTATTATTTTTCCTTCCAAAGAGTATTTATTAAGACTGTGGTATATTTTTGTCGTTATTTGGTCTTGTGCTAAGCCTTATATAAAAATCCTATTTTTATAATAACTTCTGTGTCGTGTCCATCTGTAGTGTATTCACTTTATTACTGTATGTGGTCATAAATGCTTAACACACTGCCTCTGGGATAAGCCTGTCTGCTCTGCCAAGCTACCAAGGGGGTAGCAGGGGTTATCTGAGTGTGTAATCCCCTTGCCCTGACTAGAGTTGGTAGGTCCCTATTTGTCAGAAGTGTATACCTCTGCCAACTAGAGACCGCCGGTTCTAACAGGACTCCTTTATTTAAATTCTGGCTCATGAGTTTTAGAAGCTGACATATTTGAAGGCAAGCGGAAGAAGTGTCCCAGCTACTTTCCTTGCGGAGCCCCTAGACAGTCTTCAACCTCTCGCTCTCCTTTAGACTACTTTGCTTAAGACCCAGAAATTATGTGACGACAACCTATCAAAGAATGACCATTTGGAGGGAGAGGGGGAATATGGGAAGGCTTATAGTTCCATAAAGTCTTTAAGTTGCTCCTCCCCAACCAGATGGTTGTAGACTATGGTATGGGTATTCACCACAAAATAAAAATACATTTATTCCTAAAATACAATAAAATCAGTGGGCTTCATTTACAAATGTATTTGTAAATCTAAGTAAAAGGAACTAAGTTGTCTCATGTTTTCGTTTTATGTTTCTGTCACCATCATAAAACATATATTTCAGGCATTGGCCGAGGAAATCAACAGCAGTCATAGATTTCCAGAAGTGTGCCTTGAAAGGCTAATTTTACAAATCTTAAATCTGCCTATTTACGATTAAACAAAACAGTGTGTTAGCACTGTATATTTTTACCTGATTTTTCTTCAAACATAAAAAAGCTATTGATGGAGTAGGATTTCGCAAAAAGAATCGTGCTCGATTGAATATCCTATAATACGCACTAACATTAAGTAATGTCTAAACGACTAATATGCACAATTACACTACATGTGGGAAGCTCGCTTTGCAAATATGCACGAACTAATCAGAATTAATGTGTAAATAACCGTAAATGTAATAACCTTGTGTTTAGAATGGATTAAAGGGGTTTGCATGGCAAGGCTGCATGTATAAATCGTAAATTGCATGGTGTGTGATGCTTTAAACTCCTAAGTAACGCAGTTTTCTGCTTAAGATATGCTAGGCTGACATGTTAATAATGAATTAGTGCACATTAGGTGGTAAACATTGAAAATTGTGTTATCGTTTCACTAATACATGTCTATTTCTTGTTCTTTTAGTGGTAAAAGAGTCCTCCATTTTGACAGAGGGAGGGTGGATTTGTGCACGAGCAAGAACCACGTGACCAAGTAGCTGAAATGCTGTACCAAGCTGCTAGAGCCTCACCTGGTGAAGGACAAAGACGTTGACTGTCAGCCAAGCCAGTGCCACTGTGGGAAACGGAACCAGGTTGAGGTGTCCAAGTGAGAGGGGTGCCGTGCGGTTCGTCGGTTTGCTGAGATGCCTTGCTGTTCCTGTCCTATCCCTGTCCTGATTTCCAGAGTCTTTGATCCTTGACTCTTAGTTCAGGGGTCCCTCACTACTGCCTAGACCTGGATGGTAGTTTTCTCATTTACAGGTCCATTGGGTTTGTATTTTACATTGCAAATATATTTGTCTCAATTATATTTTCTTCTGTGCTTTTGTCTCTTCCTCTATCCCTCCAAAATTGATGGTTAATGTCAATTTATTTTATTTGCATCTAATGTCTCTTCATCTATCCACTCCTTGCAACGTATATTTGAGATGTTATTTCCGTTATTGCTGTGATTAGTTTGTTACTTTCTTATGAGGTTTCCAGTGTTTGAGTTTAATAACGTTTGCTTTGAGCATTTAAAATACCTAGATAAAATTACTGAAATTTACCAAAGAGTCTGTCGTTCTTTTAGTCAAACTATTGATTGTTAATGTTCTTAGAATTTTCATTACCATCAACTCTTCAGCTAGTTGGTTCATCGACCAAGTAGATGAAAAGTCGATTACATATGTTAAAATATAAAATACAGGATGTTTAAATATACGTTCTTGCAGTAAAGAAGGTTAGTAAAAGGTGCATAACTTGACCCCAGCGCATCAGGGACTTGGGTGAATGTGTATGGGCCAAAGAAGTGTGAAGACATTGAGTATTTATCCCTGATCAACTTATTGGGTTTGCACTGGATCACCACCACTTCCCTCTTCTTTTCACACACATTCCCTAAACTTACAGAAGTGTAAAAGCCTGGAAAAGTAGATCTTTTCACAGAAAGTCTGCTAAACAAGATTTCAAATTTACAAGTGGAGATGCAAGTTTAAAGGTCTGTATGAGAAGTTGGCCTGGTATATGCTGTCCACTGGTTCTAGTGGGCACCTTGCACCAGTCCAAACAACCCTTATTGATGATTAGGTTAAAGACAAGCTTTAGTTGTTTTCAAGAGCTGTTGTTTCCTGTACTTTCTAATATACAGAGAGTGAGTTCTATATGACCCGCCGTCAGCCATTTGATCGTTTGGGTCAGCTACCTTCATCCATTGATTAGATACATTGTCAATCACATCTTATATCAACCAACAGGAGCTTACTACCCTCACCTCATGCTACTGGCTCTGTAAGGTACTATCCCACTTCTTAGTAAGGGCTCTCTTTGCAATGAAAGAATTGCATAGTTTTCAGCCTGTGCTTGAGACTATTTTATGCATATTGAAGCCATCTTGGCTTCCCTAAAAAACAGCAACACCTTCTGAGTGTCACTTTTCTTTTTTGGATCAAGGATCACATTGTAATCACCGCCCCATAAAACCGCACCAGGTGTTAAGGTATCTACCAATCTCTAAATTTCTGTGAAAAAATCAGGGTCATCCACTTTGGGGCCATATATAGATACAAGCTTGAGTGGGTGTCCTCCCAGTGTACCAGCCAACATCACATATCTATCCTGTTGATCGCATAAAGTCACACGCGTCCTCCATGGCAAGCCTTTCTTAATAAGGATAGCAACCCCTCGGGCATACTTCGAATAGCAGGTCACATGTTCCTTGCCTTTCCATACTGCCCGCAATCCCATACTAGTAGAATTGGTCAAATGTAATTCTTGAAAGAAGCACATATCAACGCTGTGCCTCCTCAAGTAAGCAAACACCATTCTCACCTTACACCTATCATTCAGGCTGCATACATTCCAGGTTATCAGCTTCAACTGTGCCACAGTTGGATTTTGGAGAACTGAACTCGCAGCACCACTTCCACACACACCGCAAACTTCCCCACAATTACAACAGTGCCATTAGAGGTGGCCAAAGTGGTATTAAGAAGCAAGGAGCAGAAAAGGAAAGTAGAGAACAAGCATGTTACTGAACAGTCGCAACAAAATCCACCCGCACGCACTACAGCCCCCCAACCGGACCTTATAAAATCCACCCAACCAAAGCCTTATAGGACTCATAGTGTAATACAGTAGGGGAATCATCCCTGAGGGGGGAAAGACTAGTCACCCGGCAGTTTCGAGATGGGCTGGGTGGCTGGAACAGAAAAGCAGTCGGTGACGCCAACCAGCAACAGGCCAGGGAAACCCATTTCAAACTAAACAAGGTACAATGGTAAGGAAGTCCCAGTGGATTCTCACTTCGACACTACCGGTTGGGCAGTTATGAGCATAGAGCCCTGCCATGCCCAGTTTTAACTAATCGAGATCCAGGGTAAGTAAGACTCATTAGATTCTCACTGTATCATCTCCAGTCAGACAGATAGGCGAGTAGGGCCTCCAGAATTCTGATTAGTCAGTCAATGTCGGTGATACGGCTTGACTCATCAGGCTCATGTGCAGATCGTGAGTCCAACCCTGCCGGCCGGAGACTCTTGATAAACTTAGCTGCAGCCCTGGGATCAGTAAAATGGAAGTCTTACCAGCTTAAAATATATGTAATTTAGCAGGATAAAGCAAAGCGTATTTAGCATCAGTCTTTTGTAGAGCTCTTTTCACTGGCAGAAAGTCACGCATCGCAGCTTGCACCACCATCATGAAATTAGGGTAAAATGATACAGTCTTCTCTTGATATGACAATGTTTGTTGAGCCTGAGCCAGCCTGAGCAAAATGTCCCTGTCTCTATAATATAAGAGGCGCGCACAGATGGGCCTGGCGGTAGTTCCCAGTGGCGGTCTTGGTCTCAGCGATCTGTGTATTTGATCTACTATGCATATGTTTGCAAGTGACTCCCCGAATAGGACCCACAGCATTTCTTCACTATAGTGTTCTACGTGATTCATTGCATCAGTGGACTCCGGGATTCCTACAATTCTGATATTATTCCTTGTGGATCTAGTTTCTAAATCCTCTTTTTTGTTACGGATTACCTCAAGCATATTTTCCATATGCAACAGTTTCTCTTTAGTTGTGTTCCCTTCATCCTACAACCATTATGTGCCCTGTTCCAACTGCCCCAGCCTTTCATCATGACTAGTTACTTTTTCTTTTAAATGTTCAAATCTATCCACCAGGGAATCAATTTTACTATCAATCGCTTTGAGGGACTGCTTAAGGTCTTAAAACATTTCCCGTGTATCAGGCTCCTGGGAGGATGCCTCCCTCATTTCACATTTTGGCAGTGGGAGTCGCCGGGCCCTGGGACAGCTTGTTCTACACGAAGAGGAATTTGGATTGCTGGGTATCAGTTTTCCCCATCTTAATAGGATCAATGGGGGTGAATCTCCCATAGCAATCACGCTTTCTTCCTGGGTTGTCGCAGGCTCTTAGCCGCTTCTTATCTACTCTGTGCCCCCAGTCTGTGCAAAGGGTCCTTCAGATTGTGCCCTGCTCTGAGGCTCAGTTAGAGTTCTTCCAATTAGTGAGACAGAGCCCCTCCTTGGCCCACGTACAAGCATGCCTCGCTCCTCCAATCGTCTCTCTTTAAATGATAGTGCAGTACCTGCCTTGTCCACTCCTATGGCCCAATGTTTAGAACAAAAGTGTCATGAAAAACCAAAGACAGTCCACCTGTGTAAACAAAATAGTAGTATCCTTCCTAGATCAGTTCAACGGTTTCAAGAACTGTGTGTCTCCTAAAGATGTCTAGGAAAACATAATGTTTTGTTAAAATAACCCTCACCCACCAAAAGGTCCCTTGGTGACATGCTTCATCATCGGGTTCTTCCCGCCCCGCTGCTGGACGGGGCGTGCTACAACCGACAGAGACGTGGGAGCACTTAATAGTTAAATGATACTATCTGTAATGTGAGAGTCGAGGGGCAGAGTGAATAAAGTGTGATTTAAAAAATACCTGTCTGTGTGGAAACTACAATTTAACACTCCCTCTAGCTGGTATTGTTAAAAATGGGGAGTGGAGGAAGTATGCTGTAATGGGCTACTACCTCCTTAGTCTACATGTTGCAAAGACATCCCCTTGGCTTCTCATCAGGATCAAAAAATTATCCCTACACCACTCTAAATAGAAAACAACAATGTGGTCTGCCTAGTCAATATTGCAGAATGTTGTGCACATTCAATACATTCACTTATACTGTACCCAATTGGTACAGTCTCTTAAGTTAATCTGAAAGGATAAAGAAACAACAGGGTTAATTGCAGCAATATTATAATTGCAGAACCACATCATCAAACTTGTGGAAGGTCTCAGTAGAGATATATTTTTCACTAAATGCACGACCGCTTACAAAGTAAGTGGGTGCCGTGCTGCCCTTGAGAGTGACATACAATACAATACTAGACACACCAACATATAACATAAAACACACACTCTATATTCATCTGTATTGCTGGTTTACAGTTCCATGTCTTAGAATCTTGTGAATTCTTAGTTGTTTTATATGCAGGTGAAATACATTACAATGCCTCTAAAAAATAAGGTATTTGAAAAAATAATATAGAGAAGCATAGTTGACATACACTATAATTACCCAACTGTAGCCCCTTGAGTTGTTTTCACGGGAGGGAAGGGGCACTTGTAGTCACACACTGTGGGAGATAAAGTGCATAAGAAATCATGAATATTGGTAAAAAACGATATCTAGTCATTTAAACTGCTCGCTGTCTAGGGGGATTGGCTATGCCGTACTCACTTTGTCAAAGCTGCTCTCTGACCCTAGAAATGCCTTCCTGTGCCTCTGATGAACAAGGAATGTGTGTCCAGAGCTGATTTAAGTATTACCTGCCTTCCGCGTTTCACTTGTGTTTGTTGTGAGAAGGCTGCAATGTTAAATCACCCCAAAATGGCCGCCCGTCATGGAACCTTCTCCACGCCAGGCCTGGTTATTTCCATGTTTGTGTGGGACCGCTAAGGATTGTGGTCTCACAGAGAAGCTGAAGCGCCTACATTTACAAAATGGCCGCCCGTAATGGAACTTCCTACTCCAAGATCGCGGTCACTTCCGCATCTATACTAGTGTACCATCATTTCTTACATACTAATGTAGTTGGCGTTCTTGAAAATTCTGTGCAATGCGTTCCCATGCTCATTAATGCTATAAGGACCCAGTCATTGAACTCCTTATTTACTCCGTCCGAAAAGTCGGATTGGCACCCCTGGTGGTGACATGTACAGTGCGGTCCCATGCCCATATTGCTATACGGACCCAGTTATAAGACTTATTCCCTCCCTTGTCCATAGTGTGAGATGGCCGCTCACTAGTGGAACCTTCCAACACGTGGCATCCTATTGTGGCGCTCATTGAGATTCTGAGCCACGCGTCTCCCTGCTCATTTGGTTGTAAGGACCCAATCATTGGATTCATTGTTTACACCGCCTGTAGCGTCAGATGGCTGCCCCTAGTGGTGACATTTACCGTGCGGTTGCATGCCCATATTGCCATACGGCCCTTAGTGTCAGATGGCCGCTCACTAGTGGGACCTTCCCACACGTGGCCTTGATAAATACTCAATCTAAGTTGGAATATATATCCGAGTACCTCCTTTGTATAGTCACTAGTGCTGAAGAAGTGGTGTGCGACTGCGCCCTCTCTGCCATAAGTATTTATTCCCACTGTTTTATCCCTGTAGTAGACCGTACATATCGCAGCATCTTGCTAAGATGGATATAAGGAAGCTTGTGACACTGCTTTGTTGGGGGAATGAAAAAAGCCTCATAGTTGTCCCTATGGGATGTCATCATTAAGTCCTTTGACGTGTCCCTAGGCGAAACACCCAGCGCTGTTCTTTTTCAAATAGTGTTGCCTCGTTGTTCACCTGCTGTATGACTGTCCAATGTATGTCATGTATGGTGTGATTTACCTCCAGATAATGTGATGACATTTTGGTGGTTGTTTTTTTGCATTTGCTATTGCTCTTGTGCTCGCCAATACGTGTTTTTACTGAGCGTGTTGTCATGCCTATGGAGTGCATGCCGCATGGACAGGTAATCATATAGATTACATTTTTACTGTTGCAGTTTATGATGCGGCGTTGTTCCCACTCTGTAATGTTGTTAAACGTAATGTCTCTGCTCTTTTTAGTCAAGTGACACACACTACAGTGGCCGCATGGGTGGTGACCCCTTATGGATGGACACAAGGTAGTTGTTGATTCTGTTTGAGTGGTTCTGCTTAGTCTCGTGTGGACCACCATGTCTGCAAACTTTTCCCTCTCCTGTGTGAGAACATAGGTTTAGGTAGGCTGAGGTGACCGCAGTTGAGTAAGCGCCAGTGTTTGTTAATAATCTTGGCGACTTGGTTGGAGCCAGTATTGAATGTGGTAATACATATTGGTCTTTCTTCTTTTGGCTTCTCTGGTGCAGGTTCCAAAAGGGCGTCCCTGTTGTTGTTCCTGGCCTTCTTAAAAGCTTTGTCCACTACCTTTGATGGGTAGTTCCATTTCTCCAATTTCTTGCGTAGGTCTGCCACTTGTTACTTGAAGTCTTTTGCATCAGAACTTCTCAAACGTAAGAACTGTCCATATGGGAGATTGTCCCGTAGGTGCCACTGATGAAAACTATCATACAAGAAGAGGCAGTTTTTTGCTGTGGTTTTAAAGTGCGTTGTGGTTCTTAGAGAAAATATTTAAGTCCAGAAACACCAGTTCTGTGTTTGAGATGGTGCAGGTAAATTCCAGGTATTCGTTTTGGCAGTTCAGCCAGGTCGTGAATCTGTTGGCAGTTTCAATGTCTCCATTCCAGATGACCAAAACGTCATATACTGATGTGGTGTTGGAAGGAGTTGTTCGTGTAGAGGATCTTGTGTGTTTCTAAATGGTAGACATATAGGCCAGCTATACTGGGGGCAAGTGTGCTACCCATGCTAGTAACGTGCTTTTGGAGATACAATGTGTCTTGGTATTGGAAGAAATTCCTTATAAGTGCTAAATTGCAGTAGTCCATCACTATGACAGGACGTCCTCTATGATGTGTAAGGTTTCGTCATGGGGAAGACTCGTCTAGAGGCTTTCCATGTCCAATCCCATCATCAAATCCTTTGTTGGATCAAATTCCATAACTTGTAAGAGCCTTAACACGTCTTTGGTGTCCTTAAGGTACGTGTTTGTCCTTTGTACTAGAGGGCGAAGGAAGGCATCTGCAAATCTGGACAAAGGCTCCAAAATTGATCCTATGCCTGATACTATCGGACGACCCGGTGGTTTGTTCAGATCCTTATGAATTTTTGGGATTGTATTAAAATACGGGATTCTGGGAGAATTGTTGCTGAGAACCTCCCCTTCCTGTCCTGAGATCCAGTCGTGTGGGAATGCTTCCTCTACCCTGTTGACAATCTGTACTCTCAGTGATTCAGTGGGGTCATTCCGCAAGACCTTGTAGTTCCTCCAGTCTTGTTCGTTCGTTCGATAACTTTATTTCGGCCACCAAGTACCATAAAAGTTCATAAAAAGCATGTAATACAAAATTTAAATCAATGAATAAAAGTAGCATTTAAAATACATTACATATACAACTTTACATATACATACAATACTATGCGTCGATTAAAACAAGGATTAAACTTGAAATTCATTATCGAGCGTTATATTAATTTAGAGCAAAAAACTCGTGCACAGCACTGGGTTCAGTAATCAATTTCCTCCGTATGTGCCACATTGCATTCAAAAAGCGGGAGACAGCAAAAATTATGGGGGGGTGGGTATCCTTTTTTAACACCCTAAATGCATGTGTGCACTGGCGAAACCCTAAGTTTCTACAAATTGGAATTAGCCAGTGCTTGCGTGGACCCTGATATGCTGGGCAAAACAAGAAAACATGAATTTCGTTTTCCAAATAAGAACCACAGGCAGGGCACTCCTTGCTCGTAGATTTATCCCACTTGCTAGAAAACACTCTAAGCGGGAGAGTGCCTAGCCTAAGTTGCATATACAGTTTTCGTGCTAGTGCAGGGAATATTAGGTCTAGGAATTCCTCTCTTTTATACTCTACTTTAATCTGGAGGAACTCAGTAGTCAATCTGCCCCCATCAGAACTCGCATGCAGGGATGCTAAATTATAATTCTTATAACAGCGACTCAGGTCAGCTTTTGATATCTCCGGACAAGCAACTTCCGGAGATACCCAAAGCTCAGATAGACCTAGCCTGCAGCTAATTAACTTAATGTGGGACAGCCACCTGATATTCTTGTTTCTCAGTGAGTCCCAAATTTCTCTAAATTCGTTTCTATAGCAAGCGAGCTCAGGTACGGACCACAATCTTTTCCAATATAATAGCGGGCGTAAAGGCATAACCTCCTCAATAGGTAGTAGCCCTAGGTCCATACGCAATGGTACCAATGGGGTACTCATAGGAAGACCCAATATATTCCTCACAAATGCATGTTCCACCTTGGCTAGGTTTTGCGATTTTTGGTGCCCCCAAAGTTTGGCCCCATATAGGGCTGCCGATCTAGCCTGGATATTATAAATTTCAATTACTTGAGCCGCAGGCTTAAATTCGGGCTCTCTATGTAGCTTCTGGATCCCCCCCACACCTTTGTTAGCTTGAGTGCAGCCTTGGCCATCTGCGAATACCATTCCAAGTGTTCTCCCAAGGTGATACCCAGATATTCAAAGGTCTTCACTCTCTCCAGCGGGGTTCCACCTAGGACGGGATTTGGGCGTATCTGCGTCGGCGGGTTGAAGATCATGAACTTGGTTTTATCTAGATTTATCGCTAGTCCCCTAGAAACACAAAAATCGGCAAAACCATCAAGAATGCGTTGGATGCCCGTTGATGTCTTGGACAACAACAAAGTGTCGTCCGCGAACATCAGGGCGGGCACCCGACCAGTGGCTAGCCTCGGGGCATCTATATTCATTACTCCCAGAAGGTGATCAACCAGTCCATTTATATAAAGGCTAAAAAGGGTGGGAGCCAGGACACAGCCCTGGGGCACCCCTTGGTTGACCTGGAAGCGACCTGATAATTCCCCATTCTTCCCACACCTTACCTGGGCGTAAGTGCAACTATGGAGTCTCATTAAAACATTAAGAAGATAGCGTGGTAAACCCAATTCTTGTAGTACCCTCCACAGTTTGTTTCTAGGCACCAAGTCAAATGCTGACCGCAGGTCAACAAAGATCATGTAGAGGCTGCCACCCTCTACCTTTACAGTTTTCCAATATAGGACCTGCAGTCTAAATAGCTGATCCACCGTGGATATACCCTGTCTAAAACCAGCCTGGAACGGAGATAAAATCTCGCTATTCACCAGAAAGTCACTGGTGGATGGTGCTCTTCTGAAAGTAATAGTTGGGTTAGATGGAATAATCTCACTGAGTTGCGTGTCTAAGTGTAATAGGTACCAATTGTCTTTTATAATCTTGCTGAGGCTGTCTCTTTGTTTGTTGTACGTTAAGATTAATCTTATTTCCTCTATCTTTTTGGTGCAAACATTTTGGTGCCGATTACGATCCTGTAAAAAAATTCCCCGTACGACTCGTATCCGGTCTTTTTACCGTACGAATCGTACAAGTGCCGTACAAACTGCCAACTATGATTCGCATGGGAAAATGTCCATACGAATCGCATTGGGAATTATTCCCCACACGTCCTCGGGTCGGAAAATGTGTCCGGCACGTCCTCGGACGATTTACCGTACAAATGTGAAAAGTGAAGTCCGACCGCGGAAGTACGATCCATCCCGTGCGTCCGAAGTTACAACCGTATGGAAAAAACACCGTCCGCACCGAACTCCCATAGCAACCATGGAGACATGTGCCCGCATACGCGCCCAACACTCCCCCCAGCCCTCCTATGTACGAGTCGAATCCCCACCCGTGTATGTACACCCGTGTATGTACGAGACGTACCCCCACCCGTGAATGTATGGAGCGTACCCCCACCCCAACCGTGTATGTACGACCTGTACCCTCACCCGCGTACGTATGGAGCGTACTCCCCCCCCAACAGTGTATGTACGACCCGTACCCTCACCCGCGTATGCATGGAGCGTACCCCCACCCCAACCGTGTATGTACGGAGCGTACCCCCACCCCAACCGTGTATGTACGACCCGTACCCCCACCTCAACCGTGCATGTACGGACCGTACCCCCACCCCAACCGTGTATGTACGACACGTACCCTCACCCGCGTACGTATGGAGCGCACCCCCACCCCAACCGTGTATGTACGGACCGTACCCCCACCCCAACCGTGTATGTATGACCCGTACCCTCACCCGCGTATGCATGGAGCGTACCCCCACCCCAACGGTGTATGTACGACCCGTACCCCCACCCCAACCGTGCATGTACGGACCGTACCCCCACCCCAACCGTGTATGTACGACACGTACCCTCACCCGCGTACGTATGGAGCGTACCCCCACCCCAACAGTGTATGTACGAACCGTACCCTCACCCGCGTACATATGGAGCACACCCCCACCCCAACCGTGTATGTACGGACCATACCCCCACCCCAACCGTGTATGTACGACACGTACCCTCACCCACGTACGTATGGAGCGTACCCCCACCCCAACAGTGTATGTACGACCCGTACCCTCACCCGCGTATGCATGGAGCGTACCCCCACCCCAACGGTGTATGTACGACCCGTACCCCCACCCCAACCGTGCAGGTACGGACCGTACCCCCACCCCAACCGTGTATGTACGACCCGTACCCTCACCCGCGTATGCATGGACCGTACCCCCACCCCAACCGTGTATGTATGACATGTACCCTCACCCGCGTACGTATGGAGCGTACCCCCACCCCAACAGTGTATGTACGACCCGTACCCTCACCCGCGTACGTATGGAGCGCACCCCCACCCCAACCGTGTATGTACGGACCGTACCCCCACCCCAACCGTGTATGTACGACCCGTACCCTCACCCGCATATGCATGGACCGTACCCCCACCTCAACCGTGTATGTATGACATGTACCCTCACCCGCGTACGTATGGAGCGTACCCCCACCACCAACAGTGTATGTACGACCCGTACCCTCACCCGCGTACGTATGGAGCGCACCCCCACCCCAACCGTGTATGTACGGACCGTACCCCCACCCCAACCGTGTATGTACGACCCGTACCCTCACCCGCGTATGCATGGAGCGTACCCCCACCCCAACGGTATATGTACGACCCGTACCCCCACCCCAACTGTGCATGTACGGACCGTACCCCCACCCCAACCGTGTATGTACGACACGTACCCTCACCCGCGTACGTATGGAGCGTACCCCCACCCCAACAGTGTATGTACGACCCGTACCCTCACCCGCGTATGTATGGAGCGCACCCCCACCCCAACATTCTAAGTACGGAGCGCACCCCAGGCCCCAACACCAGCACCTTCACACAACATCGCGCATGTACGAGTCGTACCAAGCCAGACACAAGGACAGCACTGTACAACAAAATTCCCGAAGTACACACCGTACACACGCTAAAAACGCACGTACACAACCAGGACAAAGCAAAACAACACAAGAATACACCATTCGAATGGCACAAAGCCACAAAACATGTCCAACAAGCACAAAAACAACACATTCACTGACCTGCAACTGCCAAAATCCTAAACAGAGGCCCAAAACACAACCACTCCTTATAACACACCCACCCAAAGTTCAAACACAGCCACACCCACCAATGGACCAATAAAAAGGGCCCACACACACAAACCATGAGCCTTTGCAACAGACTCACTGCTGCCAGACCCCACAGACAACCTACAGCACCATACTTGAACCTTTACTATACCTTACACTTGCACACCTTCACACACACACCTTCACAAACACCCCCTCATCACATTCACACACACACCTGCACAACCACACACACACACACCCACAACCATCCACACCCCCCCCCCACACAACCATCCACACCCCTCACCATGCCCACTAACAAGAATCCAAAGTTCACTAGCCGAGAGTTGGAGGTCCTTGTCGACGAAATCCTCAGAGTCGAGCCACACCTCTTTGGAACATTGGTCAGACAGACCAGCATGTCCGAAAAAACAGCCATGTGGCAGAGGATTGTCGATGCTGTGAATGCTGTTGCAGCCACCAGAAGGACCAGGCATGAATGCCAAGCCAGATGGTACGATCTGCTGAGGAGGGTCCGAGCCAAAATGACCGACGACCACAACCAGGCCAACGTCACTGGAGGAGGGCCGCTCCGCAGACCCGTACACTACCATCCCTGGGAGGAGAGGGTGATGGCCATACTGCCGGTGGTGGCAGTGGACGGATTAGAAGGACTCCGAGACCCGGGTGAGTACACAAACAACTCACCTCACATGGGGGGAACGTCATCCACAACCAAACTCACAAACAGGCACACAACCACCCCAAGCTATCGCATGACTCAACCACACTCCATGAGCACGCACATGCCACTGGCGCCACCATGCCCCATGCACCCAGCTGGACAATGCAAAGTCACAGGCCACAGAAAACACCAACACAAGACACGGTAACCCGGATGGCGGGAGTGTGGGCCCCAAAAATCACATAGTGCAACTCAGAAGCAGACAACAATGCCCCCTGCCCATATGGCCTAGGTCACATCCAGACAAACAGTGTGTCCCCACACAGGAAAGACTTGCCAGCAAATGGCGGACGCCTTGCATTAACACATGGGGGGATGGCACGTTTTTGCACATGACAGCAGCTAATGAACAGCCAACACTGTGAAAGAGTGGCAGCACACACCACCACAGCAGCAGCGCAGACACTACACCCAATGGGTGCCTGGAGATCAGAAACAAACTCACATCAACAAGCCAAGGGCCATTCAAAGATCTGCTAAAAGTGTGTGCCTAGGAAGCTGGGCTGAGGTGACAGAGGGTGACACACAGAGGGAGGGAGAGGGGGAGAGAGAGGGAGGGAGACACAGGGAGACGGACAGAGGGAGGAGGCTGACACACAGAGGGAGGGAGAGGGGGACAGAGAGGGAGTGAGAAAGGGACACACAGGGAGACCAATTCAGCCTTGGGGGGTGTGGGAATGTCTGCTCGTCAGCAGGTGGACTGCGTGCATGTAGACAAGGGTGGCCAGTGCCTGAACCCCCCCTCTTCTCCATGGCAAAACACAGGGCCATGTCTCAACCTGTGCACGAGCACAACGCCAGCTACCTGCATCATAGAAGTGTGTGGAACAACTCCATGTGCCCACATACAGTGCAACACGGAAGGCGCCAATGCATGGCTCGCCACACCTGCTCACTCCACTGCTGACTGCAGTCACAATTGACGCAGCAAGTAAGACTGTGCCACACATAGGTAAAGTCGCAAAAGCTGTGGCCAAGGGACATACCCATGCACAAGTGCACTGTGAGTGGAATGCAAGACATATCCAAATTCCCAGAGGAAATGTGCCAACTTAGAAACGAATGAAACATGGATGTTGCATGGAACAAAATTAACATTGTCTCTCTCACACACAGGTCAACGTTGTGGATCACCCCCCAACACTGGGGGGGAAGACTCACAGGACCCGGCTCTGCGGGATGCCGATCCCACCGGCAGCGACGACTCTCACCACTCTGTGGACGACCCCGACCAACCTGGCCCCTCTGGTGTCCAACCACCTGCAGCACCTGCGTCAGGTACAACTGGGCCAACCACCACCGCCACTCCTGCCACATCCCAGGAGACACCCAGGATCCCTGCCCCACCACCACAATGCAGCCAGGCTCACCAGGAGGGACACGGTGTACCGGGCACCCAGGAGGAGGCAGGCGACAACGCTAATGCCACCCCTCAGGGGTCCCGGAGACCCGATGTGCCCACAAGGGCAGGCCAGGTGCAAGTGGGCAGGGGTGGTGGGAGTGGAGGACGGCGGAGGCGCGAGCCTGACCAGTTGGCTGCGGAACCGGTATATGCCCATGTCAGAAACATCCTGGACACATACCGGCAGGACACCACGGGCATGGCCCAGGTTGTGTCCATCCTCGAGGAGATCAAGACCCAGCAGGCCCAGCAACATGCGGAGCAACATGCCTGTCTACTGCGACACCAAGGGCGGATGGAGGACAGACAGGCTGAGCTCGTGACGGTGTTCAGGGGAATTGACAGTACACTCCGTCGGATAGCCGACAACATGGGCAACCCTCCCTGTGCCATCAGGCGTAGAACATCACCACCCACAGGGAGGGATCAGGAGGAGGAGGAGGAGACATCCGACGGAGCATCCCAAACATCGTCACGGCCTGCTTCTGAGGGTCCCCGCAGGAGGGCGGGTCGTCCACGGAAAAGACCGTGAGGGTCAGCGCAACAGCACCATCTCCCAGGACACCTGGCCTGGCACCTGGCCCACTGGACCAACAGCAGCACAGCAGCAAAAGACATTCTCTGCCACATGGACTTGCTGGTCACTGTCTGACCAATGTTGACAAAGACTGTGGCATGGACTCTGAGGATTTCCAATGGCAAGGACACCAACTCCCCTAGTGAACTTTGGATTCCACACACCCGGAAAGCCCCTCATGTCATACCCCCCCCCCCCACGTACCCCAACCAAAATAAAAAGTTACACCATAAAGAGAAGATGCCTACATTTTGCATTATTACCTTACATGTATCTTGTAAAGTCTAACCATGCCTGAGTTCTCATTTGACTTCAACCATCCACACCCTGGGGCCTGAGTCTGGCACAGGACACACATGGGTCACATTGTATTAGGCAAGACAGACATGGAGCACCATACACACCCGTGATGGGCACAACCAGCTGAGGGGGTGGCCGCACAACCGTGCCGACAGACATATTGAGTACAGCGACAGCCATGCGCAGAGGTCAGGGATCATGTGGAGTGTCCTGTGGGGCACCCAGGTATGTGTGGACAGGTTGCAGAACCATGTCCTGCAAGCTTGAGTCAGGTGGATGCAGAGAATGGTGGCCTGTCCAACGTTGGATGCATGGGGATGGCACATGTCACAATACACACACAGTCATGGACATCATGCACAATACACAGTCTAATCCCACACAAACAGCTTGCATCTTGCTACTCTACACATAGACACATAGCCACTATCACGGAAAACCATGCCAGACATGCCGGATGCACCGTGGCAACACACCAGCATTGACTGAGAAGAGGCACCTTGGAGGCATAGGGACACCTTTATTATGCATGTATTCGGGAATGCAGAGGCAACTCGGAGTACACATGAACAGGTCAGGTGAAGTAACATGTGGGTCCAACACTGGAACCCCCCTTCTGCAGCACAAATGCGTGATAGCCATGGAACTGGCACACAAGTGTCGGCTAACAGCTAAACACCCCCTGCTGCTCACGGAGAGGCTGTCATTCACCATTGATCCTCTGATGTGGAAGTCCCACACCATGTCAAGCCAATGCAAACCGTATGTGTCCAAGGGCAATGTAACACACATTGATGCCATCATCACAATCCACAATCCCATCACTGATGACTGTCAACAAGTCTGACCATCTATTCAGGTGTACCCAGCTGCATATCATGTGTCCCATGGTGATGCGACATGTCTGCAGAGGAACCAAACATCGACAGGGGCAGTGTGCACACATCGTAAACAACTGCCACACACAATACACCCCTGATGCATCCCTTACCCTAAGGAGACTTCCAAACTTGTCCGTGCGTGTAACGCTGAGTCAGCACACGATGATGTGTCCATGAGGAATGGCAGTGCCACACGGGGACCAATGCGTGCACACACAGACACTGGTACTCACCACTAAGCAAAGAAGTCGCGTATGAGCCGACTCCGGATGTCCTCTTGCGGAACCACATCCTCCACATCACTAGCCCCATTGCCAAGACCTTCGTCCTCCACGGGTGGATGGTCCTGATCATCTTGATCCAGGATGAGTGGCACAGCTTTCTCAACTGCCATGTTGTGCAGCATGCAGCAGACCATGAAGATTTTGCAGACCTTCGCCGGGGCATATGGGAGGGCGCCGCCGGTCTTGTGGAGGCATCTGAATCGGCTCTTCAGGAGGCCAAATGTCCTCTCTATCACTCGCCTTGTCCGGCCATGGGCGGTGTTGTAGCGGAGCTGGGCCGGCGTGATGGGGTTGCGGAGAGGTGTGATCAGCCATGGCATGTTGGGATAGCCAGCGTCCCCTACATGGAAACCACATGGACATTAGTAGGACAGGAGAAGCGGTCGTGCTGGAAGTCTACGCAAAATACAGGACAGACAGAGTGTACCCACCAACAACACATGCTCGTTCGTTGCCCAGCTGCGTCATCATTTCAGGCACCCTGCTACGCCTCATGATGTAGGCATCGTGTGCTGATCCTGGAAAACGAGCACAGACATGTGAAATCACCATGTTGGACAGACACACCACAAGGGCATTGATGGAGTGGTAGTGCTTGCGATTCCTGTACGCTACCTCCTGTGCCTGTGGTGGTACCAAAGCCACATGTGTCCCATCTATGGACCCAATGACATGGGGCATCCCTCCCAGGGCATAGAATCCACGCTTGACCCCAGTCAACATTTCAGGAGTTGGGAAATGGATGAACTCATCCAGGTGAAGCAACATGGCCTCTAAGAAATCATGCAGCACACGGCTGAACATGCTCTGGGACATGCCACCAACATGAGCTATGGTATTTTGAAAGGTACCCGTGGAAAGAAAATGTAGGGCTGCCATTACCTTCAGCTTGGGTGTCAGTGCCGTAGGATACCTGTGCAGCGGTTGCAGGTGTGGTGCCAGCCTCGCCGTCAACTCCTCAATCAACGGTTGGGGGAAGCGGTAGCACCGGATACAGTCATTCTCCCGCATGTCAGCCAAGTCCGGAATTGGTCGGGGAAGAGGCGGCGCTCTGCAGTAATTTGGAAGTGACAAGGAAGAGTGAGTGCACTACAACAACTATTTATTTGTACTGAGCACATGTTAATCTGTCAATACACATATGTGACATACGGAGTCAGGTATGTGCCACATGCCCTGGACACGTATGGCTGCCAGGTGACACTCCTACCAAGACCCAGCTACACACGGAGATTGTGAACCTCCACATGCCATGGCATGGGATTAGCTGTGTCCCAGTGTAAGTGAACAGCCAGACGCAACACAGGAGTGACATACATCAACACATCAGCAGAAGTAGGATGTCGATTTCAGAGACTGGTAGCGGAACACTAGAGCCACAGGTCACATGACATTACACTAGGACAGCCCACACACCTTGCCAATAAGGTGTACATGTAATGACTCACCACACATTCATAGAGAGGATGCAGACATGTCCTTGTTACGCTACTCCGTGTCCCATGCATACATACGCACCTTACATCCGATACCACATGTGGCCTGGTGTGCGTAACAGTGTGCCATGTCCATCTACACACAGACGCTTGTTGGTTGCTGCAACAGCTGATGCTTTTGAGGGAGCACCAACATCAAGATAATGGGAACACCCCACACATGCATGACATAGACACATCGTGCACCGTGGGTAGGCACATGTCTGGTGTGGTAACCCCTGTAGCGGGCATCAGGGGACACTTGCGTGTGTTGTTGACTGTGCCATGGCACTGACGCTCATCCCAAGTGTGATGTACGACATGCACACATGTCAAAGGAGTTAAGGGCATGCCTGGCAAACATTGCACCGTCACACATAACATCTGTACACATCTCATCATACATCTGGTGCCTTCTCGACTCAGGAGTAATGTGCCACATCACAGCCTTTCACACCTGTGCCCCACACATGTAGTACTGCCCAGACAATGCCTTGATGTCCATCAATGGACAAGTATGTCACCCTATTCCTTCCTGTGTGCTGCCTGTCACCACTGTGAGGGCCTGTGTACGTTCCCTATCACTATGGGAGTGCTGCCGTATGTGTACCCATAGTGATAGTGAGCGTACGCACGCGTGTACGGTCCGTATCACTATGGGTACGCATATGCGAGAACACCCATAGTGATAGTGAGCGTACAGGCGTGTGTACGGTCCGTATCACTATGGGAGTGCTGCCGTATGTGTACCCATAGTGATAGTGAGCGTATGCACGCGTGTGCTGTCCGTATCACTATGGGTACGCATACGCGAGAACACCCATAGTGATAGTGAGCGTATGCACGCGTGTGCGGTCCGTACCACTATGAGTACGCATACGCGAGAACACCCATAGTGATAGTGAGCGTACGCACGCGTGTACGGTCCGTATCACTATGGGTACGCATACGCGAGAACACCCATAGTGATAGTGAGCGTACGCACGCGTGTACGGTCCGTATCACTATGGGTACGCATACGCGAGGACACCCATAGTGATAGTGAGCGTACGCACGCATGTACGGTCCGTACCACTATGAGTACGCATACGCGAGAACACCCATAGTGATAGTGAGCGTACGCACGCGTGTACGGTCCGTATCCCTATGGGTACGTATACGCGAGAACACCCATAGTGATAGTGAGCGTACGCACGCGTGTACGGTCCGTATCACTATGGGTACGCATACGCGAGAACACACATAGTGATAGTGAGCGTACGCACGCGTGTACGGTCCGTACCACTATGAGTACGCATACGCGAGAACACCCATAGTGATAGTGAGCGTACGCACGCGTGTGTACGGTCCATACATACGCGAGAACACCCATACGGTCTATGGGTGTTCTCGCGTATGCGTACTCATAGTGGTACGGACCGTACACGCGTGCGTACGCTCACTATCACTATGGGTACACATACGGCAGCACTCCCATAGTGATACGGACCGTATACACGCCTGTACGCTCACTATCACTATGGGTGTTCTCGCGTATGCGTACCCATAGTGGTACGGACCGTACACATGCCTGTACGCTCACTATCACTATGGGTGTTCTCGCGTATGCGTACCCATAGTGGTACGGACCGTACACACGCCTGTACGCGCACTATCACTATGGGTGTTCTCGCGTATGCGTACCCATAGTGGTACGGACCGTACACACGACTGTACGCTCACTATCACTATGGGTGTTCTCGCGTATGTGTACCCATAGTGGTACGGACTGTACACACGCCTGTACGCTCACTATCACTATGGGTACGCATACGCGAGCACACCCATAGTGATACGGACCGTACACACGCCTGTACGCTCACTATCAATATGGGTACGCATACGCAAGCACATCCATAGTGATACGGACCGTACACACGCCTGTACGGGCCGTTGCTATGCTTTTGGGGTGCCCTAGGGCCCTGGTACGCACCGTACATGTGTGTGAAACTCCAAATTACATACACACATGAGGGACAAGTATAAAGGCCTACATGCATGCTGGTTGTCATGGAGACCAAGTTTAAAGTTTGACTTTTTTTCAGCAGGTGCACAGCAGAAGTCAGTTTGAATAAATCTACTTTGTTGCAATGTGGTTCTGGAGTTGACATCATGCTCAAGAAAAAAACACAATCAGAACACACTGACTGTGCTAGGTTTGAAGGGATTGGAGGAAACATAGGATGCAAATGTGAGTGACCAATCACTCTGTACTCCTGTGCATGAAACAGGCCAGCAAGGCAGATATAAGGCAGCCAGGTCCCATGAGGGAGCACTTGCCTGTACATCTTTGGATTCTACGACCCAGCTGCTGCTATTGATTCCCTGGAACCATGTCAAGGTCTGTGGAGAGGTCACAGCCTTTCACCCTGGAGGAGAACCTGGCATTGCTGGATGTGATCCTCCCACAGTACCCCCTGCTGTATGGGCGACCAGGGTATCAGGTGAGTGCAGGGTCTACTAGCACAGATTGTGTCCCTTGTTTGTGACTGTGACTTCTGGCATTGTGTCCAGGTGTGACACACATGCTATGTACTGTAGGAGGGGTTCCAGGGGGGGAATGCCTGATGTCTCACAGCCAGAGCATGCTGTGGTGCATGTCTGCCGTCCTCACTTGCATTGTGTTTACTGTGACAATCGCTGCATGGTGCATGCCACATTCTGCCTGTCTTGTCCTCCTGGGAATGTAGCCTCTACAGTCCTCATGTGATTATGTGGTCAGCCCAGTGTGACAGGTGACTGTACCCACAGATGTGTGTTAGTTCTGTGTACCTGTGCTGAGAGTGTCCACATGATGTGTTCGTACCCTGGACATCGGTGTGTGTGTAAGTCCCCTGTCATGTGGGTGGGTGCATATGTGGAGTGTGGCACCCGGGCTGCATGAGGGATGGATATACCCTGCCCATGTGATGTGAGCAGGGAGCAGTGCTGTGTGTCTGACGTGCAGAGCCAGCCCCACAGCTGTGAGCCCCCCGTCTAGTGGCACATGTGCAGAGTGAGGTTTGTCGCTGCATTTGGCAATGGCAGGTGAATGTCCTGTGCCTGTGTGTGTCTGTGTACTCTGCTGAGGTAGCGTCAGTGGCCTGTGGCATGTGACTACTTAGAGGTGCTGCACATTATCCTGGTGTAGCTTGTGATGCACAGTGTGAGCCTGGATCATTGATTGTGTCGTTGCCCTCATTTCACCTGTGTACTTTCAATGGCACGTACTGCTTTTGCCCTTCCCCAGAGGATCATGTCCCTATGACAAAGGTGCAATGCGTTGGATGCATACTATGCCTTGTTGTAAACAGCAAATTGGTTCTAATATGTGTCTCTGTGACATGTGCCAGGTGTATTGATGTAGTGTCACTTGTTCATCCTCACAGGTAGGCGCCTCTGCCAAGAAGCAGATATGGATGAACGCCGTCAGTGCCGTGAGGAGGACTGACGGTCGCAAGCGGCGCCTGGCCCAGGTGAGGAAACGCTGGCAGGATATCCGGTGCTGGACGCGGAGGATCGCACGGGTCCTGCTGGGGGACTCACCCGAGACCCATAAGAACCGCGGGCGCCGCCGTCTGACCCACATCCACAAGCGTGTGCTGGCGGTGGTATTTCCAGACTTGGACAGGCGCTTACAGGAGAAGCAGCAGCAGGAAGGGGGTAGGTACCTGTGTGTTTGTTGTGTGTCACCAGCATTTGTAAGTGCACAGTTGCATGGATACACTGCCAGGGTTTAAAGGTGCTGTGCAGATCCTGTTACCCACAGTATAGCGGTGCTCTCCTGCCTCCCTTCCCCTCCTTGCAATGTGTTCCCTGGTCTGTGTGTAGTCACTCCTTCACAAGGTTATGTAGGCTGGCACTTTCTCCACGTGAACTATGCCTGTAGCATCATGTGTGGGGGTGGTGTGTAACAGGTTTTGGGACCTTGCCTGTGCCCTGTCCAGTTCAGTACTTGTGGGTTCCATGTCAGTTGGCACTGATGCTGAGTCCAGACATGGGAGTTAGTCTCTCAAGTGTCATGCCTTACAGCACGCATGTCCTATGTTGTGGCCTGTGACATGATGTGCATGAGTGTGCGATACGCATAGTGCAGGGATGGTGGCGTGTGTTGCAGTCATTCCCATTCAGGACCATGGAGTTGTGTGGCCACTACTGTCCCCTGGGGCATATTTTCATAGGTGTCATGTGTGTCATCACAAAATGTGGACACTCTCAGTGTCTACAGCATAGGTTGTGCTCTGTGCCATTGTCCCCTGGCACCATGTATATTGACGTAATATGTAGTACAAGTGTCCACTGTACAGCCTGACCTGATTTTCCTTGTTCATACTCACGGTGGCCAGTGCCTGTGTGTCTTGTTACAATCATCTGATGATGACCATTTGTACATGATTATTTGGACAGGCGCACCTTGGGTATTTGGTGTCCAATCTTGCATTTATGCAGCCCCTGTGTATTTCACCCAGACTAAGAGATGTAAGTGCTTCCTGTGTCTCAACAAATTGCCTCATGTAGGGGGTGGTTGGTGCGGGCAAAGCCTACATGTCAAAACCTGATGTCTCCTTGCTAGGTCTGGCCAGTGTGTGATGTTAGTCTGGACATACACTCAAGGTGCAGTGAGCCAGTCATGGTGGGCATGTTTTCAGTATTACCTATGCAGCATGTGCCTCAAGTTCATGGATATGGTCCCTGCTCATCTCTATTTTCGGCAATGCTGTGTGGTGCAGATGCAGTGCTGGATTGTCCCCAGGGCCTGGCTCCTCTGTCAAACTCCATTTCATGTCATTTGCTATTGTGTCATGCTCACCATGGTTTTTCAGTGGCATAGTGGGTCAACCAACTGTGTGTTGCATGCCCTACATCTGTACCTTGTTTCGTAGATGTTACTGATCTTTCTTTTTAGGCTATGCACTGTAACCTATGTAGATTGGACTCATGTTACATATGTATACAGGTGTATGATTAATTGCTGTCTCTTCACCTTGCCCACAGCATCGTCGGGGGACACGGAGGGAGACATGAGCACAGACGGAGCGGAGGGACCGAGCACCAGTGCCAGCGTTGACATCGTGGCTGGCACATTGAGTGGAACTGAGGCGGAGGAGAGTGAGGCCGAGGACCTGTCCACAGGCACGACAGAATATGAAGCTGACGGGTCCGAGGATGATCTCTCCGAGTGGGCGGAGGCTGCACCAGCAGCTGACAGCGGCACAACATCTCACCCCGCCCCCTCCATTTCCATCAGCCGCCTCCCACTTGCTCGTGTCCCTTCTCAGCGTGCCCGGTCACCACATGTCTCCTTCCTGCCAGGCACCGCACCCCCTGCCCCTGTCTCCACTGCTGCCGCCAATGCCGACTCTGTGGACATCCAGCGGCAGTTGGAGGTTGGTCAGGCTGCGATGCTTAATGTCCTCCATGGCCACAGCCAAGTGCTGAACAACATGGAGGCATACTTGGAGGGCATTTTCTCATCGCAGGCTGACCAATGCAACTTGCTGAGATCCATTGACTCGACACTGACTGCAGCAGTGGGTCTCCTGAGGCGCTACGTCCAACCCCCTACCCCTCACCCATCCACACCTCCCACTCCCATGCCTGTCCCACGTACACCCAGACGTCAGCATGCACCCACCACAACAGACACAGGCACCACACCAGCAGGGAAGGTCATACGCACACCTCCTGGCATGCACACACAGGGTGAAGTAGGCACACCCACTGGGTGGGGGGCAAACGTAAGCCACGCAGCTAGAGTGGGAGTCCGCATTCCACCCAATCCACTCCCTCCAAATCCCCTCCCCTCAGCTCTCCTGGCCACTTATCCGGCAAAGACTCCTTCATGGCCGCTCTGTCCCTGAGCCCCACTGTGTCACCACCCCGCAAGCGGTCAAGGGAGTCCCGGTCAGGGTGGTTGAGTCCCCCCCCTGTCCACACCCTCCCCCAGTGGCGCTGCGACCCATCCCTCTGCCCCCGCCCTCCTTGGGGCCTGTGGTTCCTTCGGGTGCAGGGGAGTCTCTGGAGGACCTTGCTAAGGTGTGCAGCGACATCCTGGCCTCCGCCTTTGGCCCTGCCCCACCCCCTGTGGTGGAGTCCTCCATCCCTGCACCCACGACGCCTACCCTTCGCCCTCATGTCCCTGCGGTGCCTGGTCCTCCCCCCCCCACATGCTGCCCTCCCCGCTCTGGAAGACGAAGGAGTCTGACTGTGCAGACAAGCTAGGGGACACGCGTCCCACTGTGTCCCCCACCTGGATTCGAACTTTGGATTGCCCTATGGGCATTGTACATTTTGAACTTTCAAGGGACAAACTGATTTTTGGATGCTTAATAAAGCAATTTTTTTTTCCTTAGTACACTACTGTCTGTCTGGTACTGCTGTTGGTCGACCTGTCCCATTATTTTGGGTGGTGATAATGTCTTGGGTGTGTGGGAATTGTAGTCTTGTGCTGGTCATAGGGTGGATCCTGGTATCTGTGTGCCATCACAAGCTGTTGGCTACATAACTTTGTTCATGTAAGCAGTTACTGCATGGTGACATCGTCCCAAGGTGTGTTCCTTCCTCTGTGTAACCTGACATCTTCCCTGCAGGGTCTTTCCAATATGTGGTGCTGAGCTGTGTCTACATTGGCTGGGTGTGTGACGGACTCGTTACACTTGGTCCATGCATGCTGAGCGATGTCTCCACCTGCATCATTCGTGGCGTCCTTGGTGGTCACTGTACTTGTGTATGTAGACTGTTGTCATGACTTCATGTCTACATGTTTTCTTTTTGGTGCTATGCATGTGTATACTCCCAGCCTCGCACACATGTGGTACATGTACTGCAGGATCTTTGTGCACCTGACTGACATTTGTGGGCATTGGATCTGTGGGTACTCCACACTTTTCTTTGCAGGGGCACTGCTGGGAGGACTCTGTACACACCCCTCCTGTGTCTGGGCACTGCTGGGAGGACTCTGCACCCACCCCTCCTGTGTCTGGGCACTGCTGGGAGTGTTAGGCACCCACCCCTCCTGTGTCTGGGCACTGCTGGGAGGACTCTGAACCCACCCCTCCTGCGTCTGGGCACTGCTGGGAGGACTCTGCACCCACCCCTCCTGTGTCTGGGCACTGCTGGGAGGACTCTGCACCCACCCCTCCTGTGTCTGGGCACTGCTGGGAGTGTTAGGCACCCACCCCTCCTGTGTCTGGGCACTGCTGGGAGGACTCTGCACACACCCCTCCTGTGTCTGGGCACTGCTGGGAGGACCCTGCACCCACCCCTCCTGCATCTGGGCACTGCTGGGAGGACTCTGCACCCACCCCTCCTGTGTCTGGGCACTGCTGGGAGGACTCTGCACCCACCCCTCCTGCGTCTGGGCACTGCTGGGAGGACTCTGCACCCACCCCTCCCGTGTCTGGGCACTGCTGGGAGGACTCTGCACACACCCCTCCTGCGTCTGGGCACTGCTGGGAGGGCTCTGCACCCACCCCTCCTGTGTCTGGGCACTGCTGGGAGGACTCTGCACCCACCCCTCCTGCGTCTAGGCACTGCTGGGAGGACTCTGCCCCCACCCCTCCTGTGTCTGGGCACTGCTGGGAGGACTCTGCACACACCCCTCCTGTGTCTGGGCACTGCTGGGAGGACTCTGCACCCACCCCTCCTGTGTCTGGGCACTGCTGGGAGGACTCTGCACCCACCCCTACTGCGTCTGGGCACTGCTGGGAGGACCCTGCACACACCCCTCCTGTGTCTGGGCACTGCTGGGAGTGTTAGGCACCCACCCCTCCTGTGTCTGGGCACTGCTGGGAGGACTCTGCACCCACCCCTCCTGTGTCTGGGCACTGCTGGGAGGACTCTGCACCCACCCCTCCTGTGTCTGGGCACTGCTGGGAGGACTCTGCACACACCCCTCCTGTGTCTGGGCACTGCTGGGAGGACTCTGCACCCACCCCTCCTGTGTCTGGGCACTGCTGGGAGAACTCTGCACCCACCCCTCCTGCGTCTGGGCACTGCTGGGAGGACTCTGCACCCACCCCTCCTGTGTCTGGGCACTGCTGGGAGGACTCTGCACACACCCCTCCTGTGTCTGGGCACTTCTGGGAGTGTTAGGCACCCACCCCTCCTGTGTCTGGGCACTGCTGGGAGGACTCTGCACCCACCCCTCCTGTGTCTGGGCACTGCTGGGAGGACTCTGCACACACCCCTCCTGTGTCTGGGCACTGCTGGGAGTGTTAGGCACCCACCCCTCCTGTGTCTGGGCACTGCTGGGAGGACTCTGCACCCACCCCTCCTGCATCTGGGCACTGCTGGGAGGACTCTGCACCCACCCCTCCTGTGTCTGGGCACTGCTGGGAGTGTTAGGCACCCACCCCTCCTGCGTCTGGGCACTGCTGGGAGGACTCTGCACCCACCCCTCCTGTGTCTGGGCACTGCTGGGAGGACTCTGCACACACCCCTCCTGTGTCTGGGCACTGCTGGGAGTGTTAGGCACCCACCCCTCCTGTGTCTGGGCACTGCTGGGAGGACTCTGCACCCACCCCTCCTGCGTCTGGGCACTGCTGGGAGGACTCTGCACCCACCCCTCCTGTGTCTGGGCACTGCTGGGAGGACTCTGCACCCACCCCTCCTGTGTCTGTGCACTGCTGGGAGGACTCTGCACATACCCCTCCTGTGTCTGGGCACTGCTGGGAGTGTTAGGCACCCACCCCTCCTGTGTCTGGGCACTGCTGGGAGGACTCTGCACCCACCCCTTCTGCGTCTGGGCACTGCTGGGAGGACTCTGCACCCACCCCTCCTGTGTCTGGGCACTGCTGGGAGGACTCTGCACCCACCCCTCCTGTGTCTGGGCACTGCTGGGAGGACTCTGCACTCACCCCTCCTGTGTCTGTGCACTGCTGGGAGGACTCTGCACACACCCCTCCTGTGTCTGGGCACTGCAGGGAGGACTCTGCACCCACCCCTCCTGTGTCTGGGCACTGCTGGGAGGACTCTGCACCCACCCCTCCTGCGTCTGGGCACTGCTGGGAGGACTCTGCACCCACCCCTCCTGTGTCTGGGCACTGCTGGGAGGACTCTGCACCCAACCCTCCTATTTCACGATATGTATGCTTAGAACATACACGGGTGTGGGTTCGCTCCATGCATACGCGGGTGAGGGTACGGGTCGTACTTACACTGTTGGGGTGGGGGGTACGCTCCATACGTACGCGGGTGAGGGTACGGGTCGTACTTACACTGTTGGGGTGGGGGGTACGCTCCATACATACGCGGGTGAGGGTACGGGTCGTACATACACGGTTGGGGTGGGGGTACGCTCCATACATACGCGGGTGAGGGTACGGGTCGTACTTACACTGTTGGGGTGGGGGGTACGCTCCATACATATGCGGGTGAGGGTACGGGTCGTACATACACGGGTGGGGTGGGGGTACGCTCCATGCGTACTCGGGTGAGGGTACGAGTCGGACTGACATTGTTGGGGTGGGGGTACGCTCCATGCATACGGGGGTGAGGGTACGAGTCGTACTTACACTGTTGGGGTGGGGGGTACGCTCCATACGTACGCAGGTGAGGGTTCGGGTCGTACTTATACTGTTGGGGTGGGGGGTACACTCCATACGTACGCGGGTGAGGGTACGGGTCGTACTTACACGGTTGGGGTGGGGGTACGCTCCATGCGTACGCGGGTGAGGGTACGAGTCGGACTGACACTGTTGGGGTGGGGGGTACGCTCCATGCATACGGGGGTGAGGGTACGAGTCGTACTTACACTGTTGGGGTGGGGGTACACTCCATGCGTACGCGGGTACGAGTCGGACTTACACTGTTGGGGTGGGGGGTACGCTCCATACGTACGGGGGTGAGGGTACGAGTCGTACTTACACTGTTGGGGTGGGGGGTACGCTCCATACATACGCGGGTGAGGGTACGGGTCATACATACACGGTTGGGGTGGGGGTACGCTCCATACGTACGTGGGTGAGGGTACGAGTCGGACTTACACTGTTGGGGTGGGGGGTACGCTCCATACGTACGCGGGTGAGGGTACGGGTCGGACTTACACTGTTGGGGTGGGGGGTACGCTCCATACGTACGCGGGTGAGGGTACGGGTCGTACATACACGGTTGGGGTGGGGGTACGCTCCATGCGTACGTGGGTGAGGGTACGAGTCGGACTTACACTGTTGGGGTGGGGGGTACGCTCCATGCATACGGGGGTGGGGGTACGGTCCGTACATATCCGTACCCACGCTATGGAATGCTTGTGCGGGCCGTACCCAGGCCTTTGCCACGTGGGTACAGCCGTCCCGCCATTGTTGGCGTGACGTAGGTGTGGGCGGGGTACGACTCGTACCCACGCTCGTAAGGCATGGGTACGGGACGTACCTGTATTGTTGTGTTGCCGGTTCGCGTCGTCAAGCACTTCCGTTGTGGCGGACGCTGGCTTTGCTGGACACGCCTCCACCCCCTCGTAGTGACCAGGGCCTGGGGGTCAGGTATGTCCAGGGCATGTGTGCTGTGTGACTTTGGTGGGGGTTTTGTGGCCTGCCCCTGGTCCTGCCCCCCCCCTTTCCCCCCTCCCTTTGTTGTTCTGACCTTCTGCGGCGTCTGCGTCGTAACCTGTAGAGGAGGTCGACTGCTATGAGGGCCGGGATGACACGTAGGTTCGGGTCCATGTCTGTCCGTCGCGTGCAGGTACTCCTTGTTCGCGTCGTCCTGATTTCCTGGCAGTTTTTGGCTGCCGGAAAATATTGTCCGTGCGGGATGACGTCGGTGCGAATCGTGATGCCTGGTTCGTGAATGGCAGGCTGCGTGCGTCCCGACGTCACGTCGGCGCTTTCCCGGATCACATTTGTATGTTTCTTTTCGTCGGTCGGGGTTTTGTACGATTCGTACGGAAATGGTATTTCCGTGCAAATCGTACTTCCATGTTTGTATATTTTGACGGCCGGGTACGCGTCGGACGGAGAATATGCTCCGTCCGACGGTTCGTACCCGGTTTTTACAGGATCGTGATCGGCACCTTTCTGTGTTGATTTTAGTTTTGCTGTTGGATGGTTTAAACAGCAAATCCTCACGTTTCATGGACTTAGTTTTTTGTATGGCCTCATCAATAATTTTGATGCTATAGCCCCTTTCTAAGAATCTGTTCTTACTTTCTTGTTGGGCGGTTGCTAAGTCGTTGTTATTGCTACAGATTCGTCGAATCCGTAGCATCTCCCCATATGGAATACTGTGGATGGTGTGTTTGGGGTGGAAACTAGAGGAATGCAGGGTCGTGTTTCCTGCTGTAGGTTCGCGATAGAGTTTTGTATGGAGCTGGTTGTTGGCAACATATACCTGCACATCAAGAAAACACACTTCTGTTTTGTCAATGGTACTAGTAAAATGCAAATTGAGATTGTTATCATTGATACCCTCTATAAAATTCAGAACTTCCATCTCACTGCCACGCCAAATTATAAAAAGATCATCAATATAACGCATCCATTTTATCACATGTTTCGTCATTGGTATTGCATGCTTGGTTTTCAAAATAGTCTCTTCCCAAAAGCCCATATGGAGGCAAGCATAGCTTGGTGAAAAGCTAGCCCCCATGGCAACTCCTCTTAGTTGCTGGTAGATTTGTTGATTAAACAAAAAATAGTTGTTGTTTAGACAAAATTGAATAAGACTGATCAGCATTTTATTATGTTGATGGAATTGGATCAGTCTGCTTGACAAAAAGTATTCTAAAGCTCTCAATCCATCTTTATGATTAATTGAAGTGTAGAGGTTGAAGACGTCCAATGTTATTAAAAGGTAATCATCTTTCCACTGATAGTTGTATATTTGTTTCAGGAAATCAGATGTATCTTGGACGTACGATGGTAGTCCTTTAACTAGGTCTTGTAGAAAAGAGTCTATGTAGATTGAAACATTCTTAAGCAAGCTCTGTTTGGCCGATATTATTGGCCGTCCTGGAGGATGTTGAGTGTCTTTATGGATTTTCGGTATGAAGTATATTACCGGCATGATAGGATGATCTTTCTTCATGAATTTGTATTCATCTTGGTTTAGGAGGCCGATGCTCTTCCATGCCAATAATTCAGAGAATAGTTCGTTTTGTGCCTGTGCTGTTGCTTGTTTGTTGCTTAACCTGTAGCATGACCGATCATTTAGTTGAGACAAAGCTTCTTGGGTGTACACTGTTGCAAGGGCCATAGTACCACGTTTCCCCCTTTATCTGAATTACGAATTACCACTTTGTCTTGTTCCTTTAGTTTTTTGATCAGTTGGTGGTATTTTTGTTCTTGAAAAGAATATTTCTTTTTTATGCCAGATGTTTTGTAATTTAGTTTTTTGATTTCTGCAACCACTGTTTCACTGAAAATATCAATGTTGTCTCTGGGTAAAATTGGCACAAACTTGGACTTTGGTTTAAAGATGGTGTTTGGTCTCTGACTTGTGTCGAGATGCTGTTGCGCCAAAATAGATTGTGAAGAGAGAGGCAAAGCACTTGGAGATACGTTTTGTTCTAACTCATGTAATGTCCCTAGTATATTGACATCAGATACCGCCAGCTGGATAGTTTCCCCCGATGGGTTCACTTTGGTGGAGTGATCAGGTTCCTTATTCGGTATTTGGGAATGGAATCTGCGTAGCTTGAGCTTACGTATGAAATGATAGACATCCGCTCTGGTTTGTGCGTAGTCAAAGTTGGTTTCGGGACAGAATGATAGTCCTAAAGCGAGAAGTTGTTGTTCCGCTTTGTCTAGATTGACATTGGCTAGATTAATGATGGTATTGGATGTCTGGGATTGTAGATCATTTTTTAACGTCTCCAATTCCGATTCTGTGTTCTGTTGTATCTCCCTTTGTTTTTTCCTTCGGCGTTTCCTTCTTTCACTTCTTTTGAAGTTTCTTTCCTTGTTCCTGTCATTTGTGGATTTCTTGGGCGCAATGTTTGGCGCCGCTCGTCCCTTAAAAAATGAAGTTCATCGACTAGCGTGTGTTTTTCCTTGGGGATGGTTGTGCCTCCCATAGCTCCTCTACTGGATTCAATGTCCGACTCGCTATCGATGGCTGAGCTGAGATCGGAAACCGAAGACATATCTACTTGTGCATGGCTTGGTCCTGCTGTGGCTGAGGAAGTGGAGGGATTGTTGTTTTTTGACGAAGCTTTGATGGCGTCATATTTGCGTGCAAAGGTGAAGATCTGCCCGCACTCGTAATCTTGTTTATCCCTCTGGAATTTGAAACTTTTTCTTTGTATGATGATGTCTTCTTCTTTTTTCAGTCTAGTCATCATTTCGTCTCGCCATTTGCTTTTCACTTCTCCAGTTTCAAGGACAGCAATTTGTATATTTAGTTGTTCAATTTCAGTTACCAATTCCAATCTGTCAATGTGGGCATATTTGATTAGTACTTTCATTAGTTCACTTGATGCTGTTAAGTTGCACTCGGCCCACTCCTTGAGCATGGCAGGATTAGGTTTTTCATAGCTAGGAGCCAAAAAAATTCGGAGCCCACGTGGGACTCTATTGACCTCTAGATAACTAGTGAGGGATTTGTGCTCCCACCATTTGGCTTGTTCTGCCTTCATCTTTTTCTCTAGTGTTTTATACAGTTCTTTGAGATTGTTTTTGCCTTTGTTGAACCCTTCATTGTTAGTTGTTTTTGGAGCTTGTGTGGACATGCTTTCCACAAAAATGCCCTCCGCGATCTCCTCTCTCCCTCTTAGCACGTCGGCAGACATATTCAGCGCTTAATCTTTAATTGTGTATTGGGGAACGAATAGTCCTTGTACACTTGGGTTATACCTCCCACCAGTCAATAATGGCCGCTCATACCTTGTGGATACACTGCAGTCGCTCACCTCGTCCTCCGACTCGGGAGTTCACCGCTGCTCTCCACGTCTGGTTTCAGCGTTTCGTGCCTGTTGTGACCGGGGGTAACTCCAACTCTCTCCTCCTGGAGAAACAAATCACTTCCGGGCCGGGACCCGGAACTCAGCTTCCCGTCGGAGTACCGCAGTTAGGAGGGGGTCCGTCGAAAACTATATATATATAGTCAACAAAGTGCCCTAAAGCATTGAGAAAGCACACGACAATGCTGGAATGAATTCCGAGTGTTTGCTGTTGGTTCGCCTTGAAAATAAACCGGATGGTTAAAATCTGCTGAGTGTGCATCCTGAAATGCTTTGGGCAGTTGCTGAAACATAACAGAACGCGGTGGCTCGACCGCGCAGGACGGCACCATCCCCTAACCTTGTTGGCAATGGGTGAGACTGCGGCGGAAACAACTTCACACCAGAGATGCAGAGCAGCGGATTTGGCTTAATGGAACCAACTCTTTCTTCGGAACCCTACTACAGGGAAATATGATTGCTTTAATGTGAAATGCCACAAAAACCACTCAGGGAATAACTAGCTCAGGAATAGACTTTCATTCCCAGCATGCATCAGCTAAACATGAAGTACTCAGAAACGTCCTTGGTGGGCAGGAATATAAATTTGTGCATGCGGAGCACTCTGTGAACATTCATACAAGCTGCCTGTTAAGAAGAGGCTGCTTGCCTCGAAACGCGTTGGCACTGGAATGAATTCCTAGAGTTAGCTGTTGGTTCGCCTTGAAAATAAACTGGATGGTTAAAATCTGCTGAGTGTGCGTCCTGAAATGCTTTGGGCAGTTGCTGAAATATATATATATCTGCACAACAACCACATTTGATCTACATTCATTGTAGCTGATCAATCAAATTCATTATTTAAATATATAAATAAATAAATACATAGATAAATAATTTGTTTCAATACATACACAATTATCTATATAAATATATATGCTATGTCATAAAATTGATTTTTACTATTTTACAATCAGTGCATAAATGCCTTTTGACCTGTTGCTGCCTTAATGTACATACACTCCTTCTAAGAATATACTGGATTATTCCATCCTGAACTTAGCTATTTGCGGGCCAAATCCTGCAGAGTCATTCCCCTGTACAATTTAGTTGATTGTTTTATTGACGATGTGCAAATGTGTTAGCAAAAAAGTGAATAGTGTAAAAAATATAAAGTGTAGTGAATTAAAACCAAAGGGAAGGTACATTTAATATACAGTAAAATTACATTGAGCGATCTTTCTTATTTCAATTGTATATAGAGTTCATTTTAAAGGGATATGCTAAAATATTCATTTTGGATGGTATCTATTCTCTCATAGCTGTCTATGTATATGTATATGTATGTATATATATATATATTCATAAACGCCTATGGGAAATTGCATAGGAAAAACATGTTTGGTGATCCCCCTTTTTGTGTGCCCCCCCGATGAATAACCCCGAAACTTTCAGAGAGCAGCTACATTGATTGATATACTACTTTAGAAAATTACATGAAGATTTGTCAGAAGACACCAAAGTTATTAGCAAAATAAATGGCTTCGTCTGTGGAAATAAGGTTCTAACTATAATTATATAGATATACATCAAAATGTATCCCAAATCCAATAAAGAACGAGAGCAGCACTCCAAAAGATGAATTTCAAAGGTGGATTTATTTAAAAAAAACTACCAGTCGACACATTTCGGCTGCTGGCTCACAACTGTGCTCACCACGAATATTTATATATTCACGTCATTAATGTTAAATAGCATTTATATTTATTTTTAAAAAGTGGAAATAAATTAATTTATAGTAAAATTTCTCTCATGCAGTTGTCTAACTCCTCCACAGTTTTGGTATTGCTCTGGAATCCTCGAGGATATCATTTCTTGCTACCCACAGCCCCTCCTGCATCTTTTTGCTTGTACACTGGACTTTTAATGATGCCTAATAAGTCCACCTTTCATTGCTACCAATTGGCACTTGATTGAATTTTTTCTCAAATAAACCACAAACTCATTAACAGACTGGGCATATTTCTATGTTTGGGTATACAATTCATGGAGGGTCATAACAATTTTCACAACTTTCACAAACTTGGTGTTCAGTCTCCTCTTAACCTCTCTATACCCATCAGTAATAACCACCCATTGTTCACTCACAGATTGGGTAAGAAATGTAAACATGTGTTGTTCCTCCTTACCTAAAACACTCACTAAAAGGAAATTTTATCATCGCCTCCCATTTTCTAGTGGGTGGAGGAGCTTAAGAAAGAAAGCAATGAGGTTTCTTCACCGCCTCAGAAACTTCCATTCACTCAATCAATCATACGACGAGGTGTGCCGGCACTAAAGAAGCAGACAAAAGAGAGAGAGTACTCGCGCAGATATCCCCCTTGCTTGAAGAGCCAGGTTTTTAGTGCCTTTCCGAAATCCTGCTCTGAGTTCCACGTACGTAAGTGGTGAGGTAAGGCATTACAAAGTTTTGGCGTTCCTGACCATGAAAGACCTTCCCCTATGTCTCATTTTAGATAAGTAAAATAAGTCATTGGCCATTAATTTAAGTCCTTGAGAGGGATTCATTCAATTCTCCCTCCAGAAATAAGTTCCTTTTTGATCTATTCCGCTGCATCATTGTTGTTCTCCCAGGATGGCATGAAAAGCGATGGTGAGGGCCTTGAATTTGATCCTCCTGGCTACTGGGAGCCAGTGGGGCTGTTTAAGGTGGGGGGAAATGTGCAGGCGCATAGAGACCATGCGAATGTGCCTTGCCACCGCATTCTACACTGTCTGAAGTCTTTTGATGAGGTACCTTGGCATCCCCAGATAGAGACAGTCAGCATAGTCAAGATGGGATGTCACCAGGGCATGAACCGTGATCCTGCGGCTCTCTTCCGGCAGGAATCCAAGACATTTTCTGATAGATCTCATTTTTGCAACGCAAGCTGGTGAAATTTGCTGCTCTTGAACAACGAGGGCCAGGTCTTTTTCCCATCTGACTCCAAGGTTTTTAACTGAATCCTTATAGGAGGGTGGGGAGCCCAGCTCCCCAGGCCACCAAACGCATGGTGGTGGAGGTGATGCTTGATTAAAAAATAAGACCTCCGTCTTATCGGCATTCCATTTCAAGCAATTTTTATTCCTCCTTCCTGCAACGTCTTTCAGGCAGTCTTTAAAAGAGGCAAAGACTGCCATGGAATGCTATTTGAAGGAGAACACCAGCTGGGTGTCATCCGTGTAAGAGACCACCTCGACCCATTTCTTATAAATGAGGGCCGCCAATGTAGCCAGGTAGATATTAAAAAGCAACAGGCTTAAGGCAAAGCCTTGGGGCACTCCACATCTAACTTGTTTAACTGATGAGGTGGAAGGGCAGAGAAAAATTTGCTGGCCACGGCCTTTAAGGTAGGAGGAAATCCACTTAACTGCCATCCTCTGTACTCCTATATGTTTTAGTCTTTCCAGCAAAATTGCATGTGACACTGTGTCAAATGCTGCCAAAAGATCTAATAGCACTAGCATGGCTGAGGAGCCGCCATCTACTGACATTCGAACTGTGTTGGATACTTCCATCAGCGCAGTCTCAGTGCTGTAACCTACACAGAAGCCAGATTGAGAGTCATGTATAAGATCGTTGGCTTCCACATAGCTGGCTAATTGTTGATGAGCCATTTTCTCTAGCACTTTGGCCAGAGCGATAGCAGGGAGATCAGTCTAAAATTGCTGAGTACTTCCTGGTCGGCATTGGATTTCTTCAGTAGTGGTAGCAAATAAGCTTGTTTCCAAGTGGCTGGGAAAATTCCAGTTCCAAGTAAAGCATTCCAGATATGGTTAAGTACGGGATTACGCCACTTGGCCAACAATCTGAACCACCGCGCCAGGCAGGGATCCCCAACAAAACCTGATTTACATTTCCTAAGTTCAGTCAAAGTCACCTCTGCTGAAATCGGGAGAAATGCTGTAAATACATGCGGATTGTTAGGGGGCACATGGGAGTCTTCACTTACTCTAGACTCTGTTACCGGAGTAAAAGAGGAGTACAGCTGCATTATGTTCTCTTAAAAAAAATCCCCAAATTTTAATACAAAAGATAAGTCCTTCGATGTTGCCTATGTGGCCAAGGTTGGAGGTGGCAGTCTCCCAAGAATCCTTGTAGACAATGGCCACCCCACCCCCATGTCTATCTCCACTCCTGTTGGCCACACTATACGATAGCCTGAGTGTATCACCAAGACCACATCAGGGTTCGTTTCATCCCTCAGCCAAGTCTCAGTGAGGAACATTATATCCTAATTGTTATCCTCTAAGGATTGGCAAACATCGTATGCATGCTTATGTAGGGATCTGCAGTTGATAAGGCATGCTTTTATCTCTGTAGGTCTGTAGTGGTTATCACAAATGTTCCAGGAAAGGAGGACTCAAAATGCCACGACAATATTAATATTTGACAAAAAATGATAATGTGCTATTCTCCTGCTAAAAATGCAAGGTTGCATACATTTCACCAGTACATGACATAGCAGCATTATACCAGCCCTCGTCTCGCCTGCTCGCGACTCCCTTTGACTCCGCATGTTAGAAAATCGCACTAGGGGATGCCAAATCTTGCTTGCGCTCCCCAGCTTGTATTTTAGAAGCCTCGGGGAACAAAATTCTGTCACAGGGAGATTGGTGAAATTTGGCCGGAACTCCACTCTACAAGAGTAACTAAGTGTTGCCAAATACCACAGGCAGAATAAAACATTCTGCTCACCCCTGCTTGTATTCAGAATTTTTTTTTTAGCACTCAGAGTACAAGAGAGCCAAATGCAGTGGGCTAACCTATTGCCCCATGCAGGGGTGTAACACTGTTCCCTGAAGCCCCTGCGGTGCCAGGGGGTGTAAGCTGGGCATAACCCTTTGAAGGGTCCTCAACCTTTCAAGTGGCTCCCAATAAGCCCATGACCAATATACATGTGTGCGTTATGAGAGACTGAAGGGGGGCCCTCATCCCATTCTGCAAGGGAGGTCATCATTTTATTTTACACCACTGGTCCCATGGGGGAAACAAACTGGGAATGACAGTTGAACAGACCAATTGGAAACAGCTGACCCAAAGCCTCTATACGTATATATACATATATATTTTTTTTATTTGTTTTTACTACATTAGGCTGGTGAGACAGCTAAAGTTGTCTCTAGTCCAAACACAAATTCCCCATATGTATGAAACAAGTGATGTCATTACCAAATACAAAGCACAAACTACTGTAAAGTTGTAAAGGGGCACTGGACTTAGGTGTGTGGGGGGGTGCTGCAGCACCCTCATAAACCTTGAAAGAGTTTAGAGGGAGAATGAACAATGAATCAGCCATTCAAATGTTTTCACCTGGCAGCGTTTGTTGTGTTTTTAAAGAAAAATTGCCTTTAGTGAGCTGATGTTACTGGGCAGTACCCTGACTCCAAAAATTGTTCAAGCCACCTGGTTGTAATTGAAGATCAATATCATTATTACATATGGATGGCAAACTGCTGGCTAAATGTGGACTTGAAGACAGACTAAACATATTAATAAAGAAAGTAGTTGACATGGACTGGTTGCTTTAAAAATATAAGAGTAGTGAAATAACACATTCTACGCTCCATGCTCTTTAATGGGGGATTTAACACTACCATCATTTAGTGAACCTTGATGCAGAAAAAGCATTTACTAATGTTTGTTGGAATAATCTTTAAGAGATCTTGAAATCTATGAATATGTGGAAATATGTTTGCAATAGTTCACAATCTCTTTATACGTGCTCCAACAGATATTTCAATTGAAATGATCTCCTCCGGGGGCATTAGGGAGATAAGGAGAATGTTACTCACCATCTCCTACATTATTCAATTTAGCCCTTGAGTCACTGCCATGAGCAATCAAAGACGATAATAACATCAACAGATTAAAAAGGGTTGCATGACTCTTCGGAGGATGGCATGCTTTGAACCACATAAAAACAGCTGATCTTAGAGACTTAATGCTAATAGTTAAAAATCTGGCCACAAGACTGTCTGCCTCAAAAGGAGTCTAATTTCAAACTAAAATAGGAATAAAAATAGGAGACTGTAAATAACAATTTAAAGAATAAAAGGAAAACAAAAAGCTGAGGGATGGTAATAAATTGTGCAGCTGATGCAGTGGCACCAGAGCACAGAGGTGAAAGGGGCCTGAGTGCACACACTGTTCCAGCCTTGAGAGATCAAGTAGCTTATTTACAAGCCCTTGAGCCAACTGTACCTCACCTTTCCCCATATTAACAGTGACGCACCGGCAGCAGAAGGGGGTTATAAATAAGTCACCAAGGGCATAATTATGATGTTGGGTGGACTTAAGTCCACCCTACATCGTTTCAGCACTGGGACCGCCGACCTGCTGTTGGCAGTCCCGGCCAACCAGTTAGTATGCGACCAAACACTGTTAGGTCGCACTTCTATTCTTTACAATGGGAGCATGCATTCCGACCGGAATGCATGCTCTCATTGTAAAATGGAGAGGTGCAGTTCATCACTACACCACATGTCAGGCACCTCAAGGTGCCTACAATGGGGACCAGGGGTCAACAGGCGGGCACCAAAGGTGCCCCCTCGGCCACCAACCGGAGGCTGTGCACCCATGGGGCCCCCAAAGTCTACATCCTACAGCCTTTCTGTGTTGGAAAGGCCAGCACAGAAAGGCTGTAGGATCTGACATTTTAATCCCTCGGGTGGAAAGAGCCGCCCTTGGGATTACTGAAGTCATTCCGACTGGCGGATGGGCTCTCTGAGCCCACTGGAAGCCAGTTGTAATGACCGGTAGGATTCCTTTCCTACTGACTCCATCCTAATGGGTCGGTCAGAAAGGAATCCGACCAGCTGATTATGATGACGGTTGGAACTGTATCCTACTGCATCGTAATCAGCCACAAGTGTCTTGTCTCTTCCTTGGTCTTGCAACTAAAGTGCTGCATCACGGTTGCAGGACCCTAATTGCCAGTCCTTAAACTGAGTTGTTGAACTGTGTAGAGAAACAAAAGTGCACTGTGCACAAGTTAGAAGCACACACTGGGTCAGTGCTCTAGGAAGCCTGCCTGCTGGAAAGAGGTCTATCACCGAGCAGTACATTGTACACCACTTCCACTGAGGCCCACACTCTGGAAGAGAGACCATAGAAGCAGAAAGAAGACTTCTGCTACCAATGTAGTTATGGCTGCCAACCGTGAATAAAACATTAGCAATTAATATTCTTCTCCACGTGGGACCATCACAGAAATCTGGAAATGGCCATAGAAAGAGGACTAATGTTCCCAATATAAAACATAGCATTTAACTTTTGTTTTAGAGATATACATGCTGTTTCCCAGTGTAGTCATGGTTCCAATCTTTTAATATATCTTTAGCAACTACTATTTGTCTCCTACTGGGAACAACACAGGAAGCTAGAATACTCAACAGAAGCAGGGCTGCTGATTCTCAATGTAAATCATAGCACCCCACATTGATTATAATATAAATAATTACTACTCTCCTCCTTTTGTACTTGGTTTGCTTTTCTATCACCATATCAAACGAAGACTGCTGCATCCTGAAACCAATGGGATAATTAAACCACTTTTCCCTCTTTTCCTTCTGGTGCCTGGATTCTCTACTTCCTTATGTTTTTACAGTGAATTGTATCTCGAGTACCTACTCCTCTTCTTCATCCCCTCCCTCCTCTTTTCCCTCTGGAGACAGACATCATCCATTGAACAGCTTAATACAAGCAGGATAAGAAGTCTCACCACCCAGACAATCCCAACCTTTTGTACCATGTCAAGATGTATTTTGTGCCATTTACTCCATGATGTTCTGAATTACTTCTCTGGATTTCTTTGGTTTCTCCTCCCTCTCAAAACACTTTTCTAAAACTGTGATCAATGCTTTTAAAATCAAATGTGCTGAGCATGTGCGGCGCCACCTAAGATAGGCGCCTAGACTCGGGGCAAATAATTGGATCGTAACATTTCCTGCATGGCAAGATAGTTTTTTAATTCTATTTTTCAGATTTCTTCACCTGTTTTGGGCCCCTTAACTCTGTACCCTCACTGCTGCCTCCCTTTTGTTTTTCTGCTATTTGAATCTCCTCAGCACTGGTCTTTATTTGTGTCGCTCTCATTTCTTTTCCTCACGCTATTGGTCATTTTGTTTTCTTTTCTTCTTTTTCACCTTTTGGCAGACTGGTTGTCTTTTTGGCATTGGGAGATTGGAGGAAGGTAAAACATATTTACTTTTGGCTGAGTTCCTTTTTTTTACTGTATATTTCATCTTTACCTATGGGCAGAAGTAAAAGTTTATTCTATTCAAATAAAAACAGAGCTTCCAAGGTGTCTAGGTTTGACTCTTCATCTACTGTGCCCTCAATGGACTGTTCGCTCTCTGCAGTTGATAGGGCTCAGTCTTCTGCCACTCGGTCAGCACCTCTGCCTTTGTCGAATTCCAAGATGCAAGCAACACCTACTGCTAATAAGTGCCTCAAACAAGATCCTCCTTTTCCTTTTGAATCTCTTGCTCCTGTATCTTTAGATTTTTTGGATACGTGCTCTGCGCCCTTTTGTTGAGGAAACCAATACTCGTCTCCATGCGCTGGATAAAAACTGGTCATCTATGGATTCCCGTCTTTCCTTGGTGGAACAACGTGTCTGTGATGTCCAGGATACAGCTGAAAGAAGACATCTCATTGCTTAAAAAATCAGCTGAGGATCTCGAAAACAGAAATAGACACAATAACCTTCGTCTTTATGGCCTTCCCGAGGGTTTTGAAAGGAATGATCCGGTTGACTTTTTCACTTCCTTTTTTCAAAGCTTCTAGACCTTCCAGCTTCGACTAAATTGAACATTCAGCATGCTCACAGACTGGGTCCCTGCCTGTCCTCTACGTCGGCTTCATCAAAACCTTGTGGAGTGATTCTTCTCTACTTGCAGTTAACAGAACTTCTCCAACTGTTAAATGCAGCCAAGTCTAAAAAACATCTAGTTTGGTCTGGTGCTAACTTGTTTACTTCCCAAGATGTTTCTACAGCAACGGCTAAATGGCGGAAAAGACTTCCTTGAACCAAGACCTGCACTATGGGCCCTAGGTGCACAATATCGACTTTTTCATCCTTGTCCCTTTAAAGTGACATTTCAGAATAAAATGTATATGTTTGATGATCCTACAGACCTAAGGAAATGTATTCATTCTGATTCAACATCATTGATGGAGATTCCTGGTCCTCCTTTCACTTGACTTTCATGCAACAGTTGTTGTCAGTTTTACTAATGTTTGCTTCCTTTACAGGTTGCACCTTGATGCTGGTTCTCTCACTTTTTTCATATTATTTTCCCTCTTTAATTTCTTTTCAGGTTATTTGGAGTTCTGTTGCCCGTTTTTCTATTCATCATGTTGGCGTTCTGATGTGATACCTCCTCCCTTGTTGGTTGTGCCATCTTCATCTGTTTGTCGCCACTCCTTATTGTTGTCCTCTTTTTTTCCCTTAAATTGTACGCAGTGAAGTCATCAGTTGACATGTACTGTCCCTTCTTGTTGTGCATTTTGTCCCTTTTCTCTCTTCCCTTTCCTATTTTCCCTTTTTGTTTCCCTTTAGTATGTGTTCCAGTATATTTTCCCTTTCATATCTTTTTCTTCCTCTATTTCCTTCCTTTCTACTCATTACTGATGGTCTTATGGTTTTCTATGTATTGTTAATGTTTTTACATTCAGAGTTCTATCGTGGAATGTGAAAGGTTTTGTTAATCCTATTTAAGAGACAGAATTTTGTCTCACTTGGCGTAATTGGTTTGGCTTAGTTTTAGTCTCCCTACATCTACTAAGAACAATGGAGTTATTATTCTTTGCCATAAAAAGTTGAACTGTTCTGTTTTATCTAAAGAAATAGATTCCGAGGGAATGTGGCTGTTGGTTAAATTGCTTAATAATGGTATGGGACCCATCTATCTGCGGAAGAGGTTTGCCTTTTACACACCAGGAAGACAGCTGCGTTCGTCTGCTCAGCTGCTGGTTCAGAACCCCAGGTTTAATTGTCAAAGACTTGGGGGGAACTCCTTCGTGCGCAAAGCTGGCCTTGCCTGGAATTTATTGCCCTTGGCTCTTCGGGCTACTCAGGACCCTTTTTTGTTTAAGAAAAAACTAAAAACACTGCTTTTTTAGTCTGGTTTTAAAAAAAATATATATTTTTATTGAGAAATTCAAACATAAAGCAACATACATTGGCATTGAGTACATCGGCATATCAACCAATCGAGTGTGCATCAAGATTCCAAAAGCATCTTCACAAAGCACTGGTTCATTAGCGGCATCAGGTAGTAACACAGCCATCAATATTCAAACGAGCGATAAGCCATATAATCTCAGTCACTCAATTCAGATTCCGAGGTTTCATGCGGGGGTTCACATATGTTTCCTCTGTATGCATTCCACCCTCCCCATACCTGGGTCCACTTTTTGGGGCAGCCTCTGTGAATGTACACTGTTTTTTCGACAACCATTATGGAGTCCATGTCTCGGGACCATTGGGCAAGGGTAGGTGTCTGCCAAGAACCCCATCTCTGGGCTATATTGCGCTTTGCCAAAAGGAGTCCCAGTGTCACCCAGAGTTGCGCCACTCGGCTAAGGTCTGTAGGCTCCCAGACATTGAGGAGACACCTCCTTGGCTCCGGAAGCGTCGGAACTTTAGTCACCTGGGAGAGTGTGCGCAATATCGCCTTCCAGTATTGGGCTATTACAGGGCACTCCCAGAGGGTATGGAAAAGAGTACCGTCCATACCACACTGTCGGAGACATAGCGGGGAATCAGCCCGTTTAAGCTTAAATGAGAGTGTGCGGGTGTAGTACGTGCGGTGTAGAATTTTTAGTTGTACCAGCCTCAATTTGGCGATATTCCCACCTCCTTAGGGGAGGAAAGCGCCGCCTGCCAGTCCGTCTCGTCAAAATCCCCCAGCTCTGTCTCCCATCTAGCCTTAAGGGCAGAAAATGGGTCTGGTTGATTGTTTATCATCTTCCGGTATGTCAGGGACGTCGCTCTCTTAGTCAGATGTTCCGTGAGGAGTCGGTCTTCCAACGGCGAAGACTCCGCCATCCGGGTCCCGGGCGGAACCGCCGCCCGGAGTGCATGTCGGATTTGTAGGTATCGGAATCGTTCAGTGTCGGCCAGGTCATAGTCCGCTTGTAATTGGGCAAATGTTACAAGGTCACCTTTTTTCCAGAGGTCGCCGACCCTTGATATGCCAACCAGATCCCACTGTAGGAACCCCTTAGTGGTGCGCAGCACCCCCAACTGTTTCGCTTCCCACAATGGCGTGGCCTGGGTTATCTTCCCGGCCCAACCAAGAACCTGCTGCGCCTCAAACCATATCTGCAGAGTATGTGCCGTGGGTCCCATGGGGCAGCGACCCCTCGTATGGTTGTAGAGCGCTCCCATGACCCCCCGGACCCTAGCAGTTGTCGATCCATACGGTACGCCGGGTCATCCCCAGGCACATGAAGCCACTGATTTATTACCATAAGCTGAGATGCCCAATAGTATAGCTTTATGTCAGGGAGGGCGATACCCCCGTCGTACCAGCCTCTGGTCAGCTTATGGAGCGCTATCCGTGGCGCCTTATCTTCCCACAATAGGCTGCTCACCTCCGCGTTTATGGCGGTGAAATACGTAGGTGCGACCGGGAAGGGTGTGTTTTGAAGCAGGTAGAGAAATCTAGGGAGAGCCATCATTTTAAAGAGGGTGGCCCGTCCCAGTAGTGTCAGGGGTAGAGAACGCCAGTGTTTGACGTCGCTACGAAAACGAATCAGGGGCTTCGCCAGGTTTTCGGCCACAAATTTCGCCCTGTCCGCTGTCACATAAATTCCTAAGTATTTGAATCCGTCCTCCATCACCCGGATCTCACACCCCTTCGGGAGCCGTGGTGGGGAGCCCCAAAGCATATACATATAGGACTTTTCCCAGTTTATCTTATAGCCGGACACCCTCCCGTACGATCCACAGATGTCCAGGAGACAGTTTATCGAGCGCGCCGGCGAGGCTAGGTACAGCAGGACGTCATCAGCATACAGGGAGATGCGGTCCTCCCATCCCATAGTCCACTTTAGGCCCTGGATCACTGGGTCCTGCCGCACCCAGGCCGCGAGCGGCTCCAAAGCCAGAGCAAATAGGAGCGGGGAAAGGGGGCAACCCTGTTGCGTCCCCCGCCCCAACGGAAAGGGGTCCGAGATATGCCCATTTACGACAACCTGTGCCAGCGGCTTGGTATACAAAAGCTTGATCCATGCGCACAGCTTGGGGCCAAAGCCCACGTGGCGAAGAACGGCGAAGAGGAACGGCCACTCCACCAGGTCGAACGCCATCCGAGCGTCCAGCGAGAGGATGGCCGCATCCTCCTCTATCGATGAGCGGCGCATGAGGACCCCGTACAACCACCGTATATTCAGGGCAGTATTGCGGTTAGGCATAAACCCGGACTGGTCCGGGTGTATCAAGGCCGCAAGGTGGGGCTGCAACCTTGTCGCCAAGACCTTTGCCAAAATCTTTGCCTCGGCGTTCAGCAACCAGATTGGGCGATAGGAGGCACATTCGTGCGACGGTTTGTTAGGCTTGGGGTTAGCCACTATGGTAGCCATTCTCTGGTCCGGGGGTAGAATCCCCGTCGACAGACTGTCCGCATACATAGCCAAAAGGTGCGGGACGACGTGAGTAGCGGATTTCTTATAGAATTCCACCGGGATTGCATTGGGCCCAGACGCCTTCCCAGTGCGAAGGGCGGCTATTGCAAGCGTGAGCTCGTCCGCAGTCAGGTCTGCCTCTAGGGCCGCCACCTCGGACTGTGCCAACACCGGCATAGCAATGTCTTTAAGGAAAGCCAGATTGTCCTTAACAGTGGACAAGGCCTCCGGCGTGTAAATCTTTTTGTAGTGGGCCGACAGGGCCTCCGCGATTTGCCGTGGCTCCGACGTGAAATCTCCCGTGTCCAACTGGATCCGCGCCACCCACCTCGCCGCACGATCCCCCTTCTCGAGCCAGGCTAACAGTCTACCCGCCTTATCCCCTAGTTCATAGATCGTATGCTGCGTTGTGACCTGTCTAGCTCATGCCGCCTCCCAAAGATAGGACTTATATTCTTGCTGCGCCAAGAGTACTCTATGTGTGGTGTCATCATCCGTATGTGCGGCATGGTCGGCTTCTGCCTCAGTAACCCCCTGTTCAAGCTGGAGTACCGCCAGCCGTTAGGTTTCTTATGGTCAGCTACCATCGAAATCACCTGTCCGCGAAGGACCGCTTTGTACGCCTCCCACAACGTCGTCGGACTTGTTGCCGAGTCCTTGTTTTCTGCGAAATACTGTTTGGTTGTCACCTGAAGGGCTTTTAGGTACTTTGAGATAGCCTGGGTGAATTGGGAATACCCTACGTCTCCGTGGGGCGAAGGTTGCAAATGTAATGAGTACTGGAGAATGGTCCGAAATGCCTCTGGGCAAGTGCGCGACCTCCCTCATTCCCCTCAACCCTGTGGTTGGTGCGAAAATGTAGTCTATGCGAGAAAGAGTGTTGTGGGCCCCCGAGTGAAATATGTATTGCCTCTCCTCCGGACAGCGCGTTCTCCAGGTGTCTATGAGGCCGAGTGCCTCCGTAAATTCACGCAATTTGGGAGTGGCACTGCCGTGGTCTCTGGAGGACGACCTGTCCAGTGACGGATCTATCGTCGCATTGAAGTCCCCACTCATGATTAGCTCCCCATGTGGTAACGACAGCAGGAACTCTCCCAATGCCCGGAAAGAATCCTGATGGAGTGTCGGGGGGGTGTATACCGTCACTAAGTTATACATTTTCCCTTCCCATTGGCAGGTCAGTGCCGCGAAGCGACCCTGGTCCTCTCTACGGGAGTCAGCAATGATCAGGGGGAAGCGCTCATTAACTAGTATGCCCACCCCGTGGGAACCTGACGTGAATTCAGAGTGTACTGCCATTCTAAACCCCCATCTGTCCAGTGTCTTCGTAGTCGTGCCCACCAAGTGCGTTTCCTGCAAGAGTGCCACCGCCGGCCCCTTGCGCTTGAGGTATTGTAGGACCAGCCCCCGTTTAATTTTATCTCCCAATCCATTCACATTCCAGGACAAAATGCTGAACAAGGGGCTGGATGGTGGCGCATTCCCCACAGTGGCGCTAGCGGTGGCCTCCGAGGTGGATTTTTGCGTTTCCCCGGTCATGTAGGGTAGTAGAAAAGTGGCAGAACCTGTACACCCCTCCCCCGGTCTATGACAGGCCTAGCTTGCAGAAACCGCCAATGTGTAGTTGCAAAACACATAACATAACACAAACCAACTTTTCCGTGATAACCCCGGCCCCCCACCCTGCCTCCCTGCCCAGCGGATTTAAAACTACCCGCCACCCCAACTTAGCAGAGTGCTTAGATCCCATAACTTGGTACTTGTGTATGGGGGAGGAGCTGCTCGCTGTCCCTCGCCCGCTCCCTGCACCATGTGTATGTCTATGCGAGAAACCAGTTATTGAGGACAGCAAAGTTCAAACATGCAGCGCCCCTGCAGTGTCCGAGTCTCCTGTGACCGCCGGGGTCCATCTGGCACTCCACTCCGCCTTGCTGTCCAAAGTCCAGTCGCTCCCCTTCTGCTTCAGTCCAGTGGCACACGCTCCCTGTCGTCCGAGCCAGCATCTTCCAGAGTCTCAGGGGATCCAGAATGGTTTCGACGAGCACGCCCCGCGCGGCCCGCATCTCTCGCCGGGCGCCATCCCTCCTGCCACTCCGTGGCCTCCGTCGGCGTGGTGAAGAACCATGTGCGTCCCTCCGCTTCCACCCGCAGTTTTTCCGGATAGAGCATCGCGTACTTGAGTTCACGAGCGCGCAACTCCCTCTTGACTGCCACGATGTCGGGACGCTGCTTCATCACTGTTGCAGTGTAGTCCGGAAAGAGGGTTACCGTGCAGTTGTCTACCTTCAACGGGGGAGCGGTACGCGCCGCCTGCAGGATTGCGTCTCTGTCCCGGAAGTTGAAAATGCGCGCCAGGATCGGGCACGGGGGAGCCCCAGGTCTCGGCCGTCCTCCGGGCACCCGATGCGCTCTTTCCACGGAGAAAAAGTTTGACAGCCCACGTGGCTCCAGCTGGTCCGTGATAAGTTTTTCTACGAAGAGCTCCAACGCCGGCCCCCGTTCGCTCTCCGGCACACCTACAACTCGTACATTGTTCCTTCTGGACCTGCCTTCCTGGTCATCAAGCTTGACCAATAGCTGCTTTTCGACCAGTTCCAGCATCTGTATCCTTTTCTTACTTTCTGCCGCTTCGCTTGTAAGGGTCGCCGTGGCCGATTCGACCTCCAACAGTCTCGTGTTCATTTTAGCGAAATCGGCTCTCAGCAACGTTACGTCTGTGGAGATCGTGCCTATTGAGACCTGCATCTGGGTCAGCGTGGCCATGACGTCCCTGAGGGTAATCTCCTTAGGTTTGTGGAGGGGGGGGAGCCAGCCTGGTCCTTCTGGAACGCAATCTTCTCGAGCTTGGCCTGCGCCCCCCCATGGTGCCCCCTGCCTCCCATAGTGGCCCGTCGGTCCGGGTCCACAGGAGAATAGAAGGAGGAGTGCAGCGGTGATCCGGCGGTCGCCGCCGCCTGCCACGGGAATGTCCACATGCGGCCTGTCGGTTTCACCGGGGTCCCGCCGCTATCACCAAGTAATCAAGCCCCTCCGCAGGCCTCCCGCCGCGCTCCGGTCCGCTGCCAGGACCCGTGCTGCCCAATCCGCACCGCAGATGCCCCCAAGGCCAGTCCACCCCTCTTCAGTCACAGACCGCTGTGGGGGCTCGTCGAGGCTCCAGGGAAGTCTAGGCACCCCTCCGGGTCCTCCGCTGATGGTGACGGCGCCGCCCCACACGTGCGGCGGCCTCCCGCGCCCGTAGTGCACTCCGTTACTGCCGCTTCCAGTCCCCGGGCCGCGCCGCCAGAGCCCCTCCTCCGCTCCAGAAGCGGCACCGAGCGATGCGGGGGCCCCCGCGAGGGGACGTGCAGGGTCTATCAGGGCGTTAAGGCAAGCCCAGCCTCAGGGCACTTTACCTCGTGTCCGCGGCAGCCACCAGGGTCTCGTTTCAGGCGATAGGAGTCCGCGGCCGAGAGGCCCAGGCCACGCTCCTCCAGGCTCGTCAGGGCCGGCAGGCCACCACCCAAGGCCCCGGCGCCGCTCTCGTCTGCAGGCCGCTCACACGTTTTCAGGCGGCCCTCCGCCCAGGTGCTCGCTGTCAGGCGCCTGCCTTTCCCATCCGGTGCCTCAGGCACTCAGGGGATGCCGCTGCGAGTTTTCCGCCGGTTTCGACCAGGATTGATGTCAGGATAGTTGCGGGATCGGGCGTTAGGCACCGGAGCCGCACTAGGCTGCGGCCATCATCGTCTTAGTCTGGTTTTGGTGTGCACTTCTTCTCTCTTTTTTTCCGAAGCCAGCGCCAGGACACTTTCGAGTAGCCGTGCGCTGTATAAATTAAATATAACATAACATATTTCTCTAACTGTTTTTAATGTTTATGGCCCTACTCAACCTAATTATTCGTTCCGGCCTACTGTTCCAAAACAGTGCATTCAATATAATAATACATTTTTAATTGTAGGAGAGGACTGTAACCAGATTATTGAACCTTTCCTGGATCGGAAATCTAATGCTCGTTTTGTTTCCCATAAACCTCACAAAAAAATTCCTCACTACAATCTCACAAACTCACTTTGTAGATGCCTGGCATTTGTGTAATCCAGATGCATTAGAATTCTCTTTTTTTCACCCCCCCATGGGTCCTTTACCTGATTAGATTATGTTTTTCTTTTTGGCTCTTTGTCTCACAAACGTATTTCTTCTTCTCTTGAACCTATTTTTTTCTCTGATCATGCTCCGGTTGTTACTGATTTTGAGTTGCTCCCTCCACTCCCCAAGTCCAATAGGTAGAGATTTAACAATTCTCTATTGAAAGATTCCACTTTTTCTTCCTCACTTACTTCCTTTGCTAATGAATTCTTTTTATTGAATGTATCGCCTGATACTTCTCCCCAATTCTTGTGGGACACTTTTAAAGCTGAGGCTCGTGGCTTTATTATTGATTATGTTTCCAGAAAAAGGAAACAACTTCTTACCCAACATAATGTTCTCTTAGCAAACATTAAATGCTTAGAGCATCAGTTTCATACTAAATCTGACACCTCCTTACAGGAACTTATTCGGGCTAAACTGGAATTTAATAAGTCCTCTACTGAGGAGGCTTCCTTTATATTATTAAGTAGTAGCACTCGCTATTAGGGGGGCGGCTATTACCTAACTAATCAATAATTAACCATCGCTCTGCTACCAAGTAACTGATCCAGCACAGACCCAATAATCTTTGGACAGGGACGAGCATTCAACAATTCCATGTACTGTGGCACACACCCAATTGTCCCTGTTGCGCTGGGGGTCAATTAGCGTTTTCTTCACAAACAATACATAGTCATTAATTTTCACAACTTAAAATAAAATCACCTCGGATTCAATTCTTCATCTACTTGATCGATGGATCAATTAGTTGATTAATTGAAGGTCTATAGTCATTTCATATCTTTGACAGATGCAAAGAACCACAACTTTCTTTGTAAGTCGGTAAATTTTATCTAACTCAATGCATTAATTCAGAAAACACCTCATGAGAGAGAGTACAGTCTAATAATCATCTAGCAAATACCCAATCTCAGCAAATACAATTGTCACATGGAGGGGATAGATAAAGAGACATCAGGCAATATTCATCAATTCAAAATTCTCAATTTAGAAAGATAGAAGAAGAGACAAAATCACAAATTGAATTCTCGAGTTATCAAGATACCAACCCAAGAGAATAGGAACAGGGAAAACCACCACCCTGGCCTAGGCAGCGGCGAGGGACCCCCGATCAGAGTGTCAGGGATCAAAGTCTGAAGATCAGGATAAAGATAGGTCTGGATGGACTAGGCCTCTCTGCAACCCGACAATCAGCAACGCACCCTCACTCTCTCCGTCTCCCTCAAAGATCTCGCAGCAGCGACCCGTTCCTCTACAATGACAACGACAACGAACAACGAACACCCCACCCCTAAATCACCTATTCTTTATACCCTTTTTGTACATGTCCATCCCATTAATGTTGCTAATGTCACCCATTCTAGCTACGGGATTGGTTATAACGAGGGGTGGATGCTCATGCGACATTAGATCATGCTTTCTTTAACTACCCCATTTTTCAGTTCGTTTCCCACCTATTCAATATACATCCCTACTCTCTCATGAGGAAACAATTTAGCATGTTAAGGACAAAGTTTATACATTTTATAAATTCGCAGACGTTCACACGGAATCACAGAAGTTGGCCGCTCTTCAAGTGTCGTGTCCTTCACCGCATCACACTCTTTCAGCAGGCTCAGCAAGTTTTTCCACAATGTCACCTGGTTTGTGCGCGCTGCAAGTTTCACTCATCACAGTTTGGTCAACTTTAAAAATATGGCGACTTGTCCTTTTACTAAAAGAACTGGAAACAGACTTTTATTGGTATGTGGTAATGAAAAGTTCACTGTTAACCACCCTCCTTTACCCAGAGCCAAGCTAGCATTTATTTCAGCAAAGCATAAGTAAAAGCAACGACAATTAGTGTTACTTAAGCATCACACGACGTGCCTTCTAATATACTATGCACACAATTTGCAGTGTAAGCCATTGACAACACTTTCTACTCACCATATTATTACATCTTTGGTTATTTTACGTTTGGTTAAGATTCATTTCATGCAATTTGTGAAGCGGTTTACCCTTATGTAATGTATAGGTGCACATTAGTATTCTATCTACTTAACATTAGTATATGTTACGGGGGTACTCAACAAAAGCGGGTTTCTTTTTTGAATCCCCGCTCCATAAGTCCCTTTTGGCCAACTATCTTAAACACAGAAACAACATTCTCTCATAAAACCCATTCATTTATCTGTCGAGACCCTACTCTTTAAAGATCAGGATATTTTGGATGAATTTACAAGGTTTTATAGACAACTATATACCTCGAAGTCCCCTGCTGCCTCCTCTCTTATTGATACTTACTTCAATGATATTCCCTCTTCCTCTCAAGATACCTTGAATTTCTCTTCTCTCAATTGTGATTTATGGCAGGAGTAAATTTCTAAGGCATTAAACTTTCTTTAAAAAGGTAAAACTCCAGGTCCAGATGGTTTTACAGTGGAACTTTACTTACATTTTTCAAATTTACTCCTTCCTAAGCTTTTACAACTTTTTCTTTACTTTCAGGAGACGGGTGGAGCGAGAGGCACGTTTCAGGAAGCCACGATATGTCTGATTCCCAAAAAGGGAAAGGATCCTGCTTATTTTAAGAATTATCGACCCATTTCTTTTGGAACCGTAGATTATAAAATCTTTGCCAACATGCTAGCTCTAAAACTTGACTCTATTCTGTCCCACCTCATTGGTAAAGAACAATGTGAATTTGTCAAAGGTAGATTGACTTCGGACAATGCTCGGCTTTTCTTCAATGTCTTGAATAAGGCTCCTTATCTTTCATATTCTTTGGTGGCAGTCTCCATTGATGCAGAAAAAGCTTTTAACAGAATTGACTGGTCTTTTTTACATAAAGCCCTTACATGGCATGGATTTGGTCATACATTTATCTCTCTTATTTCTCTGCTTTATACTGCCCCCGTGCTTCAGTATTAGTTAATGGACGGACCTCCCAGTTCTTTCCATTACAGTGGGGTGTTCGTCAGGGTTGTACCTTGTCACCTCTTTTGTTTATTTTAGCCCTCGAACCTTTCTTATCTCATATCCGCAATAACAAATCTATTTTTGGCTTTCATTATGGTGAGCGACACCTAAAACTATTTGCCTATGCTGATGATATTTTGCTTTTTATTTCCAACCCAGATATTTCTATCCCTCCTTTATTACAGTAAATTTCTGATTTTGTTTTTGTTTCACAATACAAAATCAACTCAGATAAAACAGAGATTCTTCCTATTTCCAAATTTTGTGAGAAACAATCTTTTGATTCTACTGGTTTCCTTTGGAACAGTTGTAAGATTAAATATATAGGTATTTGGTTTACTAGTTCCATTTCGGATACTATCACAATTAATATGAAGGAAGGACTCAACAGATTGGAGAAGCTTCTCTCTTCTTGGAACCCATCATTCCTCTCATGGTGGGGACATCTTGATTCTATTCAATGATGATTATCCCCATCTTGTTAGTTATATATTTTAGCTATGATTCCTCTTCCTATTCCATCCATCTATTTTAAAAAATTTGATTCAATACTTTCTAAATTTCTCTGGAATAATAAGAAACCTAGAATCTCCTCAACTCATCTCAAGAAAGCTAAATCTAATGGAGGGGTACGTTTTCCCAATTTTCACCTTTATCATAATGCTTTTTGTCTTTGGCAGGCTTCTAGATGGTTTCTTTCAGATTCCTCTCCTTTTCTACCCCTATAGTGTATTATTGAACATTCTCTATTGTCACCTTTTTCAGTGAAATAAGTTCTTGCTTTTTCCTCAAAGACTTATATTACCTCTTCCCCATTATTTAAACAAACTTGCTCTTTGCTGAGACCTCATTATCAGCCAAAGATAAATTCTAGAAATGACTTTCTCCAGTCCCCCCTATGGTATAATCATCTTATCATTCTCAATAATAGACCCCTCTATTGGATGGTTTGGAGACTCAAGGGCATAATTTGGGTTCAGGATTTATTTGATGGATCTGTTCTTTTCCTCAATTTCAGGCTATTTTCCGTTGTCCTCGTTCCTTTTGGTATAAATACTCAAATCTTATGGAGGTAATTCTGGATGTCTTCTAATCATTTCCAGCATCTGATAATATCCCTCCGGATGATAATCTTTTCAAGATTCTTTCTCTTTTCCCAAAGCTACTCTGATTTACAAATTTCTAGCAGCTCCAAATTCTGAACGCACTAAAACCAAACTTACTTGAGAGTATGACTTGGGATGTGTTTGGAGCATTGATCTATGGGACAGAATTTGGGCTAGAACATTGAAAATCTCTAGGTCACCGTCCACTACTCAAACTATGTTTTTTGTATATCATAGGTTATATCACACACCGGTAACTATTGCTTCATTTTCTCGTTCAAATGATTCAGTGTGTTGGTCTTGTGGCCACCCTTTTGCAGTTTTGCTACATCTTCTTTTCACTTGCCCTCACACTGCCACATTTTGGACAAATGTTTGGTCTCGTGTTTTACTCATTTTTAATTTGCAATTGCCCTTGTCCGTGGTATTGTTTTTTTCTTGGAAGTCTTTGTGATAATTTGGGATTACTTTCTTGTCAACGTGGTTTATTTGATCTCATGTTAGCTTTGGCCTTTCAACTGATTACAATAAATTGGAAATCCTCCTCAAAACTTTCAATTGCACCCTGGTAGAATAATGTTTGTCATTATCATAGTTTGGATGTTGCATTTGCTTCTTCTTGCATGCCGCACATAAACAGTGACTTATTTTGGTTACCATTAACTTTTTATTTGAATAAGGTTGCAAAGCGACAAGCACTTCGCAATTGCTCTGAAAACTTTAAGCCTCCATGAAATGTTTCTCTGCTCATTTTTCATCTTCAGTTCTCTTAGCCACTATATTCTCTTATTAATTACCTCAATTGTTTAAGTTACTCTATATCATTGTACAGTGTTACTCGACCCTCAGTTGTATGATGTATTTTTTTTCTTTATTTCTTCTCCTTCCCTTCCCTTCCTTCCCATAGCTTTTGTTAAAACATTGTAAACAGCTTTCCATTCTGCTGTAATGTTATTAGTCTCACCAACTGGTATTTCACAGGTAATGTTTGTACTTATTCTTTGCAATCTTGTTGCTAATAAAGCTTATTAAACATTTTTTTTAAATCAAATGTGTTCCCAATTTGTCATACTATGCTACAAAAAACTCAACCATAAGTTTCGAAGGAAATTCTCAGTTCTCTGATTGCAGACCTGTATCAGTGTGCTCATAAGAGGTCACTCTGTACCGTTCTTCTATTTTTTTTACTCACTACACAGACAATTGTCATAATGTCTTATACAGAGCTCTAAAGATTTCTTCAACAAATGACATTGACTATAGGCGAAAGTTGAAAGGATCAACATCTTCACACTCAATGGCATTCTCTCGTTTTCTCAAAGGAATTGATGAGAGCAATTCTGCAATACCAAGGGGTCAATTTACTACTACCCTGAAAAGCTGCTTTCTCTAGGAGGCGTGCTCATTCATAGGGCAGTCAGACAATCATACATACTATGCATAATCATCATGCATAATATATTTTCTAATTACTGTGAAAACAATCCCTCAACTATTTAAAATCTGATAGCAAATATATTTATTACAAAGATATATCAGTTCACCTTTATTTACACAACAATAATAAACGTAAAAAACTTTTGAATTCACATAAAAATCCTTCATCAACTTATAAATAGGAAGTGATATATGAATCAAGCTGCCTCATTAGCTATAAAAATAAATATCCATTATTTCATGTCACTGGACAAATATGAATTGATTTTCAAGTGCGTTTGATCAGTGCTATTGGATTACGTAAAAGCTTTTCCATTGACGTGCTTCAGTGGAGTAATAATATAAGACCACCTTCAGAATTTACTATATTATTGTTCTTCTCAGGGAGAAATATATTTGATCCCGTATTTGTGTATTAAATGCAGAATCTCTAGGGGGAAAACACCTTCTAATGTCACTCCCCTCCCCTGTATTATGGATGCAACAACCACCTCAGCTAGCTTATCCCAGACTTCCAGCTTAACCTCTCCTTCCAACTCATATCCTAATTTCTACCCTGGCACTCTATGATCTCTAACTGGTTCTCCTACAAAAACCAACCTTTCTTCTCAGATATTCAACTCTTCACAAATAAAGAAAATGTTAAACAGACCTCCTAAACTCACCCTCTTGTTGATAAATCTCTTTAAACCACATCTGACTATGCCTCCACTGTAATCTGCTCCTGAGCTTTGATCCTGTGTGACTCTTCTATCTAAAAATAAATTGACTCTATATCACAAGCAGTTTCTCATCTCTCTTCCTCATTGTCCACACTCAACTACTGGTTGTGCCATGGTGAACCTAGTGTTCCCTTGCAAAAGAACAACCCCTGGGGTCTCAATCTAACTAAAAACAATGCAAATCTAGATACAACAGACCAAATCCTTCACTGGATGATGATGATGATGATGATCCTAATCTACTTGTGAAAGTTGTGGTAACTTTAAGGTAGCCAGCCAACCAACCCACCGTAACAGGTTTCAAGACATCTCCTCCATCTGAACCAACCATAATCTCAGATTTACACAACTCTGCCCTTCAACAAGAAATAGGGGCCCACCAACCTCATGAACATCCTAACTGTCCTGTCTCCAAGACCACTCACTTAACTCTCTGATGGATGCTACAAAATTGCCAGGCTGCAGTTAATTACTGCCTGGGGTTTTCAGACTTGACAGTGAACCTCAACCTTGTTATTCTGATCCTCACAGCAACTCGGCTGAATGATGTTTTGAACAATGCCCTAGACCTTCTTCCTCAACATTATTCCATTCTCCACTGTGACCATGAAATCATAAAAAGTGATCAGCAATCCATAGCAGTTCACATAAATGCACATTACTTCCTATTTAAAATTACTCTTCCTTCCAGTGCCTGCATCTTGACAACTGTGCTCGCTAGGCATCTAATTCTCGGAATTAAAATTCAAATATCACCCTACTGATGAAAACAATACATTCATTAAGGAATGCATGCCATTTATATTCTCACAGATAATACAATAGGAGTACCTCTTCATCATTGGAGAATCCAATCTTCACTGGGGAGAAGATAACAACAAACCTGTTAATCTCTTCTCTTGGACAAAACCTCCACCAGCATAGTCAGAAACCAATACACTACAAAGGCTCTATTCTTGACCTCATTATCATCAAGGGAACACTTCTAATTGCTGAGGGCCCCATTATTCCTCTGGATTGTCAGACTACATGCAAATTCCTTTCAAGCTATATTTTGCCCACCCAAAAACTTTGGACCAAATGAAGATACAAAAATCCTGGATCCATTACACTAAAACATGAACATTAGCAACCTTGCTAACAAGGATTGCAGTATCCTTTACACCCCTTATCCAGAGTGGAATGTTATTCAACAACAGACAAAGACAGCAAATGCATGGATAATCTAATCACTTCACTGAAATGCAAGAGTAAAAGACTGATGCCTTCTCTCTCCTGGTTCTCCAAGGATCTATATGCCCCAAAAAATCATTTGAAGCTTCTTGAGAAAATCTGAAGACAATTACCCTTGCCTTCGAAACTCTCAGGGCTGCCAGAAAAAAATACAAATTGAATTTCTTCAAAGCTAAATCTAGTCACAGTGAATCCATGGCTGTTATTGCTAAAAATTACCCAAAGCTACTTTTCAAATCTTCTAACAATCAAACTCCCAGTCCTACACCAGCATAGTCTCTACACCTGCGTCAAAAAGTGAAGAATTTGTGATCGCCTTTGCAGAGAAAGTAAAGTCTATTGAGCGATCACTTCTGCCAAAATCCACTATCCTTGGTTGTAGGAAGGTAAGATCTTTCTGCATGGTTACCTCCACTTTTTGCCTGATACTAAGCTGTTTTGACTAGTCTGACTGGGATCCTGCTAATCAGGATGCCAGTATATCTGCTTTCTCCCTAAACTGTTCAATACTTAGGTACATCCCCAGATTGGATACTGGGGTACCCTTATAAGTTCCTAGTATATGGTACCCATGTACCCAGGGCATAGTTACCCCAAAGGTCTCCCGTGGGCTGAAGCATGTATTAAGCCACCCATGAGAGACCATTCTAAATGGAACTACAGTCCTGCCATTGCAGCCTGTGTAAGCTAGTGCTAGCGCCACTTATGTTATGGTATGTTATTTTTGTTATGTTATTTAAATTTATATATAGGCGCAACAGCTACCCAAAAAGGGTTTCGCAGCACCCATCAGAAACAGCAAAAGATAAGGAAATGGAACTTACTGATTAAAAAGCTAAGTTTTAAGTGACTTGCGGAAAAGTATATAGTTAGTCTGTGTGCGGAGGGACATCGGGAGAGCATTCCACAAAACAGGGCCTAGATAGGAGGAAGAGCGACCACCCATAAAGGATAGATCTGAGGGTGCGTGATGGCAGATGGGGTGGACTAGATTTGCACATACAAGGGCACCATGCCATGCTTAATTCTGAACATATAGTTCAGAGCTTTAAACTTGATCCGATGTTCGACCCTTAGCCAGTGAAGGTCCCTCAAGGAAGCGGATATAGAGGCTGCTCTAGGAATTTGACAGAGCAATCTGGCCGTGGAGTTGTGTACCCTCTGTAGCTTTCGTATCAGATCTTTATTAGCTCCAAGATAGAGGATGTTACCGTAGTCCAGTCTAGATGTAACAAGGGCCTGGACTACAGTTCTCTGTGTAGGGCTTGGTAGCATCCACACAATTTTTCTCAGCCATTTCAGAATGGTGAAACATGTTGCAGCAACCTTCATGGCTTGTTGACGCATAGATAGGGAATCGTCAATAATAAAGCCAAGGTTGCGCACATGATGGGAAGGTTGCGGTACTGCACCCATTTCCGAGGGACAATGCTGTGGACCCCATAGCTCTTTGTTTTTCCCCAGCACCAAAACCTCAGTTTTTTCACCATTCAGCTTGAGAAAATTGGCGTGCATCCATGATGCAATTTTACTAAGCCCAGCCCGGAGAGTAGATTGCTCTGAATTTTTCCCTGCCTAAAGTGAAAAAATGATCCGTGTGTCGTCAGCATAAGAAAATAACGACAACCCAGCCTCTTCAACGATCGTTGCCAGGGGTCTGACATTAATGTTAAAAAACATCGGGCTCAGGATAGATCCCTGGGGGACTCCATACGGGGATGAGGGGAACTTAGCATTTGCTGCTGAAGAAAAGACCTGGAACGTAGGCCAGTGAGAAAGAAGGTCAGCCAGCTAAGTTCGGAACCGGTGACCCCAAGGGATAGTAAGGCGTTTATCAACACGGCGTGAGACACCGTGTCAAAGGCCGCACTTAGATCCAATAAAACAAGTGCTACCGTATTACCTGCATCCAACTTCTGGCGTAGCATTTCGGTGACGCCAAGAAGAGCAGTCTCCGTGGAGTAACCGGTCCGAAAACCAGATTGTGAAGGATGCAGAAGCCTGTTAGTTTCAACAAACTGAGACCGTGGCAATTGATGTGCCTTTCTAAAATTTTAGAGAGTACAGGGAGCAAAGAGATTGGCCGGTAGTTCGAAAACACTGCAGGGTCAAGATTGGCCTTTTTCAATAGTGGGATGACCATTGCATGCTTCCATTCTGGGGGAACGAATGATTCCTTTATGGATGCATTTAAAAGTTCCATGATGGTTGTGAGTACTGGCAATTCAAGCTGCTGTAGTACAGTAATCGGGAGGGGGTCACAAGGGGTACCAGATTTAATACAGCCCAGATGCTGTTTAAGGGAGATCATGTCAAGTGGTAACCAATTTTCTACTTTAGGGATGGAGTTTGTCGTAAGCGCATCTTTACAAACAGGTGATAAAATTGGTTGGGTGAAGATGGGCCGTGACATACTCCCAGTCACGGTGGAGTATATTGCTTCCACTTTGTTAGTAAAAAATTGAGCAAGATCCTCGCATTGCACTTCATTCAAACAGGGGGGATTGGGCTGAGTTGCAGAGCCTGATAGTTCTTTTACCATTTTGAAAAGTGTTTTGGAACAGTTCTTAGCATCCGTTATAGTTGAGGAAACATAATTTATACGAGCGGCCCTACAGAGGGAATGATACTCCCTTTTGGTGCGCAAATAGGCAAATTTGGCATCAGGCGCATAGGCCCTTCTCCACCATCTTTCCATGTGTTTGCATTTGGTTTTACCAGCTTTTAACTTGTCTGAGAACCAAGGGAACAGAGGACGGTGATTAATTACCTTCTTACGGGAGGAAGGGAGTCAAATGTCAGTGACTTTCCGGATCCAATTTTGAAATGTTACAAGATCGATATCAAAAGTAATTTTAAAAATAGGGGTGTTATTAAAGAGAAATTTAGCTCTTTCCAGTTCTTTGTCAGTTTTAGAGTGCCACATGTCACCACTTGCGAATTCTTCAGGATCACCAGCTTAAAACCAACCAAAAAGTAGTCGGACTAGCACAGTGGAGTTGCTGTGGAGCATTCAATATTGGATAGGTTGGAAAATATAGGGTCAAATAGATGACCAGCTTTATGAGTAGGACCAGAATTATAAAGCAGGATATTAATTGCTGCTAGGTCTGAGATAAAAGTATTACTAATAGTACAAGCAGAGTCCTACAAATGGAGGTTAAGATCCCCGAGAATCGAGAAATTCGCCGAGCTAAGCAGGAAGGGGGTAACCAGGTCGGGGAAGGTTGTGGCCCAAGGGCCAGATGGACCGGGGGCTCTATAAACCAACATACCTGAAAAGATAAAGTGTGTGGTTAGAGTCAATTTAAACACTGCGGCTTCACAGCCAGTGATTTGTAAGCCATCAAACTTACAACTGTATACATTTTTGTAAATTATGGCGATCCCGCCGCCTATTTTGTCCTCCCTATCCTTCCTAACTATGACATAGTTAGGCGGCAGAGCGACGGCTATATCTGGACCAGAGCTGGTATTGAGCCATGTCTCTGTGAGAAAGATAGCATCCGGTTGTTTATCCATTAGAAAATCAAAGACATCAGCCTGGTGTTTAGGGAGTGAGCGACAGTTGATGTTAAAAAATAAGAATTCCTTGGTGGAAGTTGACTTACTTTCCATTTTCAGATTAAATTGTTGTTTAATAGGAGTGGTAGATGTTAACACGTTGGGTGCCTCACATAATCCTGTGTGCACTGATAGATTACATCCCGGACAAGAGTCAGTAGCCTTCTCAGTATTGAGAAGGGTACAATCTGCTTGTAGATTAGTGCGGTAGTCAAGTATTTGTTTGGAAGAGTAAGTTAGAATAATCCTATTTAATGAACCAGGGGTCATGGCCCCGGGTCGCGGTATGGCGCGGACAGGTGCAGATGGGCATGCTTTTGGCGCGCCGCCCGCGCGCCCGCTGCGCGTATGCGCCATAGGCTCTTTTTATAATGCTCGACTTGGGTAGGGACCGGATCAACTAGACCCTCCCTTTCCCAAGATGGCGGTATCATGTGGGCCAAAACGGAAGTGAGTCGCAAGTAATTGCCCAGGAGACCACCCTTCACTCAAATAGTCCGCTAATGACTGCGGTGGACCGCGGGGGTCTCAGGCAAAGAACGCTATTTGCACTATTAGCAAAATTAAATTTCTACAATGTACAGTATCTACAAAAACAGAGCCAGAGTGACACAAGTTAAATAGTGTAATTCAAAATTCTCTCCCCAAACACAAATCAAGACTTCATTAAAATTATTCCAAATTTAAAAATAGCAGCCGTAAGTGTTCGCATAAGCTTAAGCCGTTCTGGTGGTGGAGTCAACGGCGCGCGAGCGCCAAGCATCCCTTTATAATGCTCGACTTGGGTAGGGACCGGGGTTATGGCACGCGCTGTAAACACGTGCGGAGTAAAGTGTCATATTCTGGGAGCAACCTCCCCACTGTTCAGACGCTCCATTGGGAGGGTCACCTGAATCTTCCCAACCCTTCCCCTAGGGTACTTAAGGGCTTACCTGGGTGTAGGTCCGTAGATTCGTCTTGGGATAAGATTCGGATCAGACAGCACTGCACTTCTACCATCTGGCCACTCTGTACTTTGCTGGACTTCGTTTGCTGCATCATCTGTGCCTGTGCATCATACAGAAACCTCCCTTGGAGTGAAGGAGCCACTCCCCTGCATTCGCAGACACCTCAACTAAGTCGATTTCAACACTTTACTTCCCAGAGAAGATGTTAGAAAACTATGTAGCATCATAAATATAATTTCAAATCCCAGATGCAGGCTACTAACCTCCTCAACGTGTCCTAATCTGGAGTCAGGCTGGGTTGTAGCATTTAAACTGCCCTTCTACAAATTGTGGATAGCTCTCTCCACCTCTTTGACTCAGGAGACCTATCTTACTGTGCTTCTGGATCTTTAAGGTGCTTTTGACACAGTCAACAACTCATACTCTGATTAACATCCTAAAGGTTCAGATGGGCATTGGATGGAAAGCCCTAAAGTGATTTGACTCCCGTTTGTCTAAACATTCACAAATAGTGAAAATAGGATACTCTGTCTAGTGAAAAGCCTAAAAAGGATTCCACCGGGCTTTCTTCTTTCCCCAGCCCTATTTGATCCATGCTTTGAACCACCTGGAGAGATTTTGAGAATACTTGGAATTCTGCATCAATATGCAGATGAAACTTAATTCTACCTGAAGATATCATCCCCTGAAGACATCAGTCTACTGTCCTCCACACTCGACATGATTAAAATATGGATCTCTAACCTCCACTTATACAATCCAAAAAAAGTGAATTTTTACTATTCTCACCTAAAAAATCCAACCTTCCTATCCAAGTGTAGCTGGAATCCTTGTTTCTCTTGAAATGTACCTGACCATTGTGGAGAATGTCAAATAAACATACTTTATCCTTGAGAACCATGCAGACCTCCAGAGGCTGACATGGTCAAAAGTGCACACTGCCACCTAAGACTGCTCTGGGGCATCAGGCAGTTCATTTCTGAGCAGGACTTGAAACCTGTGGTCCAGGTGCTGGATTTTGAAAGCTCACTTCCTAAAGCACATGTAGCTCCTCTGAGAGAAATGGTTCACTGTCTTGCTTTCTCTTCAGAACACTTGAACAAGTCGTCAAAACACCAGGATACAACATGAACACTCTTCAAAATAGGACTCTACACCCATTTAGAATACCAAGGTACAACATTAACAGAACTCAACACTCATTTACGAAGTAAAGGAAAATATTTATTGCAGCAAGTTCTCATATATCAAATGGCAATAATGCACAGATTAAATAAATGCATATAGTGAATGTATACACACAAGAATAAATGCATAGAAAGATAACTGCATGTACACAAGAATAAATGCTTAGAAAGATAACCACATGTACACAAGAATGAGTAATTAAAACTTGGAGTACTTCACTGGCTGTCTGTCTTGCATCATCCTAAACAGGACTTGAAAACCCATTGGCAGTCTCAGCAGGTGTTCTTCAGCCAGGTAAGGGCTTTAGGCAGTGTGTCCACTCCCAAAGAGAATTCCTGTCAAAGCGCCAAGTGATCTCCGTCTTTATACTCTTCTCTAATACAGAGAGCGGCTTCTAAAAGCTCCCCCTCCCGTCATCTATACTGTAGGTGCTGGCTGCACTCTCTGCGTTGATATCACTCAACGGAGCTGGCCAGGCTCCACTGACAGTGGAGTCTTTTTTCATCTCCCCTTTTCTTCGTACCCTACAGTGGTTCCCCATAGATGCATGAGCCGTAATTAAGACTGCATGAATTATTCATAAAGTCCCCCACTGTACAACTCCCTCCTACCTAGTCAGAAAACTGAAAGTCTCTGGAACCCAACGAGGTTAAAAAAACTCTGAGTCTTTCCTGCTTGATACTGTTCAGGCAAGAACAGGCAAGAACACTACATGCAACAGGTATTCTCTGGCAGTGCAACAAGGCCTCGGAAACTCCTTCTAGCCAGCCCTTTGCAGAAACTCTTTTCTGTTTTCATTCAAAAGAGAACTCAAAATCCTCTTATTTGAAAGACATGTTGCTTAAGATGGGGATTGTTGCTTGCTTATCTGTTGTCTTGGTCTGACTATCCTGTTACAAAGTGTTTACTCTCTCTGTTCTGTTGGTGCTTTTCAGATGAATTATTATGATTTTTAGCTTTGTATGTCTTATCCTTTAGCATCTTTGCTGGTAGGAACTGTTTGTTCCTTTGTTATTATGATTTTTAGCTTTGTATGTCTTATCCTTTAGCATCTTTGCTGGTAGGAACTGTTTGTTCCTTTGTTTTTCTGGTGATAATATGTAGTTATATGATGTTTGTTATCTAGAACATACTTGGAGGTGGAGCCTAGCTCGGCCACAAGATGGCCGCTCACCAGAGGGCTCTGCCGGTTGAATCCTTTATCCTCCGCGAATCATGCAACCAACAGACCCATCCCCACATCTACTTGATGCTGTGGCCTCCCTGATCAGGTGGCACTGCCACCGGTAATGTTTTGTAGCCATGGCTCACGGCTGTGTGTTGCAACTCAGAATCCCAGGCTGCGGCCTGCCTGCAGTCAAACATGGCCTGGCCCGAGGGGGAACCCTCTACTGGCCACCATGAACAATTGGGACCCACCCCTCTGTTGAGGTGAGCTGTGGGTGTGCAGCCACTGCCTGGCCACCACTTATCTGCTGGCCGTAGTGGTCTGCATGCACGGGCGGAGTGAAGCCTGTGCGACAGGCGGGCCCTTCCTGCTGACCTGACAACTTGCATGGACTTGAGCCTTGCCTCGAAGACCTGCGGGCAGGACCAGTAAAGATCTGCAATAACACTACCCCACTGCATGGGTGCTGAGCTACTGCCTTGAGAGATCAGCACCCCTCCTGGCCCAGCAGTGGGAGAGGCTCCAACTGGTTGGCACCGAGATCAAGGGAAACAGAGATGTGGACCCCTCTGCTGCTGGTAAGTGCATGATATATATTCCACTCCAGTTATTTCTTCCCCAGCTCTTGTACAGTGCATGTCCGTACTCACCCTGTTACTCGCTGCTTGGCGATATCACTGTCACTGCTCCTAGTACTGTCTCCCAGGCCACCCAGCTTCCATCATGAGGTGAGGCGGCTAATGCCGCTGTCAATATTCTATTGTACCAGTTGCTCTCTCTATCCATCGCTGCACAACGAGATCCTGCGAGCTTGCTCATGCCCCCCATTGTGAGGCCATCCTTCGGGAAGTGGCGGGGCTCTGAATTGAGATAAGATTGTCCTTTTCCACCTGCGTGGAGCTGTTTTCTCACTGTTGGTCCAGCCTTCCATGTGGACTCCTTCCTTACTGCTTCCTTGAGTGTCTACATCCGCTTGGTCCATGCCAATGTCACTGCTCCCAGGCCCTTTCGAACTGAACCCCAACCATCAGTAAACAAGACTCATGCCATTCCAAGCTCACCTTTGAAGGCAAGCGGCATACTCGGTAGACAAATCAGCCACCATCGGCAGATGCCCCCGAACACACTAGGGCGTCCACCCAACACAATATTGACCTCAAAGCACTCCTTTTGGATGTCAAGACCAGTCATAAAGCTATCGATGCAAAGCTAGATATCCTTACTAGTTGCCTGGATTACATGAAGCGACGTGTGAACAAGCGTAGAGGCAGACTGAACCATCTAGAAAACTTGGTCTCGGACGTGAACGATGCCCAGGCCTACTCCAGAGAACACCTTCTGTGGATGGACAAGATATTTGACCTTATCGAGGCCAAAAATAAGGATTTGGAATCAAGGTCCTGTCGCAACAACCTCCGGATCATGTGGATTCTCAAGTCCACCATTATCAGTAAAATGGAGAACTTTGTGGAGACCGTGCTTTGCGACCTATTCGGGGAGGCCCTTTCCCCTGTATTTATTGTAGAGAGGGCGCATCGCTGCATCCCCCTCTGGGCACGCCAACCCATCCATTGTCGCAAAAATCCTGAATCACCAAGATTGGGACACAGTTCTAAGGGTGGGCAGCGAACCTCAAAAGCTACAATACCAAGGGAACATAATTTCTTTTTACCTAAACTTTACTCTCACTGTACAAGCTGCCCGGCGGGAGTTTTTGCCTGCCAAGAGATTTCTGTAATATGCGGGTATTCCCTACGCCCTCCACTATCTGGCCAAAATGCACCTCCCTTTTGAAGGTAAAAATGTTTTCACTGACGCCAAATCAACTTAGAAGTTTCACAAACACATTACTGGCAAGAAGCCCTCGCCCTGTGACTTGCCGCGCAGTTCTAGAGAGGATCATCTCAGCGACAATGATTGATAGCTTGACATCCCAGTGCCTGAAGGACATCTGATCCTAGTCGGTGGACCTAGGCAGCCGCTGCATATGTTCACTTGTCAACTACATCCTTGGACCCGGGTTGGTTGGCTGTACCTCTAAGGGGCTGCTGCACTCAAGGATGTGCCAGAAAGTAATGATGGGTCTGTTGTCTCAATCTCAGATGTATAACACCCATTCAGCCACCTCGGCATTGTTTGGCTGGGTTGCTCACCCGGCTCCTCTCCACATCCAGGGATGTTTCCCAGACTTTTTATTATATTCATAGTGGGACACTGGGGTGGAATTTTCATACTCATCCATGTTTTTGGGTTGGAGTGGGAGGGGGGCAGTTTTGGGTTGTTATCCATGGTTGTTGTCTGTTGTTCTGTTCCCTTCTCCGGCCACATATCGGGACTGTGTCTGCTTCCCCGTCCCCTTGTAAAGCACATACTCCTCAGCTGAATGAACTTTACTGCACTCATTGTTTCCTCACAGTGTTATGACAGCAACCAAATGTCTTACATGGAACAACCGTGGGCTTAACGACCCCAGGAATGCGCGCCTTGTTCATGCATATCTAACCGGATATCAGGTGGATGTCTGATTCCTTCAAATGCTCCACCTTACACACTCCTCTGCCCCAGGGCTGCATGCCAGAAGGTGCAGCGAATTCAACACCTCTCTGTACTTTGAAATGGTTGTGTAGTTTAAATTTGGTTTCTATAGAAAAAATAAACATTGTTTCCCTAATTATAACTAATATTTAGGCTTTGGTTTTTCCATTGAATTAGAATGTTTTTTTATTTTGTAATAAAAAAAGTATCAAATTGTGCAGTATAATATTGTTGAATAGACTGTTATAGAGTATAGCGTAGTACAGTGTCGTAGAGTTTAGTGCTGTACAGTGGAGTGTTGTAGAATGGAGTAGAGTGGAGTGGTGTAATGTGGAGTGGCATACAGTGGTACAATGTAGTGTTGTGGAGTGGCATTTAGTGGAATGGCATACAGTGGAGTGGCATACAGTGGAGTGGTGTACACTGGAGTGGCATTCAGTGTAGTGGGGTAGAGTGGAATAGCATTGAGTGGCGTGGCATACAGTGAAGTGGGTTAGAGTTGAGTGAAGTGGCATGGAGTGGAGTGGCGTACAGTGGAGAGGAAACAGCTGAATAATGTAGAGTGGAGTGGCATAGAGTGGCATGGGGTACAGTGGAGTGCACTAGTGTAACCTGGAGTGGCTCAGAGTGGAGTGGCATACACTGAAGTGGCGTACAGAGGAGTAGTGTAGAATGGAGTGGTGTACAGTTGATTGGCATAGAGTGGAGTGGAGAACAGGTGAACGTCATACAGTGGAGTGAGGTACAGTGGTGTGGTGTAGAGTGGAATAGAATAGATTGTAGTGTCGTAGAGTGGAGTAGCTTCGGTGGAGTGGTGTAGAGTTGAATGGCATAAAGACGTATAGCATAGAGTGGAGTGGCATGGAGAGGAGTGGTGTAGAGTGTAGTGGCATAGAGTGGAGGGGTGTGGTATAGTAGAGCCTAGTTTAAACATAAGTAGTGTGAAAGTGACTGAACAGATATAGATAAATATGACAGGAATATAGAGTCTGATTATGACTTTGGCGCAGTTGCGATGCCGCAGTACCGCCTCCACTGCACCAAAACCGCGCAAGCACCACCGACGGTATAAAGATTTCAAAATGTGTAATTCATAATACGGCAGGCCGTCTTTTGCTATTCCCATGGCGGTGACTAGAAAACAGGCACCGCAATGGGAAGTGCAAAAAAGTTCCAGCTGGAACTGTGTGGGGGTAGTGGCGGGGGGCACATGTTGTGCCCCCCTGAATGTATCCCCATAGGATACAGAATGCAGCACACTTAGAAAAAGGAAACAACAAGGAAGAATACAATTATTTCTCCTTGTTGTGCCTCCCTTGGTGAGGCATAGCATTTTGATACATTTCTGGATTTAACAGTGCTGGGAAACCTGGGAATGCACCGTGATCCATCGGTGGAGGTGTGGGAACAACCACGCTCCACCTATGGAGCGCATCCATGGAGCTGAGTAACACAAAGCAGACATTTGCACTGCATTGCGTTACTCCAGATTTATCAAGCCATGCAGGGCCATGCAATGTGGCCTTGCGAGGCTTGATAAATCTTACTTTAGTGTGGCATTGGCCTTGTGCCCAATATTGCATAGCACCAGAACAACGCAACCCATTCATATATATGCCCCATAGTGTAGTACAGTGCATTTTTTTTAACTGTTTTACATATTCAATTTGTTTTTGTAAAGTACCGTAGTACTTCCTAGGTGGTACCACTGCGCTCTGTTGTATTTCTTAAAAAATTTGTAGCAGCATATCAATAATTTTCCCTACCTATTACTGCTTTAAAACAATGGTAATAGGTATGGAGAAATATTAAACTTATTACTTACCTTTAGCTAAGGTACAAAACAGCCAAAGTGTGTTAAAAACAACTTGGCTGCCTTTTACTTTTGTAAAGGCAGCCGTCAGCCAATCATAAACTGCCTTGTCATCAGCAAATACAGCAAAATTACTGCGATATACCACGATCAAAGGTATACCTACATTTTAGTGCCTTATAGGTTTAAAAATATTTAACCTACTACAAAAAGGATCATCTTCACATAAAAATCTACATTTTTGCCAAATGTAATTCAAATCTGTTCAGCCCCTTTTGTGCTATGTCCGAGTACAAAGTCTATGGAAAATGCATTGGTGGAAAAACGTGCTTTGGGACCACCCCTCCCACCCTTTTTCTTTCCACCCCCTTGGCAAATCTCCATGAAACTTTCAATTATCTGGCAATGTAGAATGACCATTAGGTCTGAAAAGCTTTGTGGAGATTTGCCAAATGGTGAAAATACTATTAGGAGCACAAATCTGAGGAATTCTTGTTCCTGGGAATCCTAACTATAACTACACTGTCTACCACCACTCTTTAATATATATAATATTTGTGAGTTAATTTTTAAAATTCTATTTTAATATTAAATACTTTTACATCTAAATACTGATCTATGTAATATCGATATTTTTGTTCACTATAATTTTGTAACCAATGCTTTTGTACTTCAAACTATGAATATGTAAAGTCAATATTTTTGTTTACGATATTTTTTGCATGATATTTTTTAACTGCATTATTTTTTACCTTAATATTACATCATCATAGCAGCAGAAAAGTATGATGGTAGCTTTTTTAAGCTACATCTTGAAAACTGTAATTTATGTGCTAGGCTAAAACTTGAAATGTGGTTGAGTGAAATGTCCAACTTAGCAATAATAAAATAAATGTATGACCTTTCACTTAAGAAACCAGGTGACCATTCTTCCCAAGATTCTGGTGTTCCCACTTAGAGCGGTGTGACTAGAAATGTTGCATGGCATAGAATTTCCTTCAGATTTGTTCATCAATATCCCATTCTCTACAAAACAGATAGTTTTAGATATATTTGTCATCAATTTGAGTAGATTTGATTTAGTTCTCTTAAAGTTTTGAATTTTCATTTCCATTACATAATCTTAAAAAATACTGATTTACTCTGTTTTCAGGAAATCAGATCTCCCTTGCACAAGAAAAAAGTACACACTCTCCTCAACTTTGCTTGAATTTGGGGGCCCAATGCTCTGTTCCTCAGATTTACAGATTGCTCCACAATCTGACAATAATCCTCTCAACATTATGTGCCCTTGTACTGCAGCCAGAGGCATGTTAACATTAGTGCAGCAGATGTAATGTTACTAGGGCCCAGGAGTATGAGGGAATCATTTTACCCCTATCACGGCTGTCCTTTTATTATCCAACCAGGGGTTCATTTTCCATGTTTGCAATATGGTCAATGCACTGGCTGCAGCAAAGCTGTCAGTTCTCTCAACAAGGTATCAACAACCATGCCTTTGTTTGAAGGAAAGCCTTATAAGCAACAGATCATGTTGCCGTGAACACAATGGACTAAAGAAGGAACTGGTCTTTTAATTGTGAATTGGACTTGTATAACAGTAATATAAAATTCCCAAACAAATTCCAGAACTACTTCGGGGAACTGTGAAAGTCACCTTTCCTGCTATACTCTAAGAATTCCAAACAAGACTGAAATGTACTCCAACCATAAGCTCAAAACCCATGGTAATTCATGTGTGCTGAGAGAGTACTTAGAGAAGCCTCTCAAGGAAGCAAAGGACAATGTGCTTGACTATGTGCTAGGCCAGAGACCTTGCATGGCAGAGTACATGTACAAGGCAGGCAGGAAACTGGACGCCAGCCATGATCTCATGAAGCACTGGTATGATCAAAAGGCTGCAATGCCTGAGTATACTCCTGAACAGTTGGTGTGGGTGGTGGGACCTGTAGCTTCTAGGACTCTCCATGACAAGTGTACCGGGCACTAGCCAATTAATGAAAACATGGGTGAGATTACTTACCTGGTCGGCATTAACACCCCAAGGAACTTTCATAGGATCTTGTATGTCAATAGATTGAAACCCTACAATGACAGGGCAGACATGACCATGTTACTGATCACAGATGAGGGAGAAGAGGAGGAAACTGAGTTGGTGTCCAACCTCCTCTCCAACAATGTGCAAAATAGGTCAGTGGAGTGAGTTGTACTCTCCCCCAAATTGACAGGACAGCAGCACAGAGACTGCAAGCAGGTGCTAGGGCAGTTTGCTGGTCTATTTTCTTTGACCCCAGGTATCACTGATCGGTGTGCGCAATACATTGACACTGTTGACAGCTCACCTATCGAAAATAAACTGTACAGGTTGTCTGACCAGGTCAGAGCCAGCATCAAGGCAGAGGTGGCTAAGATGCTGGAGTTAGGGCTAATTGAGCCCTCTGACAGTCCCTTGGCCAGCCCAGTGGTGCTGGTGCCAAAACCTAACCCCCAGGGGGGAAAGAAGGAGTTAAGGTTCTGTGTGGACTACGGAGGACTGAATGCAGTCACTAAGACTGATGCTCACCCTATACCTTGAGCTGATGAGCTCATTGATAGGTTAGGAGCTGCTTAGTACCTGAGTGCATTTGATTTGACTTCAGGCTATTGGCAGATTGCCCTCACTAAAGGAGCAAAGGAGAAGTCAGCGTTCTCCACACCAGAGAGGCATTATCAGTTCAAAGTAATGCACTTTGGCTTAAAGAATTCCCTTGCTACCTTCCAAATGTTGGTGAACAGGGTCTTGTCTGGGTTGGAGAAGTTAAGTGCATCTTATCGAGATGATATTGCTGTGTATAGTTCCAACTGGGAGGATCACTTTAACCACCTGAGGGATGTGCTCCAGGCCATGCAGCAGGCAGGTCTGACTATTAAGGCCAGCAAGTGCCAAATAAGGTGGAGTTCTGTGGTGTACCTGGGCCACCTAGTAGGTGGAGGCCATGCCATGTACAACCTCTCCAGGCAAAAATCCCAACCATTTTGGATTGGACAGCTCCTACAACCCAGACCCAGGTCAAGCATTTCCTTGGTCTGACTGGGTATTATAGAAGGTTTGTTCAGAGCTACGGGTCCATTGTGGTTCCCCTGACAGAACTCACTTCTAAGAAGAGGCCCTAGAAAGTAATGTGGACCCCAGAGAGTCAGAAGGCCTTTGACACTCTGAAAGAGGCTAAGTGTGCAGCACCAGTGTTACTGGCCCCTGACTACACAAAGGAATTTGTGGTTCTGACAGATACTTCAGAACAATAGATTAGGGCAGTGTTGGCACAAGTAAATGAAGAGGGCCTTGATCAGTCATGTGCCTTTATTAGGGGGTTAATTCTCCCCAGAGAGCAAATATGGACTGCCATTGAGAGGATAGCCTTTGCTGTGGTTTGGTCCCTGAAAAACCTGAAATCATACTTGTTTGGTACTCATTTTGGTGTTCAAACTGACCACAGACTTCTCAGGTGGCTCATGAAAATGAGAGGGCAGAATCCCAAGCTATTGAAGTGGTTCATTTCCCTACAGGGGATGGACTCACAATGGAACACAGAGCTGGGGATGCCAATGCCAATGTGGATGGACTTTCCAGGTTTTCTACTCTGCTGATGAGGACCACCAGGGGGTAGGTTAGTTACCCATCACCTTTCATTTGGGAGGGGGAAAAGTTTGAAAGCCACCCTTTTTCCCTGTTCACCCGCATGTGTTTGCTGAATGGTACTGGTGTTAACTGATTATGACTGCACCCTGGGCTCTGCTAACCAGGCCACGGGCCAGTGCTATGTGTAGAAAGATACATGTTACAGGGTACACCTACAATTGGCAATGATGGACCCTAAAAGTCCCTAGTAGATAATAGGGCCAGAGGTTGCAATCTACCTATAAATCCCTAGTAAATAATGGGGCATGGAGGTTAAAAGGCCCAGCAGATTTGCTGCACTTGCATATGTGCATTGCTAAATGCCTGCTGTTATTTTAAAGGCAGCCTGGTCTTGCAGACTGTTTTTAAAAGTAAAATTGTGTGCAAATTAGACTTTGGTGGAATGGGCACTTTAAAATTGATAATCTATATTATGTTTACATATTAGGTACCCTTAGGCCTCCCCTAGGTGTCCCAGGGGTTTGGGGTCATGTAACTATAAGCAGGGGCCTTATAAAAGATGCCCTGGTGAGGGGAAAACTTCCCATTTCATATTTACCCATTGTAGATACTTAGGACCAGATGTAGGAAGTCAATTTGCGATCGCAAATGCTGAAATTCACAGAATTTCAGCGTTTGCGATCGCAAATTAGCAGTGTGCAATGTAGCACACAAAACCCCCCTCGCAAAATATGGAATCTCAAAATGTGCGATTCCCTATTTTGCAATTGTATTTAAGGAATCGCAAATTGCAATTCCTTAAATGCAATGTAAGAAGCACAAAAAAAGGGCGATTTGGCCTTAAGTAATCGCAAATTACCACCAACTTCTAGTTGGTGGTAATTTGCGATTTCCTTTAAAACAGCACCTTTTTGGTTTTTTTAAAGTGCCATATGGCACACATTCATGCCCTTAGGACATGTATGTGCACCACATGTGCACACATGCACATTTCAGGGGTGTAACAGGGTGTCACCCTGGAACCCTTGCACCCTTGAAATTGCGCGCGCAATTTCCATTAATTCCTACGGGCCTCTTGGCCCATAGAAATGAATGGGAAGGTATTCTTTGATTGCGAATCACAATTTGCAATTTGCAATTAAGGAATATTAAGGAATCGCAAAAAATATTGCGATTCCTACCTATATGGAATTTTGTAAGTCCTTAATAGCAATTCCCTACAATTCGCTATTAAGGACTCGCAAAATTGCTTTTACCTACATCTGGCCCTTAGGTCCGTAGGCTAAGATGGTAATATTTTATTTAGCTTTAAATATTGCTAAGAAAGGAATACATTGCGTTCAAGGACATAAAAGATTGGTGTTGATAAATGCAACAACTTGCCACTGGTGAATTTATCATAAGTGGTACGGAAGAGAAGTTATGGAACTTTCATTTCTGTAGGCTAAAATTCAGATTTCTAGTGGTCTCTGCTGACCGGTCAGCCTTAACAGGCTTACCCAGGCTTTTTTGATTAGGTGATAAGTGGTCTGGCAGGAGCCAAGTTTATCTGATGGAGAGGGCTTTGCAGCTGGGGCAGATGGGTCCTGCAGAGAAGGCTGGGTAAATAAAACTGAGCTCAAAGAGAGAGCACATCAGTAAGGAATGCCAGGCCAACCCACCCCCACATCCTGTGCTCCAGCTAGGTGGCAGGGTTAGAACAGGAATTTGCAGAGGTTTGGGTGAGGAGAGCTAATGGAAATGAGCCACACAGTGGGTTGGTTTAGCTAGCTCTTATTCCTCTGGCGAGAAACCATCCACGTTGGATTCAGGAAGTGCAGTGCTTTGATGCAAGAAGATGCCACACTTTGGAGGAAGTTGTCTTGCTTTTGTGTGGCACCCATCATCTCATTGGACAGAGGTGCCTCCTGCTTGTTGCCACAGAACACTGAATGCATATCTGAGAGTTGCATATTCTCTCGGATCTACTGTCTGAAACTACCTGGAAAAGGACTACTCTGGTGGAATCTGGATTTGCACCCAAAGGCCTGCACTCTGAATGACTGTGCCTGCTGCACAATTAGGGACTACAGCCCTGGGGACTGTGCTTTGCTTCAAGAAGGATTAAGGAGAGGACTCCCTACATCCTACAGGTTAACAGAGTCCAGCTGCCCCGTCTCCACCAAGAGTCCCTATCCTGGAGTGCATCCAATTGACTTTAAAGGATTTAGCCAGGTGCATTGTGGGAATTGTGGTCCAGATGCTCCAGAGACCATCTAGGATATTCCAGACCTTTGGATTGGTGTTTTGGACACTTTGAACCTACAAAGAGACCTTCCAGACACATCTCCTGAGGTTGGGAGAACTTTGGAGAACTTTTGGGAAAAAGCTCCATAAAGTGACCGACCCAACGCAAGAGTCAAGCTGATTATCTTCATCCAAGACCGGGCTAGGATTTCAGACGTGTCACACTGAAAGCTGCGGAGCTCTGGTCTTCCATGTTTTGACCGGGGCTTGCGGAAAGTCAAGTCAGCGCACCCTCTCTGAATTCAGCCTGCTGTGGAGGCTCGAGTGCCATCGTAAGAAAAAAACTCCAGAAACATTTCTAAGTATGAAAGTAAAATTTAGACCGGGGCCTCCCACTTAGTATATCTGACCCTGGCTCCACTGTGGTCGTCCTGAAATGTTGACTTTGTACCGATCAAGTGCAACCAGATGTCCCAGAGTGGCGCTATAGGTTTTTAAGCACTATGAAGTAGTACTCTTTAAAGGTTCCTATCTCCGGTTCTCTACATTGGATTTTTGTTGTTTGGTGTCTATTTGTTCATAAAAATATATACTATTTTTATAAATTGGTGTGGGATTTTTAGTGTGTGTGGTGTCTTACTTATACGATGTATTGGATTTTAAAAATTCTTTACACTCATGTCTCCTAGGTTAGGGCTGACTGCTCGTTGTCAGCTACTCAGGGTTTAGCAAGGGTCTAATTTACTGAGACCTTTACTGGACCCTATACTGTGTTAGTGGCCTTATTACTAGTGTTAGGTGCGTACTTACCCCTACCAATAACACACTTTCCAACATGCTGTTATTGTTTACACCTGTTCATTTAAAATGGGGGGAGATGTAGTGTCTTAAGACTATGGGCTCTGGGACCCCACGGTTCTGGGCAGACTCAATAAACGAATTACATAACCATTTGGGAGGTGTTAAGGTGTGGTTATTGGTTATGAGCTAATGAAAAGTTTCAGTTTTGCTGTAGTACGCTCAATAAAGATGTGGGTTATGAGTTCCATGTGTGGCATACTCATTTTGTATGCTCCTGGTCTGGGGAGGGCGCTACAATAACCACTGACATCACCGCTAGTGCAAGCTATGGTTCTTGTAGCATATTAATATTTTAAGGTGTTAAATTCTAGTCACAGTGCTGAAAATTATTCTCCTACTTTGAAAGTGAAATCAAGTGGGTATTATTTTCTTTCTCTTATTTCTATAGCATACCCCACTTAGTGAAACACTCCTTGAGATACGGAAAATTGTATTTTAGGTTGATTTTTATCTCAGGCTGTGGTACTGTTTTTCACTCTGATATAAACTGGCGAGTACATGTACAGCTGCATGTATGTAAACAATAAAAAATAAAAAAAGTGCACCTACTTTAGCAATTGCATTGTAAGAGCGATTGTGTTTCTAATAAATTTCAAGGTATCACCTGACATCTAAACATTTCACCTGAGACCGCATTCCTAAGTTGTAAAGCACTGAGACCAGCAAAGGGAAATATCTTTAAATAAAACTAACAATGAGTAATCATTTCAACTTCCTCCTGTTTGTGCGTATGTGAACAAAGAGGCAGCTAGCACCGAACACAAAGACAGCTTCAATTGATTGAACAATTTACAATGCCTTTCACAGTCTGAAAAGACTTTAAAGGAAGAAGGACAAAGAACAATTTTGGCGGCTTCTCTATTTTTCTAAAACGTTTAGCAGCACACAGGTGAACAGTTTTCATGTATTCCTTCAGACTGTTGCACGGGAAGGTGAACTGTGCAAAGCCTCTATTTTCCAGCAGCATGGCTCTCAGTGCGTGCGCATGATGAGCCATGTCTCAGCTTGTGGTAGGTAACGCCCATCTAGGAGTCAATGGAAATGCAGTATGTTAAAGCTAAACATTTGTCTAATTTACAGGGAACTAAGAGAACCAAAAAATGTAAAGGTATTAGATGAAAAACATCTTCAGCATTTACAAAATAAATTCAGAAGCCAATTCAGATTGTATTATTGAACAAGGCCATAGATAAGCCATGCCAACGCAAGAGGACCAGGCCAGAATTTTTTTTTTTAAATGATCGCTGGGGGAGTAGATGAATGAATATTCTAGTCATTAATATGTACCAGTGCAGGGGAACATGATGCTTACACATCCTCTGATCTAAACTCTTATTTGCTGAGTACTGTTCTAGTCATAGACTTTCTGTATGAACTCTACCACGCTCGTTCCTTGGGCCTGGAGCTGTTTCTCTTCCTCACTGAAGTTATCTGAACTGAGACTTGCCAGTAGCCAGCTTCATCTCATGTCCTTTAGAAGTGTCATGTTTGCCATCTCTGTCATTACACACAGCACAGCATTCCTGAGGGTCTGCAAAGGGTGACAGTGCTCCAACAATGTGAGCAATGAACTTCAAGCAGATAACACCACCCGATTTTGAAATAGCCTTCTGAAAGGTGGACAAGCATGTCTATTACTGTACTACAGTAAGAAAGCAATTGTGATTCATGCCAAAGTGTGAAAACTCCTCTTGCTTTTGAAGGGCGCCATGGACTGGTATCTCCTGTGATCCCTCCAAGTACAAAGTCCCACGTGATTCCGGGTGGCTCCACTTTGGCAAGCAAGGGCCATCACCAGAATTTTTAGTGCCCAGAATAAAAGAAAATCTGATTTGCAGAGTATTATGGGGTGCGTGGGAATCATATTTTTAACATTATTGTAACCTTACCTCTTTGCCACATCTCTTCTTTGCCTGGGGACCCCCACCTCTCGCCTGCTCACCATACCTATCCTCTGCTGCTCTTCAAATGACATCTATATTCCATTATCTCCTGTATATTCTTACCGACCTTCACCACTCACCAATATCAGTACCTGCTTCCTATTCCCTGCAGCTCTCACTTACAACATGCCCTTCTCCACTTTAATTCTGTCCTTTCCATGTAGCTCTACTTTTGTAAACTTTTTTTTCATACCTCCATTCAATTCTCCTCTGCACCTTCACCTGTGCACTTAAATCCTAGCTCATGTCCTAGACCACTCCCTGCAACTCGTTACTCTCAATTGCACACCCATTTTTTCTGCACCTACTCATCTCATGTTGCTCTAAATTATACAGCAACAGAAACACGAGAGGCTTCACAATCCCTGCCCTCCTACCTTAGCTTCAGACCTCACATCACACCCAAGATGCAGAAGGCCAGTCAGCAATTGTCATTTGTCCTTGCTCTGCCCCACACTGAAGCCATTCCTACTGAAAGCACGCTCCAGGACCCCTGTCCGGGCTCTGGACTATTCCCACATGAAGGAGGCAATGATTTGCTGGTGGGAGTCCTGGACATCCACCTCACTCTAACTGAACACGACCATCCCTGAAACTGCAAGCTTCATCAATGTTTTTCACAAGTATAGCAGGAGCACACTGACCCTGCAAGATGTCCATTGTCTCCCACTGTCCTTCTGCATTGTATTCTAGACATACTGCACAGTTTGCAAAACAGTAAACACTGTAGTGAGCCTCGCGGCTCGACCCCAACAGTGTATCGCATTCAACTTCCTGGGCCAGGCGCGGGCCTGGGAGTATATAATAAAGGTGACATCAGCGCTCATGGCTGACAGCAGGGACAGAGTAAGAGTGTGGTTGTATGATTATTTAAAGCTCCAGGTAAAGGCCCGTGGACCAAGTGTTGGCATTGCCTGGGACTGTGGGGAGTGCCCTGCTACATTGGCGATGAGGCGGAAGAACCTACGGTGTGATGGCGGGATGAGCTCACCATGTGACCAGTAGCGGCATCCAGTGGTGGGACTCATTCTACTCGATCAGCCATGAGGTGAGGAGTGGCTGTAGACGGCGAGCAGGAGGAGCAGTGAACATCGCGCCGGTGAAGTCCTGTGGTGAGGAGCAGCATCACATATGCACGAGCAGCCGCCGCAGGTGAAGAGTGAAGTCGGAGCATGCCCAGCGGGTGAGTGTGTGGCTACGCACGGAGCGAGTGCGTGAAGCCCACCTCATTGGCAGAAGTGGAGCAGCAGCAGTGTGGGAGTCACGCGGAGGAACCACGTGGCAGCAGCATACGGGAGAGGTAGTTAATGGAGCAGCACGACCCTGAAAGGCACAGTAGGGCGCACAGGGGAAAAAGAGAAAACTGGAAAATTAAATAAGAAAAAATATAAATAAAAGAGGGAAAAATCCACATTGAAGACACTGAAGACAATCCCAATCAAGGGCGCGAGGATCAAGTGAGGCAGGGTGAGCCCACGTGGGGAGAGCCACAGAGGGGCAGCTGTGCACTGAAGGCCTGAAGGAGTAAGGCAAGAGAGCACGCTGACGTTTAGGGATCACAGCACAAGGCCAAGAAAAGAACAGAAGCAGCAAACGGAGCAAAAGAGCACAGTGCAGGCAGACAGTGGTGCACAAAGGGCCGGGGAACAAAGCTCACGCACAATGCTGAATGCGCTAAAGCCATTCGGGCAACTGACCAATCCAGCCACAGCAGTGCCGAGATGGCATAAATGGATAGGGCGATTAAAGAGCTATTTCATTGCAGTGCGCGAAACTAATGGCGCAGTCAAGCGGCCCACCATGTTACACATGGGTGGTGATGAACTTTATGAACGGTTTCAAGATTTACCAGACACCGGCAAAACAAATGACTATCACAAGGACCGCTACTTTGACCCGCAGGTAAACCCTGATTTTGAGCACTTCAAACTGCGAAAAGCAAAGAGAGGAAGAATCCGTCTATATGTTCTTCGCGCCGCTAAGGAAGCTGGCGAGCTCCTGCACGGGCATCGACAAACAGCTAGAGATAACAGCTCAGCTAATTCAAGGGTGCAAGTCATCGAATCTACGAAATTTGATTTTATGACATCCTGGGATATCACTGGATGACATCTTGGTCTTAGGAAGATCCCATGAGTTGGCAGACGCACGAGTAGGGGAAATTTAGCACTGGCGTGAAGATCAATGGGAAACCGGCAAGGGCATCCCGTCACCCGGAAGGAAGGGTCAAAACCATTCAAAAGGGGTCTGGCTGAGGAAGAGGAGGTGTAAGTGGCCACCAAGGCGGCCGAGGACGCGAAGCTGTGGACTGGACAGTCATCCACCGCGGGGATGTCTTGCACAAGGTAAACCGTGCTTGCGGTGTGGCAAGGTCGGGCACTTTGTGAAGGTGTGCATGAGTGCATCAAGATCATTCACTCCAGGAGGCAAACAGAAGAGATTCGGGCCCAACAAGCATGTGGTACAAATGGCAGAGGCGACTGACGATGTGGAGAGCATGTGCCAGAGGATGTAGATTACGGAAGATGATGAGAACGACGAGGTGTTTGTCATATCGTACACGGGAAGAATGAATCCAAGGAGGAGACCACCGCCAATGTGCTAGATATTCATAGGGGAAAACAAAGTCACGGCTCTAATAGATACCGGAGCGTCAGTAAATATCCTAGATGCTGAACAATAGAAACAGCTAATACCAAAAACCACCACTTCTCAGCACAAGCGCGACAATCTTCACCTATGGGTGAGAAACGCACATACCGCTACAGGGAGTGATTGAAGTGGAGGTCACCCATGGGGAAATTTATGCAACAACGAAGATTCATGTGATGATAGAAAGTGCAGGAACACTTTCGGGCTGCCATTCACCAGAAGACCTTGGTTTGGTCATGTTTGCACGGCAGATACACCAGTCGCATGCCGACGACATCATGGCGGAGTTTACAAGTCTGTTCGAGGGGCTCAGTTGCCTTAAAGGAGTAAAGGTCAAGCTTCGAATGTATGACGTTACAACGCATGCATTTACAATGCATGCCTTTGCAACGCAGTTTTTACATCACAACATCCTTTACAACACATACATTTACATCGCATGCCATTACAACAAATTTTTTAAAACTACATTAACAACGCATTCCATTTCATCGCATTATACCTTTACAACGCATACCATTACAACGCACACCATTATATTGCATTTAAGGTAAGTGTTGGATAGTGTAGGGGTAAAAATTACTATTCTAACTCCAGTGGTGCAACAGTAGGGTAAGTGTTGGATAGTGTAGGGGTATAAATTACTATTCTAACTCCAGGGGGTGCAACAGTAGGGTAATTGTTGGATAGTGTAGGGGTACCATGCGTTGTAATGGTATGCGTTGTAATGACATGCGATGTAATGCCTGCATTGTAGTGACATGCGTTGTAGTGACATGCGTTGTAGTGACATGCAATGTAATGGCTGCGTTGTATTGACATGCGTTGTAAAGGATGTTGCGATGTAATGACTGCGTTGTAAATGTGCGATGTAATGACTGCGTTGTAAAGGTTGTTTCCCTCAAGTTTCACATCGACAAAACAATGAAACAAGTAGCTCTGCGACACAGAAGAGTGCCATTTCATCTACGACTACTGGTAAAGACTGAGTTGGAGAAGCTGGAAAAGGCTGTGGCGAATGAGAAGGTTTCAGGACCCACCCCCTGGGTGTCACCGCTTGTAATTGTACCGAAGCCCAAACAACTGGTGGAAATCGTTTATGTGTAGATATGCGCTTACCAAACAAGGCAATCAGGAGAGAGAGGCACATAACTCCTACGATAGATGAGATAGTGGCGGACATCAACGGAGCTCAGTGGTTTTCGAAAGTCAATCTTAACTCGGGATATTGCCAGCTCCTACTGGATGAAGCAAGTCACTACATCACCACATTCTCCACACATGTCAGATCGAGAAGTTTCAAGCGACTCAGTTTTAGAGTATCATTGTCAGCTGAGGTTTTTCAGGACGCCATTCATGAAGCCCTATCTGGACTGGTGGGAGTGATAAATGTCAGTGAAGACATGCTAATATTCTCAAAATCCTTAGAAGAATACCATGAATGCCTGAGAGCAACACTACAAGGGCTGGTAGACCAAGGACTGACGTTGCACGAGTAGAAAATGTGCATTTTACACCAACGAAGTTGAGTTCTTTGGATATAAATTCTCAGAAAAAGGGTTACAAGTGGACCCGGCGAAGGGAGAAGATATTCGGGTTGCAACAAAACCCCAGAACCAGACGGAAATGAGAAGTTTCCTGGGGGTGGCGAACTATTGCGGATGATTTATTCCACACCTGGCCACAATATCAGAGTATCAGAGCCACTGAGAGCACTCACCAAGAAAGATGTAAAGTGAAGCAGAAAAAGCGTTTCTGGAGGTCAAAGGAGCACTGTTGCAGGGAGCGACGGTATCGTGCTTCAAACCAGGACACCCAACAGAACTGGTAGTGGATGCCAGCCCGGTTAGGTCTGGGAGCAGTCCTCCTTCAGCAGGATGTAAATGAAGAGTGGGTGCCCATAGTGTACGCCAGTCGGGCACTAACAGTGGTGGAGACCAGTTATTCACAAATTGAGAGGAAGGCGTTGACCATTCGATGGGCATGTCAGCACTTCGACATCTATCTCTGTGGACACAAGTTCAAAGTGGTAACGGACCACAAGTCACTAGTTCAATTATTTGGAGGGACGGCAAGAAGCGGACCGCGCATCAAAAGATGGGCAGTACAGACTCAGCACTACAACTTTGAGGTAGTGTACAGGCCAGGTGTTAACAATCCCGTGGATTACCTGTCGCGCCACCCCTTGGCGATAAATCCTAACCACCAGAAAGAGGGAGCTGATGGTGCTGAATCATTCATCATGCAGATAACCAACGCCGCATGTCCTCGAACATTATCACTAGTGGAGATAGTGGCGGCAACTGGAGAGGATGCATGCTTGACGGCCGTCAAAGAGACACTGCGCAGTCACCAATGGAAACATTTTTGGGATGGAGCTAGCAGGATGACAGTGGAAGAAGAAGAAGCACAAATGGGAGTGTGGAGGTGTCGAGAAGAACTCAGCAAAAGCAGCGAGGAGCTGATTCTCCGAGGCACGAAGATAGTGGTGCCGGCGAGACTGTGGGGGAGAACGGTGGACCTAGCACACCAAGGTCATCAAGGAATCGAGAAAACCAAAGCTTGCATACAATCAAAAGTGTGGTTCTCTGGAGTGGATTGCATGGTTGAGGAGAAAGTAAGAAGTTGTCATGCATGCCTAATCACAGGAGGAGATGCACCGGTTTCCCCAGTGATCACAGAACCACCTAGTACTGAGCCGTGGGCAGCAATAAGCATGGACTTCGGGAGTTTACCGGATGGAAGGTCCACGATGGTCCTGATGGACAGCTATTCCAAGTTCCCGGTGGTCTAAGTGGTGAAGTCCAAGGCGTTTGAAGCCATCAAACCAGTAATGGAAAAGACATTTGCTCTACTAGGCACACCCGATGTAATACATACTGACAATGGACCACCGTTTCAGGGCCAGGAGTTTAAAGAGTATCTCAAGCAATATAACATCCACCATCAAAAGGTAACTCCACAATGGCCTCAAGCCAACGGCGAAGTAAAGAGGTTAATGAGAACGATCAACAAGGCACTGAGAATTGGGGTGGATCAATGAGAAGACCTAGAAGGGTGTTGGTATCGGTTTCTGAGGGCTTACCAGCAAACGCCACATAGCACAACACGATGCTCACCCAGCGACCTCATAATGAAAAGAGCAGTAAGAGACATTGTGCCGGGAATAATGGACAGCGCGGTGGCACAGTCCAAAAAAAAAAGCAACAATGAACAGGCCAGCAAAAGAAGATGAGCCAATGAGGTAGAATTCTGCAGAGGAGACAGAGTGGTGGTAAAGGATAGACATCCAGGATGAAAATTTAGAACACAGTTTAAAAAGGAACAGTGGGAACTAGTCGATGTGCAAGGAACGACGGTAACGGCCAAAAGAGGGGAAAGGAGAATAGCGAGAAACGTGTCCTGGTTCAATAAGCTAGTATTTCCCACACAAGGGGACAACGAGGTGGGGAGCAGAGGATCTCCCAGAGCAACATAAATGAAACAGCAGAGAATCAAACAATAGTGGCGGATAAACAAACAGAAGATGGAGAAAGAAAAGGTGGACAAGAAAGACACAGAGTGGATACACCAAGGAGGTCAGAGATGAGACTACCGCAGTGAGGACATCCATACCAGCTGAGAGCCAACCCATGGCCAGGTCACAAGTTGAGAGACTTACTGTGTTCATAAACAGATAAAGAGATTGAACATTCAGAGACTTTCTGGCACTACTGTTTATTATATTAATTTGTTTTGTTATGTTTTTCTTTTAGTTTATTATTTGGACAAATATTGGAGGGAAGGGATGTAGTGAGCCACCCGGCTCAACCCCACCAATGTATTGCATTCAACTTCCTGGGCCGGGTGCGGCACGGACCGAGTAAAAGTGTGGTTGTATGATTATTTAGCGCTCCAGGTAAAGGCCGGTGGACCGAGTTTTGGACTTGCCTGTGACCGTGGGGAGTACCCCGCTACAAACACTAGCTCATAACTACGATGAAGACTGAGGCATCCAATGGAGCAAAGAAGGTGCACATCGGTGGATTGTAAATCAGGAAATTCCCTACCACTGTCAACTCTGCACTCACTACTGCACCTTTTCATTCTCACCTATCCCTGTTTTTCTTCTATGATCCATGACGAGAATGGCTCTTCTGGGCCAGAACAGAGAGTAAGTATTGTAAAGCAAGGTGCCTCTTCCCCTTATAATATCCCTAAAGCTGTGAATTGGCTCATGTATTACGGTTACATTGGATTTTGGGATTCAAAGATTCTGGTTTCACTATTCCCATTTCCACTATGGGCTATACGCCCCAGTATTCCGCATTCTGTTGGTACAATAAGACTAAATTAATATGAACTTCCTAAAAAGAAGGATGTTGTCAATGTGCCATGTATTGTGCACCCAAGGTCTGTAAAAGTCAGAGACATAAGTTTCAATTCAACATGTCTTTGGCAATAACACAAGAAGCCTCACACAAACTGTATCAGTGCTTTTTAATTCACTTTTTGAAGTGCCTTTGCTTCAATGCACATATTGGGACTTACTGTGCAGGGGCAAGTGAAGGATTTTTGGGGCTCTTGGCCAATTGTATTTTGGAAGCGCCTGTTCGGAACCGTTCTGGATTTATGAATCAATTTTAGCTCTTTTATTCCCTCTTTGGCCAGGTCACTGACAGTGCACAGGCACACTCGTCTAAATTCTAAATTTGTTTACATCTAATATTCATGGATAGTGACGTTTTCAATATTGCAACCCAGCAGCAGCTCACTATTATTAATGCAAATAATCCCTGTGATATCCTCCCATTTCACATATATGAGGTCCTCATTTGATCTAATAGAATTGTTTATGTAACGGATGTTACACGAAACATAAGCCCAACATTTCTGAGTTTGTCTGAAATTATCTCCTTCACCCTGATGGACTACAGTCTGTCAAATGTGTCACGGTGGTTCCTCTCAATGTATAAAGGTTGATAGATGACTGTTATCAGTTTGATGGGTGTTTTTAGAAACATACTCCAAAGTAGTTTGTTTCAGAAATATAAAAACATAATCACCCCCACACCCTGGGAGGTCATTATAGTTTTTTTCCTGTCCCTTGCCACCCAGCTTTACAGGAAAATAAAGAAATTACACCGTCCACCCTAAATAGGGCAGGAGGTGTAATGTCCTTCCTCTGATGACCCCTACTCAATGGAAAACCTACGTTCCAACCATCTCTAAATGAGGTAGGCAGTCCAAGGGTTTGGAGCTTTTGTGACAGCGTACCCTGTCTGCCTAACTTTAAATCTGGTCCTCTGTCTTTTTAACCGATGCCTCTCCTAATGGACACATCATCATTACCTGTGTCCATTGCTGTATTGTTGCAAAAAGGGCTCGGGTGTGGCTCAGGTTCGCTCAAGGAACCAGTGTGTGCCAGCAAATATTAAAACTACAAAGCATTCGACTTTATCAGTCCAGCTGGTTCAAGCTGGCTCTCTAGATAATGATTTCAGTTCAGTGCTTCCTGTCCGTATAAACCCAACCGACCATATTTGAAAAAAGAAACAAACGAAAAGCCAATCCTGTGCTTTCGATGAATGTGTGGGTTTTGATTGGATGATGTTAGCCGTCTTCTCTGTTGTTGATATTTATTTACAAAAACCTTGCACTTGACTGGCTGTCGAAAGGGTGCTGTTGCTTTGGGGCTGGCCACTGGCTGAGGCAAACCTTGCTTTTACAGGTTCAACCTGTTTGATGGTTGATTAACCCCTTGACTTTGTCTTTATCATTGTTCAAGGGTCAAAGATATAATTATTCTGGCAAGCAGACTTGGCACAGAACGACAGAACAAAGAAACATTCACAGTATGGCAATAAAAGTCTGTCACCTGCAAAGAAAGCCCCGAAGTAGAACTGAGTAATTTCCATGTATGTTGTCTGAAAAAGCTGATGTAGATAAATCTACTCTGAAGTTTTGTTGCTTGACAGTGCATTGCTGTATTGTTAACTGTAACATTTGGCTGGAAATCAATGAGACTGTTTTATGGCTATAACTTGCTTTTGGTGATCTTGTTTCGTAGCAGGGCTCTGCAGTTGCAAAGAAGATTGATCTAGAATGTAGTGTCCAATGAGTAAAAGATATTGGCATTGGCATTTTGGGGACAAAAATAATGGGGAAGAGCAGAAATCGGAAGAGTCATCAGTAGATGTGGAGCTGGAGGGTTTCAGTGATTGTGTGGATAATCAAATCAAAATAGACTGTAAGAATTTAAAATATTTTGTTAGACTCTAATTGTTGAAATGTAAACAAATACACAAAGGTGCCGATTCCGATCCTTTAAAAAAATTTACCGTCCGACTCGTATCCGTATTTTTTTACGTACGAATCATACAAGTACCGTACAAACTGCGAAGTACGATTCGTACGTGAAAAATACATACGAATTGCGTCGGGAAAATGGTCCGAGAGGGAGCCGTAAATTTTTACGTCCGAATAGCGTCGGGAAGAGTGTCCGATAGGGAGCCGGAAAAGGCCCCGTACGGAGCGAACGCTGTAGCACACATGTACACGGGTAAACTTGTGCCCGGATACGAGTCGTACAGCCACCCTCACCCCGCACATGTCAGCACCGTACCCCCGTATGTCAGCACCGTACCCCCCCTCCGCAACGTACCCCAACACCGTAGCACAGCCCCCCACCTTTTCCCCCCCCTTCCCCCAGGACCGTACCCCAGGCCCCCACCTGTACGCGCTGCACCCCAGGCCCGTCTCCCAGCCCCGCACCTGTACCCCCGTACCCCAGGCCCGTAGCTCAGCCCCGTACCTGTACGCACCGTACCCCAACACCCCCATGTAGGTACGCGCCATCCCCCCCACCCCCATAGGTATTTGCCGTCCCCCCATAGGTACGCGCCATCCCCCCACCCCCCCCGTAGGTACGCGCCATACCCCCAGCGCATACTGCTGGGGGTACGGCACATACCTACGGGGGTGGTGGGACGGCGCGTACCTATGGGGGTGGGGGGACGGCACATACCTACACGGGGTGGGGGTACGGCACGTACCTACACGGGGTGGGGGTACGGCATGTACCTACACGGGGTGGGGGTATAGCGCATACCTACACAGGGTGGGGGTACGGCGCGTACCTACAGGGTGGGGGGACGGCACATACCTACACGGGGTGGGGGTACGGCACGTACCTACACGGGGTGGGGGTACAGCGCGTACCCACGGGGTGGTGGGGGTACATTTTTACGTGCAAATCGTAAAACAGAAGTCCGAGCGCGCAAGTACGATCCGTACCGCCCGTCCGAATACACAACCACATGTAAAAGGCTCCGTACGGAGCGAACGCTGTAGCACACATGTACACGGGAAAACTTGTGCCCGGATACGAGTCGTACAGCCACCCTCACCCCGCACATGTCAGCACCGTACCCCCGTATGTCAGCACCGTACCCCTCCTCCGCACCGTACCCCAACACCGTAGCAAAGCCCCCACCTGTACGCCCCGTACCCCAGGACCATACCCCAGCCCCCCACCTGAACGCGCCGCACCCCAGGCCCGTCTCCCATCCCCGCACCTGTACGCCCCGTACCCCAGGCCCGTAGCTCAGCCCCGTACCTGTACGCACCGTACCCCAACACCCCCATGTAGGTACGTGCCATCCCCCCCACTCCCGTAGGAATGTGCTGTCCCCCCCGTAGGTACGCGCCGTCCCCCCACCCCCGTAGGTACGCGCGGTCCCCCCAGCGCATAGCGCTGGGGTACGGCGCGTACCTACGGGGGTGGGTGGACGGCGCGTACCTACGGGGGTGGGGGGACGGCACGTACCTACACTGGGTGGGTGTACGGCGTGTACCTACACGGGGTGGGGGTAAGGTGTGTACCTACACGGGGTGGGAGGACAGCGCGTACCTACGGGGGTGGGGGGACGGCACGTACCTAAACGGGGTAGGGGTACGGTGCGTACCTACACAGGGTGGGGGTACAGCATGTACCTACACGGGGTGGGGGTACGGCACGTACCTATGGGGGGTGGGGGTACGGCTCGTACTTACGGGGGGGGTGGGCCCCCTTTTCCTCGTGCATCGCAGCGTACTTAGCTTTTCCGGCACTTTTTGGCTCCCGTAAAATTATAGCCGTGCGGAGTGCTGTGGGTACGAATCGTACTTGCTGGTCCGTAAAACGCTGCCTGACTCCGTGCGGACGTCGCGTACGCGCTGTCCAGGATCGGAATTGTATGTATTTTTTAGCCGCACGGTGTTTTTTACGATTCGTACGGAAATGGTATTTCTGTACGAATCGTACTTGCTGGTTTGTACGGTGGATTTCCCGGGTACGAGTCATACGGAGAAAACGCTCCGTACGACCATTTGTACCCGGGTTTTACAGGATCGAAATCGGCACCAAAATGTGGGAAGCTAATGAATTATACACGTATCACAAAAGGTTTCACGATGTCATCGCAAATAGGAGGGGGCATGAAAGGAGTTATTTGCTAATGGCAATGAAAATGTATAAGTGGTTTGTGACTGTGTTGCAGCGCAAGACTGGGAAACGGGGAATAACCTTTACCGATACCCTCCCTGCGTCGCAGACCCAACGTCACACTAGCTCATTCACACATGCATTCATTGGTGGGGCCCATAACACCAACACTCACTCTCTCTCACCGAGTCTGCACACACAGGAGAGATGAGTAATTCAAGCACTGGACATGTGGGGAAATACCTTATAACCTATGGGGAAGGAAAAGTCATTTACAAATATACATTAACGCCCTTTCGCCTATAGATCCTCAATCCCAAACATTAAGGCACTCCTCCCACTTCAGTCAATGGACCAAATTAGTTGGATTGGTTGATGATGATTTTAGAACCAGCTAAAACATTTAAGATTCAGAATCCTTTCCTCCTTAGCTGAAAAACCACAAACTTGTTGTTTCTTGTTAATCAATAATAATTTATCTAAATTTCATAAAGCTTTAGTATGCATTTATTTCGTAAAGTTTATATAAAATTTTCAGAAAATCACTGAATTTCATATTTACCTAACCTTACTACTCTGGGGTCTTCTAATTCGTTGGCTCTGTATAGATCGGCCGTAATAAACCAAAGCTCAGAGTTCTCTGCCTAGCACGTTACAGTCCCAAAGATCGGCAAAGGACCAAAGACGTGCAAGCGTCGGTCAAAAGTTTGCAGTCGTCAAAGTGTCGGGCAGCATCCAGGTCATCAAAGTAAGGGTAGGAGGTGGCAAACGACAAGCGAACCTAGTCCCTATTCTGCTAAGCTTTTATAAAATAAAACTTGAACATAGAAGTTACAATTTTAATGTTTAGAGTGGTCATGATTGGTTGGTTAGGATCGTCCGATGTGTTCCCAGGATTTCAGTACAGTTCAAGGGGTGAGGTCACCGGTAAAAATTGTATCAAGTCGTTCCGATTCTCTCTAAAAGTTATTGTTCCCCTTTCTTGGAAGACGTCCAATGTGTCATCCTTGTTGGGGTACTGTGTTCAGAGGTCACTGCGAGGATCATGGAAGCTCTCGCGCAGGCGCTGTTTACTCCGCGCCACATGAGAAATTGACCACTTCATCGTGGAGTCTCGGCAGCCATCTTTGATTTAGGCCCAACAAACACAAAAGAATAATTAATATAAAGAAATAACAACTCTAATGTTTACCCCTTACTAATCCCTTTATGTGCTTGTATTTATCTAGCGAATAGCAACATTTAAAGCATTTATATTCACCATTTCGATCCTCCTTCTGGGCAACATTACAAAGCAACATATATCATGCAATTTTCTAATTACCACATTTACTGCTGTTAATATGCGTACATATTTTAGTCATAAAAATTATATTAGCCATGCAATGGCAAATCCCACGTGTAATTTATATTAATAAGTGTTGGTTAATAAATATGCAAACTTATTTAATAATATTTTAGTTAATAGATTATTTAATTAGTATTTTATGCAAAATGGGGGAGGTATACAAAATTTTGTACAACCTGCTCCATCAATCCCCTCTTTGGTGATTTTATCACTAAACCATAACATTTTGGTGCCAATTACGATCCGGTAAAAAAATTCCCCGTGCGACTCGTAGCCGGTCTTTTTACCGTACGAATCGTACAAGTGCCGTACGAACTGGCAATCACGATTTGCATGGTAAAAAGTCCATACGAACCGCATTGGGAATATTTCCCCACACGTCCTCGGGTCGGAAAATGTGTCCGACACGTCCTCGTACGATTTACCGTACAAATGTGAAAGGTGAAGTCCGACCGAGGAATCACGATCCATCCCGTGCGTCCGAGGCCACAACCGTATGGAAAAAACACCGTCCGCACTGAACTCCCATAGCAACCATGGAGACATATGCCCGCATATGCGCCCAACACTCCCCCAGCCCCCGTACGTCCGACACGTACCCCCGTGTATGTACACCCCCACCCGTGTATGTACACCCCTGTACGTTCGAGTCCTACCCCCACCCCTGTACGTGTCGTACCACCGTCTATGGACACCCCAGTACGTTCGAGTCGAACCCCCACCCCTGTACGAGTCGTACCACCGTCTATGTACACCCCAGTACGTTCGAGTCGAACCCCCACCCCTGTACGTGTCGTACCACCATCTATGTACACCCCCCCACCCCTGTACCTGTCGTACCACCGTCTATGTATACCCCCCCACCCCTGTACGTGTCGTACCACCGTCTATGTACACCCCAGTACGTTCGAGTCGTACCCCCACCCCTGTACGAGTCGTACCACCGTCTATGTACACCCCAGTACGTTCGAATCGAACCCCCACCCCTGTACGTGTCGTACCACCGTCTATGTACACCCCCCCACCCCTGTACGTGTCGTACCACTGTCTATGTACACCCCCCCACCCCTGTACGTGTCGTACCACCGTCTATGTACACCCCAGTACGTTCGAGTCGTACCCCCACCCCTGTACGAGTCGTACCACCGTCTATGTACACCCCAGTACATTCGAGTCATACCCCCACCCCTGTACGAGTCGTACCACCTTCTATGTAAACCCCAGTACGTTCGAGTCGAACCCCCACCCCTGTACGTGTCGTACCACCGTCTATGTACACCCCAGTACGTTCGAGTCGAACCCCCACCCCTGTACGTGTCGTACCACCGTGTACCTACACCCCAGTACGTTCGAGTCGTACCCCCACCCCTGTACGAGTCGTACCACCGTCTATGCACACCCCAGTACGTTCGAGTCGAACCCCCACCCCTGTACGTGTCGTACCACCGTCTATGTACACCCCAGTACGTTCGAGTCAAACCCCCACCCCTGTACGTGTCGTACCACCGTGTACCTACACCCCAGTACGTTCGAGTCGTACCCCCACCCCTGTACGTGTCGTACCACCATCTATGTACACCCCCCCACCCCTGTACGTGTCGTACCACCGTCTATGTACACCCCCCCACCCCTGTACGTGTCGTACCACCGTCTATGTACACCCCAGTACGTTCAAGTCGTACCCCCACCCCTGTACGAGTCGTACCACCGTCTATGTACACCCCAGTATGTTCGAGTCGAACCCCCACCCCTGTACGTGTCGTACCACCGTCTATGTACACCCCAGTACGTTCGAGTCGAACCCCCACCCCTGTACGTGTCGTACCACCGTGTACCTACACCCCAGTACGTTCGAGTCGTACCCCCACCCCTGTACGTGTCGTACCACCGTCTATGTACACCCCAGTACGTTCGAGTCGAACCCCCACCCCTGTACGTGTCGTACCACCGTCTATGTACACCCCCCCACCCCTGTACGTGTCGTACCACCGTCAATGTACACCCCAGTACGTTCCCGTCGCACCCCCAACACAACCTCCTAAGTACGGAGCGCACCCCAGGCCCCAACATCACAACCGCATGTACGAGTCGTACCAAGCCACACACAAGGACAGCACCGTACAACCAAATGGCCCATGTACACACCGTACACACGCTCAAAACGCACGTACACAACCAGGACAAAACTAAACAACACAAGAATACACTATACGAATGGCACAAAGCCACTAAATATGGCCAACAAACACTACAAAAACACCTTCACTGACCTGCAACTGCCAAAAACAAACAGAGGCCCAAAACACCACCACTCCTTATAACACACCCACCCAAACTTCAAACACAGCCACACCCCCCCATGGACCAATAAAAAGGGCCCACACACACAAACCATGAGCCATTGCAACAGACTCACTGCTGCCAGACACCACAGAACCATACTACAAGCTTCACCACACCTTACACTTGCACACCTTCACACAACCACCTTCACAAACACACCCTCATCACATTCACACACACACACACCTGCACAACCACACCCACACACCCACAACCATCCACACCCCCCCACCACCATCCACACCCACACCCCTCACCATGCCCACTAACAAGAATCCAAAGTTCAGTAACCGAGAGTTGGAGGTTCTTGTTGATGAAATCCTCAGAGTCGAGCCACAGCTCTTTGGGAACATTGGTCAGACAGACCAGCATGGCAGCAAAAACAGCCATGTGGCAGACCATCGTCGATGCTGTGAATGCTGTTGCGGACACCAGAAGGACCAGGCAGGAATGCCAATCCAGGTGGTACGATCTGCGGAGGAGGGTCCGAGCCAAGATGCAGGAGGAACACAACCAGGCCAACGCCACTGGAGGAGGGCCCTCCCGCAGACCCGTACACTACCAGCCCTGGGAGGAGAGGGTGATGGCCATACTGCCGGTGGAGGCAGTGGAGGGATTAGAAGGACTCCGAGACCCGGGTGAGTACACAAACAACGCACCTCACATGGGGGGAACGTCATCCACAACCAAAATCACTAACAGGCACGCAACCACCCCAAGCTATCGCATGACTCAACCACACTCCATGAACACGCACATGCCACTACCGCCACCATGCCCCATGCACCCAGCTGGACAATGTCAAGTCACAGGCCACAGAAGACAACAACACATGACACGGTAACCCGGATGGCGGGAGGGTGGGCCCCAAAAATATCACATAGTGCAACTCAGAAGCAGACAACAATGCCCTCTGCCCATATGGCCTAGGTCACAGCCAGACAAACACTGTGTCCCCACACAGGAAATACTCGCCAGCAAATGGCAGACGCCTTGCATCAACACATGGGGGTGAAGGCACTGTTTTGCACATGACAGCAGCTAATGAACAGCCAACATTGTGAAAGAGTGGCAGCACACACCACCACAGCAGCAGCGCACACACAGACACTACACCCTATGGGTACCAGGAGATCAGAAACAAACTCACATCAACAAGCCAAGGGCCATTCAAAGATCTGCTAACAGTGTGTGCACAGGAAGCTGGGCTGAGGTGACAGAGGGTGACACACGGAGGGAGGGAGAGGGGGACAGAGAGGGAGGGAGACACAGGGAGACGGACAGAGGGAGGAGGCTGACACACGGAGGGAGGGAGAGGGGGACAGAGAGGGAGGGAGACAGAGGGAGACGGACAGAGGGAGGAGGCTGACACACGGAGGGAGGGAGAGGGGGACAGAGAGGGAGGGAGACACAGGGACACGGACAGAGGGAGGAGGCTGACACACGGAGGGAGGGAGAGGGGGACAGAGAGGGAGGGAGACACAGGGAGACGGACAGAGGGAGGAGGCTGACACACGGAGGGAGGGAGAGGGGGACAGAGAGGGAGGGAGACACAGGGACACGGACAGAGGGAGGAGGCTGACACACGGAGGGAGGGAGAGGGGGACAGAGAGGGAGGGAGACACAGGGACACGGACAGAGGGAGGAGGCTGACACACGGAGGGAGGGAGAGGGGGACAGAGAGGGAGGGAGACACAGGGACACGGACAGAGGGAGGAGGCTGACACACGGAGGGAGGGAGAGGGGGACAGAGAGGGAGGGAGAGGGGGACAGAGAGGGAGGGAGACACAGGGACACGGACAGAGGGAGGAGGCTGACACACAGAGGGAGGGAGACACAGGGACACGGACAGAGAGGGATTGAGACACAGGGAGTGCAAATCAGCCGTGTGGTGTGTGGGAATGTCTGCTCGTCAGCAGGTAGACAGCGTGCATGTAGCCAAGGGTGACCAGTGCCAGAACCCCCCCTCTTCCCCATGGCATAACACAGGCCCATGTCACAACCTGTTCACGAGCACAACGACAGCTACCTGCATTATATAAGTGTGTGGATCCACTCCATGTGCACATGTACAGTGCTACACGGAAGGCGCCAATGCATGGCTCGCCACACCTGCCCACTCTACTGCTGACTGCAGTCACACTTGACGCAGCAAGTAAGACTGTGCCACACATATTTAAAGGGGCCAAAGTGGTGTCCAAGGGACACACCCATGCACAAGAGCACTGTGAGTGGAATGCAAGACAGATCCTAATTCCAAGAGGAAAAGTGCCAACTGTGAAACTGATGAAACATGGATGTTGCATGGACCAAAATTAACATTGTCTCTCTCACACACAGGTCAACGTCGTGGTTCACCCCCCAACACTGGGGGGGAAGACTCACAGGACCCGGATCTGCGGGAGCCCGATCCCACCGGCAGCGACGACTCTCACCACTCTGTGGACGACCCCGACCGACCTGGCCCCTCTGGTGTCCAACCACCTGCAGCACCTGCGTCAGGTACAACTGTGCCAACCACCACCCCCACTCCTGCCACATCCCAGGAGACACCCAGGATCCCTGCCCCACCACCACAATGCAGCCAGGCCGGCCAGGAGGGACACGGTGTCCCGGGCACCCAGGAGGAGGCAGGCGACAATGCCAATGCCACCCCTCAGGGGTCCCGGAGACCAGATGTACCCACAAGGGCAGGCCAGGTGCAAGTGGGCAGGGGTGGTGGGAGTGGAGGACGGCGGAGGCGCGAGCCTGACCAGTTGGCTGGGGAAACTGTATTTGCCCATGTCCGTAACATCATGGACACATACCGGCAGGACACCACGGGCATGGCCCAGGTTGTGTCCACCCTCAATGAGATCAAGGGGACCCTCGATGACATAAAGACCCAGCAGGCCCAGCAACATGCGGAGCAACATGCCTGTCTACTGCAACACCAACGGAGGATGGAGGACAGACAGGTTGAGCAAGTGACGGTGTTCCAGGGGATTCACGATACACTCCGTCGGATGGCCGACAACATGGGCAACCCTCCCTGTGCCCAACGGTGTAGAACATCACCACCCACAGGGAGGGATCATGAGGAGGAGGAGACATCCGACGGAGCATCCCAAACATTGTCACGGCCTGCTGCTGAGGGTCCCCGCAGGAGGCCGGGTCGTCCACGGAAAGGACCTTGAGGGTCGGCGCTATATCACCATCTCCCAGAACACCTGGCCTGGCACCTGGCCCACTGGAGCAACAGCATCACAGCATCAAGAGACATTCTCTGCCACATGGCCCTGCTGGTCACTGTCTGACCAATGTTGACAAAGACTGTGGCATGGACTATGAGGATTTACATTGGCAAGGACACCAACTCCCCTACTGAACTTTGGATTCCAAACTCCCGGAAAGCCCCTCACTTTATCCCCCCCCCCCCAATAAAAATTCACACCATGAAGAGAAGATGCCTGCTGGTTGCATTATTACCTTACATGTGTGTTGTAAAGTCTAAACATGCCTGAGCTCTCTTTTGACTCTAACCATCCACACCCTGGGGCCTGAGTCTGGCAGAGGACACACGGGTCACAGTGTATTAGGCAAGACAGACATGGCGCACCATACACACCCGTGATGGGCCCAACCAGCTGAGGGGGTGGCCGCACAACCGTGCTGACAGACACATTGAGTACAGCAACAGTCATGCGCAGAGGTCAGGGATTATGTCCAGGGTCCTGGGGGGCACCCAGGTATGTGTAGACAGGTGGCAGAACCATGTCCTGCAAGCTTGAGTCCGGTGGATGCAGAGAATGGGGGCCTGGCCAACGTTGGATGCATGGGGATGGCACATGTCACAATACCCACACAGTCATGGACATCATGCCCAATACACAGTCTCAGCCCACACACACAGCTTGCATCTTGCTACTCGACACATCGACACATATCCACTATCAGGGAAAACCATGCCAGACATGCTGGATGCACCGTGGCAACACACCAGCATTGACGGAGAAGAGGCACCTTGGAGGCATAGGGACACCTTTATTAGTCATGTTTTCGGGATTGCAGAGGCAACTTGCAGTACACATGAACACATCTTGTGGAGTAACATGTGGGTCCAACACTGGAACCCCCCTTCTGCAGCACAAATGCGTGTTAGCCATGGAACTGGCACACAATTGTCGGCTAACAGCTAAACACCCACAGCTGCTCACGGAGAGACTGCCATACACCATTGATCCGCTGATGTGGAAGTCCCACACCATGTCAAGCCAATGCTAACCGTATGTGTCCGAGGGCAGTGTCACACACATTGATGCCATCATCACAATCCACTATCCCATCACTGATGACTGTCAACCAGGCAGACCATCTAGTCAGGTGTACACAGCTGCATGTCGTGTCCCATGGGGATGCTACATGGCTGCAGAGGAACCAAACATCGACAGGGGCAGTGTGCATACATCGTGAACAAGTGCCACACCCAATACACCCCAGATGCATCCCTTACCCTATGGAGACTTCCAAACGTGTCCGTGCCTGTAACGCTGAGTCAGCCCACGATGACGTGTCCATGAGGAATAGCAGTGCCACAACAATGCAAGCAGCAGACGGCATGCGCAAGTACCTGGGGAAGAGAGACACACAAGAAGTCAGCCACAAAAAGCACAGCCACTTGCATGTGCATTTACTCGACACATGTATGGATGACAACATGCTAGGTCACAATTATGACTGGGGAAATACAACCATCACTGCCACCATCACTCCAGTGACACACCCACACACACCTCTGACTCACGTGCCATACATGCAGGTGGAGACACACATCACAACACATGCCACACGGGGACCAATGCGTGCACACTCAGACACTGGTACTCACCACTAAGCAAAGAAGTCGCGTATGAGCCGAGTCCGGATGTCCTCTTGCGGCTCCACATCCTCCACATCACTAGCCCCATTGCCAAGCCCTACGTCCTCCACGGGTGGATGGTCCTCGTCATGTTGATCCAGGATGAGTGGCACAGCTCTCTCAACTGCCATGTTGTGCAGCATGAAGCAGACCATGAAGATTTTGCAGACCTTCGCAGGGGCATATGGGAGCGCGCCGCCGGTCTTGTGTAGGCACCTAAATCGGCTCTTCAGCAGGCCAAACGTCCTCTCTATCACTCGCCTTGTCCGGCCATGGGCGGTGTTGTAGCGGAGCTGGGCCGGCGTGATGGGGTTGCGGAGAGATGTGAGCAGCCATGGCATGTTGGGATAGCCAGCGTCCCCTACATGGAAAGCACATGGACATCGTTAGAACTGGTGAAGCGGTCGTGCTGGTAGGCTATGCAAATTCCAGGACAGACAGACTGTACTCACCAACAACACATGCTCTTTCGTTGCGCAGCTGCATCATCATTTCAGGCATCCTGCTACGCCTCATGATGTAGGCATCGTGTGCTGATCCTGGAAAACGAGCACAGACATGTGAAATCACCATGTCAGACTGACACACCACAAGGGCATTGATGGAGTGGTAGTGCTTCCGATTGCGGTACGCCACCTCCCGTGCGTGTGGTGGTACCAAAGCTACATGTGTCCCATCTATGGACCCAATGACATGGGGCATCCCTCCCAGGGCATAGAATCCACGCTTGACTGCAGTCAACTGTTCAGGGGTTGGGAACTTGATGAAGTCATCCAGGTGAATCAACATGGCCTCTAAGAAATCATGCAGCACACGGCAGAACATGCTCTGGGACATGCCACCAACATGAGCTATGGTATTTTGAAAGGTACCCGTGGCAAGAAAATGTAGGGCAGCCATTACCTTCAGCTGGGGTGTCAGTGCCGTAGGATACCTGTGCTGCGGTTGCAGGTGTGGTGCCAGTCTCGCCGTCAACTCCAGAATCAACGGTTGGGTGAAGCGGTAGAGCCGGATGCTGTCATTCTCCTGCATGGCAGCCAAGTCCGAAATTGGTCGGGCAAGAGGCGGCGCTCTGCAGTAATTTGGAAGTGACAAGGAAGAGTGAGTGCACTACGACAACAATTCATATGTACTGAGCACATGTTAATCTGTCAATACACATATGCTACATAGGGAGTCAGGTATGTGCTACATGCCCAGGACACGTATGGATGCAAGGTGACACTCCTACCAAGACCCAGCTACACACGGAGATTGAGAACCTCCCCATGCCACGCCATGGGAATAGCTGTGTCCCAGTGCAAGTGAACAGCCAGACGCAAGACAGGAGTGACATACGCCCACACATCAGCAGAAGTAGGATGCCGATTGCAGAGACTGGTAGCGGAACACTAGAGCCACAGGTCACATGACATTACACTAGGACAGCCCACACACCTTGCCATGAAGGTTCACATGTCATGACTCACCACACATTCATTGTGAGGATGCAGACATGTCCTTGTCACGCTACTCCGTGTCCCATGCATACATGTGCACCTCACATCCGATACCACATGTGGCATGGTGTGCGGAACAGTGTGAAATGACAATCTACACACAGACACATGTTGGTTGCTGCAACGGCTGCAGCTTTTGAGGGTGCTCCAACATCAACCTGATGGGAAGCCCCCACAAATACATGACATAGTCACATTGTGCACCGTGGGTAGTGACAAGTCAGGTGTGATAACCCCTGTACCGTGCATCAGGGGACACTTCCGTGTGTTGGTGTCCGTGCCATGCCAGTGACGCTCACCCCAAGTGTGCAGTACGACATGCACACATGTCAAAGGAGTAAAGGGCATGCCTGGCACACATTGCACCATCACACAGTTCATCTGTAGACATCTCATCATACATCTGGTGCCTTCTCGACTCAGGAGTAATGTTCCACATCACAGGCCGTCACACCTGTGCCCCACACATGTAGTAATGCACAGACGATGCCTTGATGTCAATTAATGGACAAGTATGTCCATTCATGGACAAGTATGTCCATCCATGGACAAGTATGTCCATCCATGGACAAGTATGTCCGCCCTATCCCTACCTCTGTGCCGCCTGTCACCACTGTGATGTGTGAAAACCGCGGTACTGCTGCGAAGAGGGCCTGTGTACGTTCCCATATCACTATGGGAGTGCTGCCGTATGTGTACCCATCGTGATGGCGAGCGTACAGGCATGTGTACGGCCCGTACCACTACGAGTAGGCATACGCAAGAACACCCATAGTGGTACGGGCCGTACACACGCCTGTACGCTCCCTATCACTATGGGTGTCCTCGCGTATGCGTACTCGTAGTGGTACGGGCCGTACACACGCCTGTACGCTCCCTATCACTATGGGTGTCCTCGCGTATGCGTACTCGTAGTGGTACGGGCCGTACACACGCCTGTACGCTCCCTATCACTATGGGTGTCCTCGCGTATGTGTACTCGTAGTGATAGGGAGCGGCCCGTACCACTATCAGTACGCATACGCGAGGACACCCATAGTGATAGGGAGCGTACAGGCGTGTGTACGGCCCGTACCACTACGAGTACGCATACGCGAGGAAACCCATAGTGATAGGGAGCGTACAGGCGTGTGTACGGCCCGTACCACTACGAGTACGCATACGCGAGGACACCCATAGTGATAGGGAGCGTACAGGCGTGTGTACGGCCCGTACCACTACGAGTACGCATACGCGAGGACACCCATAGTGATAGTGAACGTAGGCACGCGTGTACGGTCCGTTGCAATGCATTTGGGGTGCCCTAGGGCCCCGGAACGCACCGTACCTGTGTGTGGAGCTCCAAATTACATAGGGGACACATGAGGGACAAGTATTAAGGCCTACATGCATGCTGGTTGTCATGGAGACCAAGTTCAAAATTTGAATGTGTTCTGGAAGGTGCACAGCAGTAGTCAGTTGGAATGAATCTACTTTGTTGCAATGTGTTTGTGGGGCTGACATCATGCAGGAGAATGAAACCGATAGAGAACACACAGACTGCTAGGTTTGAAGGGAAACATAGGATGCAAATGTGAGTGACCAATCACTCTGTACTCCTGTGCATGAGATGGGCCAGCAAGGCAGATATAAGGCAGCCAGGTCCCATGAGGGAGCACTTGCCTGCACATCTTTGTATTCCACGACCCAGCTGCTGCTACTGATTCCCTGGAACCATGTCAAGGGCTGTGGAGAGGTCACAGCCATTCACCCTGGAGGAGAACATGGCTTTGGTGGATGTGATCCTCCCACGGTACCCAATGCTGTATGGGCGACCAGGTTATCAGGTGAGTTCAGTGTCCACTGGCACAGACTGTGTCCCTTTTTAGTGACTGTGACTTCTGCCATTGTGTCCAGGTGTGACACACATGCTTTGTACTGTAGGGGGGTCCCGGGGGGGGAATGCCTGATGTCTCCCAGCAGTGCCCTGAGACAGGAGGGGTGGGTGCCTATCACTCCCAGCAGTGCCCTGAGACAGGAGGGGTGGGGGCCTATCACTCTCAGCAGTGCCCTGAGACAGGAGGGGAGTGTGCAGAGTCCTCCCAGCAGTGCCCTGAGACAGGAGGGGTGGGGGCCTATCACTCCCAGCAGTGCCCTGAGACAGGAGGGGTGGGTGTGATGCACAGTGTGAGCCTGGATCATTGATTGTGTAGTTGCCCTCATTCCACCTGTGTCCTTTCAATGGCACGTACTGCTTTTGGCCTTCCCCCACAGGATCATGTCCCTATGACAAAGTTGCAATGCGTTGGATGCATACTATGCCTTGTTGTAAACAGCAAATGTGTTCTAATCTGTGTCCCCGTGACATGTGCAAGGTGTATTGATGTAGTGTCACTTGTTCATCCTCACAGGTAGACGCCTCTGCCAAGGAGCAGATATGGCTGGACGCCGTCAGCGCCGTGAGGAGTGCGGATGGTCGGAGGCGGCACCTGTCCCAGGTGAGGAAACGCTGACAGGATATCCGGTGCTGGACGCGGAGGATCGCACGGCTCCTGCTGGGGGACTCACCTGAGAGCCACAAGAACCGCGGGCGCCGCCGTCTCTCCCACATCCAGAAACGTGTGCTGGTGGTGGTCTTTCCTGACTTGGACAGGCGTCTACAGGACATGCAGCAGCCGGAAGGGGGTAGGTACATGTGTGTGTTTGTTGTGTTTCACCAGCATTTGTAAGTGCACTGTTCCATGGATACACTTCCAGGGTTTATGGTGCTGTGACGATCCTGTTACCCACAGTGTTGCAGGCCTCTCCTGCCTCCCTTCCCCACCTTGCAATGTGTTCCCTGGTCTCTGTGTAGTCACTCCATCACAAAGTTATGTAGCCTGACACCTTCTCCAAGTGTACAGTGCTTGCAGCATCATGTGTGGGGGTGGTGTGTAAGAGGTTTAGTGACCTTGCCTGTGCCCTGTCCAGTTCTGGACTTGTGGGTTCCATGTCAGTTGGCACTAATGCTGATTTCAGACATGGGAGTTAATCTCTTGAGTGCGAGGCCTTCCAGCAGGCATGTCCCATGTGGTGGCCTGTCACATGATGTGCATGAGTGTGCGTTACGCATAGTGCTGGGATGTTAGCGTGTGTTGCAGTCATTTCCATTCAGGAGCATGGAGTTGTGTGGCCACTACTGTCCCCAGGGGCATCTTTTCCTAGGTATCATGTGTGTAATCCGAGAATGCCGACAATCTCTGTGTCTACAGCATAGGTTGTGCTCTGTGCCATTGTCCCCTGGCACCATGTTTATTGACGTGAGATGTATTACAAGTGTCCACTGTCCAGCCTGACATGATTTTCCAAGTACATACTCACGGTGGCCATTGCCTGTGTGTCTAGTAGCAATCATCTGATGATGCCCATTTGTACATGATTCTTTGGACAGGCGCACCTTGGGTATTTGGTGTGCAATCTTGAATTATTGCATCCCATGTGTATTTCACCCAGACTAAGAGATGTAAGTGCTTCCTGTGTCTCCACAGATGTGTCTCATGTAGGGGGTGGGTGGGGCGGCCATGGCCTACATGTCAAGACCTGTCATCTCCTTGCTCGGACTGGCCAGTGTGTGATGTTTGTCTGGACATACACTCAAGGTGCAGCGTGCCAGTCAGGGTGGGCATGTTATCAGTATTACCTATGCTGCATGTGCCTCTAGTTCCTGGATTTGGTCCCTGCTCATCCCAATTTCCTGCCACGCTGTGTGGTGCAGATGCAGTGCTGTATTGTCCCCAGGGCCTTGCTCCTCAGTCAGATTGCCATGTCATCTCATTTGCTATTGTGTCATGCTCTCCATAGTTTTTCCATGGCATGGTGGGTCACACAACTGTGTCTTGCAGGGCCTACGTATGTACCTTGGTTTGTAGTTGTAACTCATCCTTTGTTTCAGGCTATGCACTGTAACCTACGTAGATTGTACTCATGTGACATATGTATACAGGTGTATGATTACTTTCTGTCTCTTCACCCTGCCCACAGCATCGTCGGGGGACACGGTGGGAGACATGGACACAGACGGCGCGGAGGGACCAAGCACCAGTGCCAGCGGTGACATCGGGGCTGGCACTTCGAGTGGGACAGAGGCGGTGGAGAGTGACCCCGGGGACCTGTCGACTGGCACAACAGACTATGAAGCGGACGGGTCCGAGGATGATCACTCTGAGTGGGCGGTGGCTGCACCACCATGTGACAGCAGCCCTACATCTGGCACCGCCCCCTCCATTGCCATCAGCCGCCTCCCACGTGCTCGTGTCCCTTCCCAACGTGCCCGGTCACCACATGTCTCCTTCCTGCCAGGCACCGCACCCCCTGCCCCTGTCTCCACTGCTGCCGCCAATGCTGAGTCTGTGGACATCCAGCGGCAGTTGCAGATTGGTCAGACTGCGATCCTTAATGTCCTCCATGGCCACAGCCAGGTCCTCAACAACATGGAGGCATACTTGGAGGGCATTCATTCATCGCAGGCTGACCAATGCAACTTGCTGAGGTCCATAGACTCCACACTGACTGCAGCAGTGGGTCTCCTGCAGCGCTACGTCCCACCCCCTACCCCTGCTCCTTCCACACTTCCCACTCCCATGCCTGTCCAACATACACCCAGACGTAAGCATGCACCCACCACAACAGACACAGGCACCACACCAGCAGGGAAGGTCCGCCGCACACCTCCTGACACGCACACACAGGGTGCAGTAGGCACACCCACTGGGTCGGGGGGCAAACGTGTGACACGCAGCCAGAGTGGGAGTCCGCATTCCACCCAATCCACTCCCTCCAAATCCCCTCCCCTCTCCTGCCCACATCTCCCCCAAAGACTCCTTCATGGCCGCTCTGTCCCTGAGCCCCACAGTGACACCACCCCGCAAGCGGTCACGGAGGTCCCCGGTCAGGGTGCTTGATTCCCCCCCCCTGTCCACACCCTCCCACAGTGGCGCTGCGACCCATCCCTCTGACCCCCCCCCTCCTTGGGGCCTGTGGTTCCTTCGGGTGCAGGGGAGTCCCTGGAGGACCTTGCCGAGGTGTGCAGCGCGCTCCTAGAATCCACCTTTGGTCCTGCCCCACCCCCTGTGGTGGAGTCCTCCATCCCTGCACCCACGTCGCCTACCCTTCGCACTCCTGTCCCTGCGGTGCCTGTTCATCCCCCCCACTTGATGCCCTGACCCCTGTGGAAGACAACGGATTGTAACTGTGCAGGCAAGCTAGGGGACACGCATCCCACTGTGTCCCCCATCCAGCTGGGACTCCTGGACTGCCCTATGGCCTTTGTTAAAATTGGACTCACGTCATACTAGTTTTTTTCTCATGCTGAATAAAGCTATTTATTTTTGCCCTTGGAACACTCCTGCATAGCTGGCCTTGCTGTTGGTGGGGCTGCTACATGGTTGTGGGTGTTGGTCATGTGTTGGGTGTGTGGGAAATGTAGTAGTGTGCTGCTCATAGGGGGGACCCTGGGATCTGTGTGCCATCACACGGTGTTAGCTACCTTTCTCCATTCATGTCAGCAGTTGCTGCATGTTGCAATTGTCCCAAGGTGTATTCCTTCCTCTGTGTACCCTGACTTCTTCCCTGCAGGGTGTCCCCTGACTTTGGCACAGAGCTGTGTGTCCATTATCTGGGTGTGTGACGTAGTCCTTCACCTTTGCACATGCATGCTGAGCGATGTCTCCACCTGCGTCATTCGTGGCATCCTTGGTAGTCATTGTACTTGTGTATGTGGCCTATTGACATGACTTCATGTGTACATGTTTTCTTTTCTGCGCTATGCATGCGTATACTCCCAGCCTCGAACACATGTGGTACATGTACTGCAGGGTCTTTGTGCACCTGACTGACATTTGTGGGCATGGTATCTGTGACTACTCCACCCTTTGCGTTCCATGGGCACTGCTGGGAGTGATGGGCCCCCACCCCTGCTGTCTCAGGGCACTGCTGGGAGGACTCTGCACACACCCCTCCTGTGTCTGGGCACTGCTGGGAGGACTCTGCACCCACCCCTCCTGTGTCTGGGCACTGCTGGGAGGACTCTGCACACACCCCTCCTGTCTCAGGGCACTGCTGGGAGGACTCTGCACACACCCCTCCTGTCACAGGGCACTGCTGGGAGGACTCTGCACCCACCTCTCCAATTTCACAATATGTACGCTCATGACATTCACGGATGTGGGTACGCTCCATGCATTCGAGGTGGGGGTATGTGTCGTACTTACACTGTTGGGGTGGGGCTACGCTCCATGCATTCGAGGTGAGGGTACGGGTCGTACTACACTGTTGGGGTGGGGGTACGCTCCATATGTACGCGGGTGGGGGTACGAGTCGTACTTACACTGTTGGGGTGGGGGTACGCTCCATACGTACGCGGGTGGGGGTACGAGTCGTACTTACACTGTTGGGGTGGGGATACGCTCCATACGTACGCGGGTGTGGGTACGGGTTGTACTTACACTGTTGGGGTGGGGGTACGCTCCATACGTACGCGGGTGGGGGTACGAATCGTACTTACACTGTTGGGGTGGGGCTACGCTCCATACGTACGCGGGTGGGGGTATGAGTCGTACTTACACTGTTGGGGTGGGGGTACGCTCCATACGTACGCGGGTGTGGGTACGGGTCGTACTTACACTGTTGGGGTGGGGGTACGCTCCATACGTATGCGGGTGTGGGTACGGGTCGTACTTACGCTGTTGGGGGGGGTACGCTCCATACGTACGCGGGTGTGGGTACGTGTCGTACTTACACTGTTGGGGTGGGGGGTACGCTCCATGCATACGGGGCGGGGGTAGGGTCCGTACATATCCGTCCCCACGCTATGTGATGCTTGTGCGGGCCGTACCCAGGCCTTTGCCACGTGGGTACGAGCCGTCCCGCCATTGTTGGGGTGACGTGGGTGTGGGCGTGGTTCGACTCGTACCCACGCTCTTCAGGCGTGGGTACGGGACGTACCTGTCTGGGTGTGTTGCCTGTTCGCGTCGTGACGGACTTCCGTTGTGGCGGTCGCTGGCTTATCTGGACACGCCCCCACCCCCTCATAGTGACCAGGGCCTGGGAGTCAGGTATGTCCAGGGCATGTGTGCTGTGTGACTTTGGTGGGGGGTTTGTGGCCTGCCCTGGTCCTGCTACCCCCCCACCCCACTTTCCCCCTCCCTTAGTTGTTCTGACCTTCTGCGGCGTCTGCGTCCGAACCTGTGGAGGAGGTCGACTGCTATGAGGGCCGGGATGACTCGTAGGTTCGGGTCCATGTCTGTCCGTCGCGTACTGGTCCTCCTTGTTCGCGTCGTCCTGTCGCGTACTGGTCCTCCTTGTTCGCGTCATCCTGTCTGTCCGTCTCGTACTGGTACTCCTTGTTCGCGTCGTCCTGTCGCGTACTGGTCCTCCTTGTTCGCGTCGTCCTGTCTGTCCGTCGCGTACTGGTGGTCCTTGTTCGCGTCGTCCTGATTTCCCGGCAGTTTTTGGCTGCCGGAAAATATTCACCGTGCGGGATGACGTCGGTGCGAATCGTAATTCCTGGTTCGTGAATGGCAGGCTGCGAGCGTCCCGACATCACGTCGGCGCTTTCCCGGATCGCATTTGTACGTTTATTTTGTTCGGTCGGGCTTTTTTACGATTCGTACGGAAATGGTGTTCCCGTGCGAATCGGACGGAGAATATGCTCCGTCCGACGGTTCGTACCCGGTTTTTACAGGATCGTGATCGGCATCAAAGTATCAATTTATCATAGAAAGCAAAATGAATTCTTTAGATTATTTCACATCTCTGTTTCCCCAATTTCTTCTCTTCTAGCTGTTTTATACATGTTATCTTTCATTTCTTCTAATTCTACCTCTTCATATTCCCTCTCTTGTTTCTTATTCTGTCTTCTTTTCAAATTTTCCCTTTTTAAATTTTTCAGTATTTTCTTTCTTTTATAACGTAAACATCCTAATCTTAATATTAATACTAGGAAAACCACACATGTTAATGGAAATAAGATTCTACCTATATATGTGCTACCTAAGTTAAATAAGAAATCTTTAATAGAAGTAAGTTTCTTTCTAATCTTTTCCCAAACACTTTCAACCTCCAGTGGTACAATTTCTTCGTGCAATTCAGTTATATTTTTGATATAGACTTTCAGATCTTTACTTTCGTCTGAAATGTAAGTACAACAATGTTGAACTTTCAGCATTCCACAGACTCCACCTTCTTTTGCCAATATTATATCAAGGACAAGTCGATTTTGCATCACCATGGCACGCATGGCAAACCATTTCAGTATTTACCAATAAGAATCCTCCAGCGGTGCTTGTTGACAAGCGATCCACTACTGTTGATAATTTCCTAATTTTATGTGTATTTAGAGATATTCCCACTGCTGGTATCAATGCTCCAAAAATGTCTCCTACAATTTCTGACCAAGACTCTCTTTTTCTACGAGTTAGTAGACTACTTAACTTATGTACACCATCTTCTCCTCTTCCCATGTGGAATATCTTTGGAAAAACCAGACCTACATAACATGTGCCATACCAATGATATGGAAAACGATAACATGCCTTGTTCCCACAGATAAAATACAATCCAGGAAAGACTGGATCATTTCCACCTTTAAATCCCCATCCACCCATGATTCGATATGTATCATGGCAATCACTGTTACCTACAAAGTAATTATCATAGGCAGTTTGATTCCTTCTAATACAAAACTTTCCCTTCTGAGGCCAATCTAAAGCCATTGGTGGACTAGCTTCTCCTCTCAAATGCTTTTCCTTTTCAACATCCCAGACTGTCTTTTCTTCACTTCCCTCAGGTACTTTCCTTTGCATTTTCAAACTCCTTTCTTCAACCATATCCAAAAACACTTTCTCTTCTTTCTTTAGACTACAAGTTAGATTATTTCAAAATATAGAATCTAATGTTAATTCTTTAGTCTCTAAGAAAAACTCACCTAATACCTTTGCAGGCTTGACTTTATTCAATTTGTTAATTACGGGTACTTGTGAAAATACGTTATCTACATCTGAAAAATAATATTCTAATTTTCCTATTTTATAAAACAAACTTGCTATTACACTACATGTTATTCCATACGTTACTGGAAGGTGATGGTGTGTCACTCCTTCAGATACAGATGCAGGTAACTGCATACAAACATAGCAATCCCTCACATCCATTGTCTTTACATATTCGTACAATAATTTTGAAAATACATTGTTAGAAAAATCATTTATAGACCTATCTTGGTGTAAGTAATTTCTATCTACTTTAGTCGGAAATTCTTTCTGAAACTTTTCTACATTAGTTTTATTCTCACTATGTCCTTCTATTGTATCTAAGGTAACTTTAAATGAAATCATCAAAGCTAAAATACTCCATAGAAGCATTAGTAATCCTGTACAACAACAACACAATTTTAGCCACCTTCTAAGAAAACTACATTTAGTTTTTCTATTCTCTGTGTTTGCCATTTCGAAAAATGAACAGTGTCTTTTGACTTAGCCTCTTCTACTTCACAACTAGTTTTGTCTAACCCAAGGCTCTAAGCGCCTACTTGGTTCTATCAGTTATTTCTACTCCAGTATTTTATTGTCTTTCCATTGATATTTCCTTTGGTCTCTTCAGTTTGGCATTTGATCGTCTTTTACTTTCTTCTCATAATCTTGATACAGAATTTCCTGAACATCCGTCTCTTCTCCAATATTGGACAAGATAACTCTCAGGATTTCTGATTCTTCGTCTTCCTCAACCACTTCTTGTACAGTCACCTCTGGGTTTTCTTGGCTATCGCCTCTTCTTTAATTTCAGGCAAAGCCACATATGACCATTCTGGCGACTTATACTTCTGGTTAGGTTTTCTTATTTTCTTATTTTCCTCCGCTGTAGTTATTTCCTCACTTTTCGTTTTTTCTTGACTGGATACTTCATTCACTTGTTCTGCTCTTGATGAATTCACTCGTGTTAGTCGATATCTCAATCTCTTTATCTTGTTTGGCCAGATTTCCTCTTTTGCTGATCTTTTCGAATTATTTCCTTTATTATTGTTTTCAGCTCTCCATGCTCTCTTTCTCAGGACTCGACCTTCTGGTATCTCTTCATCGCTATCTTCTGTTTCTGTTTCAACTGGCTTTTTGTTTTCAGCTGTTTCCCTTTCCACCACTTTATTGTTCCCTACTTCTGTCCCTCCTCGTGGTTCTTGCACACAATCTTCGTGCTGATTAACTATCCCTTCTTCTAGCTGAGTGTTTGGATTCCCTACAACTCCTCGGGGATCTTCCGCAAGAATCTTTCCCTCGCTCTCTGTATCTGGCACCTGTCCATCTATCTCTTTTATTTCGGGTGGAAATTCTCTCAACTTTTCATTAGGAATTTCTTTATCAAGAATCTCTGGGTTCTCTCTTGTTCTGTTGTCTTCAATATCAGATTCAGAGCTTGACTCTGATTCCTCAAAATATTCTCCTTCTTTGTTGTCTACTGGATTTGGAATTCGCAGTGTATGACTAGCATGGGTCCAGTTCTTTATTCCAGCACACTTTACAGCTGTGGTTGTGGTCAAAATCACTTGTCGTGGTTTTCCCCAATGTGGGACCAGACAGTTCCTTCTTCTGTGTACTTTGATTCTCACCCAGTCTCCTGGGCTCAGATCATGAGCTTGCTACTTTTCAAGGGTGGTGGCATCCGATCCAACCTGATGAAACACAGAATGAACTGCGTCAGCCAGTCCCTTACAGTAATCCAACACCAAGTCATCAGTTATAGGCAACAGCTTATTGACTGGAATAAAAACATGTCGCATTGCTCTTCCCATGACAATTTCATGGGGACTCAGACCTGTGGTTCTATCTGGAATAGATCTAATAGTCATGAGTACCAGAGGCAAGACATCAGGCCATTTCACACCTGTGGCTAAACACATTTTTCCCAATCTGTTTTTAATAGTGCCATTCATTTGTTCCACCACACCAGAAGCCTCTGGGCGATATGCACAATGTAGTTTTTGTTGTACATTCAATGCCACACAAATCAATTTCATGATCTCTTTATGGAAATGCTTTCCTCTATCTGATTCAGTTGTCACTGGGAACCCAAATCTAGGGATAAATTCCCTCAAAAGCAATTTTGCTATTGTAATTCCATCACTTCTTCTTGTGGGATATGCTTCTACCCATCTAGAAAATAAGCAGACCATCACTAGAACATACCTCAACCTGTTACAAGAAGGCATTTCAATGAAATCAATCTGCATTCTGGTAAAAGGCCCTCCTTCTCGACCTATTGTTCCTAGACTCACCACTGTCTTTCTTCCAGGATTGAACTGCTGATATATTAGGCATCTTTGACAAAGGCTCTCGGCTACCAGTCTGAATTTTGCATTGTACCACGTTTACTTAAACAACCTAATCATGGCATCTCTCCCTATGTGTGCTTGTCCATGATACATCCGTGCCATGGCAGACACCATACTGTCAGACATGACTGGTCTTCCATCTCGATAAACCCACACATGATCGGGTTCTTTGGGTGCACATCCTGCTTTTATCCACTGCCTCATTTCCTCATCTCCTGCTTCTTCCTGCAACTGCCTCACTTCTTCCCAAGTACTCACAATGTTAGTAAACAGTAGGGGGCAAGAATTCATCTCCCTTTCCTTAGCCCGATTAATCGAATTCTGGTTACGGGCACAATATTGAGCCACATCGTTGGCATATTTGTTACCAACTGCGACATAGTCTCCCGTATTTGAATGTGCAGCACACTTCACAACAGCCAATTGCTTAGGCAGCTGTATCGCCTCTAGCAATTTCCCAACAACTTCAGAATTCTTTATAGGGGTTCCACTTGGAGTCAGAAATCCTCTCTGCAGCCATATCTGACCAAAATCATGTACAACACCAAAGCCATACTGACTATCAGTTATCACAGTCACTCACAATCTTTCCTATCTTGCATGCTCTAGTTAAAGCTACTAGTTCAGCAACCTGAACTGATGTTACTCCCCTCAGGTAGAATGCTTCCATCACTGCTGCAACTATGTATACTGCATATGCTGCACTTAGCATTCCCTCTTCTGTTCTCAGGCATGACCCGTCCACAAACATCACAAAGTCACTTTCTGTCAATGGCACATCTTTTATATCAGGACGTGGTTTGGTACAGAAGTCAAGCACATCCAAACAATCATGATCTACTTAATCTCTGACTTCCACATTCTCTGCGTCAGGCAATAACGTTGAAGGATTTACATTCAAGCATCTCGTCAGCCTCACATTTGTTTTACCTAAAATGACTTTCTCATATTTAGTCAGCCGACTATGCGTCATGAATTGAGTGCGGCTCCTTGTTAATAAAATTGCCACATCATGAGGTACAAACACTCGCACAGGATATCCCATCACAATTCCTTCACTCTGTTCCAGACTCTTACAAGTAGCAGCTACTGCTTTCAAACAACCTGGCAATGCTACAGCTACAGGGTCTAGCATAGCTGAAAACTATGCAATTGGTCTTCTCAATTTTCCATGTTTCTGTATTAGTAAAGAAAGTGTAGATCCATTCCTGCAATACAACTCAAACTCTTTTTCATAATCAGGCATACCTAATGCTGGTGCTTCACACAAACTGTCTCTCAATTGCTTAAAAGCTGCTAACTCTTCTTTATTCAAATCAATGGGGTCTTTTACATCACTTCTTGTCAGGCGTACCAAAGATTTTGCTGTCAGGGAAAAGTTACTTATCCACTTTCGACAATATCCGACCATTCCAAGAAACATTCTCAATTCTCTTTGCGTCATTGGGGCTCTCATTCCTTTTATTATTTTGATT